>NW_024429197.1:11413924-12013924 GCF_017639785.1 Mesocricetus auratus
TGAGCCTAGGACTTGGACACCAGTCAGAGCAGCACCATGTCCTTTTAAAATGAAATTGACAGCGCCTGCTTATTCTGGTGACTTACATATGGTACAGCACCTTTATGAAGATAGTTTCAGTTCTCTTAGTCTCTGGTACCGGTGCCCAGTGTTTCTAGAAAGCACATGCCTTAGGTAAACTCTGTCTTTGTTCGGTTTTCTTCTGTCTTGGTCATGGAGGCCTGTGTGACTCTAACTGCCATATACCTTTGATAACACTTGTCACTGGCCCTGTCACATCTCTTTAGCTTCTTGCTAATGTTGTTCCTTAGCTAATCATAATAAGCTGCCTTAGTCCTTGTTTGATTCCTATGTAGATTAGTTGTGTAACCTGACATTTAAAATAATTTGAGCCCCTCAGGAGCCCTGACAATAATAGTTTGCTGTCAGGGATGTCACTAAAGCCTGTTGTGCATGTGTCCTGCCTTCTCATGAGTGACACTTTCTGCTTCATTTGCTCAGTTGTGGGAGGTGGAACTGTTCCTGCAGTGACTAGTCTGAGATCCTTTAAACACTCTCTCCCATTTCACTCTGTGATGCAGCTCCCTCGAACCTCAGCCACCAGGAGCCAGTGCCTCTCCTGCATGGGTGTGTGTAAACAGTACAAGGTCTGGTGAGAACACAGTGACTCCCAGGAGTGTGAATAGTTCATCCCTTCTGTCACTTTCATAGAATGACTTTACTAAAGATGCTTTCATGGTCCTCTGTAAGCTGTGGGATGTTCCCCCGTAACTTGGGGCTTCTAGCTGTGCCATACTCCTGCCTCTTTCAGACCCACTCCAGTTACTGACCTAGTGCTGAGGAACTTGTATTCCTCAGCACTTGGGAGGTGGGGGACAGGGTCACACTGTATAGCCCTGAATATCCTAGAAATTATAGACCAGGCTGGCCTCAAACGCAGCCATCTGCCTGCCTCTGCCTCCCAAGTGCTGGCATCAAAGGTGTGTGCTACCACACCTGTTTTCATTTAACTTTTTATTTGTTTGTTTTGAGACAGGGTCTCACTATGTAGTTTTGGCTGTCCTAGAACTCATTCTGTAGATCAGGCCAGTCTCAAACTCACAAAGATCTGCCTACATCTGATTTCTGAGTGCTAGGATTAAAGGTGTGTGCCATTATACCTAACTTCATCTTTTATTTCTAATGTGTATGGGTGTTTTGTCTGCATGTATGCCTGTGTACCTGGTGCCCAGGGAGGTTGGAAGAGGGTGTTGGATCTCTTGGAATTGGAGTTACAGAGGGTCGTGAGCTGCCATGTGGGTGCTAGGGAAGGGTAACTCTATCAAACCTAGGTCCTCTGGAAGAGTAGCCAGTGCTCCTGATCACTGAGTCCTCTCCCCAGCCCCATTCATCCAGCTTGTTAAGAAGGAACCTGTTCCCAGGAGACTGGTTCTGCTTCTTTGTTGAGAGGTCACCGTAAGAGAAGCAGATGTTTGAATTGGGATATACAGCTGAGGAGCCACGTTGCACCCGGGGTCTCACCCCCAAGGTGTCCTGAAGGCTGATGACTTGTGCTTTCTTCTGCAGAGTGAGGACAGCAGTGGGGACTTAGACCCTGGAGTCTTGCTGACAGCTCAGACCATCACATCTGAGACCACGAGCAGCACGACCACAACTCAGATTACCAAGGTAACAGCTTCCAGTGGCATGCTGAGCTAGCTGCTATCCCCAGATGGAGGGGACCAACATGTGCTAAGGCTCTCAGCTGTGTCCCAGGTGGAAAGACTTGATGCCTTCACCAGAATCCACCTGGGAAAGCTACATATAGTCATTCTAATACGCGTTTGTCCATCGTGCTGTGGACAAAGTCTAGATGTCAGCTCAGTAGGGGAGCACCTCCTTGCCATGCACAAGCTGTGGGTTCCATTCTCAATGTGCACACAGGCACATGGATGTACACATGGCCACACAGTAAGGACAGAGATTGTTAATATGGTACGACCATATTTTCTGAGCTAGAAACCAGATCTCTGATCTGATGAATCATTGTTGCACCCTGAGGCCTTGGGAACCATAGTTTGGACCTAAAAGGCTCAAATCACTAGACTTCTTTATAGGGAACAATAGGGACAAAATGCCAAAAATTCGAATTATCCTCAGAAAATCAAGCAGTCTATGTTTGCTGTAGTACTAGAAGAAAATGCTCTTCCTTCCTTCCTTCCTTCCTTTCTCCCTCCCTCCCTCTCCCCCTTCCTCTCCTTTCTTGTTCCTTCTTTTTTTCTTCTCTCTCTCTCTCTCTCTCTGTCTCCCTCCCTCCCTCTCTTTCTTTCCATCTCACTCTGTACACAAACTAGCCTGAAACTCACTATGTAACCCAGGCTGACCTGGAACTCCTAAGTGTTGCCTCAGGCTCAGACATGCTGAGGCTACAGGTGTGTGCAACCACACCTGATCTGCAATTAGTTATGAGTAAGGAACTTAGAAAAAAGGAAAAAAAATTGGCCAGACTTTATCATAAGACTTTATCATAAGACACAGATGACAGCAAGCAGGTATTTCATGTGTCTACATGTGACTTTGTTTGTTTTGTTTTTCAGACAGGGTTTCTCTGTATTGTTTTGGAGGCTGTCCTGGAACTCACTCTGTAGACCAGGCTGGCCTCAAACTCACAGAGATCTGCCTGCCTCTGCTTCCCAAGAGCTGGGATTAAAGGCGTGCACCACCAACGCCGGGCTACTTTTGACTTTCTTTATTTGTCCTCACTTGAGATTCTTTGGGGCTTTTTTGACATCAATAATGTGAAATGCTTTAAAATAGGAGTCCCCAGTTTGAAGCTGAAAATAATCAAGTAAGAATTTAGAAAAACAAAAAGGGGACACCTCTCTTCCTTCTGGGTTTCTGTAGTATTTGGGAAGAAGAAAAAAGAAAGTGAATAAGGAACTGTGTCCTTTTGTTCCGTGTACTAAAGAGTCTAGTGCCCACGGTCGGGGAGCGAGGCTCCTGTTGGCAGGTCCTCCCATGCTGAGATATGGTACAAGGCTCTCCTGGGTAGTGCCAGCACCACGGTGCCCAGCCTGGGCTACATTCTCACGATAGCAAACAAACAAGCAAAACATTTGAAGGGAGCGTTTAGAACCATCTTTCCGCTGTGCGTGGTTTTCACATGGCCTCTTCCTTTGGTTACAGACTGTAAAAGGTGGAATTTCTGAGACCCGGATTGAGAAAAGAATTGTGATCACAGGAGATGCAGATATTGACCACGATCAGGTGGGAATGCAGCAGGGACCTTGATGGACACAGCAGCATCTTCAGACAGCTGCTTTAGCTCTCGGGCGGGGCTGTTGGATAGACAGGCAGTGCATGGGCATGGTGGCCACACTTGTAGTTCCTGCACTCAGGAGGCTGAGACAGGATGTGGAACTCATTCAGTGTCATGGATCTGTCACCAGCTTGCTGTGTGACCTTGGGCAGATCACTTTACATCTGATGTTTTCCTCTCTAAAATAGAGTGGGTTGATCCAGATAATTCTTGGTCCCTTCTGTGTGCTAAAATTCTATGTTTTTATGTTAATTAGGTGCTAATTGTGAGCTACAAGCAATTAGCAAATAATAAGGTCAGAATTAATGTTCCCAATTCTTTGCTGGGTGCTGCTAGTACAGTGAGGCTGTTGAGGAGAGTGGGGGAGAGGGGGGTGGGAGAGCCTGGTGGAGGGGGCAGGCCTGTCGGGAGCAGTGCTGCCTCTTCTGGAGTGCTCAAGAACAGGAAGAGGAGCGGCGTTGGTGGCGCACGCCTTTAATCCCAGCACTTGGGAGGCAGAGGCAGGCGGATCTCTGTGAGTTCGAGGCCAGCCTGGTCTACAGAGCTAGTTCCAGGACAGTCTCTGAAACAATACAGAGAAACCCTGTCTCGAAAAACCAAAAAAAAAAAAAAAAAAAAAAAGAACAGGAAGAGGGGCTGCAGGGCTAGGACTCAGTGCTGTGGACATTGTGCTCAGGGTCCCAGTGGCAAGGCCAGAAGCCCAAGTAGGGGCCTGTGTGGCCTGGGTGCTGGGCTCAGTGGGTCCTTCCTGCTGTAGCCCACAACTTATGGTTTGAGCCCTGCTGTGTGTTACCTGTGCTTTCTGACAACAAAGGCTGTGGGTGGAAGGTATTTGGAGTAGAACAGGCCTGAACCCTAACTCTGTCTCTGTTGTGCACACCCTTCAGCAACACTGAGCTGTGCCTTTATCCTATACAATGAAGCTCCTCGTGGATCAGAGTTGATGTAGTGATTCTCGATGGCTCAGGGAGAGCTCCAAGGACCCTTGTTTCTTCCAGGAAACAAGGCTCTGGGAGGGAGGAGGTGTGGGGCACCTTAGGAAGGACTGTTGAGAAAAGTGTAGTTCGGGCTTTCTTAGAGGGACATGGAGACTCCAGGGAGAAAGCTTGAGCTAGGCCCAGAGAGGAGCAGCTGGGCCATGGAAGAGGAGCAGGGGCCAGCAGAGACAGCAGGTTTTGTGGAAATCTAGATGTCAGAAGCAGTCTCCCCCTTTGACTGGCTGGAGACTGCCCTTAGGATATATCAGGCAAACAGCCCTAACAGGCTGCCAGGTGTCACAGTAACCTGAACTCCTCCAGGGACTCAGACTCAAAGGAGAGAATCATACTCAAAAGCCAGGTTGCCCCCAAGCTGTGTCTGTGTGGCCTGCAGCCTCCTTGCCAAAGACACCTCTTCCTTTTTGAAAGCTGTGTGCTCCCTCGCCTTCCTGGCCTGGCCTCCCTGTTCCCATACTGAACACGGTTTGTGCTCTAGAGTCACCGCCTGAACGAATCTTCTCACCTGAGGTTGCCCGTTTCTCTGAAGAAAACCTCTACCCCTCCCTGCCTTGGTGTGCTGAGTCCAGCAGCCTCCCTCTTCAGGACAGGCCAGGACAAGGCAGGACAGGGCAAGGCCTTGATCCACTTGGGCTGTGCTGTGTGCTGCCCTGATTCCTCCGTCATCACAGAAAAGCCCCAGGCTTCCTTCACCAGCTGGGTTGCTCTTTGCCGGACCAGTTTTATCTCTGTCTTTCACAGGTCCTTGTACAAGCCATCAAGGAGGCCAAGGAACAGCACCCAGACATGTCAGTGACCAAGGTGGTCGTCCACCAGGAGACGGAGATCTCTGAGGAGTGAGCTCAGGTAAGGGTGTTCCTGCTGGGATGGGGGATGCTGTCATCTCAGCCAGAGAGAGGTCTCAGGAAGTCTGGACACTTGGAGAGCGCTTGATCCCAAGAGATGTTCACACTGGAACTCAGTAAAGTAAAGGGAGAGGCTATTGTTAACTGTGTGGCTCCAACCAGAACGGCCAGGTGTATGTGTCCTTCTGCCTTAGTGTGCCAGCGCGGCCAGGTGTATGTGTCCTTCTGCCTTAGTGTGCCAGCGTCCCTGGGTGGGGGGTACTTCAAACTTGGGTCTGAACTGAACTGTCACCCATCTCTGGAGTTCCCTACTATCCCCTGCCCTGTTTATTGCCCTTGGCAACTCCAGGACCTGTGGGCTAGAACTGGGGAGGGCTAGAGAGCAGAGCTGAGAAGACAAGGCCAGGCTTCTGGAAGAACACATGGGGTGTTGGGAAGCTCGGGGCCAGGCTAGATAGCTGGGCATGCAGGGATCCAGAAAGATGAATGCCTGCAGTGAACGCTGGGTAGAACAGCCAGTGCAGCTCACCAAGTCACAGCCAGGAGACCTGCTCATGGTGGTACTGGAAGCTTGCTCCTTTGTGAGGGTTCAAACTCGTGCTTTTTTTTTCCCTCTAGGGACTGTCCTGCCCCATCCCCACCCTTCCCCATCCCAGAGAAACCAGCCTATCGTAAAGAAGCCAGCCTGCAGCAAACTTCAGACTTTCAAGACTGTTCCACACCACAGAAAACCAACTTCATTTTCTATTTGGAATTTATATCCAGACTCTTCTAGATGCCACAAATGTTTTCTATATTGTGATACAGAAATTGTCAACTTTTTGGTCTATGAACTGCTTTTAAGACATTTGGGTTTTTTTATGGGGTGATTGGTAAAACCTTTCCTCACTCATTTCCAACTTAGACCCTGACAGGATCCACAGACTTCTCCAGAACCGGCAGAGAACCTGTCAGCCGTTATAGGTCAGAGCCAGCTTGTGGGGCCTCCTGCTCCTCCAGCTCCATACCTCCTGAACGACACAGAAACTTCATGCACCAGTGAATGTCAGTTAGGGCAGATACCCGGGTCAGAGACCCCAGAAACATGACATCCCTTTGCAGGGCGTTTGGTGAGGCAGAGACCTCAGCTGAGCACATGGTGTCTCTCTCTCTCTCTCTCTCTCTCTCTCTCTCTCTCTCTCTCTCTCTCTCTCTCTCTCTCTCTCTCTCTCTCTCTCTCTCTCTCTCTCACACACACACACACACACACACACACACACACACACACCTTTCTGTTTGGAACTTTTGGTCAGAGACTTCCGTTGCTTCAGGTAGAGCTAATACTGTGAACATTTGGATGCACCTGTGGCCTTCACCTCCCCAGCTGACCGTCTGTCCCTCATCAGAAACAGCAGCTTCATCAAGTGTTCCCCAGCTCTCATCTCAGGAGACCAGGACTCACGGAAAATTAGGCACTTTTGGCTAAAAGGGCCAGTGGAACATTTTTAGCTGTAGTTTGGGGAAGGAAACTTAATGAGGTTTTTAAAATCAGGTCTTGTTGTTCAGGAGTGCACTTCACCCAGGGGAGTGTCGACTTTACCTCAGTCAGGCCCCACTAAGAGTGCTTCTGCTGGACCTCCTCCTACCTGACACGGGAAGGGATGTGTCCTGTGACCTTTCTTCCCTCACAGGCAGCTGTCTGAGGATGTCCTCCAGGAGCAAGGGTATTTAACCTCCTGGTGGTCAGCCCTGCTGGTTGGGGTTTGCGTGAACCAACTCTGCTACTGTCAGGTTTGGGGGGCTTTATTTTATTGTGGGTTTTGGATTTAGTTTCCTTTTTTTTTTTTAAATATTGGTTTCGAAAAGGGAGCCTGATGTCCCCAGTTGGTGGTGAGAATTTGGACTTTCTTTTTCCCCAAACAGGGCCTCTGTAATCCTCCAGTTTACTTCCTACAGATTTGCCTGGAAGCTTCTTAGATTCCTAATTCTAGGCCAGGAATGAACTTCATGAGGGTTGACAGCGGATTTCTGGCAGCTGTGGCTGAGGGCTGACGGGCAGTGAGAAAGCATAAGGAAAGCCACAGTAGTCTCTGGTCTCCTGGCTGAAGGCTCTTTACACAAACTGAGCGACTTTGAACTGGTTTTGAGTGTGCATTTTTCTTTTAGCTCCCATGAGACTGTTACCAATGGCAGCTTGCTCTAGGGGGAGGACAGACAGACAGGCTTGGGTCCTACTCCCAGAAGCAAACTGGCAGACTGGTACAGGGCCTGAAGTGACTGCTGTCTGGTGGGACTGAGCCAGAGTTGGCTGTGCTAGGGAGTGGAGTTATCATGGGCTCCAGCTCTGAGACCCAGGAGGAGAGGGGTCACCTACCCATTCAGCACTGGGCTGGGTGCTATCCCCATCAGGACCTCAGACCTGGGAACCTGACCTCTGCTCCTCTCTGCTGCCTTTGTCTGGAAATTGGACCAGACTTCTGATGTCCCCCAGGCCTCATCCCCGTCTTTGCTGGCTCTGGCAACAGATCTTGGGATATGATAATTGTTTGGCTTTTTCCTTCTTTCTTTCTGCAGTTGGTATGAAGAACAAACTCTGTCCAGGTAGGAGTAGTGAGAGGGGAGGAGAGTCCCATCTCCAGGGTCGGGACTTGGTAGGAATTTTCCCAAAGTGACTCAGGCACACCACAGTAACAAACCCAACTGCAGTTTTATTTTTACTTCAGAAGTAGATTTCCTTCAAACCAATGAGATCTCTGCCACCCACCCACAAAGCAAGCCCTATATTCCTAAGCTGAGGGCCCAAGGAGGCTAACTCCGGGGACTCTCCCCCAGGCCAGCAGTGTATTCTGGGGGACGCTGAGCAGCTGGCCCACCTGAAGAAATGGAGCTGGAGTTCCGGCCTAGCCAGCACCCCCAATGCTCATGGGAGATAGAAACCCCAGGCTGGTTGTTTTTACAAATCTCTCACAGATCTATTATTTTGATGACAAAAATGAAGGAGCTTTGTAAATTTTTTAAAAATTATGAATCATATCAAGTAGTTGTTTACATTTGACAAAATAGGAACTATGGCGGCAGAGCCCAACTGAAAATGCTTAGGTGAGATGGGCAGTCATCAGGCCTGCTGTCTGCGCCTTTCATAGTGACAGATGTGACTGTAGTGTTTTAGCTAAGTGTTTGGTCTTGCTTCTTGTATGGCATTTTTCAATAAACAAACAAAAAAAAACACCTGACTGTGAGGATTGATCCACTTTAAAATTTCTCTTCTAACAAAAGCGTGGAAAGTAAGTAAACCTGCCCTGCGCAGGGGAGACGAAAAGGGGAGCCCCTCGCTGTGTACAGTCAGCTGTCCACACTGGCCAGAGTGCAGCTCCGGGCTGTGGAAGGAACTGCCGAGAACTGGCAGACGCTCTTTGCCAACTGAGGGAGACTTGCCACACGGGCCAGACAAAAGTGAGCCGGACCTGTCTCTGGGAGCAGTGACCCCAGGGGCAGGGCACTGGCAGTAGTTAGCCAGGCTGGGCCAGCCCACATGGCTCGAGGAAGAATGGGCCCGAAGTGGTAGCAGTCAGAGGTGCTGTCGCTCTACACAGCTGCAGAGGGTCTCCATCCCACGCCATTGCCCGCCTTCCCCAGCAGGTCCCACCTCCATCCCCACTGCCACCTTGGAGGGAGTCTGCTCCAGACTGAGGCATCCCAACCTACCACTGTTGCCAAGGTACCGGTGCATCTCCCGATGCTCTTGGCCTAGCCTGCAGCCCCTCAGGTACCTGTCCCGGCTAAGGCCACATGCCTGAAGAAATTCCTGAGGCTGAATCATGCTGGTGTCCACATTGACACATGCCCCCGAGGCTCGCCTGATGCAGCTGGCACTGCTCTATGCATGCAGGTCAGGAGCCTGAGTGGCTGCTGGCACCACAGCATCCATCCTAGCTTCAGAGGTGACAGAAGCAGCTAGTGGACACTGGACTTTTGGTGTCCTGGTCCCATGGTCCACGCTGGTAGCCTCATATAGCAGGTTATCCCTTGCACCTCAGACTCGGGCCCCCAAGTCCCCTCCTAATTTGGCATAGCCCCCCAGGCTGAGTCTGTCCAGCCGTGGCCAGCTTCGATGGGCACAGTCCCGAGCTGCTGGGGCCCCTAGGAGAAGCTCCCCCAGGCCCAGGTCCAGAGACTTGGAGTGCTCAATGCAGGAAGCAGAGGGCTGCACCGTGATGATCACGTGGCCAGTCTGAGTCCGGGGACCCCAGGGTGGTGGTAGTCCTGGACCCTTCAATGGGTAGCTGTGGAGCAGCGCAGGCAACCCCGAGCGAGGATTGGCAGGCTCGGACCGCAGGCTGCGCACCGACGGGACGGGCGAGGGACCCCGTCTCGGGGCCAGGTCCCAAGTCTCATGCTCCGCGACAGTGCCCGGGGACCCATGCGCTGGACTGGGCAGCAGTGCATCCCAGCTGGGGCCGTCGGGTGGCCGCAGCGCCTGCGCTCTCAGCACGCCCCGGCGGAGCCGCCGTGTTTCCAGGTCCCGGTTCTCGTAGAGCAGCGTGTTGGCACAGATGAACACGAACAGGCCGACGCCCATGATCACCGGCCCCAGCAGCCGCAGGCGCTCGTGAGGCCCGTGCGCGCGGCCGGTCCTCGGGGCGTGGGCGTGGGAGGCGCGGCCGGGCCAGTAGCCGGCCACGGCGATGCCCATGCCCACCAGCACCACGAGCGCGCCCAGCGCCGCGAACGCCCCCGACGGCGAGCGCAGCCGCAGCCGTGCCCGCACCCGCAGCGGCTCTGGCGGAGAGCGCGGTCGCCGGCGCCGACCCAGGCGCCGGCCCAGACGCGAGACGCGGCCCTCGGGGCTCCTGCGCGCGCCACCGTCTCCTGGGCTCCCGGCTGTCATCCCGCGCTCGTCCGGGCGTTCTGCAGGGACAAGCAGTGAGGCAGACACTGACCCGACGGGCCGGCCTCCGGAGGAGCGACGCGCGGGGCCGCCTCGGTCGGCCGCTTGGAGATCCCTGGCGGCCACCCCCGGATTTTCCCGCGGCCGCAAGGCAGGGAGCCGCCCCCGCTCGGGTTTTCCGCAGCGGAGCTGGGAGCCAGCGTTGGCCGGGCCCGCGGGCAGAGCGCAGGGAGGGGGCTGCGGGGCTCGGGTGCAGCCGGGGCTGCGGGGCTCCTGCAGCCTGCGCGCGTTCCAGCTGCCCGCGCGGGCAACCCCCTTCTCCCCGAAACCGCGGCCCGGGTAAGTACCTCCCGGGCTCGACCCCACCCCCGCACGTGGCCGCCCCGATGTAACCAGAGGAGGGGGCGCTCGGACCGCCCCGGGGCTGCAGGTCTCGCGCGCTCGCCCCACCTCCCCCCTACTGCGCTTTACGTACCGCAGCGAGGACCGCCGGGGGTGTCTCTGACTCCGGCTTCTCCTTGCTCGCCCCCTCCTTGCAGACTTCCTCAGCCAGCACTGGAGCTGCAGCAGGAGAGACTTGAGCTAGACTCTGGGAAGCCCGCTCTGGCCGAGACCAGCCAGTCAGAGCAGAGGAGGCAGCGACCGACTTTGTCCAGGATTCTTTTCCACTCCTCCAGAAGAGGCCTCCCCCTCCCCCCACGGCCGGGCTAGGACTGGGGCTGGAGGCAGGGGACTGCCAGTGCCGGACTCAGGACCTCGCCGGACGGACTGTCCTCCCGGATCTCTCGTCGGCCCAGGCAAGGCTGTTCCCAGATTGCGGTGTTTCCGATTCGGGCTCCCGGGGATGAATCATCCCCCTTTCCCGCCGCCTGGCCTCTTTTTCCAGCCTCCTCCGCCCGAGGCCTCCGTGGGCCGCGTCCCGGCCGGAGCAGCACCGCCCCGGGGTCGGGGCTGCACGCTGGAGCCGCTCCAGGAGACCGCTCGCCGTGGCCCGGGCACCGGGAGGCCGCGGGCAGCAGGGATCGGGGCGTCTGCTCTCGGCTAGAGATGACCCCGGGGTCCCGGAGAGAAGCGGCCTAGCCCGGGCCTAGCCGGGATCGACCCCCGTCCGGGGCCCCGCAGGCCCGGCCCCGACCCCTGCGACCCCCCTGCCGCCTCCAGAAAGGGCGCGGGGTGACTGAGCCCCGCCCCGGACCCCGCGACCCGCCTCCGCCTGCGCCCTCGACGGAGAGGCGCCGGCCCGGCCCGGCCCGGCCCGGCCCCGACGACGGCCCCGTTCGCTCCGCCGGGCGCGCGGCCAGTTTCCATGATGCGGACTCGGCCCGGGAGCCCCCGCCTGGGATTGATTAGCCCGCGGCCGGCGCTAATGAGAGCCGGCTGCGCGCGGCCCGCGCCCCTCTGCCCCCGGAGACCAGCATCCCCGGCCACAGAGCCCCCACGGCAATCTGGAGCGCCCTCCCGCTCCCTCTCCTGTCGGGCTAACTTCGGAAGCATCTTTCGGTGCTGACCCCAGTTCCGTACTCACTCGCTGGACCTCTCTGTGACTTCCCTGCCTCCCGGGTCCTTCTGTCCTCCCGGGGTGTCTGGGCCACTAGCCCAGCTTCAGTCTCAGCTGCCCGGGCGTTCTGCTCGGTCCCTGAACCCGAACCTCCACCCGCGAAGGCCTCACTAACCAAGGCACACTCCTGTCAGGCTCCTAACTCCGCTGTAGTCCTAGTCCTAGCGCTGCCCTTGTTTTATCTCCTCATCTAGTGAGCCTGGTCTCCCCCCCCCCCCCCCGTAGCCACTGTCCTCTCCAGGCCACTCCAACTCTTAGAGTCCCAGTGCTCTGGCCCCCGCTAACTGGTTTGCTCCGAGCATCCTTGCACTCAGCATCCTTGCTGAACCCGTCCACGGCTCCCTGGTGCGGGCCAAACAGTGTCAGCCCTTCTTGTTTGAGATGTCCTTCACCCTCTCACCTGGCCGGTGTGGCTGAATCTCCTTAGGGCCCCGGCCTCTCTGAGCTCTGGCCCCAGGGCTCAGCCAGTTCCCGGCTTTTCTGTCAGGAACACGGGTTCCCCCTTCCACCTCACGCTCTTCCAGGGCTCTGGGCCCTAGCTCCAGTCCCTGGCTTTCCCTCTGCACACAGGTGAGCGAGATTGCTCTTGGGGACTGGATATCTGTGTCTTGGGTCCTTGCCGGCGTTGAGATACGAGGGGCGAGGCTGTTTCTGCCTTGCTCCTTCCTGGAGCCTTGTTCTCGGGGGAATGTGTGTCCCAGCTGGCCCTCCACGCTGGAGGAACATGTGTGAGGCCTGTGTCTTCCCCCACTCTCCTCCTGTTCTCCAGGCTGGGCCTTGGCTGGGGGAGGAGGAGGGAGGGAGCGAGAGAGAGAGAGAGAGAGACAGAGACAGAGACAGAGACAGAGACACAGAGAGAGAGAGAGACAGAGAGAGAGACAGAGAGAGAGAGAGAGACAGAGAGAGACAGAGAGAGAGACAGAGAGAGAGACAGAGAGAGACAGAGAGAGAGACAGAGAGAGAGACAGAGAGAGAGAGAGAGAGAGAGAGAGAGAGAGAGCGAGAGAGCACCTAAGCTCGATACGGCTCAGTTTCCCCATCTTTGTGAGAACAGAAATAACACCGAGGAGGGTTTGCAGGGTTGAAAGGAGCGCACATGTTGAACACCTGGCACAAAGAGCATGCCAACAAACAGCCCGGCCTCCCACCACGGGCTTCTCGATGAGCGGAAGCGGGTGGTGACAGGCCCCTTCCCCAGGGGTAACCTGTCTCTAACTCTCTCTGAGACCTCTGGAAAGCAGGAGAATCAGGGAGATAAGGAAGCCGGTGGCGGGGAGACACACACTCCCTCCCGCAGGCCTCCTGCAGAGAGACTTCCCAGCCTGACCCTTCCATCCTGTCTCTGCAGATGTGTGGCTGGCTAGTGGCCTGTGTTGGGACAATGATAGTCCCCAGGCAGTCTGGATCCCTCTCAACTCTGCCCTGGCCTCTGTATGACCTGGATGCCTTCCCTTCTGGACCGGGAGGAGCCTGGATGGATGAGGTAGAAGCTGGAAATGCGACACCATCACCTGGAGGTCATCCTGGGGGAGAGTGCAGTGTGCCCATCCCCCCACCCCTCCCTCAGTTACAGAGACAGAGGGACAGATAGGCAGGCACAGCCCTACCATATTAAGGGCCTGGAATCTTCCTCATTGCTTTAGGAAAGCCTGTACCGTCTCTAGAGGACACTGCTGATGGCTGTATGGTCCCTGTTCCTGGTGATCTTAACCCAGGGATGCCTAGCTCTTTCAGAGCTGTCCAGGGGACAGAGTGTGGTTCTCCATCTCTGCAGAATGGTGTTCCGGAAGTCATTCTCTCTGCCAGCATCTGCCCTGCATCTTTCTTGGGCAGCGTGGGGGTGGGAGCAGTTCAGTGAGCTGTTTCATAAGGTGAACCCAGAATCCCAAACCCAGGGCTCCATTTCCTGAACCCGGGAGATGGGTAGTAACTTGCCCAGGGCAGCCCAGCCAATGTCGGGCAAAGCTGGCATCCAGGCTATAGTTGTGGTCACATCTGGAGGGCAGGCCCCACTTAATCCATGCCCCACCCTGGAAGCTCTACACTGAGTGACATGGACTCTTACTAGGTGTCCTTAGGCTGCTGGCATAGCCTGAGGAAAATGAATGTGTCTCTGTGGGTCTCTGTGGCAGAACCTGATGACCCAGGAGCCACTGAGGGAACAAGGTACTCGAGGTGACAGCAGCTCCCACAACAGTACTTGGGTGGAAGGTTAATGGGTTCCTCTCTGGAGTTCTTTGTACGGTCTATGAGGTGGACTGTCACCTATATCACAGTGTGGAACCAGCCCCCCAGGGGGTATCCAGGCTTGCCTATGGTCACGTTTATGCCAAAATAAGGACATGGCACTAACCACCAAAGGGCCTTGGAGCCTCCCAGCAGTCCCTCTGTAAAGTGAGATACCGAGGGCAGTCAATCTCTTTAGCCAGGTCTCTGGGTTGGCTGTTGAGGAGCAAGTCCTGGGCCCTTCCACGTGTTCCCTCCTGGGGACAACAGCCTTGTCCAGCTAAGGCTGTGGAGGCAGCTGCTGCCCTAGGGGAGTCCCAGCTAGTCCCTCCAGGAAGTGGTAACCTCCGCTCTGCTCTGAAGACCCTAGGAGCTCAGAGCAGGCATCTTCCCCCTGGACCAGAAAGACGGTAGAGCAGGGAGTCCAGAGGGGGCCAGGGCTGGGAAAAGATTCTAAAGCTTGGGAGAGAAGGGGCTACATATGATTTGAGAAGTTGATCTGCCGGGGGGGTTGGAGCAGGGCTGCTGGCTGGAAACACGGCCACACACATGCTGACCTAGTTGGTCCTCTCCACAACAGGTGTACCCCTCGGGTCCTCTCCCTCCTCCCTCTGAGTGCTCCCAGCTGGCAGGTCACAGCAGGACCCTCCAAAACAAAACCAAGAGAAAATTGCCTATGGGGGGGGGGGATAGCTGCCTGTTTACCTCTCTGGGTCTGGGCCACACGTTTGGAAAATGTGCTCAGGCTAAGCCCTAGAGAGGAGCAGGGCTGCGGGTCACCCACCCCTCCTGTGTGGTGGCATCTCCCTGCTGTGAATCTCTGTGGAACTATTTCCGGGATTGTTTTTGCGCATGGGCTGGGAAAAGCTAGTCAGAACTGTTGCCTCTCGGGCTTCACAGTAGGATCTTTAGCTGCTGGGGTGACTGGGGAGGTTGCAGGGTTATCGCTCTGCCATCCCTAGGCTGTGGCACTAGCTTTGTCTTAAAATATGCTTGCTGTCTTGTCCCCAGGGTCCTAAGTCCAGAGACCGAGCAGAGGAGTTGGGGACTCCAGAGGACAGTCAGGATTTCGCTGGAAGCTGGGAAATGGATGCTGAGAGGCAACTAAGTCAGCCACAGACACGCGGTAGTGCGGCCACTCCTGTTGGTGACAAACTACACTGCCAATGAGGCAGAGGGCTCCTAGTCTAGGGGGAAGCAGAGGTGGGGTGCCCCCTGGCGGCCGGGCCCCTGCTGAGCGTGCCAGCTGTCCTCGCTCGTTGGTTCCCACGTATCCTTACTGGTCTGCCAGAAACAGCCACCCTTAGGCCTCATGAGTGAACTCCTGGCAAACCACCCTACTCCCCTGGGGAGGTCAGAGCACATATCCACCTGGGTCCCTGCCACGTGGGACTTAAGGCGAGCCGTGGAGTGCTCTGAGAGGCCACAGGGGGCTGCGCCACTCGAATCCCTGAGGTACCCTAGGGAAAGAGGTTAAGTGCGGAATCACTCCCTAACGACAGAGCTGCATTCCACCACACTGAATTGCACTCACACATTCTTCCCTGGGCCTTCACTGGGCATCCAGCAGTCCTGGAGAGGCGCCACCCCTCCCCCTTTACCAGACAGGACTGATGAGGTTTGTGGTGACTTCCGCCAGCACCGGGGACAGAGGCCCCACTCACAGTTCCCCATCATCCCGGGGCAGCTCGCCTTCTGGAGTCTTTGCATTCATAGCTCGACACTCATTTCACCGGCAGGGCCGCAGGCCGCAGTGGCGCCCCCAGGGTGTGGCCCCCTTATGCCCTGAGTGGTGAGATGGTACCCAGGCGGCCTCCAGTGTGAGATGTGGTGGGGGAGGTGGCTGCCCTGCGCCTGTAGGTGAAGCTGGGGGACAGTGCCTGGACCTCAAGTCCCTGCGAGTCCAGAGCCACCTCCTCACAACGGGCATGGAGTGGTTACCTTACCCGAGGCAGCACGAAGCAGAAGCAGTCTCTCCACACACCCAGTCTCAAGCCCTGCCTGGAAAAAATGCTGTCAGCGCACCATTTGCCCAGGGCAAGATCAATGCTGAGGCCCTTATAAATCACTGTAGGGGAAACGAGAGAATGTCCCCGGAGGGTTGAGGTCCTAGAAGATTCTCCCCAGAGGACATCAGTGCGAAGCCTCTGCTGACTGGTCCCAAAGCCTGTATATGTTTCGGCTTTGTCGGCCCTGGTCCAAATTCCTGGCTTGAAAGAATCACCCACGAGGCCCCAGAAGGCTTTTCAAACATCTTCACCAAGTCCTCTTCTCTTGCCAGGAGATGCTGGAGGGCCAAAGACGAGGATGAATGAAGTCACCGAAAGTTCCACAATCAACTTGGATGGTAGGTTGATGGCTCACCCCCCCGCACCCCCCCTCGGAGCTACCGAAGCCTGCGCTGCGGATTGGGTGGGAGGTGGCTGCCGCGCGGCTGCGGTACGGTGCCTGGATTTACGAGCCGGCCGCGCGGCGGGGCTTGGCTGGCCTCCCTCCCCAGCTCGGTTATAAATAAGGCCCGCGTAGCCGCCTTTGTCCTGGGCCGCTTCTCTCTGCCCTCTCGGGATTAATGTCTGGGAGGGGAGAACTGCTCAGTTTCTGCCGCATCTGATTTCCTCTCGCCTCGGGGTGGTTTGTGGCTCCCGGCCAGCAGCAGTTCACAATCAAGTCCGCAGCCTGGTTCATAACCCGGGCCAGGGGCAGCCGCACGCTGTACGAGGGTTGTGATCGGCATTTCCTTAGAAACAGCTCAGGTTCTTTAGTGGACTAGAAGCACCGGGGTTGCCTGGGAGGTGAGGATTAAAGGTAAATGCTCTCTCTTATTAAAGAAAACTCCTCCAGTGGGGTCCGCTGAAGTCCCCACTTGTCTTGGGAGCCGCCTTTCTGCGACCCCCCCTCCAGGAGTGCGGAACCTCACCTTCCGGCTCCCTAAGCAGTCATGAGGCAGAGTCCTGTCCACACTGGCCAGGCAGAGAAGGGCCCGTCCCTCTCCAAGTGTCAGCTCCTCCTGCGCCCCAACGCACATACCCCTGGTCCTACATATGATAGTTTTTTAAAAATAGCCCCGTTCAGTTTTGACGGTCCCTACATGCGGAACTGGAGTGTGTACTCGTTTCAGTGTGGGAAACAACCGGGGACTCCCTGACCCCTCCCAGGAGGTGACCTCAAGCATTGCAGGGGTGTCAAAGTGGCAGGTCCCACTCAGGCTCCCAGGGACACCGCCGCAGTCCCCAAGGTTACCCTGACTGCTGACTATTTCCTGTCCCCATGGACTCTGTCCTGCCCATCTTCCAAGGAGAACTTGCAGTTTCCACGGGGAGCAAAAAGAAGTCTTAGAGGGTAGACCACTTGCCTAGCCTGCGTTAAACTCTAGGTCTGAAAGTTGAAATCTCAATTTCTCTCTGTGGCTGTCCCCCCCACACACACACACATACAACCTCTTTCCGCTTAAAACTCAGCTTCCTGGGAGACGTGGCCCAGCACCTAAGAGCACTGGTTGCTTATGTAGAAGACCCAGGCACAAGTTTGGTTCTGGGTTTGGTGGCTGACAGCTGTCTGTAACTCTAGTGCCAAGGGATCCAGCACTCTCTTGTGACTCCTTTGGACACTAGGCACACACACAAAATAGAAATAAACCTATTTTTAAAATCAGCTTTATTGGTGTATTATTACCTCATGTCACTGAAATTCATTCCTAGGAGGAGAATGAAGGATGCTGTGGACCCAGCTGATTGTAATAAATGGGCTCTTCTCTGGACTTGCCATGAGTAAATGGCCCTGCTTTAATTTTTTTCCTTCTTCTTTGTCTCAGTGTGGTGTAGAGGCTGTAGTTGAAGAACCACACACCACTGCCAGTCCTGCTCAGTGTCAGACTTGGAGGTCTCTCCAGCCTAGCTCTGCTGCAGCAGACAAGCCCTAAGCAGATCGGTGTGGCCGGGCCCAGAGTGGACCTGGCTTGACATGGGATGGCTGTTTTTTTTTTTTTTTTTTTTTACGAGACAGGGTTTCTCTGTATTGTTTCGGAGGCTGTCGGTCCAGCCCAGCCTCGAACTCACTGAGATCCGCCTGCCTCTGCCTCCTGAGTGCTGGGATTAAAGGCGTGCGCCCCCACCGCCCGGCTGGGATGGCTTTTATTTTTATGTCAACCATTTGAAGATGACACAACATCTCTGAACTCACAGGCCATGTATGTGTCAGTGGGCAGCAGCAGGTTTCTCAGTCATGGTTATGGTTTGCCAAGCCCTAATCTCAGACTTCCGGTATTAAAGTGGGTGGACTATTCCTTCACCACTGCTAGGACAAAACCCCTCACAGAAGCAACTGAAGGGCTTATTTTTGTTCACAGTTTGAGGATGCCGCCCATCCTGGCAGGAGGATGAGGTAGCTGGCCACACTGTGTCTGGCTACATGCTGGGGCTCAGCTCCCTTTGTTTCCTTCATTACCAGACCCCAGCCTATGCAATAGTGCCATCCAGTTTCTGGGGAGCTCGTCTCTCTTCAGGAACTCTTCTAAAAACACCCCTTCATCCTCACAGCCTCCCCCCCCGTGCATTTCTATGTGATTGTCGATCTAGTTTGGTTGATAAGAGTCAGACATGGTGGTCCAGAAGGCTGAGGCAGAAGGCAGCCAAGTGTTAGAGGTCATCTGGGCAGCCTGGCTACAGAATGTGAACCTCCCTATAAATAAGTTTTGCAGCCAGGCTTGGTAGTGTGTGCTTTTAATCCCAGCACTCCAGAGGTAAGACAGGCAGAGTTCCTGGCCAGTCTGGTCTACTGATGGGGGATGTCCTTCTCTATGCTGTGAATGTATGTTTCTTATTGGTTTATGGATGAAGCTGTTTCGGCCAGTGGACAGGCAGGATGTAGCCAGGCAGGAAGTATGGGGACGGGGCCTACCAGGGTAGGCTGGGACCAGGAACAGAGAGAAGGCATCTCGAGAAGACACCATGTAGTTGCCAAGAAAGCAAGAGGTGTGACATCACCAGTAAGCCAAGACCATGTAGAGGTACAGATTAATAGAAATGGGTGAATAATTAAGAAAGAGCTAGCCTAATAAGCTGAGTCATGGGCCAAACAGTTTAATATTAGACTCTGTGTGTTTATTTGAGACTAAATGGCCACTGTACCAGGCAGGACAGAAACTTCTATCCACATTCTACATAGTTCCAGGCCAACCAGAGCTACATAGTGAGACCCTGTCTCAAAAGTTACAAGGCTGGAAGAGGGAAGGTTACACACCTCAGCTGGTTTACACACCTTGGCTGGTTTACACACCTCGGCTGGTTTACACACCTCAGCTGGTTTACACACCTCGGCTGGTTTACATACCTCGGCTGGTTTACACACCTCAGCTGGTTTACACACCTCGGCTGGTTTACACACCTCAGCTGGTTTACACACCTCAGCTGGTTTACACACCTCAGCTGGTTTACACACCTCAGCTGGCTTACACACCTCAGCTGGCTCACACAAACTCAGCTGGTTTACACACCTCAGCTGGCTCACACAAACTCAGCTGGTTTACACACCTCAGCTGGTTTACACACCTCAGCTGGTTTACACACCTCAGCTGGTTTACACACCTCAGCTGGTTTACACACCTCAGCTGGTTTACACACCTCGGCTGGTTTACACAAACTCAGCTGGTTTACACACTTCAGCTGGCTCACACAAACTCATTTGCTCTGTACCTGGCACAACCTGGCTCTGAGGCTACGCTTATCTGCTTCCAGCATCAAGGTCAGAGGAGACCCTAAGCCACTCACCTATGTTTCCATCTGAAGTCGACATCCCTGTCCCCAGAACCAAGCAGTCACCATGTTGGGATATTTGGCTATGCCCCTTGCAAAAGATCGTCCCGGCTAGGCTTGACTAACCTCATAACTTCTGGGTAAAAACTTTCCAGGTGTTGTCTGTTGTGGACGACCACACCCCTGTAAATAACCCTCGCTTGTGTTCTTTAATGAGGCTCAGTGAACTCTGGTGGAATCGTGCCTCAGTTTGTCACTGGGACCTTAGGAGAAGGGTAGACATTGCTGTGTCTCCCCCGGGAAGAGAGTTTAGTAACACTTGGCACAGTCATCAGCACAGGACCAACTTCGGAGGAGTTTGGGAAGAGCAAAATGTCCCTGACACCGGAACGAGACAGACACATGAAGTTGAGTGGGGGAGGGGAATGGCATGTTTGCAGAAGACATTTTGAGATGGGGATTTGTCCCTACAGCCCTTGCGGGAGCAGTGGCAGGGACATGGACACTGCTGAGTAATAAGACATGTAACTAACGTATGTCCACCAGGGCAGGGGCCGCCGGTGGGGGAAATCCAGAGTTGCCAGTCATCTTCCAGGTGTTGTGGAGTGTGGGAACCCTAGAGGTGCGGGATTGATTTTAAACAGCGGAAGGTGTAGTACAGCTCCTATGAGCCCTGGGAGCCTGGGAGTAATGCATCCGGGTCGTGGTGTCAGCGAGCATCTAGATGGACCTGGATGCTGCTATGGGTAATCAGGTCTATGGAGGGGGCCGCCTGGAGGGAGAGTGTAGTGTAAGGGAGGAATTGCAGCCAGAGAGGGATATGAGGCTGGCAACTGCTGTACTGGCTCCCCCACTTAGCTGCTAAACTGGATAAAAGAGAAGGGGAAATTTAGGCTATGGTGTGTCTGTCTGTCTGTCTGTCTGTCTGTCTGTCTGTCTGTCTATGTAGGGGCCCAAAAGGCGAAGAGGGTCCAGGTAGTATAACACTTACCCTCGAGTGTTTTTTTTCCATTTGGAGACTCGGTTAAGAGACGCAGACGTGCATCTGAAGAAGCGAGCACAGGGAAGCAGTTCTCCAAACTCTTTTGAGATTTATGGTTGGGTGCTACCCGGCACGGGGACTGGGGACGTCACAAAACCCTGCACCTGTAACTGTGAGAGTATGCAGAAGGTCAGCACAGGTGTTCCCAGAGACCATAGGTGGCTTTTGGGAATCTCAGTGCTAGGAGTGGGTTCCCTTCCCGGGAGGGTCGTTGACTTCAGAAGCCCTACAAGCCACTAAGACAGCAAAGGTCACGGCCACAGCTGTTGGTTGCCGACAGGAAGACCCTGTTGTTGAGGTTGGGAGCTTAGTCACTGGACTAAGGATGGGCCCAAAGTGTCCCCTTCCTTCCAGTGAGCTAACTCCTGTGGTGCAGAAGTTGCTACAAACTATGCTGGGGAAGATTTAAGGCCTAAAGACATGTCCAGCTGTGGGGCCTGCATTCTTCACAGAGGAGTTCAGCTAGTGCGATGGTGGTGTGAGTGGTTATCGATGGATCCAGCTTCTGACTGGACCTAAGGGCCACTCCACAGGCAGTAAGTTTCATCTGGCATAGGGAAATGAGACAAAACCCTGTGACCAGGTTTGACTGGGTAAATGATGTACGGCTAAAGGCTTCTCACACGCATGTTTGCAATCATAGGTTATTTATTAGCCGGGTCCCTCAGGACATTTTCCCATCTGTTCTTGTCCATTTCCTCATCTGTGTTTTGTAATAGGGGAGGGGAGGGGGGACAACTCCAAGACTTGCCAACAGCCGTGTTCTGGAGACAGGCGTGACGAGAGGACACGGGGGTTCAGGATCCCGTTGCATTAGAGAATGGTCAGACATTTACGTCACCCCTCCGAGGCTCGGGGTCCTTGTGGAAGAAGGGGGTAGAGTGAAGGTAAGCGCTGGGAGGGGTGGAGAGAGTTGTGATTGTCGTGGAAGACAGGAAACTCCCGGGTTTTCTGAGCTGTGTCCCGTTACAGAAGGTCATCCTAGCTGGGCCTGGTAGCCTTGGGTGACCACTACCTGCTCTATGTTCCTTTTTTAAAAACAGCAGGGTCTCATGTAGCTTGGTTGACCCCCAACTCAATATTCTTTATGTAGAAGAGTTCCTGCCGAGTGTTGTTATTCCAGGTGTGAACCATCAGGCCTGACTGTCTTATCTGGGAAGCACCTTAATCGAGAGAACTTCTCCATCAGACTGGCCTGTAGGCAAGTCTGTGGGGCATTTCCTTTCACTGATGACTGATGTTGGAGGGCCCATGTAGCATGGATAATAAAAACCCAGAGACAGATACTGAGGTTCAAGCTGAAGACCAAAGAAGCAAAGCACCCACTAGAGAGTTCTTACCTCTACCAAGGCTCAGACGGAAAGGGGCGATCCTGTCCTCAGCGTGACTGCAGCCTGATGGAGCTCCTGTCCTCAGCGTGGCTGCAGCCTGACTGAGCTCCTGTCTCCTGCCCTCTTACATTCCTCTTCGCTGCTGGGATTAAGGCTGTGCACCACCACCGCCCAGCCTCTATGGTTGACTAGTATGGTTGCTGGGATTAAAGGTGTGGCCACCACTGCCAGGCTTTTATGGCTGACTAGTGTGGCTAGCTTTGCACTCTCATCTTCAGGCAGGCTTTGTTGTTGTTAGATCATAAAGTATCACTATAAGGCCAGCCCCCTGTGGGCTGTACCACCGCTGGGGCAGGTGGTCCTGGGGACTCTGATCTGGACATGGTGGCCCTTGCTTTCATCCCAGCACTCGGGAGGCAGAGGCAGTAGATCTCTGTGAGCTTGAGGCTAGCCTGGTCTACATTTGAGTTTCAGCCCAGCGTGCAGATACATAAGCCAGCAAGCAGCACTCTTTCATGGCTCTGCTTCAGTGACTGCCTTCATGTTCCTGTCCTGGCTCCACTCCATGACGGACTCGAGCCTGAAGATGTAACGGACTCTTTCCTTCCCAAGGTGATTTTTGCTCATGGTGTTTATCACAGCAACAGACGCCTATCTGGGACAGTGTCGGTTGTTGCGGGATATTTGTACACTGGGTGAAAATGTATCGCTATGATTGATGCAGTAAAAAGCTGACAGCCAATAGGTAGGCAGGTGGTATAGGCAGGGACTTCCGGACACAGAGAGAACTCTGGGAAGGTAAGGGGGTGTCACCAGCCAGGAGAGATGAGGTAACGAGCCATGTGACAGAATGTAGATTAAAATAAATGGATTCATTTAAGTTATAAAAGCTAGTGGGGCAAGCTGAAGCTAAAGCCAAGCTTTCATAATTAGCAATAAGTCTCTGTGTCATGATTTGGGGGCTGGCAGTTCAAGAAAGCCTGCTACATATGGTGTCAACATAGAGGCTTGAATATCCAAACATAGGGCCTGAGAAAGCTAAGAAAAGTTCTAGACAAGGAGCCAGATGTGGCTTCCTAATTCTGCAGTCTCTCAGGCCAGCTGGTGCTTGGCATATAGGGGCATAGCTACCAGCTGCTGCCTCCAGGCTTAAGCTAATCGCCAGTGCCATGTGCCAGTACCGGGTATTAAGCTGTCACATGGCAGCTGACATGAGAGTTTAAGATTTGTCTCACAGTCAGAGAATACTGCAGGTGCTTAGTAAAGCAGGTCCAGACACAGAAAACCTCTAAAAAGGTACAATATGTTTAAACATGTGCTTAGATGCTGAAAAAAGGAAAAGAAAATGGGTATAGATCATCATAAAGATAATTTAAAAATAGTAAAATCTTTAAAGAGAGTAATGTAATATAAGAAAAATAAGCTATGTAAAGATGGAAAATACACAGGGCATCTGGACCTTCTATGGTGCTTTGTTGACTTTGAGTTTATGAGATGCCGATGAATGAACACTAGCTGCTGAGAGACACTGGATTATGAAAGAGACTGTTGAATTGGGGTTCAAGCTGATCAGAGAAGCAAAGCAGCCAACCACTAGAGAGTTCTTACCTCTACCAAGGCTCAGACGGAAAGAGGCGATCCTGTTCTCAGCGTGACTGCAGACTGACTGAGCTCCTGTCTCCTCCCCTCTTATATTCTTCTTTGCTGCTGGGACTAAAGTGGTGCACCACCACTGCCCGGCCTCTGTGGCTAATTAGTGTGGCTTCTGGGATTAAAGGTGTGTGTCACCACTGCCTATAGTCTTTAGAGATGTTTTGGATTCAGAATGGAAGTTGAAAAATGTGTTGCATTGGGGGAGAGGTAGTGCTTTTGTTTCTATGGGAAACAAAAAGCTATGGATTCCTTCAAAATTAATAGAGATTAGCTTTGACTGGGGGGAGACATCCTGAGGATCTTGGCTGCAGGCATGAGAGGGGAAAGACTACAAGACAGGTGGTGTATAAGCTGATCTTTTGACCTGGGAACAGCTTTGAGACTGGATGAGACATGATAAATTTTGTTGGCTACAGAGTCCTCATGCTTAATATATGTCATTCTTTCATATGACATGGATAGAGGTTTATATTACAGTTTGGTTATGCTGTTCAAACAAACTTATAAAGTCAACAGAGCCTGTTTACCTGTTCCAACATAAAACAAAAAGTCTTTAGCTGACATGAGCACACCTCACATTCCATACTTGTGTTAATACAGATATATGTTACCTTTAAAAGTTCATGTGCTTTCAGAAATAAAAGGACCAAACACCATTAAAAACAAGTAGCCCAAGGGGAAAAACAAAAACAAAAACAAAAACAAGTAGCCCAAGGGTTGGGGAGATGGCTCAGTGGTTAAGAGCACTGACTGCTCTTCTAGAGGACCCAGGTTCAATTCCCAGCACCCACATCCAGCACCCACATGGCGACTTACAACTGTATAACTCCAAGATCTAACATCCTCACACAGACACATATACAGGCTAAAACAACAATGCACATAAAATGAAAATAAATTAAAAAAAAAAGTAGCCTCTCAGAATGCCTCTGTTGCAGCTTCCCCAAAATTCTGCATACTTTAAAACTGCTAGCTGAAGCCAGGCGTTGGTGGCGCACGCCTTTAATCCCAGCACTTGGGAGGCAGAGGCAGGCGGATCTCTGTGAGTTCAAGGCCAGCCTGGTCTACAAAGTGAGTTCCGGGACAGCCTCCAAAACAATACAGAGAAACCCTGTCTCGAAAAACCAAAAATAAAAACAAAACAAAACAAAACAAAAAAAAAAAAAACAAAAACCAAAAAACTGCTAGCTGAGATGGTCCAGCTTCGCAGATTACTGTAGCCAAGATTTCAGTTAAGCCCTGCACTTTCCCACTACAGAGACTGGACCACAAATGACATAGTTAGCTCTTGCAGGACTTGTTTAACTCTGTGAAGCTGCGTTACTGTGCCTATCTAAAACACCTGGCGGTCCCAATAATGAGCTGAATGGCCAATAGCGAGGCAGGAGTGAGGTGGGGCTGGCAGGCAGAGAGGATAAATAGAAACAAGGAAGCACAAGAGAATGAGGAGAGAGGAGTACATGAGCGGACACCCACACAGCCAGACATGGAGTAAGAAGGAAAGTAAGATTTACAGAAGAGGAAGACAAACGCCCAGATGCAAAAGGTAGATGGGATAATTTAAGAAAATCTGGCTAGAAACAAGCCAAGCTACGGCTGGGCATTCATAACTAAGAATAAGCCTCCATGTGTGATTTATTTGGGAGCTGGTGGTAGGCCCACCAAAAAGGCAAAGAGTAAAAAGACTAAAAACTTGCACAACACACGCCATTGCCCCCAGAAACAGGAAACAGTCTAGAGAACATGATGCCCACATTCCCAAGAGGTGGGGTGGGTGGTTTTTAGTCATTTGATGGGTTATGGTTTGTCATTGTTTAGGAGGGTCAGTTGCAAATATTGCTGGTCATGGTAAGGGAGGAAACTAAGCAAGGGAGGTTGGATTTAAGGATCTCTTTCTGAAAAAAGGGGGTATGGAAAGGAAAGGATAAAAGGGTAGATTATTGAATCTACTTTAAAAAGCAACTATTACTCTCAAATATTTTAAAATGATATGGATTTTGGTGTATTGGTACAAATTTAATGTTATTTTTTGTTAAAACATAGTTTCTACTCCTATTTAAGGTATTTTGTGTTTTGACACAAATTTAAGGTTTTTTTTGGTTACACTGTATATATTTCTACTCTTAAGATATTGTACCTATGCATCTCATTAAAAAAATGTAATGTAAATTAAGAAATACAGGTTAGCAGCTAGCCATCTATAATAATCAAACTTGTCGTTGTGTTAGGTATGTTTTCAAGGTTAAATAGAAATATATTTTAGATAGACAGGTGGTCTTCAAACACTTCAGAGAACTACAGAATACAGTGTTTAAGATGTTTTAATAGCAAGGCTTTTCAGGACAGTGTGACACGTCTGTTCTTGGCAGCACCAATCTATTTCAGAGGAGATGATGGACATTGAAGAACCTCCACATGGAGTTTGCTTTCTTTATGGCAAAGTTGGCCACTGGACAAGAAACTGCCCTTGACTTGCCCACAGCATGCTGTCCAAATTGGACAAGAAGGAAACAAAAGAAGGTGACTGCTGACAAGACAAGGTAGGACAGTCCTTCAAAGTTCTTGCTTCACAGAAAAGTCTATCAGATATTCTAGGCTTGTAGGCCAAAGATGGATGCCCCAACAGGAACCTTGGGTGACTGTCCAGGTAGCCAGCTGCTTCCATTATTTCCATAGTTTTAGAAGATGTTTACTTAGGTAATATTTTATCCAACTCTGATGGAGTTGAAGATGAGATAGTTATAATTACAGTTTTCCTTGTTACCAAATTCAGAAAAGAAACTTCATAAAAGAGGTATAAAGTGTATAAGGTTGAGAGACATAAAGGCTTAAGTTGTTTAAGACAATGTTTTGAAGGTTTCAAAAATACAGTTTCGGATTGGTATACAAGTTAGGGTAGAAAGTAAATTAAGTACAAAACTTTGGACTTGCCAAAATAAGATAATATAGAACTTTCTTCAAATTTGCTAAATACATATGGACTAAACATTGTGAATGTAATTCTTACTTTGATAATTGTTCTTTGTATATAGTTTTACTATGTTAGAGTTAAAACCTTTCCTTTTTATTTGGACAAAAAGGAGGGAATGTGGGATATTTGTACCCTGGGTGGAGATATATTGCTGTGATTGATGTAATAAAAAGTTGAATGGCCAATAGCTAGGCAACAGGCTTAGTCTCCTGCCTTCATTTTTGTTTTATATTGACACACATGACATTCAAGTTGAATTTTAACTATTTATTTGGGTTTTCAAGATAGGGTTTCTCTGTGTAGCCCTGGCTATCCTGGAACTCGCAGAAATCTGTCTGCCTCTGCCTTCTGAGTGCTGGGACTAAAGGTGTGCACTACCTGAGTTGAATTTATGAAAGCTCCAAATTCTGGTTTTGATTCATTATTCTGAGTGTCACAGTCTAGTCTTTTCTAAATCTAAAGGATTTCATTTTTCCTTTGTCTCTGCTCCTTTGGCAAAGAGCAGTTACCCTGTGAGTTCATATGTGTTTTCACTCTGTCCCACCGATCTGTTCTCTCAAATAGAACCTCTCATGAGGCTGCTGTGCATCTGAGTAATGCTCAAGCCTGGATGGCATCGGTGCCCTCCCTTGGTTCTCCAGTGTTGTGTGGAATATTCTTGTTTATTTTGGGGGGGTGATATTTCCTTGCATATTTAAGAGTTGGCTTGTTTGTGGTCACAAAAAAACTTAGTGAAATTTTGATTGAGACTGAACTGACATTTAACAACATCCATGAACATGAGATATCTCTTCATTTAGGCCTCTAATTTGTTTCATTGAAGTTTTGTAGTTTTCCTCACATATCTTTTACACATTTCATTAGATTTCTATCTATTTAACTTAGTGGTGCTAATGTGAATACTTTTTGAAATTGCAACTTTTTTCAACAGAAGCTTTTTTTTTTTAAAGATTTATTTATTATGTACGCACTGTTCTGCCTGCAGGCCAGAAGAGGGCACCAGATCTCCTTACAGATGGTTGTGAGCCACCATGTGGTTGTTGGGAATTGAACTCAGGACCTCTGGAAGAGCAGTTAATGCTCTTAACCTCTGAGACATCTCTCCAGACCCTTCAATATAAGCTTTTTATTGCATCATTAAACCATCAAGAGTTGGCTTTTAATTTTTTAATTTATGCATGTTTGCCAATATATGTATGTGCATTGCATCCATACAATGCCTGAGGATGCCAGAGGAGGGCGCTAAGTCCTCTGAAACTGAAGTTAACGTTTTTTGGAGACAAGTCTCACTGTGTAGCCCTGGATGTACTGCAACTACTATGTAGACCAGGCTGGCCTTGAACTCACAGAGACCCACCTGCCTCTGCCTCCCGAGTGCTGGGATTAAAGTGTCCTACCGTAAGATGGTTATGAGCCACTGTGAGTGCTGGGAGCTGAACCTGTGCTCTTTGCACAAGCAGCTGGTGCTCTCAACCTCCGAGCACCTTCCCAGCCTTCCCAGTGGCAGGCGCTGTCCCCGGGCCTCACCCTGTGGACTGTCACCCTGCCACACTATCAGCCTGTTGTGTGCGCTTCCAGAGTCAGAGGCTGGTATGGCAGCTCACACCTGCAGGCCTAGCACTGAGTGAACAGGACCTAACTCTGAGCTCAGGGCTAGACCAGTCTAGAGTGAGACAGGAGGGGAGGGGGGGAGGGGAGAGAGATGGGAGAGAGGGGAGGAAAAGGGGAGAGAGGAAAGGACGGGGAGAGAGGAGACTGAGAAACAGGGGAAGGTAGACGGGGAGAAGAGAGAGCAGAGAGGAGATGGGGAGAGGGAGGGAAGGGAGAGAGAACCATAGTAGATATAAGTTGTATTGGCTAGTTTTAGTGTCATCTTGACACTAGAGAAGAGGGAATCTCCATTGCCAGGTAGAGGTCTAGGATTATTCCCTTTTAAGAAAAAAAAAATGGAGGCTGGAACCATGGCTCAGCAGTCAGGAGCACTGGCTGCTCTTCCCAAGGACCTAGGTTCAATTCCCAGTCCCACATGCGCTCACAAGGGTCTCTAACTCTAGCCCCAGGGGATCTGATGCCCTCTTCTGGTCACTTTGGACACTGCACATACAAGATGCACAGAAATACACGCAGGTAAACACACATACACATAAAAATCTTTTTTTTTTTTACAAGATAAAAAATCTTGAGACAGCCTCATGTATCCAAGGTTGGCATCAAGCTTGCTGTGTAGCCAGGGATGAGTTCAAATTCCTGATCTCCTCCTGACACCTTGCAGGACTGGGATCATGCTCAAGCTAGGCTCATGCTGGGGTTTTAACACCGGGCGCTGTGCACATCAGGCACTCTTCCATCAAGGCCACGCCCCCAGCCCGATTTAAATGCCTGATTGATAGACGTTACTAGTGCAGTCGGGTGCCTGGGTTTCTGGAAGTTACTGACTCAAGTTTGGAATACGCTGGGCCTATTGGAACAATTTAGTTGTTTTTGGCAGCTAAATCCAGTCCAGCTCATCCAGGACACCAGCCTAGTGAGTGAGGTTAGAGCTGTCTGCCCTTCCAGTCCTCAGTCCCTACACTAGTGACATGCTTGTACTCATTATCCTGCTAGCTTATCACATTTATTGATCTTCAAAAAAGAAAAAAAAAAACTTCTCTTGGCTTTCTCAATCTCCTGTTTCCAGTTTCATTTATACCCTTGTATTTTTATTACATTTTGCTGCTAGCTTTGGGTCCAGTCCCCATTCCTGGTTTTCTAAGGCAGAAGTTACTCATCTTAGTTATTTTTCTTATATTTGTTATTAGAAAAGTTCATGTAGGGACACTCTGGCTGCATGTCATCAATCTTGGTAAACTGTAGCTTCATTTCACTTTCAAACACTGTAGAAACAGGGTCTCTGTTCCTACATAATGTTTGCTGGGACCACAGGCAGCTGTGTGCTGGGATCACAGGCATGCTGTAAGTTGGCTCCACACGCCTGGGTTTTATGAGGGCTGGAGGTAGAACCCAGGACTTCATGCAAGCTAGGTTCTGACTGCAGTCTCAGCCCCTTCTCTCACCTGGGTCTGTGCCACATTTCTGTAATTCCTGCTATTCAGGAGGCTGGTCTAGAGTAAGTCACACTGTCTTAAAAAACAGCAATTCTTAAATGTTTTTCTTGAGAGATAGTCCTTTGGAGAACATGTTAATGTCTAGTTTAAAAAATTATTTGTTGCTGAGCGTTGGTGGCGCACACCTTTAATCCCAGCACTCGGGAGGCAGAGGCAGGTGAATCTCTGAGTTCAAGACTAGCCTGGTCTACAGAGCAACCACATGGTGGCTCATAACCATCTACAATTCAATCTGGTGTATATGTAATAAATAAATCTTTAAAAAAAATAAATGTCAGATCCAGCTGATGGCAGAGTTCTGCCATCAGCTGGATATCCTTACTGATTTTCCTCCAGGTGATCTGTGAATTACAGATATGAGCAGTTGTCCTGGAACCTACTGTCGCACCTCGTCTTTTCAATCTGTCCCTGCCTCCTTAGACCATGCGACCCAGTGCTCAGAATAGCTGGGTGGTGCTGTTGACTGGCTGCGTTGTTTCTGCTTTCTCTTCCACCCCTTACCCCCAGGTGAAGTGGAGAGGCCAAGATTGGAAAGAGGTGTGTGTAAACTCTGAACCCCAACAAAGCAGATTGCAGTGACTGTTTCTTGAGAACTCTCCACTGTATTTTTTGGGGGGGGGCATGCATTCCCTGTTTTCACTGTTGAGATGAAAATGGGTCACCTCTGCCATTGTCATTGTGGGGTTATTTGGGTTTGGCCAGGTGGGAACCCCTCAGCAGGCTTTTTTGATCAAATATTAGAGCAAGTCACATCTCACAGCAGGGGCTAAGATGGCTCAGTGGTCTGGGTACCTGTTCTCAAGCCTCATGACCTAAGATCAGTCCACACAACACATGGAGGGGGAGAACTGATTTCCTGACACCAACCATGCCATGCACGATTCTCCTCACATAAAATCTGTAGTAAAATATTCACAATAGGGTGCTGAATGAAGCTGTGCTATGGCAACTTTCTTTGAGACAAGGTCTTAGACCTGCCCGCCCTTTTTCCCAAGTGGTGGGAGTAAAGGTGTGTGCCATGCTATGCAGTGATTTTTTTAGTCGAAGGGTACCAGTATGAGTACAGCAATGTGCAGCACCTTGATGCACGTGACCAGACGGGCGGCTCTTGGGAGTTGGTTCTAGGCTGCCCCCTTGTGGGAACCTGGGGAATCCAAGAAAGGTGCAAGCAGACAAGCACTCCAGTCCCTCTGCCATCTGGCAGCCCTAGGTCCTGAAAAGGACAGCACATTCAGTCCTAAGGCAAACCTGCCTGACTTCAATGTCAACTGTTACTCTCACTTAATGTGACTTCACTGTCTTCCTGTAACTATTACAGGTAAGAATTCACCAGAGCCAGAGGTCTGTAGCTGTCACTGGCCATGCCAGGATGGCTAATGCACTGTGCCTTCAAGCTTTCATCTCCATCTTAGGTGGCTGACGTAGTAACACCCGCGAGCACACCTACCCCATACACAGTAAGTAGTAGCGCTGGAAATCAGGACTTCCTCTCTGTTGCCAGGGAGGGTCCTTTACCCACTGTGTGAGAGGGCAGAGTAGCAAGGGGCAGGACATTACTTCAGCCTCAAATGCTACTACCTTCAGCCCAATGTCTAGGAGACACAATGCAGTCCAATAGGGAACCCTACAGACAAACTCCCCAGGGAGGCAGGAGACTCCTGAGTCCCCAGTGATTTGCTTGACAGTAAATGCCTGTGGCTGAAGAGGGTGTGCAGCATCCACAATGGCCAAACCCCAGCCCTTAGGGTCCCAGACAAGTAGCACTGTTACACTCCCTGAGAAGAGGATGCGCGTTTCCTAACCATTGGCCCCTCATGCTGGAGAGGCCACACGACACCTTGCATGCAGCTTTCTTGCCGCAACAGGAGCCAGCAGCACATACTGAGAGCAAGGTTAATGATGCCCACAGAACACCCGTCTCCCCACCAGTGAGGGGAGGCACTTCGCATGCAGGAGGAGACTCTTCACAACTTGCTTGGGCTTCATTCAGAGCTTCATGTTTGGAACTGCCAGCTAAACCCAGCACCAGGGATTCAGGCATAGACAGAATTTTCCTATGGATGCCCCTAGAGCTCTCTGGTTAGGATCAATGTGCCAAGTGTACACAAGTGAGAACTTAATTTAGAAACATAACTGTTTACAAGCCACAGGGACAGAACAAAGCTTGAAAATAAAGGATGAAAAAATGCTGAATAAAATACAGATGAGTTTTTAAGCATTTTAGAGGTCAGAGACAGCTCGGTGTTAAAAGCACTTGCTCTTGCAGAGGACCTGGATTCAGTACCCAGCACACGTGTTCCAGGGGATCTGATGCCCTTTTCTAGCCTTACAGGCAGTAAGCATGCACACGTGTGCACATAAACACAAGAAAACACGCACACAAAAGTCGCAAACCACACTTGAAAGAAAGAAATCGCCCCAAATGGCCCCGCCTGTGTGTTATTCTGAGGTGGATCCCTTGTCATGACGATGTGCCCAGACAGAGGCTGGGAAGCTCCGTAGTCCCGGGGTCCCACAGTTTGGCTGCCTAGACTGCTGGTCCACACCGAGACAGTTCACCTACCTCTCCTCCAGCTCAGAGGGGCTTCCTCACCCCCAGCCACCCAAATGCCTTTCTCAGGCCACTGACCATGCCTCATTGCTCGTTTATGCCTCTCCTGTCACTGCCCTGACCATGCTCCATGACATCTGCTATTTTACACTGAGAGGTGTTGCCTTCCAGCCTGCAGGCCCCAAGCATAGCTCTGTGAGCACTTTCCTGTTCAAATTCTTTCAAAGCTCTCCATGCTGACAGGCCAGAGGCTGATCCCCTGGCACTAAGACCTTCCCATACCTTCTTCACCTGGGGGCATCATCACTGCTGTGTTGCCTACCACGCATTCAAACCCACGTTCCTTGGCATACTGACTGCTTTTCAACAAGGGTGGCTTTGCTGCATTTGTCTCTCAAGCAGTGTGCCTCCTGAACGCATGTCTCCAAACAGAAGTCAGTGGCTGCCTTCCCTGAATGCACACTTGCCCTGAGTGTTGGTCATTTACAGACAGGCCGTAAGGGGCCGGTCATTTAGTATTTCCAGGGCTCCATGCCTGCAGGTGAGGTCTGGTCTGTGAACAGCCTGAACTCCGTGCAGCAGTGACATGCTACACTGCCCCTCGGGCACCTCCTGACCTAAGTAGCAGTGCAAGAGCACCCGGGACAAGGCACTCAGCAGCCGGCACCCTGGGTTTGGTCTCACAGTGGTGAGGGTCATGACCGGGTGGACGCACAAGACTGACAAGCGTGGAAGAAGAAACTGAAGAGCTCACTGGTGATGCTGTTTCCAAATGGCCTCAGTTCTCCTCAGCTTGACCACAAGAGGACCCCAGAGTCACAAACTCTGAGGACTTGTCTTCACTCTGCTGGGTGAGAAAGTCATTTGGCAAGTCTCGCTTACCCACCACAGGAAAACATCACGACAGACGACACATCAGGAAGTGCCACTTAGATTCAAGCACGATGAAATTTTGTCAAGCAAAAATAGTCTTTATTCAAATTTAATGGAAACAGGGATCACTATACTTTGCAAGACGGGGAAAAATAAAATTAAAAAAAATTCTTTTCTTTTTAATATAAAACAATATAATCACAATACCAGAATATGGAGCTCTACAGTTTACTTCCTATGGGCTATGCAGGTATCAATTTCTCTTGACTGTGCTATTCACAACGTTGTTAAGTCCAAAAATAGGAAACCAAAGTGGTGGGAACTGAAGACTTGCACTTTCACTACGTGGCATACATCAAAGGGCATCGATTCAAGGGCAAAACGGCTGAACTCACCACACCTACCTATGCCATCATTCCAGCCTGAGAAGCCATCCGGGTGCGGAGCTCCCTTTAGCCGTGGCCAGGCCCAAGAGCCAAGGCGTTTGGATGTCCTACTGTGAGTAAAGGAAGGTTTGAGGAGCTGCTTTTCAGTGGAGCGGGAGGCCTGGCGCCAGGAGGCGGTACCGAGGAAGCACTGAGATTGAACGTTAGGAGACACCGTTGGGGGAGTTCAATGTACAGCAGTGAGGGTGTTCTATTTCACTCTTGTGCTACGGCTACCAACATGTACAAAAGACTTCTCGGCAGTTCCAGCGTGGCATAGCCAGTTAGGACCTTGAGTGGGATCTGGATCTAGACCGGGAAGGGGACCTGGAAGCAGACCTGGATGGAGACTTGGACCTAGAGCGCGTTTTTGAAGCTGACTTTGACCTGGAGCGCGACTCTGCGGGGAGGCTAGGTTTGGATTTGGAAGTGGATCTTGACCTGGCTCGGGGCTCTGGATTGGGGCCTGCACTCTCGCCCTCAGCTCTGCCTTCCCTCTGGCCAGACTCTGCCTTGGCATGCTCCCGCTCCTTCGAGACTGAGCGGGACGGCGACCGGGAGTGGTCGGTGTCCTCCTTCTTCTTCTTGCTGCTGCTGCTGACCTTGCTGTCACGTTTGCTGCTATGCTTGCGGCTGCGCTCGCTCTTGCTGAGGCTGCGGCTTCGGCTTTCTTCCCGGCTTCTCTTCCGGCCCTTCCGCTTGTCTTTGCTGCGGCTGCGGCTGCGGCTGCCCCCTTTGCTCCGGCTGCGGCTCCGGCTCTTGGGAAGGTTCTTCTCCTGGCTGCGTCTCTTCTCCTGGCTGCGACTTCTGCTCACGCTCCTTCGCTTCTCCTCTGCTCTCCTCTCCTTGCTCCTGCTCCGACTTTTACTGTCGTGGCGGCTGGGGCTGCGGCTCTTGGCTTTGCCGGCGCTGTCGTTATTCTGGAGCTTGTCTTCCGCATGGTCTTTACTCTTGCTTCGGGTCTTGTCGGCACTGTGGCTGCGACTGCGGCTCTTGTTGTCTTTGCTGGGGCTCCGGCTTTTGTCCTTCTTACTGCGGCTGCGGCTCTGGCTGCGGCTGCGGCTCTTACTTCGGGAGTGGGAACCTGACCTGGAAGACACAGGGGCCGGGTGAGTAACAGGTGACTGGACCCTCTGCAGCTCAATATAATGAACGCATGGAAGCAGGCCAGGTCAGGGAAGCTGCAGGCCCACCTGGATCGGGATCGGCTCTTTGAATGGCTGCTTTTGCTGCTTCCACTTCGACTTCTGCTCTTCCGGGAATGTCTGCTTCGAGAGCGAGACCTGTGGAGAGAGAAGCTTTTCTGAGACAGGGTCTCACTAAGCCTGGCTAGCCTGGAACTTGCTAGGTAGACCAGGTTGGCCTTGAACTCACAGAAATCCACCTGCCTTACTTCTTGAGATCTGGGATTAAAGGCGTGTGCCACCAAACACAAGTTAGAAAATGAAAATTTAAAATTATCAACAAGAAGCTGGAAAGCTGGCTCAGTGTTTAAGAGCACTTGTTTGTGCAGAGGGCCTGGATTTAATTCCCAGCATCCAAATGGCGGCTCACAACTATCTAACTCCAGCTCCTGGGGATCCAACACACTCTCCTAGGACCTCAGCAGATACAAGACATATACATGGTACAGACATATATGCAAAGCAAAATAACCATACACATAAAATAAAACTTAAAGATTGCAGTCTAGAGGGGCTAAAGAGATGGTTCAGCAGTTAAGATCAGTAACTGCTTTTGCAGAGGACCCAGATTTGATATAGACACCCCACATGGCAGCTCACAACAGTCTGTTAACTTCAATCCCAGGGTCTATGATGCCTCTTCTGGCCTTGGCAGATACCATGCAGACATATAACAGGTAGAACATCCATACACAAAAAATTTTAATCCTATAAATAAAGAGGCTATCTAGAGTCAACCACGACATTTCTTCAATTAAAACCCATCTGCTCCACATAAGCTGGGCAGTAGTGCATGCTTGTAAGCCTGGTGCCAGAGAGTCAGAGACGAGAGGTGGGAACATCCCAGGTTAAAGAGACTCAATGACCTCTGCTATGTGACTGAGCCGGATCCTGGCCAGGAAACACTCCAGCACAGACACCCATGCAGCAACCAGGTAAATATGAACATGCCTTTGCTATTTGGTGAAGACACAATTATGTATTGTTTATGTTCTTGGGGACATTTAGGGAAGTGCTGTAACTTACGATGTCTTTCAAACACGGCACGAACATAATTGTATGTAATAGAGGAAGGAAAGAAAAGGCTGAGTACTGCAAGCGTATTCAAACTGGTCTTTCAACTTTGAGGTTTGAACTCCTCATTTTCAACTGAAGAAAGGTATGGGGAAGCAGTAAGTGCATTCAAATGGAAAGCAAAAAGGGACAAAGGGCTCCGGTGACAGATGACAGATCAACCTGAGCACTAAAATCATGACCGCAGTGGGACACACCACACCCACCCAGACATACAAAAAGAGCACCTCTGCTAGACATTGCACTCACACAGATGCTACTTATGGTGTGACAGGTGTCAGATACAGAGCATTAAGGCCCGTCTTTATGTTGCAAGCCTTAGCCTTGAGTTCACAGGGCATCTGAATTTTGGGAAAATTCATTAGACAACATCACTTCAACACAAATATATGAAAAGTCCTAGCTCTCTACCTCACCTCATGCCTCCACAAAGATCTCTCTGCTAGAGACAGACCTATGTACCATCACCCCTGGCTTTATAAGCTGTCTCCATAAGGGTCCTTAGTGACCCCTAGGCTAGCTGTGCTGGGTCACAGTGGCCATCACTTGCTCACTGCCTGTTTTCTCCAGTGAAGGCAGGGATCGGGTCTGGCTGGTCATCTCTACTCTTGAAGGATAAGCACAGGCACCATGGGCACATGGTCTATGATTCAGCTCTCAGAAAAGGGGGGAGGTCGCCAAGTCCTGCCTTAGAAAAAGGACTTTGCTTCTGTTTGTATTTGTGATGTAAGAGCTTCACAAATAAATATTCAGTTCAAAGTTCTGAGTTACTGAACCGCATGGAATCATGCTCTGAGAACCCAAAATGGAGAGCAGGAGTGGGCTGTCCATGTTGGTTAGTGAATTACTTACTGCAAAGTGCCCACTCACAAAGTCAACAGTACCTTGAGTGACTGCGGCTCCTGGAGTAAGACCGGCGCCGTCTAGAACCTGGCTTGTCTTCAACTAATCTGATTTTTCTGCCGTTGACTTCAGTTCCATCCAACTTTTCCAAAGCTCTCTTCATATCAGAGTAAGATACAAACTCAATCACTCCTTCATTTTTCCGTCCCTTGTGAGCATCTGCATATGTTACTTCTCCTGCCTGACGCATGTAGTCCTAAAAAAAAAAAAGAAAAGAAAAAAGAAAAAAAAGTTGAAGTGCAGAAGGCAACTGAAGCCGTGTGCAAGCGGCAGAATAGAGGTCTACCTGAGCGCAGGGGCAGACACCACGCCCAGCCTGCCGCTCCGTCACCCAGTCCCTCTAACAGCAGCAAGTATTAACTGCTGAGCCCCCAATGCCACTGTCTTACTTCAGCTAGCCACACTTCCGAATCAGTGATGGCTACTAGACGGCTCCAAACAGCAGTGAGTGGTTAATCATGTTCTAAGTGCTTACTCCTGATCATAATCACATAAGCAGATATAACATACCCATCTCACAGACATGGACAGTAATTGTCAACAAAGTTGAAAGTCAGTGAGGTATTCATTAGGGAACAAGGGCAGTCAGAATCCAGTATGGAATTGGTTGCTTTTTTGGGGGGGTTGTGTGGGGGCGGGTGAGACAGTGTTTCTCTGGAGCCTATTCTGGAACTCACTCTGCAGACTAGGCAGGTCTTGAACTTAAAGAGATTCACTTGCCTCTGCCTCCAGAGTGCTAGAATTAAAGGTATCCTGACTGGAATTGGGGTTAATAGAGACCCAGAAAGATATGCCCCATATTATGGCTGTGAGTAAACCCTTTTAAGAGTTGCCTCTTAGCCAGGTGTGATAGCTTATCCCTTTAATCATAGCATATGGAGAAGCAGAGGAGTTGGGGATCAGCCTGGTCTACAGAGTGAATTCCAGGACAGCCAGGATACACAGGGAAACTGTGGAGTTGCCTCTGGAGCCATTTTTTTCCTTTCTTTGTTTCTTTTTTCTGAAGACAGGGTCTCACTGTGTAGCCCTGGCTGTCCTGGAACTTGCTCTGCAGACCAGGCTAGCCTCTGACTCAGAGATCCACCTGCCTCTGCTTCCTGAGTTCTGGGATTAAAGGTGTGAGCCGCCAGGCTACCAAACTTTGTTTTTAATTTAAATCAGAAACAACCTTATTTTACATACCAATCCCAGTTCCCTTTCCACCCTATCCTCCCAAATTCTTAATCCTATTATATGGGTGAAACTACCAATTCTCCATGCCAACAATATGTTAAACAACATTTCCAACTTAAAACTTATATAATACAATATAAATTTATTGACTTAACACAGCCCAGGTTACACAAAGAAACTCTCTCTTGAAAACAAAAATATTTTTACTTTTTATGGGTATTTGGCCTGCAATGTATGTCTGTGCACCATGGGCATGCCTGTTGTCCAAGGAGGCCGTAAGTAGGCATTGGATTCTCTGTGAGAGTTACAGTTGTGAGCTACTATGTGGTGCTGGGAATTGAACTTGGGTCCCCTAGAAGAGTAGCCACTGCTCTTAACTGTTGAGCCTTGGCTCCAGTCCCAAATTTTGGGTTTTAAAGAATAAGATCCCTTTGTTTAATGTTTTCATTTCCTTATTAATAGCCAGAACCCTTTAGACTTCTAAAATAAAAATTTGTTTTAATAACCTTGAGTGGAAATTAGTAATGACTCTAAAAGCTGATCCTGATGATATAGGCCTGTGATTTTAGCTATTCAGGAGGCTTGCATAAACTAAAGAGTGAGTTCAAGGCCAGTCTAGGCAACTTAGTGAGAGTTAACTTCAAATAATGCAAAGTGTTTGGGCACATGGTAACACCCAACTTTAATCCTAGTGCTCAGGAGGCAGAGGATCTCTAGACGAATTCAAGACCAGTCTGGTCTATGTCATGAGACCGTCTCAACACAAGCCTCCTTGCTCCTGCACAAAAAGGGAAAGAGGACTGGGCATCTAGCTCAGTGGTATAGCATTGCTTAGCATGTGCAAACCTCAATTTCTAGTACAAAAAGAAATTTATGAGTTGGGTGGCGTGGTGCATGCCTTTAATCCCAGCAGGTAAGTGCCTATATATTATTTAAGATTTATTAAAGAGTGCCTCAAGTATCAGCATGCAAAGCCAGGCACACTAGTTATAGAAGCTAGACGGTCGCGGTACGCACCTTTAATTCCAGGATTCAGGAGACAGAGGCAGATAGGTCTGTTAGTTCAAGGCCTCACTGAGCTACACGGAATTGAGCCAGTCTAAAAGAACAGCTCACACAAAGGAGATCTCAGCACTTGGGATCACACACCTTTAACCCCAGGGTTTGAGGAAGAAGCAAAGGGTCTCATGAGAAATTTATTCTCCAGCCACACCGAGGACAGGACAGCTCTTTCAGCCTGAGGTACAGGTAAGAGCTAGTGACTTGGCTGTTTTGCTTTTCTGATCTTCACCTTGGAGTCTGAACCCCCAATATAAGTTTCTGGGTTTTCATTTTTTGTGTTATACCTATCACCACGCTACATCCCAACCCAACCCTGGGCCTTTTAGATTTTAAAAAGTTTTTTAATGTGCATTGGTGTTTTGCCTACCAGTATGTGTTTGAGGGTGTTGGGTCCCCTGTAATAGGAGTTACAGACAATTGGGAGCTGCCATGTGGGGGCTGGTAATTGAACTTGGGTCTTTCGGAAGAGCAGCTAGTGGTCTTAAAGACGGAGTCACCTCTACAGTGCCGGTAACCATGGGTCTTAATTTTTGACGCCAAAACCCTTTCAGACTAATTTTTCTTTTCCTTTTTTTGAACAAGGTCTATACTATGTAGTCCTGTCTGGCCTCTAACAATAGAGCTCTGCTTGCCTCTGTCTCAAATGCTGGGATTAAAGATGTAGGAAACCTTGTCTAGCTCATAAGTATTTCTTGACTGAGGGACAATCCTCACCCCCTTTCTGAGATAAGGTTCACTTGTGGAACTAGACCTAGCTAGCCTCAAATTCATGATCTTCCTATCGTAACTGTTTATCCACGCACACCACCATACCTGACGGAGAAACAAATCTTCCAGTGTGCTGACCCACACTGGAAGTTCACAGCTTGCAGCTCAGGTTTACAGAAACATGGGTTGTTTTAGCTTTTTCTATGCAGTTCCACCCCATTATCTCACTAGAATACTGTGTTCCATGAAACACAAATGATCCATTGGATCAGTTAGCCTCATATGTAAAGTAGGAGTAGTGTTTTGATGCCTTTTGCACTCCTATAGAACTTTTATCTGGAGAACTGCCCAATGCTCGGTGGTTTTCAAGTATGTGACCTATTACACTGTGAACACCTGGGTCTGCATAAGTTACTTGTTTCTGACTCTGACCCATGCCCAACCTTAGCTGAAAAAGTTAACAAAGCCCAAACCTTCAGGTCTTGCCAGCTGCACCGACTTGACAAATTCTCCACAATAAGTCTGTACTCTGTTCGAGTAGGAGGACCATATTTATCTCGACCACTTCTTCGATAACCATATCCACCTTTAGAAGATTCAAACAGACATGATTACTACAATAGTGTAAAAAAGAGATAACACACCACACACTCTTAAAATATGTAACTTAATGCCCTCTCTCCAAACAATAGCATGCATATTTTAATGTTAACCTCACCTTCAATTCTAGAGTTTAAACATGAAAATTTAGTAAGTTATAAGCACCACAGACTCACCAATTAATATTTATACTTTAAATTAGCATGTATAAATTAAGAGATAAACAATTTAGGAAAAGCAAATTATTAAATCAGTTACTATTATTATCCATGGTGATTAAATTTTGTGTGTGACTATTTTACATGGAAAGAAAAAAAGCCTAATCTCATCTGTATCTAAGGGACCCTCACCACCCAGGTCTAACTGAGTATTACTGTGGTCATCACATGGCTTCTTCCTATTTTCCTATTTTTGGTCAGCCAAAGGTTATTCATGGAAAGGTAACCAAGGTCAGCAATGGAACAGGAAGTCATCTTAGCCTCAAAGGGTCTTTTTAATTAAAACTGAGGCCTTTGTTAAATATATATCAAACAACTGCATTACAGAGGAAAACAAACACATCATTAACACAAAGTATTAAAACAAATTTATGCCACTGAGTATTAAAGTTTTTATTTACAAAAAAATCTTATAGGAACAAATCTTACAGAGACAGCTTAAATGTAAGTACTTTTAAATATAACATTACTTTAAAAATTAGCACTTATAAAAAGGCATGTTACTGATATAAATATGTCCTTCAAATGCTTACTGCGTCCAGAACCGTAACTGCCATCCCGCCGTGGGCCTCGGGCATGCTCAACAATGACTCGCTCACCACAGAGGTCTTTGCCATTCAGTTCATAAACAGCATCATCTGCATCACGCAGATCATCAAACTCCACAAAACCGTACCTAAAAGAGAGCAAACAAAACTTGGTGAGCACCACTAGCAACTAGCTACACTAACATGTCAGAAATCAACGGGGTTCATGCTTAGCACAGGCTGGGGGCTGCAAACTAAGGGCCAACTTTCTCTTTTCTGTAGACAAAATCACTTTTTGTGCCAACAGGCAACTGCAAGAGTCAGAAGGCTGCCTAAAGTCTAGAAGGAAGCAGCAGCAAATACTTTCAAGGGCTGCTTGGTTTAAGAGATCAAAACTCTGAACTTCACAGGACTCGATCTGTGATATTTTAAACACCACACGAAAACTCACCCTCTTGCAGTTTTACAAGTGTACCTAGGTGCAGCTGGGTCTCTACTGAGGCAATGTTTTTATTAACTGCTATAAGTCATGTTCAAAGTAAAGCAGGTAACAGTCACAGTATCTTTAAGTCTCTTTTGTCAAAGATTTTTTGAAAGTTCTTGTTTTCCTACCTAAACAAATTAGTCACAAATGAATTAACTATTCTAGAAATAACTGGAGAAAAATATCTAGAATTGCTTACTTCCCCCATGGGATTCCAAGTTCATTTCCATGGTGTCTGGAGATAGGATGGAGTGCTCTACATATATCTGTGTCTATATTACTAGGTACTTTGAAGCAAAGAGACATGGTAGTTTACTACATGTAGGGGAACTGCCCCCCAAATCCTTTTAATGCCTGCTATAGACTAGTTTGTTAAGCAAAGTACAAGATCTGTAAAATACTTCTAATCAAGGCTAAACTCCTTTGAATAAAACTTTAGTTTGATCTATGAAAGGCCTGTTTTGTGAACACTGTATTTAAAAAACCAAAGCCATCCTCTGATCCGGCCCAGTCACAAAGGAGTTACAAGCCAGTTCTTTAGACTCTTGCAAGCTGTGAGCACAGTGCAAATGGTGTTCTTCTTTACACACAGTGACACTGGACACAGGTCACAAAACTTGCCAGGGACAACAACAACAAAAGTCTCAGGGTTTTCTTTGGGTGGGGGAGGAAGGGTTTCACTGTGGAACCCTGGCTGGCCCTGAACTTAGTCCCCACCTGTGTGGGAGTTACAGGTGTGCGCCACTGTAGCTACTTAGTCCAGTCTCTCGAGTGTGTGATGTGCTCGTTCAAATGAGAATCCAAAACTGCTGAGAGTCCCCTTTACCAAAGAGCTCTTTCCAAACACGCCTCTCAAGGTGACAAGGTCCAGGTCAAGCTTTGGAGAATTTTTTTTAATGTGTACATCATGGCTCCTGTGTGGAGGTCAGAGGACAACTTGTGGGAGGGAGCTGGTTCTCTTCTTCCACCACATGGGCCCCAAGGACTGAAATCAGATAGTCCACCGTGGCAGAAAGTGCCTTTACCCACTGAGTTATCTTGGTGATCTCCCTTTTGTTTTAGAGGGTTCTTTGTGCTAAAAATGTCTAAGAGGCATCCAAACTTGAAGAAAAAAATCTCCACAAAAACAAAAGACACACCTCGTTACTTAACAGGAAGTGTTCTCATAACACCTGTCTATGTAGCTCTGTGGAGTCTTTTAAACAGGCTTCCACAGGCTGGAGTTTGGAGCAGATTAATAAGAATGGTCTTAAGCAAGCATGCTGTTGCATTTGTCAAGGCAATTAAAATAAAGCCTTCCTAATCATTCATGTTTAAAATTGCTTGCCTGTTACTAAAAACCCCTAACGCACACTGTATTGCAGTTACTTTTCCCTTCCTAGGTAAGCTGAGTCATTAACAGAAAATTTGTTTTTTGAGACAAGGTTTCACCTGGCCTTGAACTCAGAGATCCACCTGACTCTGCCACCAATGCTGGGATTAAAGGCATGTGCCACACACCAGGCAAGCTAAAGTTTTTAAAAAAGCAGATTTAAAAAAACCCAACAAACCCAACCATTGCTTTACTTTGGCTTGGTTTAGGGTCTATTTAGAGAGATGATAAAATACCAAAAAGAACAAAACATGGTCCTCTCTGTAACTGTGCAGACCAGTCCTGGACCTGCCCTGTTCTCTGCTCACAGCATCACTGCCTTTAGCACCAGGTGAGAAGCAGACACCAAGCAGAAGGATGGGCAAGAACACTTGTCATAGGCAATGATGAGATGACTTTCTCTCTAAGAGATACCCACTGGCTCAGTACCTGTCAATGATCATAAATGACTTAATGTGAGGTCACAACAGCATCGACTCCTAAAAACTAAACAAACAAATCACAGGAAAATCAAAAAATTTCTGCCAAACACTTAAGGTTTATAATTACAAATCACAGAACCACCAAATCAAGACCCTAAGCTCTGCAGAGCAAACGAGGCAGGAGTCCAGCTGCTGTGGGCTCAGTGAGGTTTCAGCTTAGACTCCTGTTTGATGCAGCTCTCGCTCAGCAGAGGTCACCCCATTCTATGGTTTACATGCAGAGCTCTTATGACCTTTCAGGGAAAGCAGTGACAGCCTATTTAGGAGAGACACAGTCACTAAACATACGTCATTGCTCAGACAGACAAGTCTCTACCAACTGAGGCTGAAGCAAGATGCAGGGACAATTTATGATGCCAAGGGAAGATGGCCCCTGCAATCTTTCCTAATATTTACTTTTAAAAACTCCATAGGGGGTCATTAAGTAGCCATAGGGGGGAGGCTACTTGTCCAAATAGTTGACTTAAGGTCCAATTTATTTCACAGGAAAACTTTGGTGACTCCTCTATGAAAAGCTAAAAAATCTATTTTGAGCATTTTAATGGAAAAATCCAGATTAAAGATCTAATCAGATATCAAACTGTCACTTCTCTCCACCACTGGTATGCTGGATGGAGCTGAAATCACAAAAATACCATAGAGAAAAGGCAGAAATGGTGGGGAATTCGGTTCTGAGCATGTAACTAATACTAGGTCAGTGTGTCTCTACCAAAATGCTCTCCACCCAGCTTTGCTTTCTGTGATCAGGTACAGTGAATGGGCTCCTGAATAGGAAGCAGCCTGGGTAAGTAATAAAATGTCACCTAGTATTCAGTAAACAATGTGACCTTATTTAATATCTATAGCACTCAGGAGCTAGGCACCAGTAACTCTGATTCACAAAAGTTAAAGAACTCTCCCTAGAAACTCAGCAGGGCTGGTGTGGCGAGCTGACACATGAACACATTAAGGTGGCCAGTAAGCCCTAGACTGGCTGTAGGGCAGGCTATGCAAGGAACCAACTCCACAGCAAACTTATTTAATTGTCAAATAAGAGTACATATACACTGTCTCAACATCAAGAGCTGACAAATGAGTGGATAATTTAAACTTTCAAAATTGGGCAGGTCTAGATTAAGACATCTACAGCACCAGAAGTCAGGGATAAATTTAACATTTTATTGTCTAAGGTAGCTTTTAAAACTGGATCCCAAACTGGTTTTAAACACCTAGTTTTTAGTTGAATTTTATCTTCAAAAAGCAAATCTTTCTAATATTAGATTCTCCAAAAACCAACCTGCACCCTTCTTCCTTTTTTTTTTTTTTTTAAGACTTATGTAGCCATGGCTATCCTGGAAGTTGTTCTGTAGACCAGGCTATTCTGGAATTCAGACATAAACCTTCCTCTGTGCCTCCCGAGCGCTGGGATTAAAGGTGTATATCACCACTGCATAGCTAATAAATACATTTTTAAATTAACTTGAACACCACCTGCTTTGCACTCTACAGCAAGTAACATGAAACTGACCTAGTCTCAAAAAACACAACAAAGCTCTTCTTTGGAATTTCCTGTCTACCTAGGGAGAGATCTGAGGCATATATGTGACTATCACATGACAAAGCACCTGGTGGGACTTTTAAGCATCACAAAACATGAAAACATGACTTGGACAGATAAATTTCTTTAACTATAAACCTGCCACTGCTGTATTAACAGCACCATTAAAGAGATTCTAGCATGAGACTGAGTGTGAGGGAATCAGGGAGAAGAACTTAAGAGTAGACCCTATCTAGCAGAGACTCAACTTCCTCTAAGGTGTCAGGCAGCCTTTCATGCGTTCTCTTATGCTATGTGTAAGCACTATCACACACAAACCACTTCAATTAAACCAAAAATCGTTCTTCAGTGTTTCTCTATTGCCTCTTCCCAAAGTGTTTTCCTGTGGTCTTGGCTTATCCTGACAAATCAGTCAAAAGAATGAGGGGAGGGAGAGCTGGTGTCCCCTTCTCCTTTATGGACTCTGAAACAAGCCCAGTGGGGTACCTGCACAGTGTAAAGCAAAGCCATGTTGCACCCATGGTGGCTCAGATTTTGGTCCATTCTCACCCTGTGCAATGCTCTAGTCTTCCTCACACACAGCTGAGGTACTGCTCAGGTTATTGGACAGACTGAAAAGGTATAATTGGAAGGACATATTGGTTTCAATACAAGGTCTCTGAAGATGCCCATTTTAGAAATGCTACCACATTTCTTGCAAGAGTTATCACCCAAGTTCACACTGCTGCCAAACAGGTTTCTCTGACTCCAGTGCTTGTAAATACCAAAGGTCCTGAACACCACCAGGTTTGCACTTCCTTCATGCTCTACCGGAGAGGATGCCACTTATCTCACCCTCTTCAGAACAGTTTAGGGTTGTCTGTCTTCCAAACACCCTCACTCATCGGAGACTGGAGAACAGGCCTAGGGGAGAAATGATAAGCATGGCTGGCCTGGAGATGAGCTACTCAATGACCAATTGAGCAGGTGTGACTAGGGGGTGCTGCTGGGGAGTGGACACAAGGAGCAGGGAAAGCAAGCCTCCATGCGAGTGCGGACACCCACCAACACTGCTTACCGAGGAGCATGCCTCGGGTGGTCTCTCAGTAAGGAAATGTGCCCCTTTCCACAGTGGGTCTCTGCTCACCTTTGTCCTAAAACTGTGCCACATGCTTTTCTTTGTATGTGGACATGACAGTCCTCAGCCAACCATCAGCAGGATGTGAGTTTTGCTTTCCCAATGTGGTGAGCCATTCCCACATTCACTCATTTTCCTTGTAAGAACCGAACCTCTCCATGGCTGGTCAGGATTAGGGATGTTGCTGTAGCCAAGGAAAAATTTTCATCTGTTGAAGTTAACCCACAGGGTAGCTTGAACCCTCAATCTAGAGCCAGTAGCACTGTATTTTGAGGGCAGAGCCCTTAATCTGCCCTGAAAGAAATGGCATTCAGTGAACAGGAATCAAACAGCCTTTTTTTTCCCCCAAGCACTCAGTTGATCCTAGGCTTCAGCCAACTTGGGTCTTAAGAGGTGAAGAGGGCACAATGACAGGACAGTAACGAGTGAGTCTCAATAGCTGCATCAAGTGCATAGCAACCTGTAGAACAAAGACAGTTCTACAGCCAACTCTCGTGCTCAGATGAGGCAACTTGGAGAAGCGTGAGAATGAGAACAGTGTCACTGCCCTGACTCCACAGGTCTGCAGCATTGCAGGGCACCAGCAGCCAGGCCCTCACAGAACATTAACCAGTGTCACATTTATTGCTTAGCATCAGTGGTCATGGGTGTGAGCTGACTTCCACAGTGGCTGAGGGAGTTTATAGCCCATAGTGGCAAGCTGCTGCTTCAGGAGCAGCTTCCTGAGACCTTTTCCTATTCTGAGACAGGAAGGAGGATGCTCTTGGCTTTCTGCCCTCCCTTTCTTTAGTCTCAGAGGAGGGAGAGCCATCAAGGCCACCCGGAGAAGGTGGAAGACTTACCCGTGCTCACTCAGTGGCAGAGCTGGGGTGCGACTTCAGGGCTCACCATTACCCAGCCTGGGGCTCTTTCACGTCGGCAAACTGGCAGTTCCTGCACACCAAGAGCTCTCTGATTAGAGCTAGTGTGGATTCCTGGTCTGCAAACGGTTGGCCACAGCTCAGTCTGCACTTGATCTTTCCCCACCTTCAAAGAAGAAAACCTACCTCATGATTTCTCTCTTCCAGAGCCCCTGATCACCTGATTTACTCCCAATGGCCTTGCAATCATCTCTGACTACTCTTCTCTGGTTATCCACTGTGTCTATTGACAAGTTTGCTAGTTTTCTCACTGTGCTGGGTCCTTGGGATGGTTTCTATCTGATCACAATTACAGACTACAGCTAGTTTCACTCAGGCAACTTGTCACTTACATTGTGAAAGTAATTCACATTGGGAAAGCCAGAAGCGACATTAATTACTCTGTTGCTTAGAAGTCTATGCTTCCTAATATCTTTATGTACTTCAAAACACTGACTACACAAGCTGAATCCTTTCAACCTTCTTGCTTATGGCTGAGAAGCACCTGCTTCAGGAAGCCTGAGAACCTTGCATGCCTGATGTTCATCCAGTCGTTTCTCTAGTGCTTCCAACAGTTTTGTGTTTTACAAGGCAATGCTTTTCTTTTCAAGCCTTGTTTCTCTTTGTTTGTGCTTATCTTGTCACTTAATTATGAGGGCTTTCACATAATAGAGGCTAGCACCGACTGGGTATTTAGCACAGTGCTTGGCTCATAGTAAAGAAATATTATCTGTAATATTTCATTTGTTACTTATAATAAATTTGGAGTTTAAATTATTATTTTCACTCATGAAGAGATAACAGGCAGCTTGTTCATGGTCAGGAGCATTCAAGTGGTGGAGCTAGAGGTGAACCCAGGCCTAGGACTCTTGAACCCCAGCTTTAAGTCACAGAACCCAAAGCCTTTGGAAGGCTTCTCTTGTTCCCCACAGCCCCAAAGAGAATCTCTTCTATTTAATAAGCACTGATGCTTGACTTAACCATAATCTAACCTCAGATAAGCCAGGTGGTAGCAGTTTTTTGATACAGCAGGGTGAAGTCTCCAGAGAAAAAGGACATTGGTCTTGGGGTAGGGTGAAGCACTCTAAGCTGGGGCATGAGACAACCAGGTTACTTTCACTCTTGTCTTTTGGTTCCCATTAGCCAGTGTCAGCCATCTGGTCCTTCCGAAAACATGTGTGGGTTCAGAACATAACAGACTAGAAGAATAGAGGAAAAATAAGATTATTCTGTGAATCTCCATTCAGGAGGTCCCGCATCAACCCCTATAGTCTGTCTTGCTTCTAAGGATCAGCAAAACTTAGATAAGGATAAAGATACTTGGACTTAGTTGTGGTGATGTGAGTGATCACCAAAGATATTAATTACTTAAGGATACATTTAATTAGTTTTGCAAAGGAATGGTGAATGGGACCAAAATATTTGTATTTATGCATGAATGTTAGGAGAAAAAAATGGGCCAGAAGTCACATACTGGGTTTACAGACTTCCAAATACAAAAACTTAGTTAGCAATGGGTGATACAACATCTAAGACCTGATTTAATTTTAATGCCAAGCGACTCCACCCCACTAGTACTCATTCTTCAAATTCCTTTGTACTATTAACCACCTCCTATTTTTCTGTCTTGTTATGTGTCAAGCATTACAGGAAGCCCTCATTGCTTTACTCAGTCTTCCCAACTCTGAGGTCTAGTGCAATCTCCTAGACAGACAATTAAGAGTTGGCTCAGAGGTTAAGAGCACTGCATGTTCTTCCAGAGGTCCTGAGTTCTATTCCCAGCAACCACATGGTGGCTCACAACCATCAATAATGAGGTCTGATGCCTTCTCCTGTGGTACAAGCATGTACACAGATAAAAAACTGTATGCATAATAAATAAATAATTAAAAAAAGAGTTGGAGCTGCTGCTGGGTCTCTGGCCAAGACTACTCAAAATTCTGAGATTCTTCAAACTCTGATCCTAACCTAAAGCCTATACTCCGTCAGGCTCTGCCAGCTCCCAGACCAACAGGAAGCAGTCCTTAACAAGAGAATCCGGAAAAACAGAGGTTCCAGGAGCAGAGGCATGCGGAAGACAAATGCCCACATGTTGACCACATTATGTGCACAGTAAAGGCAGATATGCAAATTCTGTAACTGGAGTATGTGAATACTATTAAGTTGTAAATGTTTTTTACTAAGTCACTAGTAGAAACAAAAGTAACATAAAAATTTCAACAGTTTGAGGGCTCTGATCTCATCAATGGACTAATCCGATGAGCTCATAATCTGACGGAATTATTAGGAAGCAGTTAAACTTTTGGGGGTTTGGCCTACTTGGAGGACATAGACATGGATGTGTATTTGGGGGATATATAGGCCCTTTCTTTTTGCTCTGCTTTCTGGTAATCACAAGGTGAGCAGTCTCCAACACCACAGGTTCCAGCTGAGCATGGACAGAAACCTCAAAAATGGTGAATTAAAACATGTTTTTCTTCTTTTAAGTTCATTTGCTTGGGTATGTGGTTACAACAATTAAAAATGACTAACATGGAGTCAATCATTTAATTAAAAAAAAACTTCAATGACAAAAGAAATAGCTAAATTCAAGTCTCCAGGGTTGTTCTGCTTTTTAGCTGAAGACTGAATCCAGGGACTTAGACTTGCTAGGCTAGTATTCTACCACTGAGTTAAATCCCTAACCCAAGCCTTTGGTCTTAAGCCACAGTGCAGATACCAGACCATTTCTAAAGGAATATTCAAATACTGAGGTGAGAAAAATAAACTAAATAAAAGGAGCAAATAGATTTTTAAAGTATTACTCTGTAATTGTCCTGACAGCCTATCTGCCAAGTAGATTCCATCACCCTCAACTGTTTAAAAAATAACTGCAGCAGGCTGGTGGTTTGGCTCAGTGGTACAGGCCCTGGGATTGTGTAGTAGCCCTCGCTGCTCTGGAACTCACTCTCTCTGTAGGTCAGGCTGTCCTCGAATGCAGAGATTGGCCTGTTTCTGCCTCCTGAGTGCTGGGATTTAAGGCTGCACCACCTCCTCCTCCAACCTTGAAATAACACTGTTAAAGAGTGCAAAGCTGCTCCACTGGGCCCTTACCATAGTCTTAGTCTTAGAAATGGTATGCCTACAAAGCAATCATTTGTAAATACTTTATTTGTGGACCAAACTATAGCAACCATAACCTCCCTGTCATTACTAAATACTAAAAAAGTTGCTTTCCTTAAAGGAGTATGAGGTAGCTGGGGCCCAAAATTACACCCATGTCTCTTTTTTAATTTTTTTGACACTTAAAAAGTCTCACACTAAAGTTCATGAAGCAAAACCACAAACTAAAGACAAGTTTATTGACCTCATTATTACCAGTTCAGAACACCTCTCTTGGGACACAAAATAATATGCACCACTATGTTCATTATGCCCACTCACCAAACCGTGCTACCCAAACCCACACTAAACCACACACAGCTGGTTCATCCTCGAAACAACACAAGGAGTAGGTTGTCAGGTGATACTCTCAAACTTACACCTCTGGGAGGTCCAGGCTGTTTACAGGTCCCTCTTAACTGTCCCTGGGTAGCTAGCTCCCTGTTCTTTTTCACTTCAACTGGCCATTTCATTGTGTTAACAAAAATCTCAAGTTCTTTCAGATCTACTGCCCCACTGCCCCACACGATGCCTGTCACTGAGTCTTGAGCATCTGGCCAGGCTGCTTTCAAAGTTCCCCTCAGTCTCCCTCCTCTCTCTAGTTCTTGGATGTTTCTTCCAGCATTAGCTATCACTTCTAGCCTGGGACTTTCACTTCAGTCCATCAAAGTTGTCCAGCGCCTTGCCTTAAAAAAAGAGCATAATATGGCCCTTTGCTTGAAGGATATTCTAAGATCAGAGGCTGTAGGGACACTGTGTGCTGACACTGACACACATCCTACCCCAGGTGGCCATGACAGAGAAGCCTGAGGAGGATTAACCTAACACTCCCCCATCCATTCTCTACCTAAGGTCAACACTGTAAGTACAGTCTGTCTCACTTTAGGTTCATTGGTTTATTAGAAGCCTCTAAAAGCCTACAGGGCTAACAGGCCAGGGAATGCAGATTACTCCTTCAGGCAGGAAAGAAGCCTGATTGTCATCACAATGCTATAGCTGGTGTGTGAATAAAAATGATCTGTAGTTTTTAAAGCTTTCAAAAATTCATTCTGTAATCTTGGTCTGTCAGCCATACCTCAGTTTCTGTATTAGCACAAAGTAGGGATACCACTTGTTTATAAAGTGCTCTGATACAGCCAGTTGAAATAGAAACTACACAGCTGGTAAGATGGGGCAGTGAATAAAGGCTTCTTTCACCAAGCCTGACAACCTGATTTGAATCCTGGGAAACTTTAAGGTGGAAGGAGAGAACTGACTCCCAAGAGTTTTCCTGTGATCTCCACACTTGTACTGTGGCACACCACACCCCCATAAATTTTGTTTTCTATTGAGCTCAGTGTTAGCTCACACATCTTTAAGTACCATTCCCTATATTCTCTCAGATATGTGGAGCACTTTTTTCTGTCTAAGTTACCTGGAAGAATTCCAAATCTCCAAGAACCCAAATGACATATATTATCCAGCCTAAGAAGAGATACCTCACACAGCCCTCTCATTTGTATAGTCATCTCAATGAGAAAATGAGGAACAAGATACTAAATGAAGAATGGAACTTTAAATGTCTTGATCAAATAATTACATGTAATGTTTATTCATAACACAAACCAGGAGTTTGGCACCCAAGAAAGAGAACTGGAGTCAGGGTAATTTATGCTAGAAATATTAGATATAATTTAAAGTGTAGTCTTGTTTCTTGGTATTGATTTCTCAGAAAAGTCTAAATTTCTCATATTTTGGGAAAAGAAGTAACATAATAGATTGGTTGCATCTGTGATAGTTACATGACTACCAAAACAATGACAGAACATTATTTCATCCGGGTGTCTTGTCCTTTCCTTTCTTTAAGGACAAAGTCTCACAAGATCTGGGCTGTCCTTAAATTCCCTAAGTAGTCAAAGACACTACTATATTCCTAATTCTGCTGCCTCTACCTCCCAAGTGCTGGGATTACAAGCACATGCCACCACATCTGGCTGGATTTATTGTTTTTTGAAACTGGATTTATTTATTTTTCCTTTCCTTTCCTTTCTTTCTGAGCCGAGGACTCATTACATTGCCCAGACTTGCCTTCACCTGAATAGCTGGGACTATCAGTAGACACCACCACATCCAGCTACAAGCAGTCAAGATGTTAAACAGTACCATGGTGTGTGCATTCTTAGCTTCTGCAGGTGTTCCTGTAACTAGTGTGGTTCTTTCTTTTTGAGGCAGGGTTTTACTATGTGGTCCTGGTTGGCCTGGAACTCAGATGTGCTTGTCTCTGCCTGCTGGTATTAAAGTGTGCACCACCACACATTAAGACCTTTGTGTGCTCATTTCTGCTGGCACCACTGAATTTTGCTCCATGAAATGTGTCTTAAGACAAAAATGCAAAAAAGGTTTTTGTGCACAAAATCCAACTCAGGGTTATTTATAACAGCTATAATTAGGAAACAACCTAGGGGAATAGCTTAGCCAAAGCACAACTCAGCTAGACAAGGAATTTTAGGCAGTCAACAGTAAAGATTTCAATGTAACAAGAAAACTACACAAGACAAAAAGTGGCACACAACACATGGAGTGTTTGCTTAGCATGCATGAAGCTCTGGGTTTGACCCCTGGCATAAAGTGGATAAGGTGGCCCATATCCAGAATCCCAGCACTTGGGAGGAAGAGGGCAGGAATATCAGAAGGTCAAGGTCATCCTTGGTTACTATAGTGAATTTAAGACTAGCCTTGTCAACAAGAGACAGGGTCTAGCTGCAATATATAGTCCAGATTGGCCTTGAACACACATCATTTTGCCTCAGCCCCCTAAATGTTAGGGTTATCATAATATGTCATTGGAAAGCCTCAAAAGACCTTTAAGTGTCTTTCTGATTTTTTGTTTGCTTGTTTGTTTTTTTTTTTTGTTTTGTTTTTCAAGACAGGGTTTTTCTTCATAGCAGCTCTGGCTGTTTGGGAACTCAATTTGTAGAGCAGACTGGTCTCGAACTTACAGAGATCCACCTGCCTCAGCCTCTGCCTCCTGAGTGCTGGGATTAAAGGCATGCACCACTGTCTGGCTTCCTTTCTGGTTTTTACATTGTCTGACTTACTTATAAACTACACATAACCTCTAAGTCAAAAGTTACTTTGTTAAAAAAAACATAAAATAAAAACCACAGTGCTTAAAACAGTATAATACAGTTTAGTTGAAAATTCAGAAAACAAGGAGCTCTTAAACAAGGGTAGCAAAAATATTATTTGCAGCTGGAGAGATGGCTCATTGGTTATGTTGCCTTTCCGGAGGACCTAGGTTCAGTTCCCAGCACCCACACTGTGGCTCACACCATTTCCAGGAGATCTGATAGCCTCTGGCACCAGACACCCATGGTGTACAGACATATATGTAGGGAAAACACAGACATACATATAATTAACCAAAACAAAACCAGTTGGGTTGGAAATCAAGGGCTACCAGAAAACATAAAAATGCACATATATTTTTATGCCCCAATCCTAAAAACGTGCAAAAAGTTTTACATAAAGAATATTTTCCAGTGCCACATAAGCATAAAATAGCGGGGGAAAAAAAGTAAAATGTCTTCTAACCTAGCTTTAAAGTCAGATTGCAGAGGTTGGGTCCCTGGCACAATGCAACACACCATACAAGGCAGGTTGTTAGAGTTAGGGAATATTCACAAAGACACAGTCCAGGCTTTTAGGCAAACAGGCATTTATGTGCCACATGACACCAAGTTTGCTGAAAAAAAAAAGGGGGGGGCTATATAAGTATGTATGTATGTATACCTGGGCACGGTAGCAGATTTCTTTGAGTTTGAGGCCAGCCAGGTCTATACAGTGAGCCCATGTCTCAAAAGACAAAAAAAACAAACAAACAAAAAAAAAAAAAACAAAAAACCAAACAAAATAAAAACCCAACTCTCCCACACAAATGAAGGAAAGAAATGTATTTGTTAAAGATGTTGACATGACAAAAGGTCAAATCACATGTCCCAAATGCAGGCAGGTTCATCTCTGGATGACCTTTTGTCCTCCTTCCTCTATGTAAAAAAAAAAAAAAATAATAATAATAATGTAAAACTGGTTAAAACTGGTCATAATGGGAAATACATTGTATTTTGAAGGAAAAATAAAATGTTTAATTCCTAACCAGACTCATGCTTGAGAGACACAATTCAAGCGGCACACTACCTTTAAGGCTGGAAGATGATCTTAAGGTAGTGTGGTAGTTGGGCTTTGTTAAGGAAAAGTGTAGCCTTGGGTCATCACTAAGTAGGGAAGCATTTACCCCATATTTGGCAGTGGCTTAATTCATCAGAAACCCATACCCTGTAATATTACCTTAATCAGTGCCCTTTCATTCTCCCTCTAAAGAGCAAGCTCCTGAGAAGGCTTCAATCAATGGAGAAATTGCATGCATAGGTTTTGGGGTAGCAGGGGTTTCTCTCAGTAATAAGACCCAGTGGTGCTTGATTAAGATGGGGAAACACAACAGGGACCTAACTCACTGCTAGCTTTAAAACAAACAGCCAAGCTTCATAACTCTCTTGTATTTTAAGCAAAGGCAAAGACAAAAACCTACCAAGTAATACTGGAAATGAAAACAAAATAAACAAGCAATTTAAGATTTTCTATTGAAATTCTAGTCACCTACTATTTTCACTGTCTCATCAAATACAGGCTCTGACATTCACAGCTCACTTTCTCTTGACGGCTTTAACGTAAGACTTTTAATCAGATAAAGAAAGAAAACCTCACTGATTTGGGAACTTATTCTTCTAGCTCCTAAGTAGGTAAATCAAATCACCTAACGATATAGTAAATTTTACTCAAAAAATTAAAAGATCTGTGACTGAAACTACAAGACATTTGTGGCAAGAGAGAAATCTCTGTACATAAAAACAAAAAGGCCCACACATTACAATGAAGTGATTTATTAATAAAAAAGAAAATCTATACATTTTACATTTAATCAAAGTCAACAAAAGTTACAGGAAAAAGCACTAGCAGTTTTGTCTTCTTGAGAAAACCCCCAGAATTCCATCTGATCCACACTTGCCCACAATGGCACCAGGTGGACTATGAGGCAGGCAGAATGGTCAATATGGCCCCAGGGAGATTTGCATCACACTTGCAGTCCCCGAAAGAACTACTTGTTTCCAAGTTCTCTAAAAAAGAGGCAGGTTGCCTGGCAAGGTAACATTAAAGTGCCTGTATGTGTGCCTCTTTCCAAGAGGCCACAAATCCTTTCCTGGACATTAAAAATTTCTCTGCAAGCATAATGTTATCCCTTATCTAATTAGTTCTCAACTTTACCTACAACCCATCTGCCAACACCTACAAGATACCTCACCTTAACAAATGTGAACTCTTGCAATTCTTAAAAGTCTTTTAATCCAAACTTGTTCTAGAGTTTTAATGCAGAAGTGTTCAGACACTTCCCAGTAAGAAAGTCCACCATCACCCCAGGCTGAACACTAGGAACCTACATCCATAGCTACATTTACCTTCTGATGTACTACTTCCTTCAGCCTCCCCTGTATCTCTCTCTACCACCTTGAACTTCTCAAGTCATTTTCTTCTGTAATGATTTCTGAATGATGTTAGGTCATACTGTATGAAACTAAGATGTCTGCCACACCTGTCTTTAAATCTTAGAAATACTTTTCATTCCTTAATTAAACCTTATCTATAACAATGCATTTCATGCACCTACATCCATCATTTGGCAATATAAGAGTCAGGGTTTCTAAAAGATTCAGGCGGTTAAAGTCCTGAGAGTGTCTGTTCTCTTAGCACTCTCCTGAATTGTTCCATGCTTCCTTCAGAGCCTTTGACTTCTATTCATGATTTAAAATTTAGTGCAAAATGATTTTTAAGAAATATTTTACTTTTTATTTACCTTTTATATTTATTCTTTTAAACTTATTTTCATGTGTATGGATGGTCTACGGCATATGTGTCCGTGCACCACATGCCTGCCTAGTGCTCAAGGAGGCCAAAAGGTGTCAAATTCCCATGACTGTGCTGTGTAGGTGGCTAAGCATTGAACCCAGGACATCTGGGAAAACAGCCAGTATTCTTAACCATGAGCCATCGCTCCAGGCTCCCTAGTATAAATCTCTTAATAGCTGCTTCAGGTTTGGTGTTAAATTTCCAGATCCTTCATGAAGTTTGATCCAAGCTAGAAGATATACTACAATTGTCATTCCTGAACCACCTCTTTACCAATTAAAATGTAATGTGTTTCTAGACACTTCTCTTTCTTCAAGCTCTAGTAAATCCAGACTTCAAAGCTCATTTCAAGAAAAATCTATTTTGGACTGGAGAGATGGCTCAGTATTCAGAGCACTGGCTGCTTTTCTAAAGGACCTGGGGTCAATTTCCAGCACCCACATGGCAGCTCACAACAGTCTGTAACTCCAGTTCTAGGGGATCTGACATCCTCACACAAACATGCAGGCAAAACACCAATGCACATAAAATAAATCAGCCAAAAAAAAATCAATTTTAGCAAACTATTCCACATTATACTTGTCTGAGTTTTAGCTAAGAAACAGCATTTCTTGATCCAAAGTGCATGTCAATTATAACAATCCAGTCAGCAACAGAGCCGTTCTGTTGCCTTCCTCAATGCATGTAGCACAGCAGGCATCCTGTTGGTGGGTTGGTAAATACATTGACCGACTGACTCATCAGTTTTGCCCCACTACCTTTTCCAACTCTCACCCACACCGAGAAAACAGACTTCACGAAATAACATACTGTTACCAAACACTTGAGAGCTGAGATGCTTCCTAATGACTTCAGTATGGTATATGACGAAAGTACTCTGCCTCATCTTCCTCTTCCATGCGAATGGGAAAAGAGGTTCAGAGAAACTAAGTCACTTGCTCAAAGAAACTTAAAACTGTGACCCAGGAATCGATTCTCACTTATCTGGCTTCCAAAACACATGTTTCCCCACAAAAGTTAGTTATTCTGTCAACTTGCTTGGGCTGTAAGGGAAAAATGGGGGGAGAGGGTGTTAATCTCTCACGTGTAAGGTAAGTACCACAAAAAAGCAATCTTCTCACGCTGTCCAATACTTTCTGTAAGAACTCTAAGTTCACTGAACAAAATGAGAAATTGTCTAAACCCTTTATGCGAATCCATTACTTTAAACATTTCATCGAAGTCTTGTTTTCAGCAAGGACATTCTTCTAAGTGTCAATTCTAAATCCAGTCTGAGAACGTGTTGGCTCATGAGCAACTCATACTAAGGTGTATTTGTTCTCAAATGTCAGTTACTACTACTCTCATTGGACCAACTGCAAAGTCGTAAAAACAAAACAAACAAAGACAACAAAACCAAGGGCTCAGGGGGTGGTGCACGCCTTTAATCCCAGCACTCGGGAGGCAGAGACAGGCGGATCTCTGTGAGTTCAAAGCCAGCCTGGTCTACAGAGGTGCTTCCATGACAACCAGGGCCACACAGACCTACCTTGTTTCGAAAAACCAAAACCAACCAACTAACCAAAACCAAGGGCTCTAACACAAAAGGTTTAGTGCCTCCAACGCCGTTTCGCTGCTTAATGCCTTTCAAGTCCTACCTAATATTTCTAGGCTCCCAAGCAAAATACGCTTCTCCGTTCCCCTTGAACCTGGCAGCCTCTGCTAGCCCTGTTTCGCCGAAGCAGATTAGGAATACAAGCCCAGACCATACGGGGGAAGCTGTTAAGTAGGCAATTTCTAGATTTGTAACCACCTGCACCGAGTCGACGCAGACCTAGCCAGGGTGGTCACTACCCACTCAACAAATCCTACAAGTTATTTTCTGGCAAGTTGGAGAACCGAAACCACAACGTGGAAACTCTGTACGGACTCCCCCAAGATAATTGAGCTGGGATTTTACTCTAGTAAAAGAAGAGAGGCAAGGCTTTCAGCGCGGCAAGACGATACTTTCGAAACTGTCACTACACTACTCAAACTACAGTCTCCCGCCCAAAACAAGTGCCACACACAGAAAAACCAGAGCTCCTGTCCCTGGAAACACGCGCCGGGAACCCTCTGGCTCGTCAGCTTGGGGATCAGGGAGAAGAGAGCCGGAAACCTCGTCTGCTCCCAGCAGCCCCAGAGCGGGAAAGGCCTCGCTCCCGCGGCCCATGGAGGGAAACCCTGGCCTCCCCGGCGCCCGGAGCCCCAGCACAACCCGGGCCGCCGTCCCCATTATCCCGCCACCACCCCCGCCCGCGCAGGCGCAGTGGGAGCCGGGCCTACCCGCGCCCCCGAGGCGCCGCCGCCATGGCGGAGCAGAGGAGGCCGGCAGTGGCTTAGTGCCCAGAGAGCGCCGCGCTCGGGTCTCCGCGGCCTCCCAGCCACCGCCGCGGCCCCGTCAGCCCCCCGGCCGGCCCCTCCGCCGCCCTCCTCACCCGTTCTTCAGATCCACCTCCAGGATCTTCCCGTAGCCCTTAAAGAAGCGCTCCACATCGCGCTCCCGGGCCTGGTAGCTCAGGCGGCCGATGTACACGCGCGGCATCCCGGCGGCGGCGGCGGCTGGCCCCGGCCCCCCTCAGGCGGCGGGCGGCGAAGGGAAAGCGCGGCAGCGGCGGCGGCGGCGGTAACGGGCGGGCGGCGGGACGGACGCAGCCGAAGCCCGGCGACGTACGCGAGCACGCAGCTCGAGAGCGCGCGCCCCTGCTCTCCCCTTCCCCTCCGGGCGGAGAGGAACGGGAGGGAGCGCGCGCCCGCTTCCCGCCCGGCCAGGGCTGGGGGAAGGGCCTTTCTTGGAGGCGCGCCGGCGCGGGGCGGGGCCTGACCGGGTGAGCGACAGCTGCAGCACGTCTTCTCGCGAGCTCGACGCGGCGTCGGCACTTCCCCCGGAAGTGTCTGCGCGGGTGCGCGCCGAGCCGGTGTTCAAACCTTTGTCCTTTTCTCCGGAGTGTTTCTGCTTCGGAGCAGTTTGCGGTTCAGAGTTCCGGAGGGAAGTTTGTGGCTCCGTGACCCTGAGCCCATTGCCTTTTCTCTCGGGTCTCCGAGCCTCCTTTATCTGCCGTGTAGGGTTGTTTGCCAATTATGATACTGGGTACGTAAAACAGTGTTCACATAAACGATTCCGTATTATTTTGCGGTGCTGTGGCCCGAACCCAAGGCCATACGGTTGTTAGCAAGTGCTCTACCTCTGACACATCCCAGATTTCCTATTTCTTTTCTTTCTTTTGGGGATACAGGCTCTACTCACTATGTAGACTAGGCTGGTCTCGAACTTACTAAGATCTGTCTGCTTCTACTGAGTGCTGGGATTAAAGGTGTGAACCACTACTAAGCTCAGCTAGTTTTTTTTGTTTCTTGTGTGTGTGTGTGTGTGTGTGTGTGTGTGTGTGTGTGTGTGTTTGAGGCAGGGTTTCTCTGTATTGCTTTAGAGCCTGTCCTGGAACTCGCTCTGTAAACCAGGCTGACCTAGAACTCACAGAGATCCGCCTGCCTCTGCCTCCCGAGTGCTGTGAGTTCGAGGCCAGCCTGGTCTACAAAGCGAGTTCCAGGACAGCCTCCAAAACAATACAGAGAAACCCTGCCTCGAAAAAAATAAAAAACAATTCCATAAGCGTATGAGAGGGAGGGCCATTTTTGTCTCATAACACACCATTTTATACACAGCGTCTTACATGGTCAACCTTTGGTTTTGAGAACTGTTACAATCAGTGACCATGTATATTCATGTAGGATCTGTTCCTGAAAACAGGAATATCATTAAGGGCACATCTCTGACAGAAGACTTGTCTAGCCTAGGTCTGATCCTTAGCCACACACACGCAATTTGGAATTAGGAAAATTAGGTTAAAGGGCATGAGCATTTTCTTTACTGGGACACAGTCTCACTTAGTAGCCCAAGCTGGCCTTGAATTCACAGCAGTCCTCCTGCCTCAGCTTCTTTTGTGCAGAGAATGCAGGCATGTGTTAACGGTGCCTGGTTTAGTATATGTAACTTGTTGTCTCAAGTATCCAGCATGTTATCAAATACTTGGACGTTTGTCAATCCGGCAAAAGCGGTACCCCCTAAGGCCACTTCATTTACAATCGTGTCTTGAGGAAATGAGCCTTTCCTGTCTTCATGCCCTTTTCTAGCCTCTGAAGGCATCTGCACACACGTGGTATACACACCTTGACATGCTTTCCTTGTGTGTTTTATCCTTTGCCCTTTTGTTTGGCTCATAGCTCACTATAGACTGGGAAAATCAGCCATTTGTTTGTCATTGCCATGTTTTTTCGTTGTGTGTGAATGCATGGGAAGAGGTCAGATGCCTTTAAGGAAATGCTTCTCTCCTACTTTGATGGTGTGATGCAGTAATTGAACTTAGTTCCTCAGACCTGTGTGACATTCAAAACAAAACAAAAAAGCCTGTTGAACCTTCTTACTGGCCCTATTGTGTTTTGCCATAAAAAATAAATTTATAGAGTTACCCACCCTCAGTTTTATGTTATAATTCAAAGGCTTTCTCACTATGAGGTTTTATTTTTTGATGTTGTCTGGAGGTAGGTTACACGTAACCCAGGCTGGCCTAGAACTCGCTATGTACCTAAGAACTGATCCTCCTGCCTCTCTCAAATGTTGGAGGTACAGGTCTGAGGTTTTAAGGTTTTAAAAACAGGCTGGGTGGTAGAGGTGCACACCTTTAATCCCAGCACTTGGGAGGCAGAGGCAGGCAATCTCAGTGAGTTTGAGGCCAGCCTGGTCTACAAAGTTCGTTCTAGGACAGCCAGGACTGTGGCACCTGTGGCACCTGTGCCACAAGCAAGTCTAATGTATTGGGCGAAAGCCTGGAGATTTAAATGAAAGACAAGACATCTGGCTGTTTGTGCTAAGAGAATGTGTGCATGTGTGTGTGTATTGGAAGGAGGGAGCAGCCTTATATACAGACTTACAGCACAGTGGAGAAACCCCAGGTGTAAGATTGTGTTTTCAGAGGCTGATGCCAGTGGGTCAAGGCCGGGGCTGTAAACCAGGACTAAAAAATAGTGGTTATTGGCTGACAAGCAACTTATAGAGACCCTATGGGGGCTGAAGCCCAACAAAACCCTGTCCTGGAAAAAGAAAAAAAACAGATTAAAAATTTTTTTAGTTGTGTATATGTGTGTGTGCATGTGAATACAGAGGCCAGGTGTCAGGTCCTCCTGGAGCTGGAATTACAAGTGGTTTGAACAACCTGACTGATACAGGTACTGGGAAACAATTCTGGTCTTCTGTAAGAGTATATGCTCTTAAGTGCTGAGCCAGCTCTGGCCCTCTTTATACTAGTTATAAGGTTAGCCTTGTACAGCAACAGTAGACAACCTACGTACCATGTTGAAGTGCCCCTCCCCCCCTTTAATCCTTAGCACCATTTGTAGCTGCTCTCAAGAAGCATTGTGGGTATTGCTAAACACTTCCAGACAAAAGGATAGCAGTAACTGGAACATACAAGTTTATGCAAGCACCTTTCTCCTGGGCCCCCTGGGCCTGTCTTCTCCAGAGGACACAGGCACTTGTCAATATTGTGGCAGAGACCATGGAGTTGTGGGATAGATGCTCCCAGAAGAGGACATGGAGGCAGAGCCAGGTCCCATTAAGGCTGCAGGTGTGCTCCAGCTTTGTCTTAGGAGGTCATGGTTATTTGGGGAACTAGGGCTCCATTTACAAAGGGTGGTGTTTACTTAATGGGCCAGAAGGGTGACCCCAAGTTCCACAGCCATGTGTCCTGCCTTTGTAGAGAAGGGACAAGGTACAGGAAGTCACGTTCTTTTTGTCTTTCCCTACTAGCTTCTAAGTGTTGGTACTCATTAACTGGTCTTTAAAATTTGGCTGTGGGATTGGTGGGAGGAGGGGTATACTTCTCCAAAATTCAAAAGCCTGGAACGTTCTCCTTTTAACCTCTCTAGTGCTTCTGTCCTTGCACTGCTGGAGAATCTTTCCAAAGCCTGTGCTCAACTGTCTGTTGTCCCATTGAGCCTTGACTGAGAATCCTGACCTGCCTCACCACCTTTGCTGAAGCTTGGCTTAGTTCTAGGGAAACCACTGGGTGTCATCGCTTAAGGTCAGACCTATTTAACACAACACAAAGGGCTGAAATGAGCTGAGACTCTGAGGTAAACATCTGGGGCTTGGGTGAGTGTTAAGTCCTAGGCTCCTCTGACTTTGTGTCATTCTTACCAAGGTCAAACATGGCTGTGCACACTCCAGGAATCATGTTTGAAATCCAGTGGGAAGGTAGGAGAAAGAGTGCGTAGCAGCCACATCTGAACAAGGGTCTTGAGACACTGGTTGCTTACACCTGTCATAATCACACCGGTCAACTTTGTTAGTTGCAAGGGAGACAGGGAAGCACATTGATTATGGCGTACTATGTGTGTCCCTAAAGGTTTTGACAAAACAAGTGTTTGGGGAAATTGAGGTCCAGCTGTAAGTCCCCCGGCTCTAACTGCTTACCTGGGCTGTCCTGCAGTTTGCCTTCCCTTCCCGAGTAGATTACTGAAGACCAAGCCTCATATCCCTAAAGGCACAATGTTCTTCCTGGGATGATTCCTATGCTTGTGCAGGAACCCTCTGAACCTGCCATCTTGAATTGGAACAGGGCCTCCCTTACCATGGCTGCAGGCTCTAACCCCCAACTTTGTGACTCCCTCACAGACTCATATCCTGGTGTTTATTCCTGCTGCCTAAGGGCTTTCTCACTTGTCCACATGGACCCTTGGTATAAAACACCTGTCCCAGCAACCCAGAGGACACACCAGGGCACAGGATCAGGGTGAAGCCGATTCTGAGCCCAGGTGCACAAGGTAGCCAGTTTTATACAGGAGGCACCTGCTGACCTACCCCAGCCTCGGGCTGAAGCAGGCCTTTCCTCTAGAGAGCACAGATGCTTCCAGAGGCAAGCTGAGTAAGCTGGAAACCTGTGTACACATGGGCACACAGTCGCAATCGTACCCTCCCAGCAAGTGCTTCCGTTATCACTGTGCCCTGGAATCTCGTGCTCTCAGGCAGGTTCCAACTTAAATAATCTCTGTGATCTCTCTCTCTCTCTCTGTCTCTCTCTGTGTCTCTCTCTCTCTCTCTCTCACTCACTCACTCACACACACACACGTTCCCACTGCTGCAGTAGTTTCACACCTCTGTTTGTAATTACCCAAGACCGAAGACTTCTCTCACATTCAAACTCAAACTAGCAGCTGGTTTTGCTTGGTCCATGTTTTCCTATTTGGACTTCAGGATTCTGCAGACCGCACTGCCTCCAGGAAGCCTCCCTTGACTGAGCTGGACCTCCTTGTCCTCTCACAGCTTTGCCCTTTATACTGTAATAGCCTCAAACTGGCCACACTAAACCACCTGAGTTAGCACATCCTTCACTGCTAGCTTTGAGTGTTCAATAAATGCCCCCCTGCGTGAGGCTGAGTTGAAGGTACAGCTGGTCAGCTGACAAAGGAGACAACCCCAAGTTGTGCTTTGCTTTGGGCAAAATGATCACGAAGCAAAACCAGAAAGTCAGACTCTTCTTACTTGGATGAAACCAACTTATTTTTTCAGTTAGCCTGTCACCTTGTACCTTGAGCAAGTCCTGCCCAGACCTCAGGTGTCTACAGTCCCGCATGCCTTCTGCACAGCAACAGTCACAGTGGTCCCCTTGGGGGTTTAACGCAGACATTCTCAATAGCAGCACTAGCAACCTACGGGCAGGGTGATTCTTTGTGGGAGATGGTCCTGTGGGATGTATCTGTTCTTTTGACAGTTATTGGAATGGAACCCAAGGCCTGATTCATGCTAGATAAGCACTCTATCACCGAGCTATACTCCTGCTCCCCCCCCTTTTTTTTTTGGTTTTTACGAGACAGGGTTTCTCTGTATTGTTTTGGAGGCTGTCGGTCCAGCCTGGCCTCGAACTCACAGAGATCCGCCTGCCTCTGCCTCCCGAGTGCTGGGATTAAAGGCGTGCGCCACCACCGCCCGGCCTTCCTGCTCCCCTTTTTAAGAAAAAAAATTGAGACACAGTCTTGTTGTACAGCCCAGGCTGGTTTCTAATTTGTGGCAATCCACCTGACTTAAGCCTGCCGACTGCTGGGATTACAGGTGTGTATTACCTGGCTGTAAAATACTTACCAGTTGAGGCAGATAACAACTCCCTCCTCAAGCTGTGACAGCCAAGTGTCCCTCTGGGGTTAAAAATGGCCCCTGGCTGAGAACCACAGGTGTCATGTTTATTCCCTCAGTTACAATGGAAGTCCCCTGAAGGTGGCCCTGACACCTGAGATCCTGTGTCCCCAGTCTCTTAAGCTTTAATGATCTCAGCCTGGCACTCACCTTGGCAGTGGATCCCCTTGCCCTGAACAGAGCCCGCCACACACACTGGGAGAAGTTAACCACCTCTCTCCTTCTGCCAGACTCTAGGGCTCACACTGCTGAGGGCAGATAGTGACTTCTGCACTTGGCAGCGGCCGCTCAGCCTCTGTTTCAGGGTGGTCAGGCAGGCAATGACTATGGACAGCAGGTGGTGAGGCGGGTTAGGGGCTTCTTAGTGCTGTGAGGCAGCAGGTGCACAGCATTTCTCCACAGGGATGACCTCCACTCTTCATCCTTTCCTCAGAAAGTCCAGGCTTTATTAGGGACCCCAGGGCCAGCTTCTCACCCTCCTGGTGGGAAGAGGCTGTGAGCGGAAGGCAGTCTGAGGAAGATTGGCAGTCTTATTGGTCTGCTCTCTTGCTTCCTCCTGGTCCTCTTGGATAATCACATGGTGAGAATCTGCTTTGAAGACACAAAGGGCTTCATGGAGGCTTCCAAGGCTAGCTGGTAGTCCTGCAGCGGAACCTCAGAACAGGTGGGAGCCGTAAGCTGGCCTTGGCGGATGAGGTTACACAGAGTGAGAATGAGCTCCTTGAACTCATCTGCAGGAGATGGGAGGGAAGACAAACAGCAGGAAGACTAACTGAGGTGGCACTGAGCCCATGAAGCCTCAGGCCCTGGCTTGTTCCCCCAGGGTCTGACATTGTGAGGGTCAACATGAGACAGGGAGACAAGAAGAGAGGTCCTAGGAGCTGTAGGGTGGGCACTGACTACCCTTCTCAGTGATGGCTAAGGTGGCTCAGACCCTCAGGACAGCACTGGTGAAGTTGGCTCTGAATGGTGGGTGAGGCAGCAGTACTGAGATAGGGAAGCTGGAGACGGCCAGAAAGGCAGTGTACCAGGCACTCTGCTTGGTGCAACAGACCAGATGAGGAAGAGCTCTTCTTGACAGCCCTGGGCTTCCACGGGACTCCTCAACCGAGGCGACCACCATTCTTTCCTGGGCCTGTCTCTTAACTGAATGAAAGCTTTGGCTGAGAAGTGCTTTTCATAGACAGAAAAAAACTCACCTCTTAGTCTACAGAGCAAGTTCCAGGACAGCCAGGGCTATACAGAGAAACCCTGTCTTGAAAAACAAAACTAAATAAAACTTACATTTTGTATGTATATACTTCTAAGTGTGTAGGTGTATAGGTAAGACCAACACACAATGACTGAGGTGTCTCCCTCAATCACGTTCCTTATTTATAGACGGGGTCTCACTGTAGAGTCCTGACTGGCTTGGAACTCTATGTAGACCATGGAGATCTGCCCAACTCTGCCTCTGAAGTGCTGGGATTAATGTGCACTATCATTCTCAGAACACCTTTAGGTTTTGAGACAGTCTCTGACTCTGAAGCTCTATTTGGCTAGGCTGGCCGGCCGGCCACTGAGTTCCAGGCATCCAGCTGTCTCCCCGCTTTCCTATAGTCCTGGGGACAGGCTTTTTACATGGGTGCCAGGGATCTGAACTCAGCTTCTAAACTTTCTTGGCAAGCACTTCACCAACCAAGTCAGCTCCCAGCCCTTCCATGCACTGTCTTGAGCTTTTGCACACACTATTTTTCTACTCAAAACACCTATGCATGCCACCATTTCCCCCCTTTTCCTTGGGCTGACTCCATGTCATTCTTCATTCTCAGCTTTGGCTTCTAATCTGGGGAAGTAGGCCCTAGTAGTCAGAGGGCCCATCTGCTCACTCTGGCAGCCCCATTCCTGAGATGGGACAACTTTGGGTAATTGACTTAGTGGCTATGAAGCTCGTTTTTTTTTCCTCTCAAATTGCTCAAGAGTTCACATTCACAAAACAAAGGCAGAGATTCTGACTTATCCACAATTCCCCAGCTAGGCCAGGACAACCTAGATCTGGTGATGCTGGCAACACCACATGAATGCATGAATGACTTTTTTTTTTTTTTGGTTGGCTGTTTAGTTTTTTCTTCTTTTTTTGAAACAACATATAGCTGTATAATCAAGGATGGTCCTGCCTCACAGTCCTCCCACCTAAGCCTGGAGAGCTGGGATACATGTGTTCCATCATAGTGTCCAGCCTGCTCTCTTTACTGGGATACATGTGTGTTCCATCATAGTGCCCAGCCTGCCCTCTTTACTGGGATACATGTGTATCCATCGCACCCAGCCTGCTCTCTTTACTGGGATACACGTGTATCCATCATAGCACCCAGCCTGCTCTTTACTGGGATACATGTGTGTTCCATCATAGTGCCCAGCCCGCTCTCTTTACTGGGATACATGTGTATCCATTATGCCCAGCCTGTCCTCTTTACTGGGATACACATGCATCCATCGTGCCCAGCCTGCCCTCTTTACTGGGATACATGTGTGTTCCATCATAGTGCCCAGCCTGCCCTCTTTACTGGGATACATGTGTATCCATCGCATCCAGCCTGCTCTCTTTACTGGGATACACGTGTATCCATCGTGCCCAGCCTGTTCTCTTTACTTGTCGGGCTTCCCACCACCCCCATCAGCTCCTCAGCACAAGGGGCTGGTTCACCTTACTGGACTCAGTGGCTGATCTAAAAGTGATTTGTTGACTGTGGCTATGGTAAACACTGTCTTTTATCCTTTTGTGAGGTTGAAGACTCAGTCACTCTGCTGGTTTTAGAGTAGCTGGTCACTTTGTAGCCATCCTGGGCTCTACCCTCCTGTGACCTTGGTATCAGGCCATTGACTACTCACCTGGACTGTGGTTATTCTTCCACTGGGACAACCAGAAGCCCCGAAGTTTGACGTCCTTAAAAATGAGCAGGCTCTGTGGACACAGAAGGATTTGCTGGGGGCTCTGAGTACTAGAACTTAAATCATTGCTTCAGGTATATATCCCCGAGTTTAGACAGCTGTAGACAAGGAAAGAGGCATCCCAGCCCCGGTCTGCAGGTATCCCCAGCTTACCACAGAGGCTGTTACAGGCTGCTTGGCCATTCCTCCATAGGTCACCATGGTTCCTCCAGGACTGCAGAGTCCAGAGAGAAGAGAGTGGGTACAGGCAGAGACAGAACCTACCATGGCCTAAGGTCCACAAGAGGAACCTGCTAAGGCATTTACAGGAAACAGTTCTGGCTCGGAATTCCTGGGGAGGTTTAAAAAAATACAGCTTCCCAGTTTAAACCTCTGACTTAAAGCATCAGGAGGCAGGGACTTATATGAAAAAGGACACACATGCTAGGCATGGTGGTAAGTGCCTTTAATCCCAGCCCTGAGAGCAGAGGCAAACTGGTCTGTGAATGTGAAGCAAGCCTGGTCCACACAGCAAGTTCTGCTTTTCTCAAGTATGAGGCCTTGTCTCTTCACTGTAAATGTTCACTCTAAAGATCTGTGCCATGGGCTGGAGAGATGGCTCAGAGGTTAGGAGCACTGACTGCTTTTCCAGAGGTCCTGAGTTTAATTCCCAGCAACCACATGGTGGCTCACAACCATCTGTAATGAGATCTGGTGCCTTCTTATGGTGTGCAGGCATACACGGATGCAGAATGTTGCATACAAAATAAATAAATAAATTTTGAAGAAGAAGAAAGATCTGTGCCGTGTAGCTCTCCAGTTAAGGAGTGACATGGACAATGAAGGGGACAATGATGAGTGTCCTCTCTGGAAGGGGCTTTGTTGGAACCTACACACTGGCAGCCATCTTAACAGTTAAAAAGGCATGACACAAATGCAGTGGGTTTTTGTTTTGTTTTGTTTTGTTTTGAGGTGGGGTGTGGTATTGCGGCCCAGGATGGTATCTAACTTGTAATCCTCCTGCCTTAGCTAAGATTTCACACAGGTGCCAATAGCCCAGCTCTAATGTAATTTCTTACAACCAGTACATGAGGTTATCACATGCTAGATTTAACCTTTGCTGCTTTCCCAGCTCATTGAATCTTTTCAGAGTTGGTTGACCAAAGACAATCTACCAAGGAAAACTAAGAAGGAAATCATGTAAGTAACTGCTGTTACCTCCCTCCTGTCAGTCACAGTGCTGGGTGGTACCTAAGCCTACACAGGTTAAGCACATGCTCTAAGCTGTATTCTCAGGCTCCTAACTTGTTTCTCTCTGTGCCTCTATCTCACGGAGCATGTGCATGTGTATGACTGTCTGTATCCAAGGTGGCCTCAAACTTGGCACATGGCTCAGTCTGGCCTTGAACTCATGGCAACTTTTTCCTTAGTTTCCTGAGTGCTGAGATTACAGGAGTGCCCCACAAGCCTTGCTTACCTTAGCCTTAAAGTTCCCCTCAAATGGTTCTCATTCAAGAAAGAAGCTTCTAGGGCACAGGTTCTCAACTGTGGGTCACAACCCCTTTGGGGGTGAATGACTCTTCCACAGGGGTCGCCTAGGACCATTGGAAAACACAGATGTTTATGCTATGATTCATAATCAGCAAAATTACAGTTATGAAGTAGCAATGAGATAATTTTATGGTTGGGGTCACAACATGAGGAACTGTATTAAAGGTTCCAGCATTAGGAAGGGTGAGAAGTCCTGCTCTAGGGAAGTGAGCCCTCCTGTGTACAAGCACAGTTCTAAGCATGCCAGAGTAACATCAGGGGAATTGGTGTCTGTGGGAGAGAGCTGAAGCCCATCACTTCTGTATCACCTCAGCACCTCTCTCTAGCTAGAGGTAAGATCCTGTCTCTCACTCCCATTTTAGAGATGAGGAGACTGAGGCTTGGTCTTTTCATGTTTTACTTAACTTTTCACAGGTTCACAACTACTAAGTAGCAGAAGTGGGGTTTAAATCTAACATCAGTATCCATACTTGTGACCACTGCTTCCTGTGATACTCACACAGAGGATGCAGTCAGCCTCACAGACTGCTGGTGGGCTAAACAGGGCTGTTCTGTAGTTATGAAAACTCAGGCTCAACCCTTGCTCTCTTTGCCAGCTACTCCTTGAATGAGGTGATCGCCCTCATTCAAAATTTTTTAAAATCTAGAATGGAGATGGGGGCCGGGACATAGCTCAGTGATGGAATATGTGCTTAGCATGTCCAAGTAGGCCCTGGTTCAGCCCCAGCACCCAAAGGAAAGGCAAGACAGGGATATGGGATAGCAGCGCCTTTCTAGAGCTGTGGGACGGCAGCAGTGACTGCAGAGGCTGACTCTCGGCATAGCTGTGTGGCAGGCGGTACTCTGGTCACTGTGGGGGGGGCATTCCCGCTGGAGGCTGTTTCCTGGGTGCCCTCCAGTTGGAGAGTAGAACACAGTGAATGGAGCTTCTCCCCAGTGGGTGGGAGCTGACAAAGTGTCTACCTCTCCTTTCCCCTCAGCATATTTATATGCTTTCAGAATGTTTTGTAATATGTGTAATATTTCCTCCACATTAATTCTAGTTTTAAAAGACAATAAAACAATTTCAAAGCTATTTAATTCAGACTGAATGACTTTTTTTTTCTTTGAGACATGGTTTCTCTGGGTAGTCCTGGCTGTCCTGGAACTCAATCTGTAGACCAGGCTAGCCTCAAACTCACAGAGATCACTGGCTTCTGCCTTCCGTATTGTGCTGGGATTAAAGGTGTGTGCACCACTGCCCAGCTAGATGGAGTGACTTTAAGAGGCTCCTAGGTGATGACTCCTGGGTCCTTGGGGGGGAAAAAGCTGGCCAGGCTTCTCATTCAGAGAATGGGTCTGGGGAGTGCAGTCTAGAGAGAGCAAAATGTCCTGGTGTGCTGCCACTCAACATCCTGCTACCCTGGCCCTGGGTCATACTTGTCACCAGACAGCCCTCCCCATAGAGACCATAGGGACTTACGCTAGGTGCCGTAGCAGCTCTGTGGAACTCTTCCCACCAACACAATTGAGAGCCAGTCGTGGAAGGGGCAGGTCCTAGAAAGTAAGGAGCCTACAGTGAGGGTGTGACCTACAGCAAGTAGGGTTTGAAGCTGCTACAAGCAGCCAGTGCCAGACAGAGAAGGGCTTGAGCAGCTTCATCCTGCTGCTCATTCCAGAACTCTGGGATGTACAGACAAGGAGCATCTCTGTTCAGTGTCAGGAACAGGGAAGTCTCCACATGATGCGCTGACCTCCCTTTCAGCAATGTTCTCCAGGGCAAACATTCTCAACAGCAGGTATTTGGTCCTTCCGTATGGCTTAGTGCAAAAAGACTCAGACTGGGCCTACTCACTCACTGGGTCTGCTGGGGATGCTCTGGAAAGGTAATGGGCTTTGAGTTCAAAGCAATGGGGACCAGCCTCACCACTTCGTGATGACGTGGTTCTCCTCATTGGTCAGACACATTGTGGAGCTTTTCTGAGGATAACCAAGTAAATCTGAGGCAGAGGCTTAGGAATGGAGCTTCTCTCTTTTCTGTCCGTGCCTTAGTTTCCTTAGGCCTTCACCCAGCTCTGACTCACACCTGCCATGCGGGTAGATTGAGCACCCCACAGATGTTTAAAGCCTCAGCTTTCCTAAAGTCTATCTGCTTCTGCCTCTTTCACAGTGTCTGGGTACTTACAACATGCTGACCCCAGGCTGAGGGCGGGGCAGGCTTTGTCCTTTCCAGAGAGGGTGGTTTTCAGGGCAGAGCAAGGAGCCAGCCCCAGACTTCCCAATGACAGAATGGCACAGGATAGAGAGGCAGTGTTCTTTAGCTGGGTACCTTGTTTTTATTTTTAAAATTTTAAGGACTTACTTTTGTGTGTGTGTTGATGTGACTGTTTTGCCTGCATGTCTGTCTGTGTGCCATGTGTGTGCCTGGTGCCCATGGAGATCAGAAGAGGGCAAGGGCATCTGATTCCTTGGAACTGGAGTTATGGATGGTTGTGAGCCACCATTGGGGTGCTGAGGCTCAAACTCAGATCATCTGCAAGAGCAACAAGTGCTCTTAACTGCTTAAGCTCCTCCCCCTCCTTTGGCCGGGTACCTTGAAGATGGCTTTTGTCTCGGGCATCCGTAACTCCTCCTCTGTGAGGACATAGTCAGCTCCCAGGTCCTTCAGTTTGTTCCTTAACTTCTGGATATCAGGTCTGGAAATCAAACACAACCAGGGACATTGGTCACACTGGCTAACTTCTTTTCCGCAAGCTCCCAGGACCCCTCTGCCACAGCCTTGAGGACACATGTTTCTGTTTTGAGGCCTGGGATTAAGGTTAAGCCAGACATCAAGCAGGGGCCACATAATTTAATCATGCTCACCAGCTCTTGCCTTGTTTCCCCACTGGCCATTTCTCCCTGCCCAGAGGCAGGCTGGGAGATAATCTGAAAACCCTGTCAAGTGTACACATGCTAGAACCGCCTATGCCCAGGCAAGAGCCACTGTACTTCCTAGTTCTATTCAGACAGTACTTTCTTCCCTTTGTTCTCCAGGGCACTCAGGGCACCATGCAAACACTCCAGTGCAGAGTGGCCCTGGACTCTGGTCCAGGCACACAGAATCACTTTAGCATTACCATTGCAGAGTCAGGGGTTGAAATAGCTATAGTAAGAATGGACTCCATGAGTGACTCAGCCCTACTGGAGTATAGTGAAGCTTACAGGGACTGGAGGGGACAATGGAAAGAAGGTAGGTCTGTTACTGACTTGCTGTGTCTTCCTGAGCAAGCTGCTTCCTCTCTTGAAAACTTCAGCTTCCTCATCTGTAAGAGAGATCACAAGCCTGCCCCACCTTCTTCATAGTTGTATTGCGTGCGCAAATGCAAGTGGATGGGAACCATGGGCTAGAGAGTGCACAGAACAGTGCAACTCAAGACTCGCCCAAGCCTTCAAATGGTCATCCTAAGCCAAGTCTTCAACATTCTTGACTGTTTAGTAAGGACGATCTCTACCTCCTGACATGTTTCAGACTTTCACATAGACTTCTCTGCCCTGGTAGAATGCTTATACTTCAGCAGCCAGCCACTCATGCTTACACAAGCGCGCCATCTGGTGGAGATGTGGGTATTCACGGGGACATAAGGTCCCCCACATACCTGTCTCGGACCACATTGATGGTCTTTAGGCGAAGGGCTGAGGCAATCTGGATGACTGCTTGTCCCACTCCACTGTTGGATGCGTTCTGGATGACAGAGTCCCCTGTGGAAGAGATTAAAGTCAAACCCTACAGGGTTGTAGCAGGTTGAGGGCTCTCAGCCTGGGATCCTGGGGCAGATCTAGGACCCAGCAGTGGAGCCTTCCCAGACCTTGAACTCCATACTTCCCACATTCTATCATAACCAAAATGCTTCACAGGACTTGGCCACTCTGTCCATGTTTCAACCCTGCTATGTGACTGATCTTGATCATTTTCTCAATTTCTTAAAAAAATTTTTTGGTTGTTGTTTGTTTTTTTTGAGGCAGGGTTTTTCTGTGTAGCTCTGACTGTTCTAGATTCGCTTTGTAGACCTCAGAGATCCGCCCGCCTCTGCCTTTCAAATGCTGGGATTAAAGGTATGTGCCACCAGTTCCTGGCCATGTCCTCTGTTCGCTGCTTGGGCCATTTTTCTAAAGTTACATTTGTGTATATGTGCGTGCACATGCACATGTGTAGGTCAGGGGGACAGCTTACAGGTGCACAGGTTTTCTACCATGTAGGTTCAGGGGTCAAACTCGAGTTGTCAGTCTCAGTGGCAAGCACCTTTGCTTGCTGAGTCATCCCACTGGCCCGTGCTGAGGTCATGTCTCTGGTCTGCAATGGTTTTCTGGTTCTCTTCCTTTTTAAGTTCTGCTTGACTGTGGCTTCCTTTATGAAGCCCTCCTGGGTTCCTTCCTGTATGCTCCTAGACGATTCCTTAGTATTTTAATCAATACTTAGGCTGTAACTGTGTCCTATATGTAACTGTACATAGTTCCATATCTGTCAATCACCCGTAGCCCTGGGGGAGGGCTATACCTTATTTCTCTCTGTATTATTTAGTAAAGGTACTTGAAATGGATGAGAACCATATTGGAGAAATGGGAAGCTCCAGGGCCCTATAGAATATTTGCTTTTGCTTTGTGGTGCTAGGCCTTGAGCAAGCCAGGCAAGTACTCTACCATTAAGCTATACCCTCACTACAACAGAATGACTGTGATCAAAGCCCAGGCAAGCACCCTTCCACTGAGCTATATCCTCATTCCTACAGAATGATTGTGGTCAAAGTCCAGGCTTAGCATTGTAGTTCACCAGTGGGGGAGGCAGTGTGGTGCACTAGGGAAGTATGGACTCTGGGACACAATGGAGCTGGTGTATGTCCTGCTTCACTAATTACTATAACAAAATGGGACAGGGCATATCATGTCCTCTTCAAACTTCAGTTTGTCTTCCCTAGAAAACAGAAGGTCTGAGAGCTCCTTCCAGAGCATCACTGATTGAAGCCAAAGGAGCAGGAAGATGCTCTGCTGACTGGGAAACAATGCCTGGTTTTGAAAGGCAGCAAGAGTCAGTGCAGAATGAATGGGCTATAGCTAGAGGCAGACTCCTGGATCAAGGATGCCCATTTGCCTCGGCCAAGGTTCCAACCTGTCCCTCACTAGTACATAGCAGCACCGATTTGTTTCAGGTAGAGCTGAGTGCAGGAGCACACAACAAAAAAGATAGTGAAGGCAAGTATTGGGCTGCCAAACTGGCTTCCATTATCTGTGTTCATTATGTGTTCTAGTGAACAGTGGGACATTTATTCTTACTTTGGGTCAGGTCATGAATTTGTTTGGCTTCATCAGCCCTGAGGCAGCAAAGTGGAGATGTGGGCTAAAGGCACTTATAGTGGGTGGCATCAGAATGCCCGCCTCTGTCCAGCACAGGGCTGCCCTAATCAGGAGTGACCTCAGGCCAAGGCATGAGATGAGGCACCGGGTGTCTGCTGTACTAGGACCCTAGCAGAAGTCTCTCATCACACCTGGCTTTCTCCACCAAAGGCACCTAAGACTCCTGCCACGTCTGAGTGCCTTAGTCAATGACTATCTAATTTTATCACAGTCCAGTAGCTCTTGGCCTCACGTTCCTTACTGGTAGGAGAGAAGAATGGTAGGTGACTTCTTATATTTTTGGCTGTGAGCCTAGCCTTTAGTGGCTGAGCCATCTCTCCAGGTGATTTCTACAGCTCTGCTTGGCTCACAGACATGCAGTATGCAGAGAGATCCTTCACACAGTGGAGAAGGCAGACTGGGCTGGGGGCACAGATGAGTGGTAGAATGTTGCTTGGCATGTTCCAGGCCCCAGATTCTACTTCCAGAACTGGAAATAAAAGCAACAAAACCAAACTGGCTGGCCTGTCTTCTGTCTTTGGAGGGCTGATTCCGCAGTGTGTCTTATGAGGGTCCTTGGGGGATTACAGGGATGACAGCAGTTAACTGGCCTTAATGGGCTCTGCCTCTGTCCTGTCCTGTTGTCCCATTCCCTTACTCCTGCTTCTAGGGATGGCTTCCCACACCAACTGTTTGCCTCAACGCCTGCCTGGTTTCTGCTTTCAGAGGAGCTTGAGTGACACTTCTGGCTGCTTACTTGCTGAGTGACTTCTCTGGGTCTTTGTCCCCTCACTGATGAAGGAAGACTAAACATCACACTGTAGTGACCCATGCACTCTGGCACCCCTGTACTCTCCCTCTTATGGGTTAGCAGTGATGTGAGTGGTGACTCCTGGCTGCTGGCCTGGGGCTTGAGGTCCCTTCTCAGGAGTCCTTTTGCATTGCTCTGAAGATGAGACGCACTCCATGGGATGACGCCTGCAAAGGCACTCATGTGAGTGCCAGCACCACGAAGTGCTGAGCAGAATTAGTAACACCGAGTTCAGCATTTTATTGAAAACAGTGACACTGTCTGTCTCCCCTGGCTTTGTGTCCCCAAAGCTTAGCACAGCTCAACACATTTTTGCTGGGTGAGAGCATTCTAACCTCGGCTCTGGGGAATGTGACTAGTACTTCTCACAGTGTGTCCTCTGAGTGTTTTCTAGGAACCCATTGGACATCATTTTACTTAAAGCCATAAGACTTTCTCAGGTTAGAGCTGTCACTGCCCTTAGGGACCCTCTCCCCGCCGTGTGTGCCAACGAGTTCCCAAGTCCTTTGGGCCAGGATCTGGGATGCACTCCAGCGGGGAGGCCTGGGCTTGCTTTCTCCATTTGTAGCTGCTTACCTGGCTGCAGCTGTTCAAAGTCCATCAACATCCTGTAGGCTGTGCAGGGGTTGACAGACAGGGTGGCAGCACTCTGGAGAGGGATGTCCTTAGGGACTTGGATCAGGGCTTCCTCACTGAACACGGCCTCAGTCCGCCAGGTTCCTAAGTCAGGATGGGGTAGTGTAGTGAGGCAGGGCCTCCTGCACACACAACCCAGGCCACCATCCTTTGTACAAGGGCATCAAGGGGAGAAGATTTTGAGCAATGCTTGGAAGAAAGAGAAAAGCTGGTGGTGTTCGAGTCCTCGTGAAAGTTACATGCACAGTGATGTAAAATAATAAAGCAAGTTTAAATTAGGCTTAGTAAGTCAGTGACCAAGAGTGCCGGTACAGTGTAGTGGGAGGCACGGGAGACAAGACTCCACTGGGCTCTCTCCCGTTGTGTTTGAGTCTGAACAAGTTTTGCTTCCCAAGCTTTAGCTCCTTGTATGTTGGTCTGGGTAGATATTGTCTGCCATCCTACTGGGCAAGGCGTTAGGGAATTGGGGGGGGGTAAACTAAAAAATGGTCAGCCCAAGATTCAAACATGAAATTTTCCACGTGTAATCCTCAACTGCTTGTCATAACTTTGTATAAATGAGTGAACAAAGCAGATTGGGGCCTCAAACTGATCCCAAAGATAAAGGGTAAATTAATAACATTAAGTGTTGTTAGTTTCCTGGCCAAAAGCTGAGGTAGTCAGTTCAGTTAGTTATCCGCTATCTCAGAACAGCTCTTACCCACCCTAAAGTTAAAAGTCAACAGAAAGAAGGGTGCTGGAACATTATGGGTAAGCCACAGCCTCATGGCAATACATAGTTTAATAGAAATGGGTTAATAATTAAGAGACAGCCAATGAGAAGCCTGAGCCATTGGCCAGTTTATAATTAATAGAAACCTTTGTGTGTTTATTTGGGATTAAGGGCTACAGGACCAGGCTGAAAAGAAACTCCAACTACATAAGGGCTGGGAAGATGGCTTCCTTATTGAAAGCACTGGCCATTCTTCAAGATGACCTGGGCTCAATTCCCAGCACACACACAACGGCTTACAACCCTTTCCAACTCTAGTTCCAGGGAATCAGATGCCCTTTTCTGCCCTCCAAGGGCATTGCATGCTTTCAGCACAAATAATATGCTGGCAAAACACCCATACACATTAAATAAAACCTTAAAATATCTATTAAAAGGCAGGGTATGGTGGCACGCACCTTTAATCTCAGCACTTGGGAGCCAGAAGCAGGTGGATTCAATTTGAGGCCAGTTTGGTCTACCCTGTCTCAAGAAACAAAACACAAAAAACAAAAACAAAAGCAAAAAACCAAAAGCTGCCAACAGAAACAAAATGTGGGTTAATTATTTCTTCAGCTTGCCTGAGAGAATGAAGCTGTTTTCAGGTCCAAGCTCATTTCATCCTGGGCAGAAAGCACTTCTCAACAGACAAAGGTGAGAGGTGCCAATTCTGTTTTCTCTGGTGTGCTGTGCCTGCTATCTTCCTGCCTCCACTTTACTAAAGCTCTCCTACCCTTTCCTCTGGTCTCTGTTTCATTCTCTAGGGGAGGTGTCCCTAGCCTTAGGCCACTCACCCATCTCAGGGAACACTACCCTCTTGTGGCTCCCATGAAGATCCATTTGGATAATGGGAATGCCTTGAAAACATAAGGACTGAAAAGCAGAACACTCCAATGACTCTTTTCCATACATAACTGAAATGCTATCTTCAGCTTGGTTCTTCGGGGCCTTACCCCATGTGGCTCCACTCTACCTCCTCTGGAACCTTCTTCTTCTGTAACCTCTCCAAGGGCAAACCCTCAGCTGGGGCTACACTGGATTTTCCATTTCCCAGCTCACCCTGCTGTCTGCTCAGTTTACTTCTTCTATAGGAAATGCCTTTCGGCTCATCTCTGCTTAACAACCTCTTCCACCAACAACCTGTTCTAACGGATTTCTTCCAGTCTTGTCTGAGTTTTCCTCGTGAACATCTCTGACTGTCTCCCACGTGCACACAGAGCAGCCTTCTGCTTCCTGTGGCCTTGGGGTACTCCCTCTATTGCGGTACTGCCTTCCTGACACGTTAGTCAGATCTGAGCCTTCTGGAAGGCAGGCAGGCCAGCCATATTTGTAATCTGCATCACACCTTGCAGCAGAGACTTGAGGATGTAAGGAATCAGCTCATAGCTCCAGTCAACATGGAGCCAAGGAGATGCACTCACAGGTATGGCCCTCCAGAGCACAGCAAACAGGATTCTGCTCTCTTGGCTCAACTCCATGCTACTGGAGGCAGGCCTATGAACTCGACAAGGAATCCTGCACTGCCTAGTCACACTGAGTCAGTGGGTGTACATCTCCAGGGTTGATGAACTAGGATCTGGAAGAATGAGATGGCTGCTCACACCCGGGGACACTCACCTAAACCAGCACTTGTTAGGATCACCCAGTCTCCCGGCTTCAATCCAGACACGCTGTTGCCCACTGCTACCACCTGTCCAACACCTTCATTCCCTCCAACAGCAGGCAGCTTGGGAAGGAGGCCATAGTTCCCTGGGAGAGAAGAATCCAGAGGGTAAATGTGGTTTGACTGAAACTGTCATCCACAGTCTCATACATTTGAGCACTTGGTCCTGAGTTGGTGTCACCCTTTTGGGGAGGTCTGAGAGGTATGGTCTTGCTGAGGAAGTTACGTCACTGAGGGTGGGATTCAATCTTCAAAGCCATGTGCCATGCCTAGTGCTTGCTTTTTGTTTTGGGTTCAAGGTGTGAGCCCTCAGCTTCCAGCTCCTGCCACCATGCCTACTGCTGTGCCCTGTTGTTACAGACTCTAACCCTCCAGAACCCTACTCCCAGACAGACTGTCTTCTATAACTTGCCTTGCTTATGGTGCTTTATCATGGCAACAGAAAAGTAATAGTCACACTGCCAGGTTAGGCTGACTCTGGAGGGCCCAGACTTTGGGGTCTGTCACATCTGAGCCCACCAGGGCCCTGCACTCTGGCCTTCGACTTCTTTGTGTTTGCAGGGAGCCGATACTCCTTAGGTACACAGTTGCTATGAGGGTAAGCTCAAGTAAGAAAGGAATGCAGAGTGTCACAGGCTCTTCAGAGGGGCGGGTCTACCACTACTGCAATCCTCCCAACACACAGAGCCTCAGGCTCAGGGGCTGGCCAGAGAGGGCCGATATTGTGTGCAGACAGCTCCTCTACAGGACAGCCACTGCTAATCCTGAGAATCTCATACCCTCCCTGAGGAGGAGTGGAAAGGAGGCAGCTGCTGAGCCAATTACCATAAGCTCCAGAGACCAAGGTTACCTTGGATCATATTTATGTCAGCTGGATTGACGGGAGCTGCCAGCATCCTCACGTGGACATCAGATCCTTCCACAGCAGTGAGCTCCAGGTTCTTCAGTCTAAACACAAAGCCACAGGAAGACTATATGTCACCAGTCAAGACTATATGTCTTCTATTCAAACTGTCTCCCCAACGGAGGTCAGCAACACATCTCATTTGCCATGTGTGCCCAGGAATCTGGTTCTGATGGAAAAGACGTACTTCAAGGACCAGCACAGAGTGTGGGCTCACACTAACTACAGGGACTCACTGGTGGCCTCTTAGCACCACTGCTCAGTTGGGGACAGAAACATTTGTAGTGGCATCTTGCCCCACCAGTGGACTTGATGGTGGCCACACCTTAGGGTGTGGCTTCAGTGTGAGCACATGTGACCCTTATAAGGAAGGGGGCCTAGCTCTGGCTCTCTTGGGTGGTGGTCGGAGCATCCTGAGGGACAGCGGCTGCATCACCAGGAGCAGAAGACCGCAGCAGTTACTTACCATCGTTGTGTGAGTGCTCCCCAAATATATACCAGTTAATATATACCAGTTAATTCTTTACCTGGGTATTTGTGGACTCCTTTAACTTACCTTCACTTGATGCCCAATGTGGGGCACCTAAAGCTATACCCTAAGGTATGACCACCACCCCAAGTCCACTGCCAAAACAAGATACCACTAAAACATTAGTGAGCCTCTGCTGAGCTGGCCTTAGGTTCCCCTGCACCTGCTTGGTTCTAAGACTCTGTAGTGCACTTACTGTTAATGTAGCCACTGCTGATGTGTAAACCAGCATCACCTGGTGAGGGTACCCCAGGTGGTTCCTCTAAACAGGCACATCTGGGAAACTCTGGGTCAGACCTGTCCTTTACCCATGTGTGCTTTGTTGACTCCAACACACATAGGCAGAGGTGACATTCCCCTTAGTGCAGAAAATGAGGCAATGAAGAGAGCATCTCTAGTATCTGTGAAGTGACTCACACCCCAGGGAGATGTTCCTTTTGGGCTGACATCCTAGAGAAGTTGCTGGAGTGGAGACCTTGGTGTCAAGCTCTGCTACAAGGTGGCTGGGTACCACAAGCAAATCTCTTCTCTGTGCTAGGCTTTGAGATGAAGGTTTGAACTATATCCCCTCTAACAGCTCTCAAGGTTTTCTGTGCAAGCATGGGGACCCAATTTCAGCTCTCACAGAAAAGGTAGGCATGGTGGCCCTGGAGACAAAGCAGAGAAAGGCAGATCCTGGGGCTTACCATCAGTTAGTGTAGCGAAAATGTCACAGCCAAGTTCAGTGAGAGGACTTGTCTCAGAGATGAAGAAACAACTGAGGAAGATGCCCGATGTCAACCACTGGCTTCTACACATGCCTGCATGGGTTAACTCACCCCACACATGCACACACACACACATGGAGACCCCACACACATAAAAAGACCTGCTTTGAGGGAACTTTTGTTATAAAAAGTCTTTTTTTGGATGGGCATGGGAGACTGAGTCAAGAGAATGGTGACTATGAGGCTAGCCTGAGTTACATAGTGAAACCTTATCTCAAAAAACATAAGTGGGTTTTATTCTAAAATTATTTTGTTTTGTTTTAAGACAGTTTCTCTGTGTAGCCCTGGTTGTCCTGGAACTCATTTTATAGACCAGGCTGGCCTTGAACTCATAGAGATCTGTCTGCCTCTGCCTCCCAAGTGCTGTGGTTAAAGACATGCGCCATTACCACCTGGCCTTATTCTAAAAATTTTAATGTGTATGGGTGTATGTATGTATATCACATGTGTGCATGCCTGCATATGGAGCCAGAAGAGGGCGCTGGTTCCTCTCTAACTAGAGTTACAGACTTGTGAGCTACCATGTGGGTCCTCTGCAAGGGCAACAAGTGCTGAGTACAGGTGACTGCAGAAGCTGGAGCTGTTAGAGACAGGCGTATGCTGCTTAATGTGATGCTGGAAGCTAACCTGGGTTCTTTGAGAGAAGTCTGCACTCTTGCCATCATGCAGAGGACATGGAGGGTACGTACCATGGGGTACTTACTGGCTTGCTCAGTTTTCTTCTTTTTAAAATCTTATTTAAGATTTATTTATTTTTATGTACACTGGGATTTTTGCCTGCATGTATGTCTGTGCAAGGATTCTAGATCCCTGGAACTGGGATGAGTTGCCTTGTGGGTGCTGTGAATTGAACCCGGGTCCTCTGGAAGAGCAGCCAGGGCTCTTAATCACTGAGTCCTCTCTCCAGCCCATCAGCTTGCTTTCTTGTAGCACCCAGACTACCTGCCCTGGGGTGACACTACCCATAATGAACTGGGCCTTCCCGCATCGATCACTAAGAAAATGCCCTATAGGTCTGCCTGTCTATAGCTTGAGCTGATGGAAGTAATTTCTCAATTGAGGTTATTGACACATAACTAGCTAGTACTCTTGCTGACTAGACAGCACCAATCACTGCATTACACTAGTGAATCCCTGTGACTTTCCAATGACTGCAAACTCCATTTCTTTCTCAGGCCTGCAATGCCTCTCTGCCCCAATGTATCTACAAAGGAATACTTTTCTTCATTTTTACTTAGCAGAATCCTATATAACTGCCAGTCAGAAGCTCCCAGCATGGTGCCACAGTACCTCCACACTAAGCTGAGGTAATCCACCCACCCCCTGCAGAAATCTCACCTTCTTAATTATGCCCAAGGCATGATCTTGGGCTAAAAGTATGATTTTTCAAGTGATGTTTTGTATTAATAGGAACAACAGAGGCAGGCTCTCCTGAGCTCTTCTCTCCACCAGGCTGTGCTGAGAGCTTGAAGAAGTAACGCTTCCTTCTGTGAGGGAGGACTAGTGAGGGACTCGGCTCCTTGAGATGATGATGAGTAAACTGACCACTTCAAGCTCACACTGATTTACATGGCTATACACCAACATCCAGAACCTGACAGTCTACAAGAACCTCTGAGAATCTGGGGAGCACAAGTTAGGAACCCCTGGACTGTCATGATCCCATAAAGAAAAACCAGGTCTCACCATGATAATGAATCAGCTGGAGGTGGTGGTGCACACCTTTAATTCCAGCACTCTGGAGGCAGAGCCAGGTGGATCTCTGAGTTTGAGGCCAGCCTGGTCTACAGAGTGAGTTTCAGGAGCCAGAGATACACAGAGAAACCCTGTCTCAAAAAAAAAAAAAAAAACAAAAACAAGAGTCAGCTAAGAAACTAAACTAATACTCTCCACAGAAGATGGTTAACTAGGAAGAGTGGGAAGCCAGGGACAGGGACAGAAGACTTTGCAAAAGGAAGATAGTGTCAAGGATTGTGTGTGTGTGTGTGTGTGTGTGTGTGTGTGTGTGTGTGTGTGTGTGTGTGTGTGTGTGTAGCTGGAGCAGGGAGGGGTCCTCCCTACAATAACAACTGCTACTTACTGAGTGTTCACCAGCCAGGCTCCCTGCCAAGTGCTTTACAGGCCAGCTTCCACCCTATTTCAATAGCTGCAGACTATTGTTCTGCTTTTATAGCTGAAGAACAAAGGCACAGAAGAGGTAAATAACTTGCTCAGGGCTGCTGACAGTGGCAGGTGGTTGATCTGATCTGAACCTGGCAGTCAGATGGTAACAAGAGTCCACCTGGTAAGTGCTGGACTCCAATCCAAGCAGCAGGCCATGAAATGAGCTCTAGCCTGACCTGGCCTGGAGGATGACTCTTGTTGCACCGGCCTGAGGGGAAGGAAGGAGGTTGGCATTGCCAAGGCCTCCCCAGTAGACCTTGCAGGGAGGCCATCAATGGTATTTCTCTGGGACTAAGTATTAAGTCTGCATCCCACAGAAAATTCCAGCCCTGAGCAAATCGGTTTTTGGACTAACTGCCTCTTCATGTTATCCTACTGCTTCTCCGGCACCCTGACAGATAATCAGACCTTTCCTGTAAGACGACAAAGCCCAGGAGCTCAAGCTGCTTAGACATAGCTTTTCTTTTTTTCTGCACATTTTTTCTACACACTCCTCCCTCAGCCAAGAATTTCATTTCCATGGCTTCTCCGTGAAATAAAAATTCAACTCAGGCTTCAAAACCCAGATCAAACTTTACCTCCCCCAAGATGTCTTCTGACCCTCTTCCTGGCTCTGGCAATGGTCACTTCCTTAGCCCCTCTGTTCCACAGCAGGGGTGACTATGGTACTTAACATAATCTCATGGAGGTTAATGTGTCTTAGTTTATGAAGTTTTTAAATTGATCAAGACATGGGTTCAAAATCCCTTTTCTGGAGTTGTCTGGGTCCAGAATTGTGAGTTATCTACACCCCTAGGGGCTGGGCAGCCCCCTTGTGGTCAGGTGTTGCTGCAGCAAGAGGCATGAATACTCACACCAGATGAATAGACAGAGGCAAGCTGGTTTCCCTCCAAATGGCCACTTTTCAGACTTTCCTGCAACTGTGCAAAGGAGTTTGAGTCTGGATCCTTCTGACCTGACACCCAGAGACCCTTTTCACTTATCACCTGGACAGAGGGAGGGAGGGAAGGAGGGATACAGGGAGGGAGAGATGGAGGGAGGGTTAGTTTCTCCTCACTGATTAACAAGCGTCTAGGACTAAATTGTCATCTCCAGTGACAGAATGTGGCATAAAAGTGCCGGTCACCTGGGTTGGAGAGATGGCTTAGTGGTTAAGAACACTGAATGTTCTTCCAGAGGACCCAGGTTCATTTCCCAGCACCCACACGGCAGCTCACACCTGTCTTTAACTCTAGTTCCAGGGGATCCACCCCTCGCACCAATGCACGCAAGATATAATAAATTAAAAACAAATGTGCCAGCCACCTAAGAAGTCAAGGGAGGGAAAAGTCTGTGATGATTTCCAGACTCAGTTTGGATTCTTGGCTGAGCAAATGGGAAGGAAGGATGAAGGAGCTCACAATGGGCACAAAGGTGTTATATTTGAACTCTGATGCCTGCAGGCACTTGTGGGGTGGACAGCAGATGATGCTCTAGCTAGACACAAAGAGTACCAGGCATGAAGAAATGCCAGTACACTATGTGGGAGGAGTACAGAGACTAAAACTGAACTCTGGCCACCAGGCTAGACCACAAAAGGACAGCTAACTGAGTCTTCCCAAGTTTGTCAATCTGCATCTACAGGTTGTTTGTTCTTCCCAATGCTTAATGCTTCAGGCATCATCATGCTGATTTAAAAAAGGAAGGAAGCTGAGAAACTAAGTTAACTGGCTTTAAAACAAAAAGAAAAGAGAGAAAAAAGTAGCAAGCCAGACTCCAAGCTCAGGTTGAGCACTGCCTACATCTGTTCTCATGTTGGATTCTCCTAGGAGAAAATAGCTTTCCCTAGGATTCAGTGCATCTGAGAAACACTGCTGATCCCCTAAGTGTCAGAATGGCTCCAAGAAGTTCTGTAGTAGAGGAACCCAGGTGGCTTGGTCCAGCTACTCTGCCTGGAACATGACTTTCACAAAAGCTACCTCCAGATAGATAGCAGGCGGGACACTGGACTACAAACTGTTCCTGGTTTCATATGGCTCCTGGGAAGTCCAGCTGAGATTCACAGAGGAGGGCAGAAAGGTGGTAGGGACAGACAGAGCAGAAATTAGAGTCTGGGAAGTGGAAACTGCACACACCAGTGGGTGGTGGTGGAGGCAGGCCTGATACTTGCTACCCACCTGGGGTGAGCTGTGTTGGTCCAGCTGCATCTCATCAGGGAGACCAGCCCCAGCCTGCCCCCATGGAATGCCATCAATACCACAGACACGGCTGTTCCTGCAGACAGCTTTAACGGCGTCGTCAAGGATACCGCTGCTGTGACAAGAAGGAATATAGGGCTGGGCCTGAATTCCAGGAGCTGGCCCTCCAGTGCAATGATAGCAATTCTTGTCCTGTTCCTGTTTTTTTAACTTCACCAAAGGAAATGACGGCTATGTTGCTGAGCTCAAATGAAGCACCCAAACACAACCTGGATAGATTGCAAGTCACTGCCCGGGTACTGTTCATATCTATCCCCTGTGAGTCTGATGATGGCGCCAGGCAACTCTGAGGGCTGCCACTGTCTCAATTGACAGATCCCAGGCTGGATAAGGTCACAATGGCTCCTTTGAGGCTCAGGCTGTACACCTGTGGTTCCATATGAAGTACAAGGGAAACAAAAGCAGGCAGAAGAAAGAGCCTTTTGAGACAGGAAAAAGGAGCCCAGTCCCCCGGGACTGGCTCAGTTCTATCTGCTGGGTAAGGTAGACAGCAGCCAGCAATGCTGAGGACTCTCCTGCCTTCCACGTTTAATTAGCCACCATTTGTTCTTGCATCTTTAACTCCATCACTGCAAATAATTTCAGACAGACCCTACTGAGAGCATGTCACCCACTAGAGACCTGTCCATCTGCTCAGCATGTGAGCTAGGAATGTGGGTCCTCACACAGCACCGTGCAAAGGTAACTGTCACCTCATGTGGCTTCCTCAAGTCTGTATGCAGTCCTCATGGTCAACAGGCTGCCTTCTGTGATTTAGGGAAGTGCCTGGGAGGGAGATGATTCCTCAGCTCCTGGCTTGTGACCCCTAGCAGGGAACACGAGTGGCCTTAGCTGGTAGAGATCTAAAGGAGTCCTGGACTCTTAGGGACCAGAGCTCTTTGTCACTCACCAACCTGTTAGGCCTTTTCTGGCTTTCCTGACTCAAGGTGATCCTGCTCACTTTTCACTTGGGACTCATCTTTGGTCCCTCAAACACAATTTCCACCACCCTGACCGTGTGTGTGTGTGTGTGTGTGTGTGTGTGTGTGTGTGTGTGTGTGTGTCTCATTATGTTGCCCAGCCTAACCTTCAACTCCTGGGCTCAAGCAAGTCTCCTGCCTCAGCATCCCAAGCAGCTGGAGCAGGTAGTCCAGTGGCTGCTTGACTTTCATAGAACTGCCCGAGACGAGTACAACAACGAAGAGTTATTCCTCAGTTCTAATGGCTGCAGTGCTGTGCGGAGAGGAATCTGCTATAGTTATGATTATAAATGTTCTTGTGTTAGGGGTTTGGTGGCCAGGGCACTGTGGGTAGGAGATGGAATCCAGGGGGAGGTCTTTAGGACACTGGGGTACCTAGTCTTTTCTTCTCTGGTTCATGCTAAGGTGCATGGTTTTGGTGCATGCCCCTATCCAGAAGCAATGGCACTACTCATTGACTACAACCTCCAGTGTAGTCTAACCATTTTCTAAGCAGTCTCATGAATGTGTTGTGACAGAGAGCTACATAACACGAGGCCTCATCCTGCCTTGATAGGAAAGAGTGCTGTTTGGAGGGGATGAGCTTTAAAGGCCTGTAGATTTTAGGTAACAGAAGAGGGAGCTGTGAATGTCATTGGCACAGAAGTTTGGGGGAGAGTATGCATATCACTACTGCTGATCTTGGCTAAATGATTTCTTCATCTTAATGATCAGTGGCTGCGGAAGGACTGGAATGTGGACCACTGCTCTTGTACTGATGTTGCATGTGCTCCCAACAAAATATTTCGAGCTAGCATGATTTTGTCACCTGTTCATCTACTTCTAACAAGGGCTCCTTTGAACACACCCTGAGTGGGAAAGGCTAGGAAGCATGTAATAGGACAGATATGAATGTGACTTGGAGCTGCACAGAGTGACAGCATCTCTCAGAGGTTCAGGATGAAGAGAAAAATTCTATCCTACTGTGGGATTCAATGTGCCTTCCACATTTCACTTCTGAGACAACTAGACAGTGGGACATGGCATGAACTCCACAGTATAGTGTGAGTGTGAATCCATGATCTCAACTTAATGTCCTCTGGGTCGGTTGCTACAAAGATCCCTGCCAGGCAGCACTAGGTATTGAGGACCTTAGAGCTTCTGCACCCAGAGATTCTTTTGCTTAGGGTATTCCTCTCATATGGCATTACCTCATCTCCCATGGGACTTACATTTTCCTTTCCTGGGTACCTATTACACTCTGAACATATAGTACTTCCCCTACTGGGCTATAGCGGCTCAACTCCTGGGGCAAAGGTATAAATCACCTGTCTCTGAATCTTCAGGGCCCAGCCCCTACCTGCCCCTCAAAGAGGCAATGCTGGCTAGCTTCTTGTACCAAAGAACACTGTGTCCACTTCTTTCATCTTTAAGTACAAAACAGCCCTCAACAGAACACCAAATCAAAATGTCAATAAAAAATACTATAATTCTGGTTTACAAACCAAGTTACCTGCAGAGTTTTTGTTTTAAACACTGACATTAGCTGGGTGGTGGTGGTGCACACGCCTTTAATTCCAGCACTCAGGAGACAGAGGCAGGTGGATCTCTGTGAGTTTGAGGTCAGACTGGTCTACAGAGTGAGTACCAGGACAGCCAGGGCTACACAGAGAAACCCTGTCTTAAAAAACCAAAAACCAAACAAACAAAAAACACTGACATCAAGTGTAGAATGAACTCAGAATAAACAGTACTCTATAATGAGAATGCATTATCGACACAACCCTGGGCCCCGTAAGTTCCATGTGGCTTAAATCGGGAAGGGTACCATAACTGAATGTTTCCCAGCATGGGTTCATCCTGCAGCTGGCAGGCAAGAAGACACTTAGGGGGTTGGGGGCATCTTATGTTGCCCAGGCTAGTTTCAAACTCATGATGCAGTCAAGACTGGCCTCAAACTTCTGATGCTCCTGCCTCCATTTTGAGTGCTGAGATTACAGGTGTAATCTTGGGAGACCATACAAGCTGTATTTGGGAAGATGTCAGAGGCTGGTACCTCCCTCATCCCAGGGCAAAACAGAAAACTCGGGCCACTGAATGACCTGTAATTTCACTTTCTCTTCTAAACTACCATAATCCTAGTTTTACACTCCGCCTCATCCTGAGAAACCCTTTCAGATGATTGCAACTGCTTCTTCCAGCCCTTGTCTCCACGGGGCCTCCTATCCCCATGCAGTAGTTTTAAGTGGGAACATTCCAGTTATCCTTTGGACAAGAGCCTTTCAATCTTCTTGAGACCTGGTTTCCTTATCTGTTAGACTGGGAAGAGTGTATCAAACTTGATGATGTTGACTTGTGATGCCTAGGACAGAACTCAAGGCCTTGTATATGCTTGGCAAGGACACTACTCTGAGGTACAATAACCTCAGTCCCATTTGAATACAAAGTATATACAGAGAACTTAGCTCCACACTTGCTACTTTGTAGGTATACAATAAATGGGAGTTATTCCACATTGACACTCAAGAGAACAGCAAAGATCTGAGAGGACTCTCCCTAGAGTGGGGGAGGGGAGAGGATGGGGGAGAAAAGGACATCATGGTTTCCAGAACTTCTGTGGTATAGAATCTAGAACTCTGCACAGAGGACAATGATTATGGCCACCTCTGAAGTTTCTAGACTACTGTAAAACCCTGCATTCTGACTTCAGACCTTTCCCTAGGGTCTCCTCAGCTCCGAGAGCAATGGCCCACAATATAAAACACACCTGTCTGGGAACTGTTTGGATTTTGGGTCTGTCACCAGATCCAGAGATGCCCAGTCACTGGGATGTGAAAAGAATACTTGATTCTTCTGTGGTTCTGGTTACTGCAAACAGCACACAGGACTACAAAGGGAATTCTGGTCATGGGCCTCAGCCCACATACAAAGAAAGTTGCCTTAACTTGGGCCAGAAGGGAAGGTCATTCCAGACCAGGAATAGACAATTCCTACTGCCTGGCCGTCTATCCACAGGCATTGCTTCTCAACACTGGCTGGACAGCAGTCACCTGGAGGTTTGTGGAGCTTAAAGAAAAAGACATCCCAGCCCTACTAAGTACTTCAGAAGTGGAGCCTGGAAATTGCTTCCAAATGTAGCACAGGTGACTAACAAAACCGTGAAGCCCAAGATGAAGAGAATGCCGGGTACAAGTGTCATGTTCTGAGTTTTGGGGACTTGAAGACAAAAGCAGCTGTCTTTTTTTTTTTTTTTTTCCTGGTGGTATCTGCCAGCAGACAGCTCTGTGTCAGCTTTCCTGGCTCTTTAACAGGAAACCAGTCAGGAGGCCATGACACACAGCTGTTTAACCATCCAGGCCTTCCTCATCAGCTTGGGAGAACTCAATAAAAGGTGCACTTCTTAATGAGACGAGCTTCGACTTCAGCTAACATGACAGGAATGGCTGTTTCATAGCAGGCCTATGAGAGGGAGACACACAGATGACAAGCCTTTGGGAGCAGTACCACACTGCTCTCCTTTTGGGTCCATTTCTGAAATGGAGGCCTGCTCAGAAAGGCTTTATCAGCTCACTGCAGAAAAATCTCCAAAGAAATGTCTTCCCTGACATCATTCATTGCCTCTGAGCAAAATACAACCTGGGAGGTGGTGTGATGGCTGGGCTAGCGGAGGTGTGAGTCACAAATACGATGATGACCAGAGTTCAATCACCAGATCCCAAAAGACTGCAGGAGAGAACTGACTCCTGAGTGTCCTGTGTGCCACCCCCCCAGTCTCTCTCTCTCTCTCTCTCTCTCTCTCTCTCTCTCTCTCTCTCTCTCTCTCACACACACACACACACACACACACACACACACACACTTCTGAAATCAAATAAGAGATTTGATTTTAGACAAGTTAAGTCAACCTCTCAGGCCGCTATGTCTATGATAATACTCTCTTTTAAAATTTTGTTGGGTCTTAATTCATAATTTTTGCATCTGGATCACCAACAAATCTACACATAAACTGTCAGTATAAAGAGCTGTGAAGGCTGCCTGGAGCACCAATCGGGAAATTAGGGTCCTCGGAGGCAGCTCTTGGCCCTTAACTTGGCTTAGCTGTGTGTTTGGCAAACTCAGTTCTCTAGGCCACTTCATAAACACACCACACAGGGCTAATCAGCTAAGAATGAGCTAACATCCTCCTCCAAAAAGCACCTGTAGACTCCCCTGCAGTGCCTTTATAACTCCTGGATTCACAGCAAACACACAATTGTTATAATGGTTAAGTACAGGCTAGGTACTTTGACAGGCAGAGAAAAGCTTCAAACCTAAGATCATATACTCATCTGGCCCATCCTCCTCTAGAGCAATTTGAGGGAACATCAACCAGTAATTCCAACTCCTTGAGAAGCTGAGACAAGAGGGTTACAAGTTCCAGGCCAGCCTGGGCAACACAGGGAGACCTTGTCTGAGGTGGGAGAGGAAGGAAGAGGGGCAGGGGTAGTGGAGACCACATCTGTAACCCAGGCACTTGGGAGTTAGAGGTCAGACTTTTTTTTTTAAAAAAGGGGGTGGGGGTAGGCTTGGAGTTGCATACCTTTAACCCCAGCATTTGGGAGGCAGAGGCAGGCCAGTAAGGGCTATAAAGCAAAACTCTGTCTCAAAAAACAAAACAACAAAAGGAATGCCCACCCCTTAAAAAAAAATTAGAAGCAGGCACCTTTGGTCATGGTGCTGGGGGGTGGAAGAGGGCAGAGGGAAGGATCAGGGTAAAACCGGTCAGTTTCAGGCTGGCCAGGACTATACAGGAGACCTTAAGAAGGGAAGAGAAAATAATATTAGGAAGATGCATGTTGGTGAACCCCAAATTTTGTCTTATTTGTTTTTGAGGCAGGGTTTCAGTATATAGTCCAGATTGGCCTCAAATTCATAATCTTCCTGCCTCAGCAAGTGCTGGAGCTACAGGCACACACCATCATGTGCAGCCCCTAAATAGTATTTGGGTTTTTAAAATCTTTATGTACTTTACCCTCTTCGTGTGTTTTGAGACAAAGGTTCATTACTTAGCCCATGCTGGTCTCAAACTCAAAGTTCTTTCCTCAGCATGCTGGGGATTATGAAACAACTTTTTGTTTTGTTTTGTTTTTCAGGGTCTCTCTATATAGTCCTGGTCACTCGGTGGACCAAGCTGGCCTTGAACTCACAGAGATCTGCCTGCCTCTGCCTCCGCCTCTGGAGTGCTGGGATTAAAGGCGTGCGCCGGGTATAAACAACTCATAACTAGGCCAAGATGTATACATGGTGTGGAAGAAGGAAACTCATATGAGAAAGGGACCAGCAGTGAATTCCAGCCCTATTCCAATCACTAATTAGCCGTGTGTTTTCGGACAAGTCCCTTGACCTCTGTGAAACGGAAATAACTTTAATTCAGAGCTGATGATCCAAATAGATGGAAAAGTGTTCTGATCACTTCCTCTGAAAAATAGACAAATAAAGAAGTAGAACTTAAACTATATGTTCATTTCGATTCTCACTGGCTGGGTGACTTTGGGCGAGTAGTTTTAACTTTCTTATGCCTCAGTTTTCTCATCTGCGTAATGGGAACACATCCAATGACTACCCCCGACAAACGCTGCCTTGACAAGCAATCGAAAGCATCCACTGAGACAAAGGCGGGCCTGCCACAATCCTCAGTCAATATCGATCGATAAACTTCACCTTTCACTCATGTACCCGTGCTTCGCGGGTCTTCCGGCGCCGGGAAGCACCAGAGTCGAGTTAGCAAGCGCAGCCTGGGCTTCGGCGTCTGTCAGACGGCGGCGTCCGCTTCCTCGGACCCTGTTCTCTCCTCGCACTCTGGCGCCCGCCTTACAACCCTCCAGGGACCCAGCTCCCTGCCCGGCATCCGCGCCGACGCTTACTGGATAACCTTGGCCGGATCCCCGTGGTTGCCATAGATCAGCGCCCGCACCTTGGACGGCTCAGAGGAGGCGGAGTAGGAGGAGGCGGTCCGGCCGCGGAGGCGCCACGTCTCGAGGAGACTCGCTCGTAGAGGCGCCCGGGCTCGCGCCCCTGTCAGTAGCCCGCTGACCAACATGCTGCTTCCAGTTTTCAGCTCTGGCAAAACCCGGCGCGCCGGGTCACGTCATCTGCCCGCGACCGCAAGCCTGGGCCCCGCCCCGCTCATGGCCACGCCCGCCCTTTTAAAGAGGCATCACTCGGTTCTCCGCCCCAGAAGTTGGTATTCGGAGAAACGGCTTCTGGCCTAGCGTTCGGGAGTAGGGTGGGGTGGGGTAGGAAAATCAGGGACTTGGAGAAAGAAGTTGCATAACTAGCCAAAGCAGTCTTCCCAACGAATAGAGTCTGGGACTGGCCTAGAGCTGCGAATACTGTTTGCAGTGCGGTGTTCCATTTGGGGAAATCATTTACATTCTGGCCTCAGTTTCCCCTTCCCACCTTTTAAAGAACCGTGCCAGGCTCTTTTTAAAATTTTTTTATTTTTAAATTTAAATTAGAAACAATGTTGCTTCACATGTCAATTCCAGGTCCCTTTCCCTTCCCTTCTCCCACGCCCACCCACCAACCTCCTCCCCCCAGTACCCCCTCATTTCCCCAGGGAGGGTGAGGCCCTCCATGGGGGTGTCCATAGTCTGTCATTTCATCCAGGGCAGGGCTTAGACCCTCCCCCAAGAGTTCAGGGTGAGAGTGCATCTCTCATTGTTGGATGGGAGCCCAAAGTCCATTTGTATACCCAGGATAAATAGTGATCTACTACCCAAGGCTTTATAGATTATCTAAGCCTCCTCATTGACACCCACATTCAGGAGGTCTTGATCAGTCCTATGCTGGATTCCCAGGCATCAGTCTGGGATTCAAGAGCTAACCCTTGTCAGGTCAGCTGTTTCTGGGGGTTAAACCAGCCCAGTCTTAACCCCTTTGATCATCAGTCCTCCCTCTCTGTCACTGGCTTTTTTGAGTTCAGCTCAGTGCTTAGCCATGGGAGTCTGCCTCTTCTTCCATCAGCCACTGAATGAAGGTTCTGTTTCCCAGACTGTCTGGCCATGGGATTGTAGGCTGGCACTCCCCAGATCTATGTCTAAAATCCATATATGAGAGAATACATGCCACTTTCTCTTTTTGTGACTGGGTTACCTCTCTCAGGATGGTTTCTTCTAGTGCCATCCATTTGCTTGCAAATTTCAGGATTCCATTGTTTTTTTTTTTCTGCTAAATAGTACTCCATTGTGTGAATGTACCACATTTTCTCTATCCACTCTTCAGTTGAGGGGCATCTAGGTTGCGTGCCAGGCTCTTTAAAGTATCATTTCCTTTCGTCTCCAATTCCCCAGAACAACACAGGGACTTTATTATCATTGTCATCACCATCACCGTGATTATAATTATATTGGTTTCGTGAGAAAGGGTATCTTTGTTTAGCCCTGGCTGTCCTGGAACTCTCTCTACTCTCTCTGTAGACCAGACTGCCTTTGAACTCATAACTCTGACTGCCTTTGCCTCCTGAGTGCTGAGAACAAAGGTGTGCATCATCAGGACATAGGGACTTAAAAGTTACCTCTGCCCCAGCTGACATGGAAGCAGAAATATCAGACTCAAATCCTAGCCCTGCTCTTTCCTAACTTGGGCAAGTGAGCACAACTCCGAGCCTGTTTCTCATCAGTGCCATGAAAATTACACGCCTCATTTCAGATGGTCGTGAGGATTGGACGAAATGTTAGGAGAATGTTATGGTGGCAGGATAACACACTGTAAAAACATCAAGTTGTTCAGACGTGAAAAATGCAATGAGGACGGTGTCCTTTTAAATGTTCATCGTAGAAAGATATTGAGTAGGAAAATGGAAATTCTTTCTAAAAAGGTATAGACCTGTAAAAATTCAGGGTCTTATTTTTGGTGGAGGGAGGACATAAGCATAAATAACCCTCTGGTTGAACCTTAGTGTGCATTTTGAGTGTGCACTACTGCAGCTTGAAGAAAAGAAGCACTGTGTGGTGAAGGCTGGAACTTTTGGAACAGGTGCTCTTGGAGCCAGTCCTCTGGTTCCAAGTCTGGGTGCATGGAAATCATCTGAGCTTGTGGTGGAATATTACTTTCATTAGGCAAAGATGTGTTACATTAGTTCTTTCAGCATTTGTTTAATTATGTAAAGATGTATTCCGTTTGCTTCACCTTGCCTGCCTAAGTCACCTGATTGGTCTAATAAAGAGCTGAATGGTCGGTCAGTAACTAGGCAGAGAAAGGAGAGGTGGGAGTGCTGGGCAGAGAGAATAAATAGGAGGAGAAATCTAGGCTTGAGAGAAAAGAAGAGAATGAGGGAGAAACAGAGGGACACGACCAGGGCCAGAAGCCAGACAGCTCCCAGCCAGACATTGGAGGAAGCAGGAAAGTAAGATTAAAAAGAAAGAAAGGAAGAAAGAGAGAAAGAAAGAAAAGAAAGAAGGAAGAAGAGGAATGTAAAAAGCAAAATATGGAAGAGAAACAGATTAAATTAAGTTAAAAGAGCTAGCTAGAAATGAGCCTAGGTTAGGCCCAACATTCATAACTAATATTGTCTCCCTGTCATGATTTAGGAGCTGGTTGGTGGCCTAAAAGGAAGCCTGGTGCATGAGGTTCTAATTTAGGCCTACTGATATGGAATCATGTGAGAGGTACATGATCCAAAAGTATACATCCTTACAAGCTTCCCAGAATGTGGTTATGTGGTGATCCAGGGGTAAATGTTAGAGAGCCAGGGCTTTGAGGGACAAAGATGATTGACCCAAAGCTTGCCATGGAATAGCAACCTTTTCTCTGAGGAAGAGGGTCCAACAATATATGGAGATTAAGGCTTTGGGAACTGGACACAGGCAAATATAGATTTGAGTCCTGGTTCTGCCATTTTCTGGATGTTTGGTTTTATATTAGTCACTTGACTTCTCTGAATCTCTGTTTCCATCATGGTTAAAATTAAAGGAACAGATCTAGGGGTGTAATTCTGGTAGAGCACACACTTAGCATTGGTACAGTCCTGGGTTTGATTTCTAACAAGGCAAAGAAAAAAATGCAGCAATAAATTGAAAGGCTAATAGTCTCAAGGTTGTCTTGAAGACTGAAGGAGATAATTCCACTTGAAGCACTTATCGTATTGCTTGGCACAAAGGAACACTCAAAAACTATTACAGGGGTATGTTTTCCAGATAAAATGAGAAATATTATATATAAGACACTAAGGCCTGGCTCAAGTACATGCTCAGTAACTGTCTGCACTTTATTAGAGAAAGCTGACGTCTACCAGTGGGAGAATACTGGTCCCACAGTTATAGCTGTGCATGTGCACACAGGTGAACACCATACCCATTCCTTCTTATCCCTTTTCATAGTGACAGGTAGGTGTACTTGTGCCAGGAAGTGCATAAGGTTCCTCTGCTCTAGTACCCTCTAGGTGACATTGAGCTGTTTTTTATTACTCCTGCCCAGTTCCTGGGCAGCCAGCTAGGAAAGCCTGGAGGATCAGAAGCAAGCTTTCCTCCTTGATACTGAATTTCATCTCTCTGGACATCCCTGTAAGCCTTCATGTTTGGTCTATGCCATCTGGGTTCACCCAGGGGCACCGTTTGAGAACCACTGATGAAGGGGTTCAAGCCTATGGTTTTAACCTTGCATTTAAGACAACATTTACTTTGATGCCCACCCCGTCTTTCCTGCTTTATCTTCTCTTCAATCGTACCTGTGACCCAACTATACTTGACCCTCCCTTTTATCAGCCCATCCTTGTCTTATGCTTTTATTCAGGTTGCTACTGCCTGAAATGAACTTTCCTGTCTAAACTGCCAGGAGAATTTCAGGTTCAGGTATTGTTTTATTTAGTCAACCCCAATGCCTTTGTATTTTCTCTTGGCTAATGTTATGGCCTTTAGGATACTATCTCATGGTTATTTGTATGCCTACTCCCCCCTCCAAGAGTGGGGCCTCGTTTAGTTCATCTCCATGACACCAGCACTCAGTATGGGGCCTAGCACAGGATGGGCATCATAAATATTCCATGAGTTGTAGGTAATTGAATTTCTTCCTGACCTGGCATGGTCTCTGGTACCCTATCCTTCTCCCTAGATTTGGGGCAGTCACTACAAGCCAGGACAGGGCCTTTCCTCATCTCTCAAGCATTGTTGAAGTTTGCGGTCCTTTTCAAACACAAAGGGGAGTGTTCTCTTTATCTGTCCACCTGTTGCTAGCACTGGCACTCCCCATTCACCATAGTTTCCCAGGCTGTCCCCTGCCCAAGGAGCAAGGGAACGTGGAATCTATCAGATTTGGGTTCAGATCTTGACACCTTCATGGACTGATGGTGTGATCTCAGGCAAATATCTTATGCTTTCTGAGTCTCGGTTTACACATCTCAAAACTTGAGATAAAAAAATCAGCTCTATTTCCTTTGCAATCTGGTTGCCCGATCTCTCTTCTGTTTCAGCACGCATTTCTATCTTGCCTTCACTTTTCCTCCTCCTACCTCGGTCTCCCTGTGGCTCTCAATGTAATGCTCTGGTCCCCACCATCTTTGTGTCTTTGCTCCTTCCCTGTCTCAGCCTGGAGTCAAGCAGCAGAGGCCAAGGAGCCCAGCAACGCGCAGTTCTTCCCTTTCTAGGCTCAGAGCAGAGTCTCAGTGTGCTTGTCTCTGTGTGAGCCAGCTGGGAGAAGAGGTAGGGAACAGGGAGGTTTACATACCTCAGAACCTGCACTTAGACACACTCGTCCAATGTCCCTGTCTTTGGGGAAATAAAAGTCAGAGTTCAAGACTTTCCACTTACCACGTCAGTGGCTTATCACTTTCCTAGGGTTTAACCTAAAACTTTTTCCTTATTCAGCTTCCTGTGTGGTCTGCAGGCCCTGGCAACCTCTCCAGCTGCACCTGCCTGCCCCCCCCGCCCCATTCCATTTCAGCATCCGTAATCCTAACCCACCAGTTTATTTTTGCCCAGGCTAGCTCCTGGATGAAGTGTTTCTTCCCATTGGTCTGCTTCAGGTTCCAGACCATGCTGCATCAGACCACTTCCTCAGCAAAGGCCTCTTAGATCATGTTCTGTAAAGCAGGGCCCCCTTCCCCAGGGTTCCTTGTTCCAGAGCTTCATTTCCTTGAGGGTGCTTGTCTCAGGTTGCTGTTACATCTGTTTATATTTGCTGTACCACCCCCTGCTGGGATGCAAGTTTCATGAAGTCTTCATGAAGGCAAGGACCATGTCTAAAACCATTTATCAGTTACCCACTTACTTATTGAGCATGCCAGATACCAGGCCCTGAGGGACAATGCTTCCCCAGGGGAGCCCACATTCTAAAGATGGTGATAAATACCAAATCCATCAAATAGCAGGCGGTCTGTTTATAACTGCAGCAACCCTCTTCCCCCACTGTTAGTTCTACTCCCTCTCCACTGTTGCCCCCCTGAATTCAAGCTCCATGAGGGTGGAGTTTTTTTTAATTTATGTTTTAATTTTAAATTGTATGTGTATCTATGTGCATGAGAGCACAGTGCCCTAGAAGGCCAGAAGTGGTCACAGTCAGGTACCCTGGAGCTGCAGTTACAGGCAGCTGAGCCACTGGACAGGGTGCTGGGAATCCATCCTCCATCCTCTGCAAGAGCAGTATGTGCTAACCACTGATCCATCTCTCCAGCTCCCAGAGATTTTTCTGGTCTGTTTTATAACTCCTCCGTGGCTTACAATAATTGAACCAATGACCCTGTATCTGGTGAATGTTTGAGAACCAATGGGTTCCCTGATGTGAGTTCGGTTCTGATTCAGATCTTGGTGTTGCCTCATACTGATGCATAATCATGGAAAAGTCATGGTCTATAATCTCAGTATTCTCAACTGTGTAACGGGATTACAGAAGTCTATGCCTCCTAGGACGATGGTGAAGATTAACGGAGTCTCAGCGAGAGAGGCACATACATGGCACCTGATCTTATGTAGTCACTGACAAGTAGTTTGCTGGTGGTTGTGCAAGAACTTGAGCTGGGCAAAGTTCCAAATTTATTTACCCGGAGCAGCCAGAGGTTACTATAGGAGACACGAGAGTTAATGAGAGAGATGAATTTCATGTTACTGAAAGTAAAAGCCAGAATTCTAAAGCCCAACAACATTTTTTGGTAGGTGAGGAGTGCTCGGTCATTGGAGGGAGGTGGGAAGGTATATTCGGAGGGTTCAAGGTAAAAAGAAGTTAAGCAAAGGAGGGGACAGAGAAGCCAAGTGTCCCTGAATCACAGTCTCAGCCGTGGGCTACAAATGCGCTGTCTGAGAATGCTGATGTGACTACTGGGTCTTCTCGACGGTGTGCTGGAATGGGGGAAGGGCACGCCGGGGCCGGCGGGCCCAGGGACCCCGGACGCAGCGCGCGCCACCGCCAGCAGGGGACGCCTCGAGACCGCGGAACTCGTGCCCGGGGGCCTGACGTCAGCGCCCCTCTTGCTTGGGCTCCCGCTCTGGACTCGGCTCCAGTCCCGCTCCGCGCGGCGCTGCTCCGCTACGGCTCCCGCTCGCCTTCGGTTCGGGCTCCGGCTCCGGTGGCGTCGCCTTCCCAGCAGCGGGTCCCCAGGACCCAGGCAGCGGTCCCCAGCCATGGCCCGTGCTCAGGCTCTGGTCCTGGCGCTCACCTTCCAGTTCTGCGCGCCGGAGACCGAGACTCCCGCAGGTAAGCGCGCGCGGTCCCTCCGAGCTCATCCCGCGAGCCGGGATGGCTCGTCGCGCGTGTCGGAGTGCGGGATGCTCAGTCGTATGTTCCGAGTGTCTGTGACCGCTGTGTCCGTAGTTTGTGTGCAAGCTGAGGCTGCTTGTGTGCCGCGGCTGCGAGTGTGCTGGCGTGCGTTTCTCCTGCGTGGGGTACTGGGTATGCTCGTGTCTGCCGGTGTCTGTCCGTGCTGCCAAGTGGGTTATGTATTTGAGTTTCGGTAGCTTGGCTGGAGTTGCGTCTGACACTGTGTTGCATTTGTTGGCTTTTTTGTATTCCCCAGGCGGGAGTGCTGTTGCTGGTGCGTTCGAGAACCCGCGTGTTGTTTTATGCGTGTGCTGCGAGGGTTCTGTGGATTCTGCTCGAGTGTGGGCCCGGGAACGCGTGTGTGGTTTGCGTGCGTGTGCAGGCGTGGGAACGGGTCGGAACCTGTGTGTGTACGCGCGCTGTGTCCACGAGTGTCCCTGTGGGAGTGTTTGGCGTGTGCAGTGGCTGTGTGGGTCCGAGTGAAAGCCAGGGCTGGGGAGAATGCGTGTGGGGGAGCGTGTCTGTAGTGGATGTGAGTGTGTCGGATGCGTGGCTAGGAACGCTGCGAGCATGGGGCGCTCCTGGGCCGTGGTCGAGTGTGGCGGGGAGCTGAGGGTATGTGTGTGTGTGTGTGTGTGTGTGTGTGTGTGAGTGTGTATGATCACGCGCGTGTGCGTGGCGCACCCGGCCGGAACAAGTTGTTGCGGTAGCGTCCCTCGGAGGCTGGGGCGGCCCTGCGGCTAGTGAGGGAAGGAGGGGGTGGAGACGCTGCTGTGGCCGCCGACTCCGACATTTCGGGCCGTTTGTTGTTTCCCAAGTTCCGCGCGGCGCTGGCTGGCGGCTGATCCCAGGCGGCGCCAGGGCCGCGGGGCGCCCGGGTGGGGAGGGCCTCGGGGCGCACCCGGGTGCGGGCGGGGCTGCGGAGTCGGGGCCCCCGCAGGGTCTGGATGGAGGCCGCGGGACGGCGTCCCTATCGTGGCTCGCCAGAGGCGCCGGGGACGCCACGGTCCCCGGGGACGCTGCCTACGTCTGCTTTGCAACTTTGTGCGGCCTCCCGACTAGCCGGGGCCGCGCGTGCGGACGTGTGTGTGAATGTGTGCGTGGGGCTTCCGCTTGATCTGCGGTGTGATCGCACGATTGAGTGTGCGTTCGAGTCTGGTGTCCTTTGGAGGGTGTGTGTGAGCGTGTGTGTGAGCGTGTGTGTGAGCGTGTGTGTGTGTGTGTGTGTGTGTGTGTGTGCGTTCGCCTGTCTGAATGTGTGTGTTCAGCGTCTGTGTCTGCGTCCGCGAGCGTATCGCATCGTGTGCTGTGTGGAAGGTGTGTCGGTGTGTTTGTGTATGTGCGTGGTGGCCCACAGTCCTTTCCTGAGGCCTCGACCCAAGGCATTTGTCCCTCTAGCGGGTGTGCTTCCAGGGCTTTTCTTCAAGGGCTTTCTCTTTCCCTGGCTCCAGCCACCCGGCGTGGGGTAGCGGGGAGCCGCCCCGGGTGGAAGGAGAACCGTGACACGCGCTGCCGCCTCGGGTCCCGGGAGAGACTCCAGGCTGCTTGCCCCAGACAGCTGGCCTCCGGTGATTTGGTTCAACCTCCTACTCCACCCCGCCTGCCCCGGGCATCTGGGATCTGTCTGTCCTGGCCTTGCCCTGCAGCTTTGACCTCCTGGTATGCAAGAGGGTGACCCAGGCAACTTATCTTTTAGACCTTTCTCAACCCTTCTAACCTTCCCCACTTTGAGATTTGAGATCGAACCCTCCGTACTCTCCGACTCCACCCCACCCCATCCCCTTGATTTGAAAACATACCTGGACCTCAATTGCCATGACAATGGACTGTCAGGATTGAGGTGTGGGAGACCCACTGCAGATTATTCTTATTCCTGGGGCTCGATTTCCCTATCTGCTTCATGGTGTTAGTTATGATCCTGTACTTGGTAGAATGTAAAGCCCCCTTGTTGGGAAGACCAGAAGAGTTGGAGGGGTGTGGCAAAGCCCCAGAGGCTAGAGGGAAATGGGTTCAATTTTGCCTCTGCTACTTTCTCTCTCTCTCTCTCTCTCTCTCTCTCTCTCTCTCTCTCTCTCTCTCTCTCTCTCTCTCTCTCTCTCTCTCTCTCTCTCTCTCTGTCTCTGTCTCTCTCTCTCTCTCTGTCTCTCTCTCTCTCTCTCTCTCTCTGTCTCTCTCTCTCTCTCTCTCTCTCTCTCTCTCTCTCTCTCTCTGTGTGTGTGTGTTGACCTTGGGTAAGTCACTTTACTTCTAAAGTTCCCTGGCACCTTTGAAGCTTTTACTATTAGAGACTGATTGAGAAACCCCACAAAGAAGGGAGGTGGCAGTCCCCTGTCCTCAGTCTAGAGAGTGAATTCAGTCCCCTGTCTACCTCTCCAGTCACCCAGAGGGGTTCTGTGTGTGGTGTCTCTCAGCTGTGCAAATCTGGCACAATAATTTGTCCCATTGTGCTCTGGCTCAATCTGTCTTTTTGGTCGCTAGAGTTGTGGACAGCAGGAGCGAGGGAGAGGTACCCAGAGGGCTTGTCAGGACAGACCAGACTTCTTTCTGGGGCTCAGCAGGGAGGCTAGGCAGGGAGCCAGGAGGGTGGCCTGTGCCACACTTCCGGACTACGTCTGGTGGCAGGGCAGGTCCATGACCATACCCTAGCATGCTGCTGTCTTCCATGCTGTCCGCAGCTGGGCTCGTAGGGTGGCCTCCACACCCAGCTAGGTCAGCCAGGGCAGCAGGAGTGCTTTGTAGCTTCCCTCTGTTCTGCCCTATGCCTCCCCACCTCTCCCTTCTCTCCCTCCTCAGTCTTCCACCTGCAGGAAGGCACTGGCCTCTTCCTTCCGCTGTGCCGGAGCTCTTCCTAAAATGCCCGTTTTAAACCTCTCCTCAAATCCTCGGAAGAGCTCCCCAGTAGTTTCCGAATTCTTTCCCTCTTGGTCCCGTCAGCGCTCTGACCCCTGCCTCCCTGGCCCACCCCGCCTTGTTTTGGGATCAGATGTTCTGGCTAGCCTTATTTACCAGTAGTCCCAAAGTACCCACTGCCCACCTCCTCCTCTCTGGACCTTGTGCAAACCATGCGTTCTCCTCAGGACTATGATTCCACATCTTCATATGTGAGTCCCTAGTTTACCTCTCAGTTTAGGTATCACTTCCTCCTTGAAGCCTTCCTTGGTTTTTCTCTGTTCTAGCCCAGGAAAGGGAAGGTAGGAGTTGATTGGATTTTTATATGATATTGTAATTGCAATCTCTTGGTCCTGTCACCCTTACTAGATCAGGAACTATATAAGGAAAGTCACTGTGGACCTTCAAATACTTAGGTACAAGGCCTGAGCCTCCTATTCTTAATAAATGGATGTGACGTATAAGAGTGAATGAAGTTGGGTGATATAGTTCAGTACTGGTGAGGCTGAGGCAGGAGGATTGATTGCAAGTTAGAGGTCGGCCTGAGTTGCACAGTGAGTTCCATGCTAGCCAGGACAACTGACATAGTTTTTTTTTTTTAAGCAAAAAAAAAAAAAAAAAAAAGAAAAAAAAAAAGAGGCAGAAAAGAATGAATGAAGTCAAGTGGGTCAAGTTCAGAGCTGGAGATGCCAGGTGGGGGCGCAATGGCTCTACTGAACATTGAATTGAAGGCTGAGGGTTTTTGGGTTTTTTTTTGCCCTGGTAAGAATCTGGAGAATTCTGCTGGTGGATGGTGTTATGTTGTGAAAAGACCATGTCCAGAAAGTGTCATCTGGGAGCTATGAGTTGAAGAGGTTGAGTCCCTGGCAGAGACTGAATGAAGGGAGAGGGCTCTTGCAGGAGGGCCCCTCCCCCCAGGCTCCTGGTGCTGCCTCCCCCTACTCTGGCCCCACCCCTGGCAGCTGGCTCCGCTTGGCCAATCCAAGGAGTCCCGGCCTTTTGTGATCAGGACAACTGTTGGTGAGGCATCGAGTCTCAACGGTCAGTGTGAACACGGGAGGAGGGGTGGGGGCCCGTGTTAGGCAGGCATTGCCTCAATCCTCAGTCACAGATCGCCTTCCTCCTGGATCCTGAGGGGCTGTCTCTGAGCTGGAGAGAAGAGAGGCCACCATTGTAGGAATTGTGGGGAGGCAGACAGATGTATGCAGGTGTGATCCTGCTGCCTGGGCAGCCAGAGTGGGTCCTGTGTGTTTATACGTGTGTGTGTGTGTGTGTGTGTGTAATGGAGGCCAGGTGCACAAGGCATGTGCATGGCCTGTCAGGGTGCCAACCCTTCTGGTCACCTTGGTGTGGCTAGATCTGAGTTTGGAGTTGGGAAGAAACAGCTGCCATGACACCCGGGGAGCACCCAGCATTTCTGAAATGGTAGTTTCTGGGTGCCCAGGGTGGGTGCACTGATCCCGGGGTGTGAGAATATTGGGGTGTGAGAGGATAGTACGGTGGCTCTGAGCTGCAGACTGGTGCCTCCGGGTCTGTGGCCCATGGGCATCTGTCTGTCCAGATCACCTTATCCAACCGAAGCTTCCATGGCGACGGCAATGCTCTTTCATTGCAGTGGTGCCTTCTCACTCACATGTGTCTATTAAATTTAAATTAGGTACAATTAATTAGAATACTAATTTAGTTCATCAGTTGCACTAGCCAAGTTTCAAGTCCTCGGCTGTTACACATTGCTAGTGGTTATCAGCATATTGGCAAGTGGAGGACATTCCGATACTTGTATGATGTTCTGTGGGCTGAGTGTGTCTAAAACAGTGGTTCTCAACCGGTGGATTGAGACCCCTCTGGGAGTTGCATATCAGATATTTACGGCAGGATTCATAACAGTAGCAAAATTAAGAATTATGAAATGTAAACAAAATAATTGTATGGTTGGGGATCACCACAGCATGAGGAACTAACTGTATTAAAGGGTTGCAGCATTAGGAAGGGTGAGAAGCCCTGGTCTAAAAGGATAAGGCTGGCAGAGTTTTAGTGTGGCCTGGGCTCTGTGGAGAGCGGAGCCTGTGTGGACAGACCATTGCTCTGCACTGACCCTCCCCACACACACACATAACCTTCATTATGTCATGGCTGTCACAGTAGCTCCTCCTCTGCCCCGCGACCAAAGAGGCTGTCACAGTGTGCTGCCACTCCTTTACCTCAAGTCTCCTCAGCTCCCAAGGCTAAGCCCCAACCCTAACATGGCAGACCAGGCCTGCTTGGCCAGCCCTTTAGGAACCAGCCTCCTCTGTACCACTTGCCCCTAACCTGCTCCCTCTCATCTGCTTTACAATGCAGACCCCTAGGCCTTCCACGCCCTTCCACAGGTCTCTACCTTGCCCATTCTGTGCTTTTTGCTGAGACACTCTTCTCCCTCCATGCTAGCTCCACTGCCACTGTCACAGTGAAGCTGCCCTGCCCCCACAGGGCAGTGGGGTAGACTTCTCTCTGCTAAGGCTTGCGTGATCATAGACTGCCTTTCTCTAGCTGGGAGGAGTGAGCTGGGTGTTTGTCGTCTCTGGTTCCCTTGGTGGTATGTGGTGGGTGCTCAGGGAGTGTGCATTGGTTTGAACCCTTGGATGTTACGTTACAGGGAAGGCTTAGAAGGGGTGAAAAGGGGTCCTGGGGTGCAGAGGACTGACAGTGGGTGGCTAGTAAGTTTCCGTAAGTAGCCCCATAGCATGGCAAGTGGTGGAGCATCCCTGTGGTGCTAACTTTAAGGAGCTGTGCCTGTGTGACTCTGGGGGGCAGGGTGTCTTGAGTGGATTCCCATCACACAAAGCCCAGGACTTAGAATTGGATCCCAAGGGGACAAGAGAAAGGCAGTTGGGGTGGGGGGGGGGTTGGGTACTGTTGCTGGGAGTTGAAGACGGAAGCCAGAGGAAGAGTTGAGGTGGAATAGTGGGACCAGCATGGGGGCACTATAGGTAGGACCTCACTCAGGGCTGGAGGTGCAGTCTGGGGCTGAGAGTACAGCTGGGGGAGGTGGCTGGTGACATGTGTGAGAATGGGGCAGCTGGCAATGAGGCAGGTGGGGTTGGAGGAATGACTAGGTTGAGGGGTAGCTGGGGTATGTAGAGTAGGAGATGAGGGACAGCTGGGGGATGTGATGACAGCTGAGAGGTGACAGAAGCCTATCTGGAGATGGCTTCTGAGAGAGTAGGCTGCGTGCTGTTTAGAATGGGCATGCATGTTTACATGAGTGTACTGTGAGTCTCTATCCCGCCAGCCAGCTCCCAAATCACGACACAGAGATTTCCTATTAATTATGAAAGCTTGGCCGATAGCTTAGGCTTGTTTCTAACCAGCTCTTATAACTTAAATTAACCCACAACTTTTAATCTACGTTCTCTATGTAGCTTGGTATTTTGTAATGCACATGCTGCTTGCTCTGCGTCTCCTGGCATCTCCACCTTCTTCCCAGCATCCTCTGTGCCTGGAAATCATGCCTAGCTATCGGCCATTTAGCTTTATATTAAACCAATCAGAGTGACACATCTTCACAGTGCATAAAAAGATTATTCTTGTCATGTTGTGCACGTGTGTAAATGTGTGTTTGTGCCTAGAATATCATGGGTTGGAACATGGGCTCTGAGACCACACCATCTGAGTTCTCCTAGTTTCCACTGTTTCTCGCTGTGTGACATCTGGGTGGGTAATGACCTCTCTGGGCCTTGGAGTGATCCCACTTGGGAAATGAAGATGGAGATGTTACACGGTGTCCAGGATGATGTGATGCCTTTTATATTTGGACATGCTTAGTCTAGAACACATCCTGTTACATAGCAAGTACCAAGTAAGTGTGAATTATTCTTGTGTGTGTGTGTGTGTGTGTGTGTGTCAGAGAGAGAGAGAGAGAGAGAGAGAGAGAGAGAGAGAGAGAGAGAGAGAGAGAGAGAGAGAGAGAGAATTTTCAGACTTCCCATGTGCCCCTGATGAAGTCCAGGCCTGGGGAGAGGCAATGGTGGTGTTGAATGGGGGAGGAGTGAGGATCCAGGCTCGTTGGGACAGGCTCTTCTCCCCCATCTGCCTCCTGTTCAATCGACATCCTCTGCCAGGCTCTAATCTAATGGGCCCCTCCCTTTGTCTCTACTGTCCTGCCCCATACTGCACTACCCTGGACTAGGGGCCAGGAGATGCACTGTAATTGTCCAAAAGATTTTCAGTAGAATTCAAATCTGTTGTTTGCCTGCCAGTCCTCAAAGGCCCTGGTCAGATAGAATACCTAGATAGTGTGCTGAGTTTGGCACCGCCTGCCCAATGGGTGGTAGCGCCTTCATCCTGTGCCCTTGGAGCATCACTGGAAGATGTTGGAGGGTGAGAGCAATGGTGGACAGAAGCCCACATTGCAATAGAGGCTGACACGGCCTCCATTTCCAGCACTCCAGTCTGGCGGAACTGGAGACACTGGGTTTCCTGGGAGGCTGAGTGACTTCTACAGTGCTTCCCACAGCACCTTCACAATGTACCTATGTCTGCCTCGCAGTAGACAGAGGCACTGTGTCTCAGCCCTGGCCTTCTCATATGAGTGCAGTCTGGGTTTCTGGACCTGGTGTCCTGTACTGCTCTGCGACTCAGCCTATGCTGTTCCGTTGCAGGAATGCTGGGCTACAGTGATGTGGGGCTTTCCCAGAGTTTCTGGGTACCATTTGTGCAGGATCCTGCTGATCAGAGCCTCCATCCTGCAACTGTCTAGCCCTGAACTTTTCTGTGGTTCTCTTCCATGGTGGGGTACTCGATTTGGTGGGTAGCAGGGTGACATTGGGAGGGTGGCTCTTTCTGGACGTCTGGATGGAGAACCCTCACCCAGCATGACACCTGAGATCAGTGCATGGCTTTCTATAGCCTCTCTGCATGTTTACACAGTACAGCAGTCTGTAGCATCAGACGTGTAGGCTCACCTGGTCTTTGGGCACAGCACCTCACGTGGCTGCTCACTGGCAACACAAGGCCTACTGCCACTACACTGGATGTTGGCATCCAGTGCACTGCATTTTTGCAGTGGGCATCTGCACTGCCCTGGTCATGTGAACCTCCTATTTCTAGGCACAGCTTCTCTGTATGCTGACATCATGTTTTAGGAACACAGTATGCATGATCTCATTGTCCACTGCTTCACTGTACCTCACTGGACATGTGTCTAACAGCTCAGCCTTAGACACTGCACCCACCACAACTGCCCTGAGGCTGTCCCTGTGTCATCTCAGCCTTTCCCTGAGTGTGTTACAATGGAGGTGTCCCGTTGGCTGTGGACAGCTTTCTGTGGAGAACTGTGGGAGAGTCACATTTTTGTCCTCAGTGCAGTTCCTCTCTGCTTCACACGGTACATAGCATGGGCACTTTTTTACTGGACTTGGGGGGCAGCTTGAGTTTTGCATTGCTTCCGAGCAGCACAGGACTTCCACCCAGAGAGTCAACCTTGTTATGCATCTGTTCTCTGTAGGGCTGCATTGCATAACTTTTCACGGGGATGCTAGAGCAAACATATATTTGCTCCACAGACCAAAGAAACAATTCCACCCAAGTCTAGCTTGGTGCACGGAGTTTAGTGGGGTTCCTTGTAGAAACACCAGTACCTCAAAAGCAAGCTGCATTTAGGAAAAGCCCACCCCAGCATGAGGAATTTCTCCTGAAAGCCTCATCCCTGGCAGCTTGCAGTCTCCTCTCTCCAGGAGCTGTTCCTGCTTATATAACCTTGGAGCAGGTCTTGGGAATCCTGTAACTTCCCCAGCTTCTGGAGCCTGCTAAGTTGCGTGACTGTCTCCTCTCTTCTCCCTCCAAAAGGAGATGTTTCCATTGAGAGGAAATGGCTTCCTGCCAGGTTGTGACCCTTTGTGATCCACCGAGCTTCCCAGAGGCCTTGGAACCAAACCCATTGTCCCACGGGGCTTGATCATGGCGTTTCAGTTTCGTGCCCCCTCTCACCCACCCCTGGAGTCTGCAGATTCCCCACTCCTGAGGACTCCGTTTAGTTTCTGTTCAGGACTAGGTTGCCATCCCTGGTGCTTGGTTCTGTGTGGGGTTCCAACCTTTCCTTCCTGCATTGCTGTAACAGCCCCATGCCTGTGCTGGGCAGACCCTTTCTGTGAGGAGGCTCCTGTTCTGAACCAGGTCCCACCTTCCATTCTGTCACACTCCCCATATGGTGACATATACCCAAGATGCATGTGGTTCCACACTGCACAGCCCCGACCGGCATTTCCGTGCCTAGCGGATGTCAGTGCTGGGGGTTGCGTGCGCTTGTGCTCCAGGCCTTGTGCAGAGCTGCGGGAGCCTGTCTGTGGTGCTGTATCTGCAGCATCGTAGCCCCGCACAGCCCTCCCTCTCCGTGGAGCTCGTGCACACCTGCACTGCTTTATCCCATGCTGTCTTTGTCGGCTGTCGTGCAGGGCATTCGCCCTGCAGAGGATCTGTGTGTTCCGCCTGCTGAACTTCTGCACAGTGAGACCCACTTCTCAGTGTTTTTTTTTTTTAATGATATATGATGTCCAGCCCTGGACTGCCAATACAGCAGCCCTCTCCTCGACTCTGGAATTCATAGTCTGTGTTGGCCACAGAGATGGGAACGGGTCTGCTGTGAGTTCCTCGGCTACAGCTGGCTTCCTCTCATACTCAGCGATGGCAGGCTGGTGGCATTGCTAGGCTCTGTGTTGGCTCCTTAGGTGGTTCCGGCTTTCTCAGTCTGTGGTCATCCCTGGGTGCGTTCCCTGGTTGCTGAACTCTCTGTGGTTAGATGAGTATTTTACCGCCAGCCCTCCTCTGCTTCTTATCAGTTCCTCAGGGCTCCGGGAGTCAGTTCTGGGATACCTGACCTCCACTTGGAAGTGTTAGCCTAGGGCTACGCTACAGTCATATCCTTGTCTTAGTGCAGCTGGTCGAGGTTAGACCAGCTGGGATCTTGGTGTTAGGAAGTCTGGGCACAGTTGGCCATCTGCTATATACAGGGCTTGGGGATAGGGTTCAAAGGCAGCAGAGCTATCCCTGACTTCAGGAAGGGAGAAAGTGAGAGCTAAGCAGGGCTGAGTGGGGCAAGAATGTCCAGGGGTAAGTTAAGTAATGTAGAAGAGGGAGGAAGAGTGGGCCAGGCTGGCATTGTTGGGGTTGTCTATTGGGTCCCTAGGCTATGGTTGGGTTGTGCCTGGCAGTGTGAGGTCCCAGACTGTTAATTTATGTCTGTCTAGAGAAGGTTTGTTTCCTCTGGGGCTACCCTTGGGAACTGGCCATTTTGTTGACAAAACAGAGAATGAAAATCTCACTGCAAACAAGCTCTGTTTACACAGGGTCTTCAGAAAACACATGGCTGCAGGTGCAGCAGACACAGAGCACGTGCCTTGTCAGTCCTGGCTAGAGGACAGGCTGGCGCATCACACATGCACATGCACACAAACATGCAGGAGTGCACGCACACACCCCTCTTCCTGCCCTACACAAATACCCACCTCCCCCAGGCGCTCGCCCACTGTAGAATGCATCTATGTGTTTCCCGCTGATAGGTATGTTCCATGAACCAACTTTAAGTATTTCTGAGAGCCCCATGCTGGCAGACACTCATGCCCACAAACTTTCCCTTAGGACACCCCCAGTTATTGTTCTTATTGTTATTACTGTTACTATTGTTTTATTTGAGCTAGGGTCTCATGTAGCCCAGCCTAGCCTGGAAACTCATTTATGTAGCTGAGGATAACCCCAAACTCCTGATTCTCATATCTGTTCTTCCATCTCTCAAGTACTGGAATCAATGGAGTGCACCACCACCCCTGGCATTTGTAAACTCCCACAAATGAAATCAGAGTCATAACCCCTGCTTCTATTTCATAGTTGAGGAGCTGAACTGGGTCTGGCCTAGAGACCCAGGGCTGGGGCTGACCAGAGATCAGTGACAAGGGTCATGCTGTCTAAGGTCATCTTGGATAGTTAGTCTGAGAGGTCATCCTGACTGTGGTCAGAGAAATCACATGCCCCAAGTCATGAAGGGAACCAATGGCACATCAAGACTAAGATGCAGATTCCCTGTTCTGTAGCTGAGTTTTTTTTTTTACCAGTGGTCCTGTCAGGCTCACAGCTAGGTCACACACACACACACACACACACACACACACACACACACACACACGAGGTGGGGTGGAGAGAGAGATGGAGAGGGAGACCCCCTGGGGGCACCTCTCCCAGGCCCCTCCAGAGTTTGCTGGTCTCTGACATCATCAGGCCTAGAGCATGCCGGATGTGGATAAGCCATCCCCCTTCTTCCCAAATTGTGGTTGATGGTTGCTCAGGCAACCGCCTGGCCAGATTGGGGAGATTAGCAGAGGAATGTTGCTGGGCTAGTTGGAGCTGAGACTGGGGGAGCCATGGGGTCCTGCATTGATTCAACCCATCCTCTCTGAGAGCTCTCTACAGAGATGAGGTACCCTAAGAGGGCCTTGACTTCGCTCCCTGTCCCCAGCCTAACGTAGCGCAGCGTGTGCCTCAGGGACTTGAATTGGGCTAGGGAAAGCAAGTGTACGGGTACACATAACATGTACATACTTTCTTGAGTGAAGTGTGTGCTGTTTATATTCAGGGTGAGACTTCAGATCCCCTTTCTTGCCAGTCTGACGCTAAGCTCCAGACCATTTGGTAGCTTGGTCCAGAGTTCCCTCCTGACCCCGTTACACTCTGGAAGAGACACCTGCTTGAATTATGAGAAATCTGGGCATTTCCCATTCCAGCACCTCCTGTGGCTCCCCAGTTAAAAACGAGGTTCAACTCCTTACCCTGGCTCCCAAGGTTTTTTAAGAACTGGCCTCAGTCTCCGGTTTCCCATCGTGTCAGCCAGCCTGAGCTCCTCCCTGTGCAGGGGACAAACGGGTTCCCTTCCTTCCTCCCGTCACGCCTATGGTTCTAGGCTCAGTTCAGTTGTAGCTTCCTTGTGCCAACACCTCTTTTCTTTTCTTTGTGTATCATCCCCCACCTTATAACCTTGGCCGCTTTTAGCCATCATTTCCTTAGGTGGGAAGCCCCCCAAAGTAAGATAGAACTTCTTTTTCTCCCCGCCCCCTCCCCATTTTGGGCATCGAACCTGCGGCCTCACACATGCTCCACAAAGGTCCTGTAGCACTGAACTCCAGCCCTCTACCCCGTCCTTCTTGTGCCTCTCACAGTGGTGCCCATCGCAGGTCAAGCTGCACTGCGTTGTCCGGGGAGACATGTCTTGTGTGTGAAGCCAAACCGGGGTCTTGTTTTGTCTGTGCCTACTCTCCCTGGATGAGGAAGGCGGTTTGTCTTCTGCACATTGCTTCTGTGTGGCCCCTGCTTGTCTCTGAGCAGCACACACACACCGTCCATCTGTGAGACAAGAATAACCCCAGAGCTGCTTTCTAGATGAGCTCCTGGTGCAGCTTGCTCATGGTAGTCAGGGCAGGCATGGTGGTAACTGGTGCCCCCCTGTGGTGGTGCTGAAGGCCTGGCAGGAGGAACTGGCTGTTCCTACCCCTGGGAGAGCTGGGGAGCCGGCCTCCTCCAAGAGAAGGAGTTGAACTGGGCCTGGACTAGAGACCCGGGCTGGGGTTGACTGGAGATTTGTGAGAATGGTCACTCTGGCTAAGAGGTCATCCTGGATGGAATCAGTCAGCCTGACCGTGGTTACATAGAGAGGGCAACAGTCGGAGAAGCTGGTGGCTATGTGACTGACATTTAGGGAGTGTCATATGGATGAAACTGGGGTCACTCTGGTCAGGCACAGTCAACAGGGAGCCACTCTAGCTTAGGTCGGCCTGGAGGGGGGCGGGGGAGGTCAGTCACTTGGTGGAATCATGTAATTGTGGTCTGAGACCCCAGTCTGGCTGTTAGGCTGAGGTCAGCAAGCTCTGGGAATGCTGTCTGGTCTTGTGCCTGGCTGAGGACTGATGGAAAGAAACCACAGGGCTGGCTACCTCAGGCCCGCCAGGGCCCTGGAGGAGAGGCCTGGGGCAGCTACTTTGCCTTTGTGAAGGAACCAGAAGGGCCTCCAGCCCAGGATCTAAGTTTTCCTACAGTCTGCCCCAGTGATCGGCTGGGACCCCCAAGGGCGGGAAGTGAGTGCTCCCCTCCTCCAGGAAGACCACTCACTAGCTGTCCTTTCTTTTTGTGCTGCATGCACAGTGGGCTCTTTTCAAGGGGAGAGCTGGGCCCTCCCAACCCAGATGACATTAAAACTCACTTATCTCATGCCCGAGGGCACAGCGCTGACTGGAGCCTTTCAAACAAAGAGGCAGAAAGCACCCTGGGTGCCCTGCCTGGACACCAGTCTGCTCAGCGCGGGATCATGCACATCTCATTATTTCCCATTCTCTGGTGGGGTTCAAGGAGATGAGAGACCCCCAGCAATGACAATCCCGGTCACGCCTAGTTCTGCCTGTGTTTTCCTGTGCCATGTTATGGGCCGGCAGAAACGTGCAAATGGGCCACACACAAGTGAGCCCTCAAAGGGAACCACTGGCTGCCCCACCCGTGCCACTCACCTGCTGGCTTATTGTCTGCCCCTCCCCTTTCTTGAGACCCAGAAGAAGCTCATCCTGCCCCTTCTCAAGTGCCTGGGGAGTGTGGACTTTGGATGGACACAGATTCAAATCTGGCTCCTTTTCCTCCTACGGGAACCAGTGGCACACCTACGCTGGTGTTTCCCCGGGGGCTCACATGCGTTGATGTAGATCTTCAGCCATTGCATGTGTGGGTGGGGAAACCGAGGCTCAGAAAGAGGAAGCAACTTGCCCAAAGTTGCTAGGGATGGCAAATGGCAAAGTCAAGATTCGATCCCGAGTCTAGCCCAAGTCTCCGGTGTCCATCACTGTGCTGTACCACGGGCAAATGCCTTTGCTTCTCAGAGCCTTGGTCACCTCATCCGTCAAATGGGTCTGACAGGCAGGCAGGACAGGCCTGGCCTGATTTCTTGCCAGTTCTCTCAACACTGTTCAGTTTGCTGGGGCTGCAGACACGATGGCTGGGGAGTGGGTGCAAGGCTCGGCTCAAATCCCTTCCAGAACCAGTGAGGCTTGTGTTTATTTGATACCAACTCCAGGTGCTGATGAACCAGCTGAGACACAGTGGGCCTCCCTACCAGGAGGGCCTCACTGCATCTCAGGCCCTTCCTTCGCTTCCCTGTCAGTCAGATTATTAATCTCGGTCTCCAGTCACCAGAATTAACCTCCTCTCGCCACACGTCTGTTCAGTCCACACAGGGCCATACTAGGTCACATCCCTGGGGACAGAGATCTAAGTTGACTGACTTTGGGCAGTGACTGAACTCCCTTGGTGTCTATCATGTCACCTGACACAGGCGGTGCCATTGTACATTTGGAGCTTATCATCATGCTATGCTGGGCCCCCATTTCCCAGCCAGCAACGCGGGATGAACCTAGGGCTGGTCTTGTAGGTTAATTTGAATCTATGCTTGCAACAGCAGTGTCTGGTTTTATTGAGGAGGGTCTTGTTGGATGACTGAACTGTTGGAGATCCTGGGACGTGGTGGGGGAGTGGGCAGTGGAAAGTCTTGGTACTGGTGAGGGACAGTGAGGAGAGGATTTGGGGGCAGAGGAGGGAGAACTTGGTTAGTTGGAGGGAACCGTGATGAGGAGGGGAGAGGGTGGCCTGGGCAGAAGGAGGGGATAGTGGGGAACCCTGAAGGGCTGTGTTGGAGTCCTCCTCGTCAGTGGCCTTGCCTGGCCTTAGCTAATCAGTCCCTGCCCTCCCAGCTGGCTGCACCTTTGAGGAGGCGAGTGACCCAGTCGTGCCCTGCGAGTACAGCCAGGCTCAGTATGATGACTTCCAGTGGGAGCAAGTGCGGATCCACCCTGGCACCCGGGCCCCTGCAGACCTGCCCCATGGTGAGCCTCCTCTCCGTCACTACTGCTTTTCTCCTTCCAGGCCTTCCTAGTTTTCTCTCAGGGTCTCCTGCTCTTCCTGGGACTTGAAGACACTGAGGAGAAGTGGTACTGGGTCTCTGGATATGCCTCTGCCCTCTTCCTGGGAGCCCCGTCCTTCCCAATGTCAGCTTTACACCGTTCCTACCTCAGCACCAGGCACTTTGGGCATCTTGAGCCCTGGATTGGGAGTCAGGAGGCTAGATGTCTGGTACTGGTCTCTTACTCAGATGATAGCTTTGAGAACACTCATTCCAGAATCTATAAGACATGGTTCAAGTCCTGGCCCCACCATCTAGCCAGCTCTGAGCCTTTGTTGTCTTTTTTTGTTTTGTTTTGTTTTGTTTTTATGAGACAGGGTTTCTCTGTATTGTTTTGGAGGCTATTGGTCCAGCCTGGCCTCGAACTTACAGAGATCCACCTGCCTCTGCCTCCCGAGTGCTGGGATTAAAGGCGTGTGCCACCACCGCCCGGTGCCTTTGTTGTCTTGATGGTGACGTGGGAGAATAGTAGCCCACATCACAGAGGTGGCACCCAGGGAGTCAGTTGTGTAGTTGCTATGGTGAGGATACTTGAGAGTGCCTGGTGACTGGTAGACCTCCTCACTGGGTGCAGAACCAACTGAGAATTAAGAGCAGACATAAAGCTAGGGCAGGAGGGCCAAAAGTTTGAGGTCAGCCTGGGTTCTTTGGTGAGATACTGTCCCCCAAATAAAACTGGAAGAAAAGAAAAAAGGAGGTGGGAGGTTGAAGAGATGGCTCAGTGCTTAAGAGCCCTGGCTGCTCTTTCAGAGGACCTAGGTGGGTTCTATTCGCAGCGCCACATGGCAGGTCACAGTCAGCTCCAGTTCCAGGGGATCCAACGCCTTCTGACGACTCTTCAGGAATTGCACATATGTGGTTCACAGACACGTAGGCAAAACACCCAGACACATAAAATTAAAATATATACATATCTTTTTAGCTGGGTGTGGTGGTGCATATCTTTAATCCCAGCACTCAGGAGGAAGAGGCAGGCAAAAAGAAAGGTCCAGAACAGTCAGGGCTGTTACACAGAGATGTAACAAAGATAAACAAACCACACACACACACACACACACACACACACACACACACATCTTTTTTTTTTTTTTTTTTTTTGGTTTTTCGAGACAGGGTTTCTCTGTATTGTTTGGAGGCTGTCCTGGAACTTGCACTGTTGACCAGGCTGACCTCGAACTCACAGAGATCCGCCTGTCTCTGCCTCCCGAGTGCTGGGATTAAAGGTGTGTGCCGCCACTGCTGGGCACACACAATATTTTTAAAAGGAAAAAGAAAAGGATAGGGGAGAGATGGAGGCCAAATGAGTCACTTGGTTACTGACCAGGCCTGTGTTGCCTGTGAAGGAACCTTAAAACAGACAGCCAGAATTTCCCTCACCTGTGTCCCACTATAGAGGTGACCTCACCTGTGTCCCACTAATAGAGGTGACCTTGGCTGTTCAGCTCACAGCACGGACAAGATGATATAAGCTGGGAAGAGTAGGCCAGGGAAATGGTGACTCTTGGCGGTGGGTGGAAGCAGCCTTAGGTGAGAGGCCCCTGAGGCCTGGCTGGCTGGCTGGGCTCTGGAAGTAGACGCTGCTACTACTATGGCTCTCCTTACCAGTCTGGTCATTGTCCATCTGTGTCATTCTGGGTGTGTTTATCTGTCTCTTCAGGGTCCTTGATCCTTGTATATGTCTGTTCTAGAATTATTACTGGTTAGCTTATTTGAGAGAAATGCATAAAGGTTCCTACCCTGCAGGGGCTCTGGGTGACCTCTCTGTACCCCTAGACCCAGGTCTTAATAGGCATAGCTATATGTAGATATAAGAGTTCTGGCTTAAGGCCCAGAGGTGGTGGCACACACCTTTAGTCCCAGCACTCAGGATGCAGAGGCAGGTTGATCTCTGTGAGTTCGAGGCCAGCCTGGTCTACAAAGCAAATTCCAGGACAGTTAGAGCTATTGCACAGAGAAGCCCTGTCTTGACTCCCCTCACCCCTCCCACACCACCATGAAGGTGGAGGAGTGCATGACAAGGTGGAGAGTGCGTCAGGGAACAGAGGAGAAGGACGGGCAAGAAGGTGTCACATTGGAACAGGGAACTACCTTAGGGGAGGTGAGAGTCCACAGGAGCTGGCTAAGAAGTGTCTGGCTAGGATGTGCCCCTTCTAGGGTTCAGTGGAGATAGGGACCTGGAGATTCATTCCCTACCCCTGCAGGACACAGGCAGCAGCCGCCTTCACAGGGCTCCAGGCTCAGGGAGATGAATGAGATGCCCACTAGCTGAGTCCCTGGGGGAGCACTACTGAGCAGGCTCAGAATGTGCTATCAGCTAAGCCTGGGAGGAGACCATGCCTGATGGCTTTGGGTCTCTCCTTGGCAGCTTCACCCCTCCTCCCAACTCCCCAAGGGAAGCCACAATCCCAGCCAGGTCCTGATCTCCATAACACTTGGAGGAACTTCAGGTTGGAACGTGGGGTGTTTGTGTTGGAATCTGGTTAGCTCAGGAAGGGAAGTTAATCCTTCCATTCAGTCTGTCCTACATATTCATCAAGCTTGGGCTCAGAGCCTGTCTGAGGACTCAACAAGGGCCTGTGGCATGGCAGCCTGGTAGCAAGACTGTCTCACACTTCATAAACGATCAGAGCCAGAGGGAAAGTGGCTACCCAGCACCGGGAAGTGTTTGAGGTTTTGGAAACAGTAAACAGTAATAATTCTAGAACAGAGGGCCTGCCCTGTGCCAGGTTCTTGATTCCTGAGAATAAGAATGACCTAATCCTTACCTCCCAGGAGCACAGAGCTTGGGAAACTGGTGACCTGTGGATGGTGAGGGGCCATATGGGCTTTGACAAAGGTTGAGTTTGTGTTTTCTACTGTTTCAGCCCTCTCCTTTGGAAACAGACTCTGGGGAGGGGGAGGGATCTACCCTAAAGGACCAAAGCTCTGATCAGAACTGGAAACTCCCATCAGAGCCCAAACCCTTGATTCCTGGTGGGTTCTTCATTTCTGTCCCTTCTCAGTGTGATCTTGGCCTTCCCTAAGGTAGCTTTGCCTCTTCTTTTTCTCTCTCCAGGTGCCTACTTGATGGTCAATGCTTCCCAGCATGCTCCAGGCCAGAGGGCCCATATTGTTTTCCAGACCCTGAGTGAGAATGACACCCACTGTGTGCAGTTCAGCTACTTCCTGTATAGCCGGGATGGGCACAGTCCAGGCACTCTAGGTGTCTATGTGCGTGTGAATGGGGGCCCTCTGGGCAGTGCGGTGTGGAATATGACTGGATCCCATGGCCGGCAGTGGCACCAGGCTGAGCTGGCCGTCAGCACTTTCTGGCCCAATGAATATCAGGTGGGTTGGGTTTTTAGTCAGTTGGTCAACTTGGGCTTTCAGACAAGGGTGGAACTAATATCAGCCCAGCATCATGAGTCAGTCTGGGGTCATGTTTGGAGTTAGTCTGGGGTCAGTGTGGGTAGAGTGTCAGAGGTCATTGTTAATGGAGTGGCCGGTGTTGAAGGTGAGTTGGAACAATACTCAGCTGAAAATTCTAACTAGAAGGATTCTGCTGTTTTGAGGGACTGTCTGAGCTGGAATGGATCTTCTAGACTTGACCTTGACCTTGCTTTCTCTACCTACACCCCTGAACCAGCTGGTCTGGTAGTGAGGGTCATGTGAGCTGGGTTAGCATCTGTTGGTGGAGAGGGGGCTGGGTTGGGGCCCAAGCTGGGCTGGAGGGATGTCTCTCTGACAACTGGCTTCCCACTTCCCTCAGGTGCTGTTTGAGGCCCTCATCTCCCCAGACCACAAGGGCTACATAGGCTTAGATGACATCTTGCTATTCAGCTACCCCTGTGGTGAGTCCCTGTCCACTTGGACACAAGGATGAGGGTAGCTTTGGCTCCTGCCTGCAGGGCATGCAGGCCCAGCTCATGCTGGGGCTCTGCCTGTTTTCCCACAGCAAAGGCCCCTCACTTCTCCCGCCTTGGAGACGTGGAGGTCAATGCGGGCCAGAATGCATCCTTCCAATGCATGGCAGCAGGCAGAGCTGCAGAGGCAGAGCGCTTCTTCCTGCAGGTGAGGGTGTCCCACGTTGACTTTGCCCAGGAAGGTGCTAGAGGGCAGGACACCTCTCCTAGCCTTGGCTCCCTTTTGGGGAGCCTCAGCATCTATACACTGTGTCTTGCCTCCCACCCAGGCTGCGCTCGGCCAGCTTGGATTCCCCTTCACCCCAGCGCGGAGGACAGTTCCTGGATCCTCAAATGCCCCTGGGATAGTAGGGACTCATATACACTGCCCGGTTGGAATCCTCCCTGATTCTCCCATCCCTCTCTCCCCTCAGCGGCAGAGTGGGGTGCTGCTGCCTGCTGCAGGGGTGCGGCACATCAGCCACCGGCGCTTCCTGGCCACTTTCCCTCTGGCCTCTGTAGACCGAGCTGAGCAGGATCTGTATCGCTGCGTGTCTCAGGCCCCGCGCGGGGCTGGTGTCTCCAACTTTGCGGAGCTCATCGTCAAAGGTCAGCGGATTGGCTTTGAGGACGGCTGGAGCTGCAGGGGCAGGATAAGATAGGGTTGTGCCTGAAGCTAGCTCCTTAGAGGACTTGGTTGGGGTCCTAGGGCAGGTTTAGTGGAGGGTTTGGGAGCGGCTTGGGGGCCTGAGAGAGGACAGGGAGGGTCTGGTGATGGTAGCAGAAGGGGTTAGAGTTAGGTTCTGGCTGTGACCTGAACTGATGGACCTGTGAAGGGAACAGTGTCATTGAGGGATGGGCGGGCTGCCTGTGTGGGAGGAGGGTACAGGGAATGAGACTATGTCTAGTTTCACCTTCCAGGTGCTAACCCAGCAAGTGTGCTGGAGTTCTCCAGGCCAGGGCTTGGGAGTTCCGAGTGGGTGTGGCTGAGCTATGGGAGTTCTAGGGCCACGTGGCAGCATCAGTAGGCACCTCCTCTCCTGCATGTCCTTGCAGAGCCTCCCACCCCCATCGCGCCCCCACAGCTGCTGCGTGCAGGCCCCACCTACCTCATCATCCAGCTCAACACCAACTCCATCATTGGCGACGGGCCGATCGTGCGCAAGGAGATCGAGTACCGCATGGCTCGGGGCCCGTGGGCCGAGGTGCATGCTGTCAATCTGCAGACCTACAAGCTGTGGCATCTTGACCCAGACACCGAGTATGAGATCAGTGTGCTGCTCACGCGTCCTGGGGATGGAGGCACAGGCCGCCCGGGGCCACCACTGCTCAGCCGGACCAAGTGTGCAGGTGGGTTGTTCCCCATTCCATAGAGGTAGCAAAGCCTCCTGATACACACGCATTTATTAACTTCAACCTTACCACAAGGCAGGGACTCTGGCTGGATGTTAGTCTTCTAACATGGAGGCAACTTTTCCATAGCTTGTCTCACAAAGCAAAGCAAGCAAACAACAGAGACAAAGAAAAAATAAAACCAAAACAAACAGGCAAACCAAGAAAACAAATCAGAAAACTTACCAGAAGGCTATATGACATAGGTGCTGTGGTCATACCCATTTCACAGAGGAGGTGACTGAGGCAGAGATGTTAGTTGACTGGGCAAAGAACACACAGCTAGTAAGTGGCAGAGATGGGGCTTCTGTCTTCTTAAACACTATCAATTAAAAACTGTGTGTGGTAGGTTTTGTCTGGATTCCTTCCCTGAGCCTGGCATTGAGCCCAAAGTCATCTCTTCTTGTTTAAGAGGGTGAAGGAGTAGTTGCTAAGGACCCATGATGCACCTGCAGCGGAAGACTAATCAGAAGAGACACGGATGGAGAGCAGGGTTCTGTGTGATGTCAGTGTGCAGTTGCTTTTGGACTTTTCTTAGTGAAAATGTGGATTCTCAATGTAGATCCACATGCTCTTGTAAGAAAAAAGCAGAGGTCCTCCAGCCTCTATCATGTTTTCCTCAATAGATAGATACATTTTGTACAACTATAGTTTAATTTCACAATGAAGATTGACCTCTGGGGCTGGCAAGGTGGCTTAGCAGGCTGCCAAGCCCGATGACCTAGAGACTCACATCGTGGAAGGAGAGAACCTACTCTCATAAGATGTCTTCTGACTTCCATATGTGTGTTGTGGTATGCTTGTGCCCCACCCACCATGGGCACCTGCATAATAAATAATACAATGTAACAAAAATGTGTAGCAAAAAATTGACATCCTTAGGCTCCACTGGCATCTTAACAGAGTCCCTGAACAGTTTCCTGTGTTTGTGCCTCTGTATGTGTATTTAGTTCTGTGTAATTTAACACCTGTGTAGCTTTGTGTACTCAGTGCTACAGTGGGAACCCTGAGCCGTCAGTATCCCCTACAGACAAATTCACATCACTGTTTTAGAACCCCATCCACTTCTCTCTTCCTCCACCCCACCCCCTTGGTAACCACAGATCTGTCTTACATTTGTAGAATTTTGTCCTCTGCAGGATGACATCATGTAGTATATAACCTTTTTGGAATTGCTGTTTTTGGATCTTTTTTTTGGTAACAGATTTATTGCAATATAATCTGCATTCATACATGTCATTCTTTATACAGTTTAGAAGCTTTCAGTATCTATGGAGTTGAACAACTATTTAATATGATTGATTTTGGAACATGTCATGGTTTTAAGTGGGACCCTTCCACCGTTTAACAGTTGCCCAGTTCATCCTAATCCTAAAGCCCCAAGCAAACATGAATCCGCTTTCCCCTCTTTTGATTTGCTCTTTGTAGATATTGTATATTTTGGAACCATGTATGATTGTTTGTAGTCTTTTGCAGGTGGCTTTTTTATTTGGCCTTATTCGTGCTATAGTGTGTTGCCATTACTGCATTCCTTTTGGTTGTGTTGTGTAACTTTCTCCTACTTAAGTTGTCCATTCACCGGTGGACAGATACTTGGGTTATTATTATTATTATTTGTTTTTTTCCGAGACAGGGTTTCTCTGTAGCTTTGGAGCCTGTCCTAGAACTCACTGTGTAGATCAGGCTTGGCCTGGAACTCTCAGAGATCCACCTGTCTCTGCCTCCCAAGTGCTGGGATTAAAGGCATGCGCCACCACCACCTGACTGTTTATACGTTTTGACCATCAGGAACAATATTTCATACCAGTTTTAAAAATATTTATTTTCAATTGTGTGTGTGTGTGCATTTGTGTGTGTATGTGTATCTGTGTCTGTGTCTTCCGTGTGCAGGAGGCCAGAGGAGGGTGTTGATTTCTCCCTGGAGCTGCAGTTACATACAGGGTTGTAAATCACCTCGAGTGGTTGCTGGGGGTGGAAGCCCAGGACCTCTACAAGAGCATCAATTGCTTTTAACAGCTGAGCCCTCCCTCCAGCCTTCTCCCTCCCTTTTCATGGTCTTAATTTGCATTTCTTTAAAGTCTAGTGTTGCTAAACATCTTTCCACACATGACTGCCACTGCCTGTTCTCGTCATTGAATTGCCTGTTCATACCATTGCTCATTTCTTAATAGAATTACTCTTTTTTTTCCTGTTGAGTTTTGAGAATTCTTTATGCACTGTAGATACTAGGTGTATCTAGAACACACCATTAATATAATAATGGATGCATAGTCTGTAGGTATTTCTCACGTAGAGATCTTGTTCCCTCATTGTCATTGACACATTGTATGGATTGATAATCAACATTTTAGATTTTGATGGAGTCCTGTTTCTCAAATTTCCCAGTGCTTTTGAAGTCAATCTTAAGAGTCCCTTGCCTAGCCCTAACTCCCAGAGATCTTTTCTTATTTCTTCTTTTATTTTTTTTTCTATCAAAAAGTTTAACTGTTTCATCTTTACATCTGTCTTAGTTCGGGTTTCTATTGTTGTGGAGAGACACCATGGCTGCAACAGTTCTTGTAAAGGAAAAACATTTCATTATGGTGACTTACATTTTCAGAGATTTAGTCCTCTATCATCATGTTGGAACATGACGGTTAGCAGGCAGACATGGTGCTGGCTACATCTTGATCAGACGGTCACAGGAAGTGGGCTGTGGCACTGGATGTGGCTTGAGCATATATGAGACCTCAAAGCCCACTTCCACAGTGACACACTTCCTTCAACAAGGCCACACCCACTCCAGCAAAGCCACGCCTCTTAATAGTGCCACGCCCTTCAGGAGTCATTTTCTTTCAAACCAGCACAACATCCATGGTCTGCTTTGGATAATGTATGAGATTAAGATTAAGAGTCAAACTGTTTTTGCAATTGATGTTAAAAAGGAATTGAACTCAGGTCCTCAGGTTTGAAAGCAAGTGTCTTTTACCTACTGAGCCATCTTGAAAGCCTGTAATTCATATTCTTAAGTCTTATTAAAAGCTGATTTGTGGGTCACCTAAAATCTAGTTCAATACCAGACTTTGGGAGAGAGATACTTGGGTGATGGCTCAGTCTCCCTGTGGTGATTGCCTTCTAACTGATGGGTCTGGGTCAGGTGGCGTACCTACTGAGAGCTTCAGTCTTCTTGTTTTCTAAGTGGAAACACACTAATCTCTACCATATGGGGTAGTGTGAAGATTCAGGCAGTGGATGCTTATTGAGTGTCTATTATGTGCCAGGTAATGCGACAGTTGCTGGCGATACATGGGCTGCACCCCAGATAGAGGCCATCAACATTTGAGTCCTCTTAAAACTCTGCAGGGAGCTCTTGTCCTGGCAGAAGAAGGCAGATGATAAATAAGTAAACAAGTGAAATATATAGTCTGTCAGATGGTGATAAGCGTGTGAAGAGGAATAAATCAGGGCAAGGGATGGGGAGGTTGGGGGTTGTTATTTATAAAAAGCTGAAGGACTGTCGTACTGAGATGGTGGCATCTGAGCAGAGCCATGCAGGAGGCGAGGGGTTGAGCTAGGTGGTGTGCCATAGGGAGACAGCTAGGGAAGGAACAGGCCGGTCAGGCCTGGAGGAGGGAGCATGGAGACCCGTGAGAGGATGTCTAAGTAGAGCTTGGAATGTCAGACCCAGAGTCAAGTGAGCTGAAGGAGTTGATGTCAGGGCTTGGGGATCAGGAGTGAGCATGGGCAACTGGTGTTGAGAAGGTCTGTTCTGGATATATTGTGGAGAAATGACTATAGGAGGGACGCTGGCTAGTATTTATCAAGTGGACACAAACAAGTCACCTAGGAGGAGGGATCCTCAATGGGGGAAATGCCTATATTAGATTGTCCTGTGAGAACAGCTGTGGGGCGTCTTCTTGATTATCGATTGGTATGGGAGGTCCCAGTCCACTGTGGGTGGTGTCACCTTTAGGCAGGTGATCTTAGGCTTTGTAAGGAAGCAGACTGAGCAAGCCATGAGAGAGTGCGCCACTGCCCTGGCTTCCCTGGATGATGGGACATGATGTGGAAGTGTAAGCCAAATAAACATTTTCTTCCCCTAGCCAGACCATGACAGAATGCAAGGGTTCCCAAAGGAGCTCCAGGGGGAGGCTCTTGCAGCTGCTGCAGCCAGAGACGGTAGCCAGAAGTCGAGTGGAAGTGACCATGATGGCAGTGATGACAAGTTGCTCAGTCTGGTTGGTTCTGAAGTCGATAGCATCTGCTGATAGATCTGCTAGGGGATGAGGAAGAAAGAAATAGAGAGACTCGAGGATGCTCCAAGGTGTTTTGCTTGAGCAACTGGACTGATGGAGCTGTCACTGCAAAGGAGCCCACAGCAACAGAGTTGGTGTGGGGAGCTGACCTGGGGGGTGTCATTGATCAGGAGCTGAGCTTTGGACACAATGGCTTTGAGACGCCATTAAATGTGCCAGTGGCGGTCTCTACCAGGCAGCTGGATGGATGAGCAAGGGACTGAGGGAAGGGTGCAGGATGCTGGTATGAATCTGAAAGATGTCATTACAGAGATGGTGTTGGTGGCATTTAAAGCCATGTGGCAAGATCATATCTCTCGTGTTAGTGTTCTCAACAGGGGTGATTTTCTCTCCTAGGAGACATTTGCTGGTGTCTGGAGACATACTTCTGTCATTCTGGTTGCTGCTGGTGGGTGCTACTGGCATAAAGAGACAGAGGCCAGGGACAGCTAAACTTCTTGCAGTGCATGGACAGTGTTCAATGACAAGTAATTATCTGGTCCAAGATGCCAATAGTGTTGAGGTTAAAAACCCCGTTTAGGTTTTTTGGGAATGTAAATGAGGAGAAGGACACGTGAAACTAATCCTTGGGGCCCTGCAGTATTTTGGGTCAATCTGGGCAGTTGTAGGGAGCACATTACATGCATGTAAAGTACTGTGCTTGGCACACCACAGGCTCTCCGTAAGTGACAGCTGTCATCATTATGTGTTCTTCATGTTTCAAAGGCATTTTTGACTTGCCACTTAGAATAAAAGAAATCAGAGCTTGAGGCACATGGAGAATCTCAACTGTACTCTCCTGAGTGTGCAGATGGGGACACTGAAATCCAGATGGGGAAGGGACTTGCTTGTAATCAGACAGTGGGTCAAGAACCCAGGTTGTGGGGCTGGGGAAATGGCTCAGTCAATAAAGTGTGTGCTGTCAACTACATAAAAAGAATGACTGCTTAGCTGGATGATGGTGGGGCATGCCTTTAATCCCAGTGCTCCGGAGGCAGACACCAGTAGATGAATCTCTGAGTTTGAGGCCATCCTGGTCTACAGAGCAAATTCCAGGACAGCCAGGGCTACATAGAGAAATCCTGTATCAAAAAGTCAAAAAAAATGTGTGGTGTGGGAGTGTGTTGAGGCAGAAGACTCAGGCATGTAACCCCCCCCACACACACACAGATGTCAGGAAGTTACAACTATATTTTGTGGTTTGACTGGGAGCAGAGTGAGTTGTTTTTGATACCTGGGCATGTAGTTTCTGCAGGTGGACTTGAACGGTCAGGCTGGTGTTAAGCTATTCCTTATGGCTAGGAGCTATTGCCCTTGTAGTCTGACTCAATTCCTCATGATGTGAGGCTATTACCTGTTAGTCATAACTTTTGATCATTCCCATTTTACAAGTGAATAAAGTAAGGTTTAGAGATTCAGCCCCTTGACCAAATCTGCACTGCGAGTCACAGCAGAGCCAGAGGCAGAGCTGGTTTCTTGGTTACTTTCCTGTCACTGTGATAAAATACCCTGAGACCGAACAACTTGAAGATGAGTTTACCTTGGCTCACAGTCTGAGGGTACAGTCCATCACGGTGGGGAAGTGAAGGCTGCGGGAGCTTGAAGCAGCTGGCCACACTGCAGGCACAGTCAGGGAGGACAGAATCCGGTGCTGGTTCCTGGATCCCTTTTTCTCCTCAGTCTGGGATCCAACTCACGGGATAGTACCACCCACCTCAGTTAACCTCACCAGGTGCACCTAGAGACTTGTCTCCCACGTGATCCTAGAGCCTGCCAGATTTGTAACCAGTATTAACCATGCAGCTGACCAGTCTTGATTTCCAATGACTGATGGCAGCAGCAGCTGTTACAGCCCCTGCCTCAGGCCAAGTGCCCGCTAGTGTCAGGTACAGGGAAGCATTTTTCCTTAGGCTAGCCAGGGTGGGGATGGTGCAGGGGCCAGGTGGGTAGACTCCAAACAAAGACCTCCTCCCGCCTCTCCTAATCACAGGCTCCGCTTTGTTGGAATCACTGCCCTAGAGCCTGGCCTGGGGTTGTTTTGTTCTTGGGCAGCTGTGTTGTCAGGCTCTGCAGGCCCACAATTCCCTCCACTCTATTATTTACTGTAAAAACAATAATATTGCACCAGTAAAAGGTTTAAAAAAAACTTCCAACCCTCTGAATCACACCATCCTAGCTCAACAGCTGTCTTAATTTTTCTGTCTTGTTCCAGTCTCTGCCCATATGTCTTGGGTGCACATTTTTACATGCTTGTTGTGGGGATGGGGCTGACGCTCGCTCAGGATTCTGCTTCTCAGGATTCTGCTTCGTTTGCTTGGTGCCGGCCCATGTTTATAATTATGTTATTGCCTGCAGACATCTACCCTGGATTTCTGGGCTGTTTGTTTCTATATCCTTATTATTGTAATGCTACATTGAAAAATTAAATGCTTGCAGTTCTTTTTATTCTCTTGAGTTATATTCTTTAGAGTAAACAGTCAGGAGTGATTAGAGGAAGGGCTGACATGTTATTGCTTTGCGGCATGCTTTCGCTAATTCATATTGTTACAGAAGTCTCACTTTGGTGCACACGTTTCCTTATTGATTACTATTGGCTGGGCACTCTGGTTTACCACGTCCCATGGGGTGTTTCCTTTTTTTTTGCTGTTCGTTTTGAGGCATGGTCTCATACAGCCCCAGCTAACCTCCAACTCACCGTGTAGTGGAGGATAACCTTGAAGTCTTGCTCCTCTAGCTTCTACCTCCTGCGTGCTGGGATCACAGGCATGTGGCTAGCTTATATTTGGTCTTTAAAGGAGGAGGTTTTGTTGTTGTTTATTTGTTTTTAGGACATAGTCTCATGTACCTCAGGCTGACCTTGAACTAGCTTGGTAGTTGAGGTTGGCCTAGAACTTTGGATCGTCTGACCCCTACCCGCTGGATGCTGGGATAATTCACAGTTTTAGAGTAGGCATTGTTTCCTCTGTTGACATCAGAAGGATGGTTAAGCCACTTTCCCTTTTGTTGCAGAGCCAGGGAGGACTGGATGCAGGGTGTGAACTTGGATGCACTGACCCTGCCTAAGGCTCCCTCCACCAGGCAGAAGCAGTTGCTGGCATTATAATGCTCATTCTGGGTTAATTTAATGGAAGTTACATATGTTCTCCTGCTTTGCCACGCCCCCTGCCCTCTGGTCTCTGAGTGGCCTGTGGGATTCACCTGGCTAGGGTTTCACGGTCCCCGAGCTCTGTCTTGCTAGTATGCATTGGCATCTGAAGGGAACGCCTTGTTGACGGATGGCTTTTGGAGGCAGAGAGACTCATGGATTCACACCCTTCAGTCAGCATGCCAGTCTTAGTAAACATGGTGTTTGAACACCAGGATCTACCCAGGACAGAAGAGAAGAGGGAAGTGAGTCTTCCTTTTACGGCCCCTCAGCCTGTGGAGGTGGACCAGGGTCATTCAGCTGCTGTGACTTTCGAATCCATGCCTCGAAAGTTCTGGGAGTATCTCTGTTAGTAGGTTCTGAGATCTGAAATCTCTCTCTGAGGGCTCCTTATAGGACTGAAGACTTATCTCTTGCCTGGGTTAGGAAAGAAATGAGAGCTGGGTGGGAACAGGACTTGCTTTGCTCAGCGCTAGGTTGACCATTGTCACTCCTGAACTCCTGTGTGAAGAGAGTGTGAACCGATGTTTCCAGATGTATCTTTTTTACAAGGGGGCTGCTGAGTAAATTAGTCATGGACAATGACCACAGGATCCCCCTTAATCTCATTAAGGGGCTAAGTAGAGCCTTACAAAAGGGATGGGACATTTTGCAGGAAGATACTCCCAGAACTTTTGAGGCATGGATTCGAATGTCACAGCATCAGGGTGTGAGGGATAAAACATCCTTGGAATCATCTTGACTCCCTTTTGGAGGCTTGATTAAAATCACAGGCTGGTCAAGACAGACAGGGAGATGTGGGCTGAATCTTCTCTCTGGAAGCTGTGTGTGTGTGTGTGTGTGTGTGTGTATACATACCATAGTACATGTGTGGAGGTCTGTGTCCCTGGGACCATACTCGTGTTTTCGAGACAGGATCTTGCACTGGCCTAGAACTCACCAGATAAGCTCAGCTGGCTGGCCATTAATTCCCATGGACCTGTCTGCTTCTGCCCCCTAGGTGCTGGGATTACAAGCACACATTGCCACATCTATTTTTATGTGGACTCTGGGGATTGAACTCTGGTTCCTCACTCTGGCAAAGCAAGCATTTTTACCCGTCAAGCTATCTCTCTGGGCCCCATTTTTGGCCAGTGGAGTCATTAAGAGACTGTGTACCACAGGCTGCCTCTCCTTCCTGTTGGGGGCGGCTGTGTCTCTCCAAGGCGTGAGTGTAACTATTGTTTGTGAAAGTGAATTCCTCCTGGGGACCAGGGCAGTGGCAGGTAAGAGCATAGGTTCTGGTGCAGGCCTTTGATTGTGAACTTGGGACTCCTCACCTAACCTCTATTTCTATGCTTTCTCATTTGTATGACAGGGTCAATGACAGCCCCTGTGTCATTGGGTTTCAACCAAGATTAAATGAGATAAAACAGTCTAAAGCTTCCAGAAAGATGTTGGACACTTCCAAAATCCCCTAAATATTAACTGCCAGTGTTATCATTGCACAACAGATTCATTTTTCTTGTGACTTTGGCTGTCAGGGAACTTACCATCCAATTTGCACCTTACCTGTAGAGCCCTACCTTGGACATAATAACATGGATTTCTGTTTCTGCTTTCCAAACATTCTCTGTCATATTGTGCTGTTTACTGCCATAGCTCCCATCCTCCTAGTTTTTATATATTATGTAATTCTATATGTATTGATATAAATGGTTTTGTAATACGTTTAGAACTAGTAAATGAAGAAAATATAGCAATAGGTTGATTCTTAGTGGCCCAGTGTTGTTCATAATATTCTTGAACTAGGGGGTAAATTGTGCTAATTATATAGCACACCTTTCTATTTTGAGACAGTGTCTCACTATGCAGCCTAGTCTGACCTTCTGAGTACTGGGATCATAGGCATGTGCCACTGTGCTGGTAAGAGCTAATGGTTTTTCTTTTACATTTACTTATTTATTGTGTGTGCGGGTGTGCGTGCGTGTGCGCGCGAGCGTGTGTGTGTGTGTGTGTGTGTGTGTGTGTGTGTGTGTGTGCTGTGTCTGCGCGCGCGCGCGTGCGTACGAGCACTGGCCACACTGTGAATGTGGAGGCTAAAGGACAACCCCAGGAGTTAGTTCTTTTCTTCTATCACATGGGTCTCAGAAATTGAATTCAGGTCAATAGGCTCAACCAAGTGTCTTTACCCGCTGAGCCATCTCGCTGGCCCAGCAGTTAATGCTTCTGAAGGGTTGTGGAGTGTTGGCCTTTGCTATGCCGGTTTCACATGTATTACCTTAACAGTCACAGTGTAGCCTAGGAATCCTCGGAGGGAGCCTTGCTTCTATGTGGGTGCTGGGATCCAAGCTTAGGTCTTTTCCATTTGCCGTTCAGGAAACCAAGGCGGAGAGAGAGGGTACCACTCAGACAACGATTACCGGCTTCGGGTGGCAGAGCCAGGATTCAGATGCGTCTCGCCTTACTCCAGAGCATACAGTATCACAGCCTGTTCAGTTCTGAGGGTGCCTGGAGTTCCAAGAGGCAGAGGAGGGTTGGTTTCTGGCAGTGGATCGATGCTCTCTTCCTTACCTTTTTCTCTTCCCACTTCCCCCACCTTCTCCTTGCTTCCTGTGTTTCCAGAGCCCATGAGGGCCCCCAAAGGCCTGGCTTTTGCTGAGATCCAGGCTCGCCAGCTGGCCCTGCAGTGGGAGCCCCTGGGCTACAATGTGACACGTTGCCACACTTACACTGTGTCCCTCTGCTATCACTACAACCTGGGTGGCAGCCACAACCAGACCGTCCGGGAGTGTGTGAAGATGGAGCGGGGTGCCAGCCGCTATACTATCAAGAATCTGCTACCGTTTAGGAGCATCCATGTGCGTTTGATCCTCACAAACCCTGAGGGGCGCAAGGAGGGCAAGGAGGTCACCTTCCAGACAGATGAAGATGGTAAGTGTGCAGGCCCGATTCCCAGAGCCACGGTTGCCTCCCGTACCCAGGGCCTGTGCTCAGATTCATGCAGGAACTCCAGCAAGGCAGTGGTGGCCATTACTTATTCCTGGGGAGACTGTGGGTTGTTAGGCGAGTGAAATTTCTTCCTGAAGGGGTTGGAAGAATTCAGTGGTGAATTTGGACCAGGAATTTTCCTCATGGCAAGGTTTTTAATAACAGTTTTCACTTGTGAAATAGATTTGGGTGTATTCAGTCACTTTCCGCCTTGTTTTTTGAGACTGTCTCTCACTGATCAAAGATCTCACCAGCAGGCGGATTGGCTGGTCACCAGGCTCCAGGTTTCCACCCATCTCTGTCCCCGCTTCCCTGAACACTGGGGTTACACATGTGTGCTACCATGCCTGGCTTTTACATGGACACTGGAGATCCAAACTTAGATTCTCCTGTGTGTGTAGTGAGCACTTGACCAACTAAGCTCTCTCTCCAATCCCGTTTTTTAGCTTTTTGAGCCTTTCTTCCACCCTCTCCCCTTTTCTGATATGGTCTTGCCATGTAGCTGAGGCTGATCTTAACGTGTAATCCTCCTGCTTCAGCCTCCTCAGTGCTAGAATTGTAGGTTCGAGCCGCCACAGTCGGTTTGAGCCTGGTTTCTAATGCATGCATTTAAAGCCATGTGCTTTCCTTTATGTTCTGCTTTAGCCGTACCCCGTAGTGTGCTGGGGCTTTACCTCAGACTAGGCAGCTGTTGTGCGGCCCTGAGCTCCATCCTCAGGCCACCCATGTGTGCTCTGTTTTCATTACCATTCAGTTTAAAATATTTTCTAATTGCTGTAATAATTTCCTCTTTAACTCAAAAATTATTTAAAATTACTTAGCTTAATTTCTTTTTTCTTTTTTTTTTTCCTGAGGCAGAGTTTCTCTATGTAGCTCTGGCTGTCCTAGACCTCACTCTGTAGATCAGGTTGGCTTTGAACTCACAGATATTTACCTGCCTCTGCCTCCCAAGTGCTGGAATTAAAAGTGTGTGTCACCATGGCCTGGTCACTTTGTTAAATTTCTAAGCATTTAGAGTGTGTGTGTGTGTGTGTGTGTGTGTGTGTGTGTGTGTGCGTGCGTGCCAGATATTGGTACCTGGGCCTTGTGCAAGCATTCTGCCACTGAGATACATCCCCAGTCCACCAACGAGGACTTCTAATTAATAACCTTTTTGTTATTGATTTCTGGCCTAATCCACTGTGGTCAGAGTAGGCATTCTAGTCTTGAAATTTGACCCTTGCTTTGTCGCCCAGCAAGTGGTTAAATTTTGACGGATGTCCCCTGTGTTGCATCCCGCCACTGTTGGGTTCAGTGCCCTGTATGTGTCACACAGTCTGCACTTAGGCACACACTCTGCAACAGATGCCAGTATGGATGGATTCTATGTATTAATGCATTCAGCCCCTTGACCACCCTGTGCGGCAGGCTGCGGTTTCTCGTCCTCTGTGACAGACGACCTCACATAGCAAGTCTGTGATCGGTAGAGCAGGGCTTTATAAAGCCGGCCCGAAAGCTGGCTTTGTTTTGTTTCGGTGCTGGAGACCGAGCCCATGCCACCTTGCACCTGCTGAGCACACACTTGGCCACCAAGTTCGCTGCCATCCTGAGTTGCTTATTTTTAAGTTTTTGATTGTGTGTGTGTGCGCGCCAGTCTCACCAGTGGCGCAGGCTGTCCTCGGATGTGTGACATGGCGGTTCTTCTGCTTCCTGTTCCCACGTGTCGGTACGGGTCCACACCACCACACCTCGCAGACCTGCCACTTCCGGCGGCTGCACTCTGATGCCAGCACGTACCCACTGCCTTCTTTAAATTCCTGCAGACTCCCAGGAACCTGTAAGGGATTGGCTGGTCGGGTTTCTTGCTGTCCCCATGTGCAGTTTCTATTCTGAATAGCGGTAGCCCATATACAAGTCAGCCTTCCTCATTGGTTTTCCACCGGACACCGCTCACCTTGATTATGTGCATAGGCCACACTGAAGATTTTCTCAGGGCAGGAGCAAGCAATGGCTGGATTGTCCCAAAGCTTTGTACAACCTGTAGCTAAACACCAGAGTACGCCATTCTCATGATCTCTGTGACATTTGATCCCCCATGGCTATGGTCAGGCCACCTCATTCTGTCCAGGGTGCTTATCTTAAGTGGTCAGTCCGATAAATGCCCATAGACTGGACACTTCAGAGAACTCTAATCCAAATGAAGAAATCACATCCCAACACCCCAGGAGGCTGCTTATGCTCCCCGTGTTCACTGCCTCCCAAGGGTAACTAACCATTATTCCTCCCGGTAACACTGTATTCATTTTTGCTTGGTTCTGGGCTGTGTGTAAGCAAAACCATACAGTGGAGGCTTGCTTTGTGCCCACTTGTTTCTGTGAATTTTGTGCTCTCCGGAGACCGGACCATGGCATGCATGGTCCCAGTGAATGCATGCTCACGGCTGTGTAGTTAGTTCATTCTAGGAATGAATCCGCCACATTTACTTTCTGTTAACTGCTGGTGAGTATCCGGGCAGATTCTGAATTTGGTTACTCTGAACAATGTTTTGAAGAAAGTCTGTGGAGATTATTTTTGGTAGGTGTTCATGTGTCATGTGGGCGTGTGTAGGAGAGAATGGCTAGGTTGCAAGGGTGTGTGTTCATCTTTAGTAGATTTAGCCAGACTGTCTTCCGTTGGTCATGATTGTGTCAGTTTATATTCCACCAGCAATGAATGAAAACTTGGTGGTTCTGTGATCTTACTGACACTTGGCATTGTTAATTGCTGTGGGTTTTTGTTTTGCTTTTGTTTTTTTCCTGTTTGGATAGTTGGAGAATGATCTTGGGAAATTCTTGCTTTAACTGAATGCTTAGCTTTCATTGTATTAGTGTGTGTGTGTGTGTGTGTGTGTGTGTGTGTGTGTGTGTGTGTGTGTGTAGGGAAGAGGCTGTTGTTTTCCTCTATTGCTTTCCATCTTATTTTTTGAGACAAGGTCCCACTGAGCTTGGATCTCTTTGTTTCAGCTCAGCTGGCTGGCCGGCAAGCCCCAAGCAACCCACCTGTCTCCTCCCCCTAGTCCTCAGTGCTGGGTTACAGTGCACACCCCAGTGCTGGGTTAAGATGCACACCCCAGTGCTGGGTTACAGTGCACACCCCAGTGCTGGGTTAAGATGCACACCCCAGTGCTGGGTTACAGTGCACTCCCCAGTGCTGGGTTAAGATGCACACCCCAGTGCTGGGTTACAGTGCACACCCCAGTGCTGGGTTACAGTACACACCCCAGTGCTGGGTTAAGATGCACACCCCCAGTGCTGGGTTAAGATGCACACCCCAGTGCTGGGTTAAGATGCACACCCCAGTGCTGGGTTACAGTGCACACCCCCAGTGTTGGGTTACAGTGCACACCCCAGTGCTGGGTTACAGTGCACACCCCAGTGCTGGGTTAAGATGCACACCCCAGTGCTGGGTTACAGTGCACACCCCAGTGCTGGGTTAAGATGCACACCCCAGTGCTGGGTTAAGATGCACACCCCAGTGCTGGGTTACAGTGCACACTCCCAGTGCTGGGTTACAGTACACACTCCAGTGCTGGGTTACAATACAGACACCCAGAGCCCTGACTTTTTTGTGGATGTCGTGAGGTCCTCATGCTTCAACCAAGCCGACTCTTCAGCCTGGCTCTCACTGGTTCTTCCTCTACCTTCCACTGTCCCTGCTGGATAACCTCTGCTTTCTCACAAGCGATAATCGAAGTGTTTTCCCCATCAGAAGCTGTTAAGAGTGTACAAACCAAACTGACCATACCTCACAGTGCCCGTGAGGAAATTTTCATAGCGCGTGTGTATGATGTAATTGTCAGTGCTGTTAATTTTCTTCCGTCTCATTGAGACTGTTTATGTAATTAAGATCTTTTTAGACAGGAAAACATCTCTACCCATGATCCCGACCCCCTATTACAATTGTTTTCCTTTCTCTGGTAAATATCTGTATTTCATGAAAGCTACTAACTGGAGCTAAACAAGAGCCTGAATGGAACCTGCTTGGCCATGAAACGTGGGCCCCTGTGGAATGGGTCATGTGAGCTTTGAGCTTTGCATACCTCACATTATTTACTTCCGGTGAGAGAGGGGCTGCATCATGTCCATTTCATTGATGCAGAGACTGAGGCTCAGGGAGGCCAATGGGCCCAAGCAGAACCGCTAGGAAGAGGCAAGGCTGATGCATGAACTCTGGTATTTGGAGCCAGAGCCCACTTTCCTCTGCCTTTATCCTTCCTGCATAGTGCCTGGTGGGATTGCAGCTGAGTCCCTAACCTTTACCCCACTGGAAGACATGATCTTTCTCAAGTGGGAGGAGCCCCAGGAGCCCAATGGCCGCATCACTCAGTATGAGGTGAACAGGGGCCCAGGTGGGAGGTCAAAGTTCCTTCCTGTGATGGAGAGGGAGATGTGGGAGGACAGAGGTGGGCCTTAAGACTACTTCCGTGATGGCTAGAGTCTGTGCTGAGTAGGGTGGGGGGCAGCCCGGTGCATCTCTGGTTTCCATGGAATATAGTGGGTGCTGGGTGAGGTTCCTGGGATAGTGAGTGACACCCATCCCTGTCCTGTTCCCCTCCTACCTGCTCCTTGCGCCCCCAGATCAGCTACCAAAGCATCGAGTCCTCGGACCCAGCAGTGAATGTGCCCGGCCCACGGCGCACCATCTCCAAACTCCGCAATGAGACTTACCACGTCTTCTCCAACCTGCACCCCGGTACCACCTACCTGTTTTCTGTGCGTGCCCGTACCAGCAAGGGCTTCGGCCAGGCAGCTCTCACCGAGATTACCACCAACATCTCAGGTGAGCTTCCTTGGGAGGGGGTCTAGGGTCTCAGGGTTCCAAGGATATTGAAGGGTGGAGCAGCCTAGTGTGGGTACAGAGGCCCTTGCAGAGATAAATGAACCATTTAAAGGTTTCAAGTCAGGAGTGGGAACTAAATCAGAGGGGTCAGGAGACTATAGTGGGTGGAATCAGAGGGTTGAGATCAGAGGTCAGTGACTAAGTCTAAGGTCCTTGGAAGCTTAGATTGGGGGGACTCAGTGGTAAGAGGGCTGGAGGTCTAGCCTTCCAAGGCGCCATGCTTGTGTCCCTGTCTCTTCTCAGCTCCCAGCTTTGATTATGCTGACATGCCGTCACCCCTGGGCGAGTCTGAGAACACCATCACAGTGCTGCTGAGGCCGGCCCAGGGCCGTGGAGCACCCATCAGGTGGGAAACCCTGCATGGAGAGGGTAGACAGCTCTCCTCTGATCTGGCCAGCTCTCTGGCTACCCTATTTTCCTGCCTGGGCTCAGGGTTGAGGGAGCACCATGATTCCGGGCAGTAGAAAGCTTGAAGCTACTCATTTCCAGTCAAGATCACAGGTCTCTGCTGGTAACTGTCATAGGTTTCCTGGACAGTTTGGAGAAGGAACTAGGCCTCCCAAGGGTGGTTCATTAGACACTTAGGAGAAGTGAAAGTCTTGGGGCTTTGTATTTTCTAGCTAGTTCTGCTCTTGGAGATACAGGGGTGGGTATCGCTGTAGAAGGCTCCCCACTCTCTGGAGGACTCTGGGTTATTGATATCACAATGACTGCCCCTGCTGTGTGTTAGAGTGCAGATGGGGAGTGTGTGTGAGTGGGGTCCTCTCAGGGTTGTTGCCTTTGTGATGTGTTTGGCACGGAGACGTGAAGGTGGCTGAGAGGCACTTGGGGGGTGTCAGTCTAAGTCTGCCTGTGATTGAGCGTGTGGGGGTGTTCAGCAGGTGTGACTCATGGTCAGCTTGACAGTGCCCTAGGACTTCATGTGCATAAAGTCATTTTAGCTTCATGGAACCCTGTGCAGAGCATGTCATTAAACATGCTTGCAAAACAAATGAAGGGAGGAAGGGCTTGTTTTGACTCATGGTTTCAGAGGCTTCAGTCTATGGTTGCTTGGTCCTGTGCACTTAGGCAGAACACCAGGGTGTCAAGAGCGTGGCGGGTGGAGGAGCGATTTACCTCAGGGTAACTGGGAGGCAGAGGGAGAACACCTAGATGCCAGCTGACTGGCTTTCTCCTTTCCCTGCTTTATTCCCTCAGCCCATGGGATGGTACCCCCACATTCATGACAAGTCTTTCACTCTTAGGTGACGCTCTCTGGACACGCCCTTGAACATATTCCTAGAAGTGTGCTTCACCAATCTCCTAGGTGTTTCTCAGTCTAGTCAAGTTGCCAGCTGTGTTAGCTGTCTTAACCCGCAAAACCTCTGCTGTGTGTGAATGTGTCCTTGTGTGCACACACACGGGAGTAAAATGGGGAATGTGTGAGTGAGGCCATCTTGGGGTTGCATTTGGCGTGGAGATGTGGGGGAAGGTGTGACTTTTGGAAGCCACAGAGCCTCTTGGCCACTTAGGTCTCCTTTAGTGGGCACTGAGGGCTGTCCCACGAAGGCGGCTGGATCGTTCCACCTTCTCACCCTGCCCTTTTCTTTTCTTGTCACCTGCTGGGTCTCCCCCATATTTGCTACCACTGCCTGTCTTGGCCCCTGTGGACTCTCGGGCTCCTGTGGGTGTAGTGTTCTTTGCTGAAGCCTCCAGGTCCTTGTGTGACATCACCAGGGAGGACTTGGGAAACTTCTCCCTGGGTGTCCTTCTGAGGGATTCTGTGAGCTGGGCTGGTCAAGCTAGATTGGAATAAGGAGATGGGACATGGTGGGCAGGGTGACCCTCATCTCTCTGAGGTCGCATTTCCTTGGACATTACTTTAGCTTGAGGCTAATGTGAATTATTGTCAGCTCCTAAGAGTGTGTGGACCTGGGAGACGCTTGGCCCTAACATGGGGGATGCTGAGAGCGATCTGAGCTGGTGTTTCCAGCAGTTCTGTGATGGGCAGTGAACTGACTCCTTGTGCTGGAAACTGGAGGGAAGGCAGAGGCATTCCTACTTCTCAGAGCAGAGGTTGGCAGATGGGGTGTCCCAAATGGGTGTCACAGGCTGAGCTGTGATGGAGGCTGACAGGAAAGATTTAAGCATATCAGACCCCACGTATTTGTGTAAGCGGACATTTCTCTCTCTCCTGCCAGATTCCAAAATACTACGCAGAGCCTTATACTAATTATAAATGCTTGGCTGGTAGCTCAGGCTTATTACTAACTAGCTCTTTCATTTTAAGTTAACCCATATTCCTTATTTACCCTCTGCCACATGGTGGTACCTTTATTCACATGACACATTCATCTCCTGCTCCCTTTGCATCAGTTGGTGACTCCTCAGACTCCTCCCTTCTCCTCATCATGCTTAGTTTGGTCATCTCGCCTATACTTCCTGCCTGGCTACTGGCCAACTATCATTTTATTATATACCAGTTCGAGTGGCAAATCTTTACAATGTAGTTCCGCAGTGGACTGGAGGAGCCCACAGCCAAAGCGGGGTTAGAAAGAGGCAGACCTGAAAGTCCCTGACCTTCGCCGCCTGAAGGCTGTCCGGGCCCCCTGTGGTCACTTGCGTCATCTCCTCCCTGTCCAGCGTGTACCAGGTGGTTGTGGAGGAAGAGCGACCCCGGCGGTTGCGGCGGGAGCCAGGAGGTCAGGACTGCTTCTCGGTACCTCTGACCTTTGAGACGGCACTGGCCCGAGGCCTGGTCCACTACTTTGGGGCTGAGCTGGCTGCCAGCAGCCTGCCTGAGGCCATGCCCTTCACTGTGGGGGACAACCAGACCTATCGTGGCTTCTGGAATCCACCGCTTGAGCCCAGGAAGGCCTACCTCATCTACTTCCAGGCAGCAAGCCACCTGAAAGGGGTGAGGGGCCGGCTGGGTCCTGGTGGTGTAGGCTGGGGTAGTGGGTTGTGGGGTGGGGAGACCTACCCCTGCGGCCTGAGACCTAGTGCTCTGCTCCTCCATATCCCAACCTCCTTTCCTTAAGCCGCGCCCTCCTGATACCAGGCCTCTTCCCACTGATGGAGCCGCACGCCTGACCAGGCTCCCTTGTGTCTTGAGGCCCTTCCAAGGAAGCTTACCACTAGAGTCGCAGCCCTACCTCTGCCTCCGACTTCCCCTCCAACCTGGGCTCTGCCCTCTTCTCTGGGCTTCTGGATCTTTAGCTTTCCAGCGGTTCATTTTTTAGCAGACCCCTGGATCTGGGGTTCCTGCCCTCACGTCTGAGGCCCCGCCCCTCTTTCCCTTGCTGTTTCTGTGTCCTCCGATCTCATTGGTCTTAAGACATAGCTGTATGGAGGGCCTTTAGTTAACAGTTTGCACCTCACACGTGAGCCCTGGCTAAGTATAAGCGATCCCGATGGGGGTTCCTGATCTGTGGAGCATAGGTTTGGCTTTTGTGTCTCTGAGCCCCTTCGTCTGTACTTCCAGGAAACCCGACTGAACTGCATCCGAATTGCCAGAAAAGGTGAGTCCGCTGGGCGTCTTCAGATCTGCCCAGGCACAGCCTCTCATCCGGGGGACCGGGTGCTATGGGATCACACAGGGCTATGAGAGCCCAGGGCTGTGGATGGCAGGCCCCAGTCAGCAAGGGCTCAGCTCCCTGGTGCCCACTCAAGGGCTTCTCTCCCACCCTTCACACTCCCATCGTGACAGAGGGCCTCTGACACAGACAGGGACCAGCCTGTGGAAAGAAAGCTATCGAGCTTTCGTCTTGAGGGTGATGATGGTAACTGGTGCTTGGTTCTGGGTTCTGTTCCTTTTCCTGTGGTGGGAGAGACAGGCAGGGAGGTGTGCAGACCGCTCCTCTTATAGACATGGAATGTGGTTGGTTACATCCTGGGATGTCTCGTCTGTGGCACTTGTACTTTCCTCCTCCATCACCTGGCAGGAGGACAAGAGGGTAAGAGGGTTAGGGCTGAAGGCCCAGGCGTCTCTAGTTCTTTGTATGAAGATTCTGGGGGCAGTGGGGGAGATGCTTCTAGGGGGACTGAGAGGAGGAGAGCAGGCTGAGAGAGACTGACCTGGAATATGGAAGGCAGGCTATTGGTTGAGGGTGGGGTGGGGAGACAGATCTCTGACTGAAAGGTGGGGCATTGCCAAGGCACAGTGCTGCGGCTTGGCGAGTACGTGTTTCAGCAGCTTGCTCAGGCCTCCGTGCTCAGAACTGTAGGGCCGGGTGGTCTCTGATCCTCTGTCTGTCTCGTTCTTCCCAGCCGCTTGTAAGGAGAGCAAACGACCCCTGGAAGTGTCCCAGAGATCAGAGGAGATGGGGCTCATCCTGGGCATCTGTGCAGGTGGCCTCGCTGTTCTCATTCTCCTCCTGGGGGCCATCATTGTCATCATTCGCAAAGGGTGAGTAGTGTCTGTGCTCTAGGCCCTCCAGGGGCTTCCTACTCCTGGAAGGCCTGCTGGGCACAGAGGAGCTATGGCTGGGCTTGGTAGAGCAGCCCCTGCTGCTGGTGAAGTATGTGGAGGGCTGCCAGCCTGTGGATGAACTCACGCTCGTCACTGGGAGTCAGGGACTCAGCAAAGGCCACTGTTGTGGCTGGAGCACAGATCTGGCTAGTGCCAGGAGCCACTATCCAGGAATGGGTACTCTACCTGGTGCCAAGGAGCCATGCTGGAAGCAGGCACTGTCCTCCTTTGCCCTGCTGGGGCTGTTCCAATAGGAAGGCACAGTGGCGGCCTGACTGTGACTTGGCCCTCTAGCCAAGGTATCTGCCTGGTTGTGCAAACTCAGAGCCCCAGAGTGAGAGATCTGCCAGGGAGTTGAAGGACATCTGGCCTAGTGTTTAGAATGTTTTCAAAGCAGCAGAGCCTGTCAAAGCCGACGACCCCCTCACTTTGCAGAGTGCTTGCCTAGCATACATGGGGCCCTAGGTTTGGCCCCCATCCTGGTATAAACCAGAAATGATGGCTCACGTATGTCACCCTAGCCTTCCAGAAATGGACACGGGAGGATCAAAAGTTCAAGGCCATCTTTGTCATCTCTGCTGTATGCTGAGTTCAAGGCTTGCCTGCGTTACATGAGATCCTGTTTCATAAACAAAACAAAAACTAAAAGCTCAAAGCCCCAAAACAAAAATAACCTCCCTACCTGGAGCCCAGTGAACTAAGCAAGAGTTGGAGGCAGAGTGGGAACTCTTGAGACCCCTCTGCCTGCAGCCACACACTGCCCATTCTCTCCAGGCATCTCCAGAACATGGTGGCTCACGAACCATAATTGAGCCCTAAAGGAGGCAGTGGACCTGCCCAAGGTCACCCTAGATGCCAGAGGCAGAGCCAGCCTCATCCTTCCCCATCTGGACTCTGGCTTCTGTAGCCCCTGCTGCTGCCAGGCTGGGCACACGCAGGCTGCTTGGCACCGGCTCTCCAGGCTGCCGGGAGCAGATACGTAGGATCCAGGGAGGGGACAGAGAGCTGGCTAGGGCCATCAGCGATAGAGATGGGGTATGCCAGTGGAATGGAGATTGTGTGTGGGATGGACTATCCTGGGCTCGGGCTCAGATTTTTTTTCTTCTGAAGTCGAAGAACGGTGTCTTGAGACACACTATCTTTAACGATCACTTAATGAGGGATGCCTGTGTGCCAGGAGCGGTAGCTACTGAGTACCCAGAATGTGCCAGGCAAGGCTCTGGCACTTGGGGTCTATCCGAGAACATTTCCTTCTTGGATCCTGACAAACAGCAGGCCTGACTCCCTTTTCTCTGGCGGAGGAGCTGTAATCAAAGTGAGTTGCTCGTGTCTCTAGGTAAAGGGCCTGTCTGTACTCAGGCTTCCGCACTTCACCACAGAAGCGAAGGCCTCGTTGTAGGCTCCCTGCCAATGGCGGGTCTCTGCCCTTGTGCCCACCAGAGGCCTGAGAGGGCCCTCTAAGTAGAGTGTGGGTGTAGGAGGTGGGACTGCTGGGGTGTATTTGAGTTTCTAGAGAGCTCCCCTGAGGGGAGAGAATTGGCCGTGTGGGATGTCAGCCACACAGCCTGCAAACAGAGCCTTGGCCAGGACAGGGTGTGTCATAGGTGTAGCCAGGGTGTCACGAGGAGCCTGCCCTCATTACACAGTCTCTGACTCATACATCAGTGATGCCCACTCTACCTCAGAAGCCCCCAGGACCATTCTCTTCTGCAGAACTGCACTTTGCTGCTTCCTCTGAAAGCCACTGTGGCCCGTCACTGAGCGCCCTGCTCATGGCTTTGGGGAGCCAGTGCACTCCTCCGGGCTCCCCCTGCCCGGTTTGCATTGTGGGGTCTGAGCAGGTTTCAGATCAGCCCGTGTTGCAAATGTCACAGACTGAGTAGGAGACACAGCACCCACTCCTGGGTCTGCCCTGGAGTGAGCACTGAGGGAGACCAGGATCATAAGACAAGTATTCTGAGACCTGGGGGACTCTGGCCTTTGCCATGATAACCTGTGACTTAGTGGCCTTATCTGCGAAATGGGATTTTTTTTTTCAGTGCTGGAGATTGGGCCCTGAGCCTTGAGCGTGCTAGGCAAGTGTTCTACCAAGAAGTAGCAGTCTTAGTTCAATGTAAGGCTTTCACACAAGCTTCGGGTGTCCAGAGAGGGGGTGGCCTGGTTCCTTAATGAACCCCATGGTCAGAGTCAGTCAAGGTGGGAAGACTAGGTCCTAGGTTTGCCTAGGCATCCTGCTGGGGCCTCTCTAACCTGCTGGGGCCTCTCTAACCTGCTGGGGCCTCTCTAACCTGCTGGGGCCTCTCTAACCTGCTGGGGCCTCTCTAACCTGCTGGGGCCTCTCTAACCTGCTGGGGCCTCTCCACCCTGCTGGGGCCTCTCTAACCTGCTGGGGCCTCTCCACCCTGCTGGGGCCTCTCCACCCTGCCTCTTCTGGACCCTAGCTATTCTCCTTCCTAGGCTGAGGTGTATGTCCAGGGCTGCCTGCTCAGGGGCTGTGGAGACTGCAGAGGAGAGTCTGAGGGTGGAAGCTGTCTACAAAGACCAGAGCAGGCAGGGATGGGGGAAGGTGCCTTTGAGTATGTGTGCACAGTGTATTTCTGTGTACGAGTGCATGTATATGTGAATTATCTATTACGTGTGAGTGTGCATGTGTGTATGTATGTCTGCACATGTATGTGTGGTTGCAAAAGTGCATCCATCCCTCAGACTCTTTGCCTCCCGCAGCAGCACACTGAGGGAAGATTCTGCGAGGGCTTTTAGTCTGAGCTCACAGTGACTGAGTCTGGTTAGTCTTTAGACTGACCATGGCCCCCTGACCTTTTTGGTCCCTTCCTTCTGGGCGGGAAGCCTGGTCACATTGCTGTTTCTCTTTGCACGCTGCCAGGAGGGACCGCTATGCCTACTCCTACTATCCGTGAGTAATTCTGACCACCCTAGGCTTCCAGGGCCTGCCCTCCTGATCTCTCTCTCTCTCTCTCTCTCTCTCTCTCTCTCTCTCTCTCTCTCTCTCTCTCTCTCTCTCTCTCTCTCTCTCTCTCTCCCTTTCCCTCCTTCCCTCCCTCCCTCCCTCCCTCCCTCCCTCCCTCCCTCCCTCCCTCCCTCCCTCCCTCCCTCCCTCCCTCCCTCCCTCCCTCCCTCCCTCCCTCCCTCCCTCCCTCCCTCTGTCTCTCTCTGTCAATGCCAGCCCCTTTCCACAGCCTCCCTTCCCTTGCGGTATCTTTCCCCTTTATGCTCTTATACTCAGCCGACTCTGTACTCTTTCCCAGTCACTCCGCCCCTCACATCAGCTTCCTGGACCTCGTGACCTCTCTCTGGTGAGGTTTACCCTGCCTCCATGCTGCTTCCTGAACCTGTCCCTCGCCCTGCTGGTTCTCAGCACCAGCCCCCAGTTTTCCTCCCCTCACTCAAAGGAATTGCTGACATGGCTGCTTTTCCTCTCCGTGATTCCGTGTAGATAATTTTTGAACCTAAATTCAGAACTTTTTGAGTGCGTACATAATTCCATCCGCCTCCTCTCACACTGAGATCAGCCTGAGGCCGGTGGAGTCAGGTGTCCCCCGTCAGGTGTTTCCCCCGCCCTTCTGTCTCCTGTGGATCTGATGGGTTTGTTTTCATAGTTTTTCAAGGAGGCTGAGAGCCCCTGACTGGGAGCAGAGCCTTGTGGTTCACCACTGGAGACTGCCTTCTAGGCCGGTCTCCACTCACCAGAAGGTTCTCTGGGGCCTCGTTCAGCCAGCTTGGCAGGGTCTTCAAGCCTCCACATGGGCCCCGGGTCATTCTGTGTAGGCATCTTATCCTTTCAGCCACAGAGCTGCGCTTCCATCTCACACGTTCCCCAAGAGCGAGTCGCAGCCTGCGGTCTCCACCGGTGAAATGTCCCAGGCAGGGCTGCTCCACCCCGCCCCCCACTCATTAGCCAGCCAGGCAGGATTCCACAGCTGATGTTCCCTGAGAGATCCCTGAGCTGGCAGAGCAGACCCTGGTCCACCCTCAGAAAGCCTGGGTCTCCTCCTGCAGGATGGAGAGAGCTCCCAGGCAGGGCTCTTGCGGGAGGTGGGTGTTTGGGACTGTCTGGGTTAATCTTCTGGTTTGCGGGATGGAGGTTCTGCAGTGGCACCTAGTTAGGTCTAGAGTGAATTGGTGCTCTATCTCCTGAGACCTTGGAGTCAGAAGAGATAGGAAACAGGTTCTCAGCTATCATGGCTGCTTTGGCTGGTGAGTGAAGAGCATAGGCTGTAGCCAGAGATACATTTGCAATGCTGCTGACTCCTGATCCCAAGGCTCTGAGAGCTGGGGCTTCCCTCCCACCTCTGGGTGCTGTTGGCCCCACCCACAGTTACAGTGTTACCAACTGTCCCCTTCTGCAGGAAGCCAGTGAACATGACTAAGGCCACCGTCAACTATCGCCAGGAGAAGACTCACATGATGAGTGCTGTGGACCGCAGCTTCACAGACCAGAGCACCCTGCAGGAGGATGAGCGGCTGGGCCTGTCCTTCATGGATGCTCCTGGCTACAGTCCCCGGGGTAAGTACTGGCCCTCCCAACCCCCAGGCTCACAGTCACAGGACAGAGCCCTGCCAAGGCTATCCTGCCTTCTGTGTATCAACATTGGCCCAGACATCCAGAGAATACACAGGGTGTGTTGACACTGCTTAGACGGGCTTAGAGGAACTCCGCCAGCACAGCAGTGAGACACCTGTAGGGAGCGATCTTAGGTATCTGCAGCACTGACCACGCCATTTGGGCGTGGTCACAGGTACGTAGAAGGTGTGTGAAATAAAGAGCTGAGAGGAAGGGGACTTGCTCTCTTTTGGGGTTCCGGTCGGGTCTCGAAAGGCTGCAGAGACTAACCTGGGCTTTTGGTTTCTCTCGTGTAAGTAATTTCTCCCACAATAAATAACCAAAACACTCTTATCCCGTGCACTGTTATATTTCCCTCTACACACACCCTTACCTCTTATTGGGCATTTACTGGGGACCAGTAGCTGGGGGTGTGGAGATAACCAGTTCATAGTCACGCAGACCTGGACTGGCCTCTGGGATCTCTTCTTTATAAGGCTGTGTGACCTAGGGCAAGTTGCTTAATTAAGCTCTCTAGACATCTGCTTCTTGACATATAAAGTGAGAAGAAGGTCATCTCTGCTGGTAGACCAGTTCTCCCCAGGGCTGCTACGATGCCCAAATGAGACAGACAGGATGTGTGAATCACTTGGTGCTGTGTTCCGATCGCCAGAGCTGAGTGACTCAGCTGCTAGGAGTTATGCCCTGACTCTGTTCTCCACCATTTTACTTTGTTTACTGTTGTGGTTGTTTTGGCATTTTGAGACAGGATTTCTCTGTGTAGCCCTGACTGTCCTGGGACTCACTCTGTAGACCACACTGGCCTCGAACTCACAGAGATCCACCTGCCTCTGTCTCCTGTGGGCTGGGATTAAAGGCATGCGCCACCACCACCCGGCAAGTGTTGATTTATATAAAAGAAAATAGGGAATTCCACTGAGACATTGTCTATGACTAAAGCCGCAGGAGTACTGGATACCAGTGACTGTTCAGAACTGTAGAGGGGTACTTTTTCCCAGCTACACCCCTGCCACCCTGTCACATAAATACTCCCTGAAACTTTTATTCACAATCATCTGGCCTTTTTCTTAAAAGATTTTATTTTATGTGTGTCTGTGTGTGCACCATGTGCTTGCAGTGCCCAAGGAGGACAGTAGAGGACATTGGGTTCCCCCAGACTTGGCGTGGGTGCTGGGAACTGAACCCGGGGCCTCTGCAAAAGCAGCATGTTCTGGAGGTGGTACAGTGGCAGAGTGCTCACCTAGGACATAGGACGCCCTGGGTTCTAACCTCAGTCCCCCTCACAAGAACAAAACAACAACAGAAAACAAACAACCAAGAGTAGTGGGCTCTGAACATCTGAGCCATCTCTCCAGTCTATGTATCTAACTCTCTGACCTTTTAAGGTCAGTTATACCACGTGCACATATTTCCCAAAGAACACATAATTTTACTCCTTTTTTCACTTCATAAGAAGGAACCCACGCTCTATTGTTCAAACCAATGACATGTTCTCATATATGCCCATGTGGACGTTTGCCTTTGCTGTAGTTCACCACTCTTCTCTGATGTATAGTTTTCCACTGTATGATTACTCCCCGGTTATGTTCTTTGTGACTATTTGATGTATAGTTTTCCACTGTATGATTCCCCAGTTATGTTCTTTGTGACTTTTGTTGCTTCTGTTTTCCTGTTACCACAGTGAGGCTTCCAAGAGGCACTTTTTAGACTCTCCTAGAAGTAGACTCACTGGATGATGAAGTACATCTCCTTCAGCCTCAGAGACAGGATTAGGGTGTCTTCCAAAGCAGTTTTGTTCTCCCCTTCTCATGGGAAAGACTTCATTGCTGTACATCAGAATTAAAATTCGCCAGCCTCCTTCCCTTTGCTGAGCTGGTTTGTATGAAATGGTGATTTTCTATAGTTTTCGTTTGCATTCCTCTGAGTGCTAATGAGGCTGAACACATTTTCTGTCACGATTGGCATTCAGGCCTCTTCTTCCATGAAATGCCTGCTCACATCTTTCACCTCGTTTTCTGTTAGGTTTTTTGGGTTGCTTTCTTAGTAGTTTTTAGGAGTTCTTTATATATTCAGGATAATAATCATTTGTCACATATGAATTGCAAATATCTTTTCCCAATTTGTAGCTCCTCTTTCCAGGTTATTTATAGCATCTTAGGAGGAATAGAAACGTCTTTATTTTAATGCCCTTACATTTGTCAGTTATTTCCTCTGTGACTGCTGCTTTCTGTTTTTCTTAGACTTTTTCTCAGAGGCTGGGAAGATGACTCTGTTGATGAGGTGCTTGCCGCACAAGCACGAGGACCTGAATTCAAGCCCCAGAACCAGCCTTTAAAAGATGTAACAAAGGGTTGGGGAAATGGTTCAGTCATTAAAGGCTAGGTACATGAGGGCTTCGGAGCTCCCTGGTCAGCTAGTGGAGCCGAAGTGGTGAACTCCGGGTCCAGGGAGAGACATGTCCTGAAAAATGAGGTGGAGAGTACAACCAATGTCAGCCTCTGACATCCACACACATGTCCACCCCTGCCTGCTCACACACGGGCACCCACAGCTACACCCACAGGAGCATGCACACACACACAAACACACACACATGCATAGCATACACATACACATCACACACTCTTGTACATACACACCACACACACACATATACACATGTATACATACATATGCACACAATATACACATGCACACACATACACACCACAGATACACATACATACATATGTACACACATACTCACTACACACATACACACATGCATACACACACACATACACATGTCATTAAGCCTTTTTTGCTCTTTGTTCCCTCAAACTTAATATTTTGAATTTCATATTTAAATCTTTCTCCGGAATCTATTTTTGTGTGTGGCATGAATTAAGGATTTTCTTTAATGCACAGGAATAATGAGCAGCTTCTGTATCATTTTCTTTCTTAAAAGCTTGTTTTGATTCATTTTATGTGTATATGATGTGGGGGTAGAGGAGTTTGTACCACTGCCAACATGTGGAGGCTGGAGGACCACTCTGTGGAGTCTGTGTTCTTCCTCTGCATTTAGGTTTGTTTGGGGAATCAAACTCAGGTCACCAGGCTTGTGTGGCAAGCGCCTCTACTTGCTGAGCCATCTCATGGACCCTTCACTCTTTACAGGTTTACAGAGCTGTCCCTGTCATTCTATCACAGTGTTGTGATGTGTGGGTTGAATTCTGGCTTTTTTTCTATTGGGTCAATATTCTGGTTGGTCTCTGGGCTGAAATCATGGGGTGCTCTTAGCTATCTGGATATTTGAGACATACTCACCATTTCTGCTCTTCGTGGTTTTTGTTTTTTGTTTTTGTCTTCAATCTCTTTGCTAACAAATTTTAGAATTGTATTTTCAAGTGGCTTCGTATCAAATCTAGGAATCATTTTTAAGATAACAGATGTCTTATAAAACATCTTTCTTCTCATGAACGCTGTGTATAAACATGACACATATCACCTTGTTTATTTACATCTACATTTTTCTCCTTAAACTCTGTCCAACCTTTGGGAGCTATGTCAGGTCCTTTGCTCTTTGGTTCTGAGAACTGAACCCAGGCCAGTACTCGCTAAGCACAGTGTCTTACACTAAGGTGTACCCTTTCCAGTTCTCTTACGCAGAAACCTAAAATTGTGTGTGTGTGTGTGTGTGTGTGTGTGTGTGTGTGTGTGTGTGTAGGTCAGAGGAAAAACTCAGTTTTCTCCTTCTACTTTGTGGGTCCTGGCAATTGAACTCAGATCATCAGGCTTAGTGGCAAGCACCCTTTACCTGGTGAGCCATTTTACTGGTTCTTATTTTTGACTTCTAATGCAAGCAGCACACTTTAAAATATCTCCTTCCCTTCCTCCCTCCATCATTTCTTTTTTGGAAACAGGATCTCACTATATAGTTCTGGCTTTCCTGGAACTCACTCTGTAGAACAGGCTGACCTCAAATTCACGGAGATTCTCCTGCCTCTGCCTCCAGAGGGATTAATGGTCTGTGCTATCACGCCCTGCTTGCAATTGATTTTTTTTTTTGTCTGTGGCTTGATCTTCAGTTCATACTTCTCTATAGATGTTCTCCTGAGTGCTAATGCATCTGTAGAATCCTTCAGGTTTCCAGTGTAGTCAGAGGATCTGCAGACACCAGCACTTCTCTTTCTCCTAGGGCAGTGGCTCTCAACCTTCCTAATGCTGTGCCCTTAGATACAATTCCTCACGTTGTGGTGACCCCCAACCATCAAATTATTTCATTTCTACTTCATAACTGTAATTTTGCTAATGCTATGAGTCACAATGTAAATATCTGATATGCAGGATATCTAATTTGCACCCCCCAAGGGGTCTCAACCCACAGATTAAAAATCACTGTTCTAGGCCTTTATTTCCATGGTTTTCTGAACATTGCTGCTGGGTACCTTGTGGTGGTTTGAAAGAAAATGGCCCCCAAAGGGAGTGGCACTATTAGGTGATGTGGATTTGTTGGAGTAGGTATGGCCTTGTTGGAGGAAGTGTGTCACTGTGGAGGTGAACTTTGAGGTCTCATGTATGCTCAAGCCATGCTCAGTGTCTTAGACTACTTCCTGTTGCCTGTGGATCAAGATGTAAAGCTCTCAGCTCCTTCTCCAGCACCATGTCTACCTGCATGCTGCCAGGTCCCTCCATGATGATAATGGACTGGACCTCTGAACTGTAAGCCACCCAATTGAATGTTTTCTTTATAAGGGTTGCTGTGGTCATGGTGTTTGGCCACAGCAACTGAAACCTTAACTACATACCTGTAGTATTATATGAGTAGGGGTGATCATAGCAGGAATCTTTGTCTTGTTTTATTAGCTTTAGGAAGATGCTTCCAAAATTTAAACATGGAGAGTAGTTTGCTGAGGGCTTGGGCTTGATAATTCCCTTCAGTTTTCAGTTTGCTAAGTGGGTTTCAGACTAAACAGTCATTAAACTTGCAAGATACTCTCTCATACTTACTGCAATAGCCATGGTTTCTCTTTCATTTGTTAATGAAGTGAGTGATATTTTTACATCTTGTAATTTACTGTACTCATTGTTCAAGTGGTCTTTCTGGGTGGTCTGTTCTCATAAATGGTTTTGTGTTATACTTTTCTTGTCTGGTTTTGGTATCAGAATTTTAAAAATTCACTGGGTTTCTGCTTTTTCCTTTGTCATGGAAGGTTAGACTAATTCACTTCTGGAAAGTTTGGTGGAATTCATCAAGAAACAATCTTTTTTGTTGTTGTTTTCTTTATGGAAAGATTAAAATTTCTTTTAAGAATTATTACATTTTGCCAGGCATGGTAATGCATGCCCTTAAACCCAGTACTCCAGAAGCAAAGGCAGGCCTCTTGTGAATTTGAGGCCAGGCTGGTCTGTATGGTAAGTTCCAGGACAGCCAGGACTACATAGAGAAATCGTGTCTCAAAGCAAAAACAAAAACAAAATAAACAAACAAAAACCCCCAAAATAGCCAGGTGCTGGTGGTGCATCCCTTTAATTCCAGTGCTTAGGAGGCAGAGGCAGGTGGATCTCTGAGTTCAAGGCCAGCCTGGTCTACAGAGCAAGTTCCACGACATCCAAAGTTGCACAGAGAAATCCTGTCTCGAAAAACAGCAACAACAACAAAACAAAAAACAAAAGCAAAACAAAAAACAAGCCCAAAATAAATAAATAAGGATCCTTAAGGTTCTTTAAAGAAAACAGAATGGGTGTTGAGCTGGGGTTGGCACAGGCCTTGCTGCTGAGTGCCATTGGAAAAGGTGGCCGGATGGGGTGGGGGTGGGGATGGAGGAAGAAGGAGAGATGATTGAAATATAGCTCTTCTCTCAGGGAACTCAAGGACAAATTGAGGAGTCCAGAGTGATCCTGGGAAATGGAGACCCGGGCCACTGCCATGTGAGCACTGGAGACAATTAGTGCTATCAAGAGTCTTGAGAAGTTGTTTATATATTACATTTTCATTTACATATTTTCTATGCATATATGTGGATGTGTGTAGGTACATGAGTACCACTGTGTGTGTATGTGGGGATCAGCAGACAGGCATAAGACTCGGTTCTCTCCTTTTACTGTGCTGGTCTCAAGGATTGAACTCAGGTTGGCAGAGTAGGTCACCCCAGGCCAAGATGTGAAACTCATAACCAGCTTCTTTAGAGGATCCAGGCTTTCAGACTTTCTATTTTTGAGTCACTTTTGATTTTTTGATATATCTATAAAAATATCACACATATATCAGAAAACGATGCAATTGGTGTTATAGTTGTCAGGGGATTTTTCTATTCCATGTCGAGGTCGACATGCACTTATTTCCTTTTTGTAGTTTTCCTCCTTGAATTCTCACCCTTTTACATCACTCAGTGGTATTCATTAACCTTCATTTTACCAAAATAAAGAAATCAATAAAATAAGAAAATGGAGGGCTGGGGCTCAGTGGGTGGAAGCCCCATCCCTTCCCAGTGATCTCATCTGTAAAATATCTTGCTTTGTTCTTGGTCTCATCTGTAAGCTGCCTGGATTCAGCTTTGGCTTCACATCAGGGTTTTAACTAGGTTTTTGGTCATCAGAAACTGACGGCACTTACATGCCTGCTGGCCAGTGTCTGTGGGATAAATGGTCAGTCTCCTGACACACTTGTTTGGTTCTCTTTCTACCTGGTGATCACTTCATGAGCCATTGACTCTGTGTCCAGAGCAAACCCCTGAGCTCCCAGTATCCTTTATGCTCTGAGTTCTTTGAACCAGCAGAAGTCCTTTGTGTGTGCATGTGTTATGTATGTGTGTGAGTGTACTTGTGTGTGTATACAAGTGTGTGTGCCAGAATGGGTGCCAGATTTTGACATCAGATGTCTTCTTCAGTTACTCATCACCTGAGACAGGGTCTCTCACTGAGCCTATAGTTCACACTAAGCTAGACTGTTTAGCCAGTGAGCTGCCAGGGATCCTATTGTCTCTGCCTCCCCAGCAGTGGGATTACCATTGCATGCCACCATGCCTGGATTTCTTTTACATGAGCACTGGGGATTGAACTCAGGTCCACATGGTTTGTGTAGCGAGTGCTTTGCTGGCAGAGCCATTTCTCCAGCCCCAGTAACCTGTCTTGAAGTCTTGCATTTCCTCACCCTGTGTAGTTGTGGCTGCTTCTAGGAACTGACTGGCTTTTCAGGCTGGGCCAGTGTCTTATAATGGAGAAGGATCAAGCATTCAGTCAGCCAGCTGCCCTGGCTTTCGGGGACTCAGCGACTCCCTTTCCTGGAAACAAAGCCAACGATTGCCGTGGGTGGTAATGCCTGGTGCCAGGCTCTGGGGACCTCTTATATGTTGTCTTATTATTTAGCGTTTACATCGGCATGTTGAGCAGTATCAGTTTTCACTTCATTTGATGTGTAAAATTGGAAGTTTAGGCAGACTAAGTAGCATCCCCAAGGTCAAATGCAGAGCTGGGATTTGATCTGAGATCTGCCTGACTCCAGAGCCTTCTGTCAGTCTCCGCCCACACTGTACTGCAGGCCCCGAGGATGTTTCTATAAAACACAAAGAGCCCTTCATGGAGAGTCGGGAAGCGCCCTTCCTTCCATTCATCTCTTGAATATTTCACTTGCACACCAAATTGCTGGAAGCCCTACGAGGTCTTACGGGGAATAAACCTGCTTCTTTCTATTTACATCAGAATTGCGCCTTTAAACACAGATCTCTCCTCTCTTTATCTAATTTGTGTGTTTGTGTATATGTGTTCATATGTTTCTGTGTGTATGTTCATGGGAGTCTGCACATGTATATGTGTGTCCACATGTGTAAACACTCACACGTGCATACATATGTGTGTAAGTGTTCCTGTCTGCAAATACATGTATATGTGTAAGTGTTCGTGTGTGTGTGTGTGTGTGTGCAGCCACATGTTTTCAGGCTTGTATGGTGTGTGTGTGTGTGTGCAGCCACATGTTTTCAGGCTCATGTGGAGTCCAGATGTTTTTGGGATGTCTGTTTCTCCATCTTATCTTGTGAGACAGGTTTCTCTGAACTGGAAGCTGCCAGATTCAGCTAGACTGGCTGGTTAGCAAGCCCCCAGGACATATACGTTTCTGCTTTCCAGGTGTTGGAGTTAAAGGTGTCTGCCACTGTGCCCAGCTCTTTACTTGGGTGCTGGGGATCTGAACTCAGGTCCTCATGCTTGCACAGGGAGCACTTTGCCTACTCAGCCATCCTGAGTTCTTACTATACTTACCACTCTGATATGGGTCCTATCTTGTCTCTTTGAATCTCAGCTTCCCCTTCTGTAAGGTTAAGGGCACGAGGCATCTGACTGTGTGATAAACTAGTAACTGGCTAGTTCTCCAGCTAGAAGTGACCAGAACTCAGGATCAAATTCAGGAGACAGTTCTCTGTTAACTGGGCGCTTCTTAGGACTGGAGCTGCTGAGAGGAGAACAGCAAAGCAGGAAGATTCTGCCACGGCCTTGAATTCCTACCCAGAGGCAGTTTTCAAACCTTGGCATAGGAAGCTGAGGGGACAGTCTCCCTGATCTGTCTGGGGTCTGGGAAGTGGCCTGGGTATCTTGCATTCATCTCTGTGAGTCACTAAGGAGGAACACAGGCCAGCACTGGAGAAGGCCTCTAGGGGATCATTTTGACTGAGACTTGGAGGACAGGTATCAGTTCTCCAGGCATAAAGGATAGGGGGGGAAGGGTATTGAGGCAGAGGGAACAGCCATGTGGGAGGCTCTGGGAAAGGAAGAACAGGCACCCACCAGAGATCCCTTTACAGTCCCTGCCTGACCAGATCAATGAGAAATGTGAAGGACAGGTCTCCGGTCAGTCATGCAGCCTTTTCCGAGAGAAGCTAGGAGCCAGACAGGGAGCGAGGGCTCTGGGTAGGAGAAGCTATGGCTGCTTTCCCCGGTCTCAGACCTGATCTCTGGAACCAGGGTGTCCTTGGGGATGCTGATTCTAAGAGCTGGAGAGAAGGCGTGTCTGTCTGGCAGGGTCTGGGGTCCATGGGGCCCCCTTGTCTGGGCCACCACCCTGGCTGACAATGGAAATGCTGGCACAGGAGAAACACTCTATTCAGGTGCCTGGCATTGTCGGCGGAGGGGGCGGCTGTGCAAGCTAATTTTGCTCTGCTCATCTTTGAATGGGGGTAATTGCTGGGAGTTGCCAGTGTTCCAGGTTGTTCCCTGGAAGAGGAGGGCATGTCCAGGGCTCTGCTAATGCTGCCTGTGCAGGTTGAGCAGTGAAACCTGGTAGGATGGTATGAAGATGTCACAGGATCACAGGGTGATACAACCACGAGGACCCTATGTGTCACTTCAGTTGATCTGCTTATTTTGTAGATGGGAAACCAGAGATACCGAAGGGTGTGGCTTGCAGGGCCTCATGCAGGGTAGCCTTGCTGAGCTTGACTCTGAGGAATGACCCAGTCACCCCCCATGTTGGCTGTGCTCCCTGTCTCCACTCTGCCGGAGTCCTTCTAAGGCTTCCAGGCTGGGTATTCATATATGTGAGAGGCCTTTTCCCTTCCTCTGGCTACAGGAGACCAGCGAAGCAGTGGGGTCACCGAGGCCAGCAGCCTCCTGGGGGGCTCCCCTCGGCGCCCATGTGGCCGGAAGGGCTCCCCGTATCACACAGGACAGCTGCACCCCGCAGTACGGGTAGCTGACCTCCTACAACACATCAACCAGATGAAGACGGCAGAGGGCTATGGCTTCAAGCAGGAATATGAGGTGGGCCCGGCCCGTTCTCCTCACTGTGGAACCTCACTTGGCAACTCTCAGTGTAACCCTGTTGGACCTTCCCTTTGACGGTCCCCAGCTCAACTTACCCTTTGACCTTGAATCTGAGCATTCCTTCAAGCTCGGACGGTCTGGTTTCTCACTGTTCCATCCCAGCTCCACCCTGACCATGAGTCTAGTCCTGTCTGTGGTTGGAACCACATCAATGCTGACCTTGACCTAACTCTATCCTGACATTGACCCATGACCCTCATCCTAAGCTCCTCCTCCTTGGATCCCAGCTACCCTCATCTGGACACCAGCACTGCCCCCACTTACGCTTAATCTCACCCTTAATCTTTACCATTTCATCTCTCCTCTCTTCCCAGCTCAAACTCAGAGTTCTGTACCCTAAACTATGAACTCTGACCTCTCTTTCATTCAGCTTTTCCTTCCTGACACACTCATGTGCCCTGTCCCCCACCCTGCCTCCCTCATTCCCCTGTGGAGAGGGGTCCCAAGAGTCTTGGGGCCTCTCTGTCCCACTGACTACATTTTCCCATTGACAGAGTTTCTTTGAAGGCTGGGATGCCACCAAAAAGAAAGACAAGCTCAAAGGCAGCCGGCAGGAGACAGTGTCTGCCTGTGAGTCCCAGGGAAGGGGCTGGGGCTCACAATGACAGGAGGGAGGGAGGAGGTGAATGGCTAGAGTATGCTCTGGGGAGTCTTGTCCTCAGAAACATAAGGGCCCTGGCCTCGTGTGTGAGGGCACAGTGTCTCACACCATTGTCACCATCGCTGCCCTGTGACAGGGGAGGCAGTATAATCCTATCGTCAAGATGAGGAAACAGAGGTTTGGGAGCAGGAGACCTTGGTTCAAGGTTGCACATCTAATTGCTGCTTATCTTCTGTTTTAACTCCATGCCCAGACTCAAACCGTTGGTCTAGCCTCACAGTGCCCAGAGCTTTCCAAGGTCATCTCTGAGCCCTTAGAGGTCACCTGGCAGCCATGCCTGGACACTTCCCCTAGCCTCCAAGAGACCTTCCCCACCTACCAAGCTCCAGACTCCCTGACAGCTCTGCTCTGTCACTCTGTTCCCAGATGACCGTCACCGAGTGAAACTGCACCCAATGCTGGGAGACCCGGATGCTGACTACATTTCTGCCAACTACATAGACGTGAGTGCCTTGCCCGGCTCTTTCTGCTTACCTGTCCCTGTCCCCTCCAGGCTCACTGTCCATGCAGGGCGGAAACCTACCAGAGAGTAATTGGGGGTCTGAATGGCTGAGTTGCATTTGATGTCAGGAACTCAGAGATGGGGAGCTGAGAGTAGGTGGCTGCCTGCAGGAAGTATCCTGAGTGCTGTACTGGGGAGGTAAAGCAAGGTCTGGAATCAGACAGAGAGGCTGAGGGAAGGGAGGAGCTGCCTCAGCAAGGGGCCAAGAGCTTGGAGGTGGGAGTCTCTTGATTTCCATAGTGAAGCTGAAGAGGTTATGCAGGGCTAGATGGTAAAGACCTTGTGTGGCAGGGCTAAGGCCTCGGGCCATCTCCCAGGGTCACCAGGAAGTTGTCAAGTGTTTTGACTTTGATTACAGTGGCCCTTCACATACAGGGAGGCATGTTTACTGAGCACATACTATGTGCCAGGCATAGTGATAAGCGCTTTACACACAATCTCAAGTTTCATATAACCTTATCATCCTATAATGCATGAACTCCCCTGTAAGAGGAGGAAGCTGGAGCTCAGAGAGGTGAAGTTACTGGCTCTAGGACACACAGCTAGAGTGGTAAAGAAAGGACTCAAGCCCCAGCTAGGCTGTCTCTGCAGCCTCTGGTGCTGACCATTTGGCTATCCTGACACCTATTAGATCTGGGTGGACGGGAGAGCGGGTCCAAGAGAGGGCAGACTTCCCAGGTATGGATGGGGGTGGTGGTGATGTGAACCGGGCAAGGCCCAGGGACTTGACTGCACTCCGTGCAGCAAGCTGAGCTTGGAAGAGCATCCTTTAATTGTGTAGGAAATGTATTTTGAGCACCTGGGCACCAGGGACAGAGATGAGATCACGTGACTATTGCTCTCTCTCTCTCTCTCTCTCTCTCTCTCTCTCTCTCTCTCTCTCTCTCTCTCTCTCTCTCTCTCTAATACGGAGATTCTAGTATGGGGAAAGAGATTAACACTGAAGGAGATTCATTTCAGATTAGCTGGGAAGGCATAGGCAAGAAGAAAAGTGTCACAGAGCCCGTTAGTGGCAGAAGCCAGGGCTGGCTGTGTGGACTGTGGGAGAAGCAGTGTGGCTGTGGAGGAAGGGGAGGGACTCAGCTACAAACGGCGAAGGCAAAGGCCCAGGAGGAAGCCATAGGATCCCAGGGTTGAGGTCATCAGGACCTTGGGAGATGACTCTTCTCTCCCTCTTCCATCTTCCTCCTGGAGCTACGTGTGCCACCCTTGTTTCCCAGAACACTTTGCCTTCTCCCTGCCTCCCATGCTGCCCCTTGCCTGGGGGAAGAGTCAAGCCTGGCCTGTTCACAGGCTTGGGCAGCTTGGAGACGGTGGACTTTTCTCACTGGTTCTACCTGGTTGGTTTCTCTTGGGCCCTGACAGGGACATGCCCATCCCTCTCTCCACCCAAGTGCTGGCCTCCTGTCTCTGTTCTGCCTGCCAACTCATGCCACCCTTTCTGGCCTCTCCTGTGCCCCGTCCACCTCCATCCACCTCTGGCCTAACATCTGTCTCTTTTGCTTTGTTCTGTTCCCTCACTGGAATCATTAAGATTCGGATAAACCGACAAGTAAGTATCTTTTCCCTCTCCTCCTCCTCTTCCTCCTTCTCCTCCTTTTCCTGTCTCGTGGAATGGCTGTGTCCCGTGACCTCTCACAGACTCTGGCTGGCTGTCTCTCTTTCTCTCCCTCCTTCCCCTCTCCTGACACTGAATACCAGCCACACATCCCAGCAGCCTGCCAGGGGCTGCCTCAACTGAAGACTGTCTCCCCACTGGGAGACATTCCTTCCCACCTTTGGTTCTCTCAACAAGGACAGCTTTGTTGGGGTGCTGGTCACTGCTGTCACCTTTGTCCCCCTGACTAGCCATTTCCTGTGAGCTCTACCAGCTCTGCCCTTCTGTAGAGCTTCTGGAGTGTAGAGCTGGGAAGCTTCCCGGAGAGCCCTTTTCTCTGCCATGGCTCCGAGAGGCCGAGGCCTCAGACAGGCCTGGCCAGGCCTAACTCATCTCCCTAGTGTTCAAATCCCTTTGTGGTCAGTTTACTTAAAAACAACCCCCATCAATTTGCCCTCCATTTAGCCTCAATTCAAATGTGCTTCTTTTTCTTTTTTTTAAAATTAGTTTGAATATCAGTTTAAAAATTGTAAAATCTTTTGCTCTTTGGAGAATTAAACCAAGGGCTGAGGACAGCTCAGTTAGTGGAATGCTGGCCAAGCATGCATGAAGCCTTGGGTTTAGACCAAGATTCATATAAAAACTGGGAGTGGTGGCGCTGGGGGGCAGAGGCAGGCGGGCTCTGAGATGGAGGCCAGCCTGGTCCACAGAGCGAGTTCCAGGACAGCCAGGGCCGTGTAGAAAGACCTCATCTCAAAGAACAAACAAAACAAAAATCAAAGAAATTCAAGGTCATTCTCAGATACATAGTAAGTTTGAGGCTAACCTGTCTTAAAATAAGTAAAAAAAGAAAGAAAATGAAAGAGAAAAGAATCCAAACTAATTTAGTCATCCTTTGACTTGATTTGTTTGTTTGTTTGTTTTTTGAGACACTGTGTAGCTTTGGAACCTGTCCTGGAACTAGCTCTTGTAGATCAGGCTGGCCTTGAACTCACAGAGATCTGCCTGCCTTTGCCTCCCGACTGCTGGGACTAAAGGCGTACACCACCACCACCCGGCTTTGAATTGATTTTAAAACATTTTATTTTCATAGTATTTATAATCAACATCATCATTATTATTAATTTGGCTTTTTGATATGGAGTCTCACTCTGTAGCTAGGCTTGCTTGGAAGTTACTACGTAGCTGAGGCCGGACTCAAATACACAGCAATCTTTTGCCTCAGCCTCCTGAATGTGAGGATTATATTTCATACTATTTAATGACTGGTATTCTTTGCTATTTTGTGGGTATGTTTTCCATTTTATCTAGTTTTAAAAAAAGATATTTCATTTTTTTTTTTTATCATTGCTAGGCTTCTGTTCATTATCAGACTTCCGGACAACATAGAGAGACTAACATAAGACGTGAGAGGTTCCCCCAGTCACATTTGGCAGAGACAGCCAATTATCTCAGCCGTGCCCCTTATTTTGAGTGCAGTCACACAGTTGGTTTGCAAAATTCTCAAATGAAAAAGACCCATTAGGCTCACAAAAGACAGTGGATGTGCTGAGTCCTAGCGCCCCCTGTGGGTTGTGATGAATATTGGTCCTTACTGGCCTTAGACTTGCCTTTGAATCTCACCATTTGGTTCCCTCTAGTCAGACTCTTAAGAAATACCCTTAGAAGTCTCACTGGGCTTAATGCTAATTCAAATGCCAGTGAACAATCGTGTTGCCAACGGCACCTGCCAGGTCCCAGGCACTTAGAATTCAAAGGGTCATTTGGCAGGTGAGAATGTTGAGTCTGAGAAAGGTGATGTGACTTCTGCAAGGCCACAGCCAGCATTGTCATCCACTGCCCCCCAGCACCACCCACTCAGACTCCAGCAAGGGTGCAGATTGTGTGATCCTAGCACCTGCTTGGGGCATGAGGTCCAGAGCTCTCCAGTGCCACTCCCAAAAGTGGAAGTGTGCAGGGTGATTTGCTCACTTTAAAATACAATCATTTAAAACTTGTATTTATGGGGGTTTGGGCATGGGTGAGTTGGTAAATGCTTCCTTTGCAAGTGTTAGGACCCATGTTCAATTCCCAGAACCCATGTGGGGACTCATGTTTGTAATCCCAGCACTGGGCAAGGAGAGCCAGGTGGATCTTTTGGGCTGGTTGGCCAGTTTAGCCCTATTGAAAGGTATCAGGCCAAAGAGACATCCCGTCTTCAAGGAGGTAGACAGCTGGTCTAAGACTAGTACTTGAGGTTGTTGTCTGGTATCTACACAATGCACACATGTACCCTGCTGGCATGTGCAACCCTCACCCCTACACCTGCACATGTGTACATACACACGTAGGCATAGAAAAACTTCTATTAGTGTTCTTTGTGTAATATGATTGTACAGTAGCAGATGTCTTACGTGAGAAGTTAGGGCTGCGAGATGGCCCAGCAGGTAAAACTCTGATGCTCAGCCTGATGACCAGAGTTTGAGCCCTGGGATCCCACACAGGAGATGGAGAGAACTGACCCTGTGGGTTGTCGCCTGACATCCACACACATGCTGCAGCACTTACCCATGCACGCTCTTCCCCGTAATCACAAATTAAATAAAAATGTAACATTTAAAAAATGAACATGTAGAAATTTTGAGTTGTGTGCCCGTACACTTGCTCCAAATAGGACTGTATGGGGGCTTGGAGAGCCCCTTTCTCAGTGGTTAAGAGCACAGGCTGCTCTCCCAGAGGATCTGAGTTCAATTCCAACAACCCGCAGATGGCTCACAACCAACTGTAATTCCAGTTCTAGGGAATCCGATGTCCTCCTCCAGGCTCTGCTGTTCCTACACACACACACACACACACACACACACACACACGACACACATAAACTCATGTAGGCATACATGTATGCACATAAATGATAAATAAATACATATTAAAACAAAAACAAATAGGCCTGCATGACAAGGTTGGTTGGATGGCTCTGGGCCACTTTCTCCAAAATGTAATTTTCCAATAGTGAAAGAATGGGATCCTGGAAAGGACTGGAAACAGTTGCAACAGAGCTGAATTTTAGGTCATCCACTCACTGGGCAATCAATCAGGTTCCCTTCCTTTTTATGCTGGGGCTGGATTCCAGAGTCTCTCCCATGCCTGGCAAGCATTCAACTATATCAAGCCCAATCATTCTGTTTAGTTGAGTTCAGGTCCTCTGTTACTGACTAACGCTTGAATGCTGGCATGGAGCCTGGGCCCTTGTGGAATAAGGGTAGAGGTGTAGAGCTGGCTGAATCTGATGATGAACCTGTGGTGGGCGGAGTTTAGTGGGCGGAGTTTAGGCAAACTGGTTTTGCTGGGTGCCGGGGCACAAGCAGTTCAGGGTAACCTGTTCCCAAGCTAGGACCAGGCCCTCCTGACCCTCCGCCTCTGCTGTCCCTCTGACCTTCTCCAGAGGCAATGGCTCGGGACATGGGAGGCTGTTGTAGTGACGAAGGAGTACTCCCGAGGTTTTTCAGAGTTAGTCACTTTGAAGGGGTTTTGACTTTTCCCAGGGGGAACTGTGAGGCTGTCTGGCTGTCATCCAGTTGCAGAGGGCAACAGAGGCTTGGAAACGTCCAGCCTTACTGGATGTTCTTGCTGTCTGAGGCTCTGCAGTGTGGGCATTGTCAAAGAACTGGCTGGAAATGCATTTTCCAGATCCAGCCCCACCCTCTGAGCCCAAGTCTGCCTTTGACCACATCCCAGGGTCTCTGCATACCAAAAGTGCCAAAGTTATCTCCTCTAGGTGAAGTGACAGACATAAATTTTATAATAGCCAATCATTGGGATCAATGTGGTTTTTCTTGTGTGTGTTTATGTCTGTGTGTGCATGCTTGTGTGAACACTGTGTGTGTGTGTGTGCACATGCGTGTGTGCGTGCATGCGTGCATACTGGGATAGAATCCAGAGTTTCCTGCATGCTAGGCAAATGCTCTACCCCTGAGCCTCATCCTCAGCCCAGTTGATTGGTTTTAATTGAGTTCTACTACTTCATTATTTATACTAATACGTGCTGGAACTTGTTGGCACCTGCCAGCAGGGGCCCGGGTCCGTTAGACCTCAGAGCTCCGGTGGGCACCTCCCATTCCAGCCACACTCCGGTGGGCACCTCCCATTCCAGCCACACTCGGGTGGGCACCTCCCATTCCAGCCACACTCGGGTGGGCACCTCCCATTCCAGTCCTTCTTTTGCCCCCTTCTGCTTTTGCTTGCTGAGGGCTGGGATTCAAGGCATGTGCCTATCAACAGTATTTGGACCTTTAGAGACTTTTTTTAAAGTTTATTTTTTTATTATGTATACAGAAGGATGTATACAGAAGAATGTCTGCCTGCAGACCAGAAGAGGGCATCAGATCCCACGATAGATGGTTGTGAGCCACCATGTGGTTGCTGGGAATTGAACTCAGGACCTCTGGAAGAGCAACCATCTCTCCAGCTGGACCTTTGGAGACCTTTGAGTCAGGGTTAAAAATAACAACTGCTGTTTGCCCTGTTTTGTATTTGGCCTGGCAATAAATGCTTAACCTACATTACTGTTTGTACTCCTCATGTCCCTGGGAGGGAAATCTTGATATGATCTACTTTATAGCAACGGAGATGGAGGCCAAGAGAGGGAAAGCGTGTTTTCTTGAGGGCAGCTGGGATGGATCCTGGCAGTGAGGCACTAGGGCCATTTGGGTTCTCAAACCCTGGGGATCCAGATGAATTGCAAGGAGCTCTGTTGAGAGCCAGGGGCAGAGACTTGGTGGCTTTCTCTTGCGCCTGCTGCCATTCTGCTTTGGAAACTTAACACAGTGTCTGCACAGACTTCCTGGCTGGCTCTTGTCCCACAAAGATACAGCCTGTGAGTGACCTTGGGGTCACTGTGGTTTGGGAACCTCAGCTCTTTCCTGTTTGGCCTGAGGGCTCTGGCGATGGGAGGGAGCTCTTGGCTTTTCTTTCACATCAGATAGAAGGTAGTGTTCAGAACAGCGTGGGGACCATCACCATGACTCTGGGACCTCACTGATCATGCATCTGAGGTCTCTGGGGATGGAGGATGAGGTAGCTCTTGGCTTCTCTTTCATGTAAAATAAACAGTAGTATTTAGAACAGTGTGGGACCATCACTGGGTCTCAGGAAAATTCCTTATCATCAGTAAGAACCAATTTAAAAATTGTATCTAAGGGCCCTTTGCTTCTAACTTGAAACCCTCTTTAAGATTTCTCCTGCAGGCTCTGGGTAGCTGAGGTCCTTGGGTAGGGTACTCTACATTCTGAATGCCCTGACTGAAACTGGGGATTCTGACAACCGCTGGGTCTCCTATCTCTGGGGTCCAGGGTGGATTCTGTTTCTGGGACTCTGGGAACTGGGCGGCAGCATCCCGGGCTTCATTTGTCTCTGAGCAGCAGCCTTGCTATTAACAGATAACTCTCCTGCTTTGAAGGTGGGGGGACTGCCGGGCTCACAGAGGTGCACCCTCCATAGGGCTCCATGGCAAGACCCCGGGTTCTTAGCCTTGCTTGCCTCGGCTTTGCGACTGGGAGGACAAGGTTCCACGTGGGGGTGCGAGTTTCTGGAGGACACTGCTCCTGGAAGGAGGGTGATAGGTAGCAGTGTGAGGGAACAGAAGTCTGTTCCTCGGCATTCATTTCGCCCTATTCTCCTGTTCCAGGGCTACCACAGGTCAAACCACTTCATAGCCACTCAAGGTACCTGGCCCCTTAGCCTGTGGCGCCCTCTCATGATCTGGAATGTCCGCTGCCCGTCTGCCTGCCTTCCCTGCTCACCTGCTCAGCCCCCCATCTGCCTCCCCATCCGTCTCGTCTCTGTGTCCCCATTGCCTGCCTGCGTCTCTTATATCTAACTGCAGCCCTTATCTGCCCTGCCTGTCTGTGCCTCCTGATATGATCAGTCCCTCCCCGGTAACCTCGCTGTGTGTACCTCTGTAGTGATGCATGTAAGGGCTGGGGTTGTACTCACTGTCATGGAGCATGCCTCTTGGTCCAACTGACCACCCGGGTCCCTCTAGTCCAGTCTCCCCTCTGCTACCGTCTCTCTATCCACCTCTCTCAGAGGTTTGTCCATGGACTGAGAGTCTACCATCCATATGGCTCACTAAGCCTTAGCACACCAGGCTCTCCAGCCTGGCTCTGCCTTGCTATTGCGAATCCCGGGGCCCTACAGGCATAAAGCTGTGGTTGGTGGGGTATATTGAGATGAGTGAAAAGTCCCCATTGGAATTGGGTCCTGGGAACTTCCCAACAAGGGATGGTGTCACTGGGTATCATGGTGTGCTGGCCATGGCCGGGGTGGGGGTGGGGGAAACCTTGCTCAGGGATAGGCACTCTCTATGCCCCCAGGGCCGAAGCCTGAAATGATCTACGATTTCTGGCGCATGGTGTGGCAGGAACAGTGTGTGAGCATCGTCATGATCACCAAGCTGGTAGAGGTGGGCAGGGTAAGCGGAACTGCGGGCCGGGTTGGGGGCAGGGTGGGCTTCATGGCTGGCTAAGAGCCTGCTGAACCCTATGCTATGGTGGCCCCAGGTAAAGTGCTCTCGCTACTGGCCTGAGGACTCAGACATGTATGGAGACATCAAGATCACACTGGTAAAGACAGAGACACTGGCTGAGTATGTGGTGCGCACCTTTGCCCTGGAGCGGGTGAGTCTCCCCCTATACCTGTTTCATGTAGAGCTTACATTGCCTGAGCCTTGGAAACATAAAAGGAGAGGGAGGGGCAAGGAAGCCCTTCTAACTTGCTGGGATCTTGGCTGAGGTATGGGATGGTGGCTGTTCCCGCTGGACTCCAGTATGCATCAAATATGGAGATGCAATGACCGCCCTGTGTGGGACACTGTGCTGAGCATTGTGTCAGCCCCAGGATGACATGTTTACCATCAGTTCTGTTTTGCAGATGAAAATAGCGAGGGGCAGAGGGTTTCCTCATGTATCAGGGTCTAGGTTCCCACTTACTTACTCTGTAAAATCCTCAGAGGAGGGTTGGCAAGATGGCTCAGTGGGTTTTAAAAATACTTGCTGTGCAAGCGTGGCGACTCCTGAGTCATAGTACTGTTCTGTTTACACAACAGCCCTGGGATAAGGTGGGTGTTGGACAGCATGGCTTTAAGCCTCTGGTGGACTCAATCCAAACACAGAGTGTGTACCTCAGCAGAGGGGATTGTCCGACCGGGCCTTCATTTCCTCCTCACACCACAATGGATGCGGATACTTACCTCACCAATGAGGAGTAAGCAGAGCCCGGCACACGGCAGGTGCTGCTGACAACTGACTGTCACCACTGTGGTTTCCACAGAGAGGCTACTCCACCCGGCACGAGGTCCGCCAGTTCCACTTTACAGCCTGGCCAGAGCATGGCGTCCCCTACCATGCCACGGGGCTGCTGGCCTTCATCAGGCGTGTGAAGGCTTCCACTCCACCTGATGCTGGGCCCGTTGTCATCCACTGCAGGTGGGAAGGCCAGGGCTGGGGGAGCTGGACTGTAGTCGGGCAGGGTCATGGTCCCTAAAGAGGACCGGACTTGGGTTCAGCCTGCTTGGGGACAGAGGATAAGGGAGAATGATTCCCTAAAGATCCTGTGAGCTTCGGCTCTGAGGTTGGCACCCCCGGAATCCCCTTACCAGAGCTGAGGAGTCCTGGAGCCTGCAAGCCCACAGCCCCTGTGGCTTATACTGGCTTCTCTGTAGGAATTCTCACAAACTCTGATTTCCCTTGCCTGACAGCCTCCTGGTTAGTGTCTGTCTGTCTGTCTTTCTTTCTCTTCCTCTCTCTTCAGAGTTCATTAAGATAGCATCTTCTAAGAATGAGTTCCAGCTGATACAGAAAGTCTGTCATGCAAAATGTAGTTTATATCATGAGCAGCGAGTGTGCCGGCACCTGATGGTTTACTAGCTGAACCGTGAGCTCAGTCTTCTAGATTGAATAACAAAGCATGGGGGTGGGGGTGGCAGACGGAAGTGCTTGATCCTCAGCACCTGTGTACAAAGCTGGGCGTGGCGGCACATGCCTGTCATCCTGGCCTTGGGAGACAGAGACAGGAAAACCCCTGGCCCTCACTGGCCTGGCCAGCAAGTCCCAGGTCCCAGGGTGAGACCCTGGCTCAGAAGGAACCATGTGTAGTGCTCCTGGGGAATGACACCTGATGTTGACCTCTGGCTTCTGACAAGCTTGTCCATGTGTAAAAGTATTAATCCCCCACTACACACACACATAGACACACAGACACATACGCATACACATGCACACATACACACATGCACACAGGCACGCACATGCACCCATGCACACAGCCAGGTTCCGGAATGTTCCCTATTCCCAGAGCAATCACAATCTGACTTCTTCCCTGCAGGAAGCCTTTCATGGGTTTGAAGCTGGTGTGAATGAAGTCCCCCCAGTGTGAGCTCTCTGCTGTGTGACTTTCTTCCCTCTCCTTTGTGTGTGAGGTCCATCCACACAGCGTCACATGCCAGGGTGAACAAGCTCTGGTGTATCTGTCCACCTTCTGTTGCTCGGGATCCACTGGTTTTCACCAGAAATAGTGGTGCTAAAAAAAAAATGGCAGCACTAAGGATGTTCTAACACGGTGGTTCTCAACCTATTAATGCTTTGACCCTTGAATACGGTTCCTCATGCTGTGATAATAGCCCCACACTGTAAAATTATTTCATTGCTGCTTCATAACTGTGATTTTGTTGCTGTTATGAATCGCAATATAAATATCTGATATGTGACTCTTAAGGGCTCGAGACCCACAGGTTGGAAACAGCTGTTCTAAGGTGTGGCTTCGATAGGAAGTGCACACGTATTGCTGTGGGCCCTCTGTGTGCACAGACCTACCATCTGTGAACATTCAGCCCTAGTGGATGCTCTCCAGGTCTCCCAAAACGCTTGTGTGATATGAGCTGTGTTGTCCCCGGTGATGCTTTGATGGTGGCGGCTTCAAAGCTGGAATCCTGGGGCCTCCTTCCCAACCCGCCCTCCATCAGCACTGCTCCTTGTGGATGCAGTGATGAATCCAGGTGGAGTTAGGGAGCTGGCCGCATAAATAGGGACCATGTAGCAAGTGTTTTAGCAGAAGCTAGCCATATTGCTCTGAGAGTTTTGAAGAGGGCCATGTGTTGGGAAGCGTTGGAAGTTCCAGCTGGGGATGTGGATGGGTATGAATGTGTGGGTTTTGAAGGATATGAAGGAGTCTGGGATTTCCAAGGGGAATGTGTGTTCTTAGACTGCATTCTGAGAATCACCTCCATCTCTCCCACCCCTGAATCTTGACTGTTAAGTTGAGCTAGCCTCACTTCCATGTCTTCCTATCCTCTTTCTGTCCTTTCCTTCCCCGGGTCTTGCTCGATGCCCTCAACTGTGTCCTCTGCTACATCATACAGAGCTCCAGCTCCACAACCACTCTTTGTTGGAGTGCTCCCAACCCCTAAGTTATATAGCTATGGCAGATACTCTGGTGTCTACTTCTTTTCCCTGATTTCTATTCCCTGGCCCTGATGTGGCTCTGGCCTTCTCTTCCCCTCAGCGCAGGCACTGGCCGCACAGGCTGCTACATCGTCCTGGACGTGATGTTGGACATGGCTGAATGTGAGGGCGTCGTGGACATTTACAACTGTGTGAAGACCCTCTGTTCCCGGCGGGTCAACATGATCCAGACTGAGGTTCAGACCAGCCCTGTCCCCGGCCTCTCCCCTCCATCTAGGTTTATCATGAAGCTCAGAGCTGGAGTAACATGTCTTCAGGCCATCCCAGGCCCTTTCTTCCCTGGGACCATCTCAAACATGGCAGTGGGGGGTTGGGAGGGTCTTGTAGTTCTCTCCAAACCTCACTTCATGGTGTTGTGCCAGGTGAGTCAGATGGCGGCGGGTTCTAGAGTCACGGTACCAGGCTTTGTGCCCTCACTAGACCTGGGATCTTGGACTGTCCCTCCATGCTCAGATGATCCCCTGGGAATGTTCCTGGGATGTAGTAGATGAGCTGATGTGATGGCTGGACCCAGCCAAGCATCCCTGCCTCAGCTGTGGCCATGTTTTTCCTTCATCCTTGGTAGAGCTCAGCTTCCAGCTCTCTCTTCATTCTTAGATTCTCATCTCCTGTTCTAGGAACAATACATCTTCATCCATGATGCAATCCTGGAGGCCTGCCTGTGCGGGGAGACCACGATCCCTGTCAATGAGTTCAAGGCCACCTACAGGGAGATGATCCGAATTGACCCTCAGAGTAATTCCTCCCAGCTTCGGGAAGAATTCCAGGTAGGGGGATGTGTGTATAGGTGTGAGGTATGGGGTGTATGTGTAAAGTTGGTTATGTGTGTACAGGGCATGGTTGTACATGGTTGTACATATAGGAGTGGGGGTGGATGTGTGTGTAGGTGGGTGCAGGGTGTGTGAATGTGTGTATGTATAGATGTGGGGTATATGAGTGTGTATGTGTGTTTGTGTGTAGGTGTGGGGAGCATGAGCATGTATATAGGAGTGGGTTGTGTGTGTGTGTAGGAGTTTGGTGTGTGTGCATAGAAGTGGGGTGCGTGTATATAGGTATGAGTGTGTATATAGGAGTGGTGTGTGTGTGAGTGTGAGCATGTGTACTGGAAGATCATCAGTACTGTAACTGTCCAGGGTCAATCAGGAAGGACTGACCTGAGACCCAGCTTGAGGGACAGAGCCAGGTGACTGAAAAGGACTTTGAGACAGTGAAGGACATGTGTCAGAGCAGTTGTGCCCCAGGCTTTTGGGGTTTGGATCCTGGCTTACCTTAAGGAGCTGTGGGGAGCCTGAAAAAGTCACCTCACCTCTCTAAGCTCTTGTTTTCGCCACCTAGGAAAGAAAGGGAGTTCCCATGGCCCTGCAGGTGTGGAGCTATCAGGTTGCTTCTGGTGTCCTAAGAAAGCTACCTCAGGGGCTCCAGCAGCTGTGAAGTGTGACAGGGTACCATCAGTTAGAGTTGATCCAGGGACTTCAGTGACACTGCTCCACTTGGTTTCTGCCCATCCTTGGTTCTGCTGTTTTGTTTGTTTTGCTTTTGAGACAGTGTCTTATGCAGCCCAGCCTGGTCCTGAACTTGTATAGACAGGGATGACCTTGGGTTCCTGATACTTTTGCCTTTGCCTCCCTGGTGCTGTAATTATAGGTGTGCACCACCAACTCAGAACTGTGTGGGTCGGGGGCGGGGGTAGCTGAGGAGAACCTTTGGTGCTTTTCCTCAGGTACTGTCTGCCTTACTACTACTACTACTACTACTACTACTACTACTACTACTACTACTATTATTATTTTGAGAGAAGGTCTTTCCAAGGGTCTGTAATTTGCCAAGTAACCCAGGCTGGTGGCCAGTGAGTCCTAGGGGCCTGGGGTTTTGCCTGTCTCCTTTCCCTATTGCTAGCATGACAAGTTTGTGCCACCATGTTTAGCTTTTTATTTTATTGTTATTTTGTAAATATGTGGGTTCTGGGATTAAGTTAAGATCCTCATGCTATACCCATGATAGACCCAGGCTCTGGTGGGATGCTTTGGATGGGGCCAGGCTGCTCTCCAGAGGAATCTGCTGATGTCTGGGTGCCAGAGACCTGGGGGTTCCCTCCACTCAGGGTTCCCATGTTCCCTTAGCCATATGGCATTTGTGGTTCTGAAGCCAGTGTAGGGTGACCTAGGAAATGTGGCTGGTGATTCCTGGAGAGAGGTATTAGCTTTGGGGATCATGACAGACTTAGGGTCCTGGGAGGGATCCTCAAGAATAAAAGAGAAACTGAGGCTGTAGTACATGAAGCCTGAAGGCGGGGTGTTGTAGAGATCTCACAGCGCGGGCTAGGACCTGTGTCAAGGGTTTAGGATTACATTCTGTCTAGACAGAGCTGTGACCAAGGCTTCTGCCTCCTGTCTGGGGTTGGCTCTAGGGAAGAGGTAGGGCTCAGGCTTGCATCTTTGAAAGCTCTGGTCCTCTCTGGACCTGCCACACACCGGGCTCTGCTCAGTGCCTGGCATGACCTCATTTTGGAGATCTCATGATCTCCGGATGCCCTATGAAAAAGGTGTATCATTTTCCCATTTTACAAGTGAGAAAAGTAAGTCACTTACCAAGGCCACACTGGCCCAGGGTGACAGATGCTCATCCCAAAGCTCAGTCTAGGTCCTCCGTGGCCTGGTGATAGGCAGCTTGGCTCCCTAACGTCTTTCTCTCTGGGCCTCAGTTTCTCCATTCATAACACAGAGCTACTTATCTAACCTAAGGTTCTTTGTGGAGGTGGGAGGGGGCCCTGAAAGCCCTGGCTATGCTCTCTCCTCACCTCCCTCTCTGCAGACGCTGAACTCGGTCACACCGCCGCTGGACGTGGAGGAGTGCAGCATTGCCCTGCTGCCCCGGAACCGAGACAAGAACCGCAGCATGGATGTGCTGCCGCCGGACCGCTGCCTGCCCTTCCTTATCTCCACCGACGGGGACCCTAACAACTACATCAACGCAGCCTTGACCGACGTGAGAGCTCAAGGCTGCAGTGGCTCTGGAACTCCCCCTCCAGGGAGGACTCGAGCCATTGGAGCAGAGACAAAGGCTTTGATAGAGGGACACCCCCCATACCCATTCAGTGATCCAGGCCCATGGGAGACCTTCTTATCCCATTAGTCTTCTACTGTGGGCATTCAATGCCCCCTTCTGGCATTATAGTCAGCTTTAGTGAGGATCTGGGTGGTGGAATTCAGGCAGAGTTGTCTCCAGGATCATCCCCTGCAGAGCCTGGGGTAGGGTGACTTTGGCTGGGCATCCCTGAGGATTTGAGGTCAGGACTTGATACCTGATATTTAGAGCTAGAGGAGTCTGTTCTGAGTCAATGGGACTGTACCCAGCTCCAGGACCTGGTCTGGAGTAGTGATTTGATCCCTGGTCCTTATTTAATTGTGATCTGAGGGCACAGGAACCATTTAGTAGATCCACCGCCTATCCCTGGCCCAAGGGACTTCACCCTCTTTACTAGGCATTGCAAACAGAGTAGGACATGGGTACTGTGGCTTGGGGGACTGAGAAGGAAGAGTCTATAATGGACAGGCAGAGAACAGATGTTGCAGAAAAGAGGGGAGAATGTGGCTTTGCATATGTAGTCATATAGGCTGTGTGTGGCTTGGGCCCTCTGCCAGGCTGACTTGCCCTCCTAGACACATCAGGAGCAGGCCATCATGGGGGACGAGGAGTGGGCAGTGAGAACACATGTTGCTAAGAGGACAGAGACAAAGACAGTGAATGATCAGGGCACATAAGTGAAGGGAGCCAGGTCAGGCGCAGCACAACTGGAAGACCTCCATGTAGGGAGGAGAGAGGGGGACACAAGGGAGAGGCTCCCAGTCACCATTACTCAGCCCATGCCATGTCTGCCAGAACTCAGCCCATGCCATGTGTGTGCCTGAGGCAAGGGGTCCGCCAGACACACCAGGCTTGGTGAAGGGTCCTAGGGAGATGCATAGTTTAGAATGGAGGCTTTGGTGACCTCCCCTCTATCCCTGATAGAAGGTGTACTATATATATCCTGGGGGCTGGAGAGGCAGCTCTGGGGTGTCTGGCTAGGGGAGGTCATGGGGGGAAGTGGGCAGCTGGGGGAAGAAGCTGAAGAACAGCCTTGGTCCCTCAGGCCTCAGATACCTGATTTCAGTCATGCGTCGTAGGCCTGGCATTCAAGAGGACTGATTCTCAGATGCCAGTGGGTTTGTCTGAGGCAAGGCATCCTCCAGAGTCTATCTGGGGTGGTCCAATCTGCAGGGAAGCCTGTGGTCACCTATGTCTAAGTACTGGCTTCGTGGAGGTTCTGGTCAGAGTCGTCAGAGGGCCCCACTGAGTGCTGTTTCCCCTGCAGAGCTACACACGGAGCGCAGCCTTCATCGTGACCCTGCATCCGCTGCAGAGTACCACACCTGACTTCTGGCGGCTGGTCTACGACTATGGGTGCACCTCCATCGTCATGCTCAACCAGCTTAACCAGTCCAACTCTGCCTGGGTGAGGCTGTCCGGGGCTTCAGCGCATGTACAGCCACTGTCCCCAAAGTCAAGAGCAGGAGCCCAGCTCTGCTGCCAGGTTGTTCTGTGGAGTCAGAAAAATCATACTCCCTTCCAATCTATAAACTAGCATTTCAGATGGAACCAATTCTCTCATTTTTAGTGAGCACCTACTGTAAGCCAAGGACTGTTGTGTAAACTTGGTCTCATTTATAATTGACAGTGGCCTCTGGATAGAGGCTTCAGGGGAGGAAAAGAATTAAGACCCACAGAGAGGAGGTGCTTCCCCCAAGATCATATAGTGGGATGTGGCAGTGCTGTGCTCCCCTACTGTGGAGTGCTCCATTCAGAGTTTCTGAGTTTGCAGTAGTACCTCTAAACTGCCCACCCCAGGGCCTTTGAGGTAAAACAAATTCTAGCCTCCTGCTTTCTCTTTGACTCAGGATAGGCTGTGTTACCTCTTTATGCCTGTGTGCATGCATGTGTGTCACAGAGGGCCTCCTCTGTGCCGCTCCTGTCTCTAGTGTGGTCTACAGGGGACGTGTGGGGAATGAAGCTATGTCCTACCATTAGGGTCATCCTATATCAGAGCTGGGCTCGGAGATGACAAGTAGGAGGCATTGTTGGTTTGGGGTGATGGGGTTATCCCTGTCTCTTCTCAGAGGAAGGCAACGTGATGCAGGAGTCCATGAACACATGTGTATGGGATATAGTTAGCATGCTAGAGTGGAGGTTTCCATCCACATAGCTCTGGGGATCATGACACTCTTTGTGAAGTTTGCTGTGACCACTCTGAATGTGCTAGTGCTCTGGGCAGTTGTCCCTGTGTTCTGATGGGTGAATGGTGGAGAGACAGGTGTGCCACAGGGGAGTCTGGAGCCAGGTACGGAGCCATGGTGGAATCCCCAGAGCTAGCATTGTGTGGAGATTGGCTCTGGTCTACACAGCTTTCTCTCTATGTCCCAGCCCTGCCTGCAGTACTGGCCAGAGCCAGGCCGGCAGCAGTATGGCCTCATGGAGGTGGAGTTTGTGTCTGGCACAGCAAACGAGGATTTGGTGGCCCGAGTGTTCCGGGTGCAAAACACTTCTCGGGTGAGTATCCTGAGGAACCCAAGGGTGAGAGTCTGGGTGATGGCCAGGGTTGCCTATAGTGACTCTCTGGAGGTCATCAAGGGCTCATTCATGCTCATATTTCTCTGCCTGGCTGCTGTGCCCCTAGCTGCAGGAGGGCCACCTGCTGGTTCGGCACTTCCAGTTCCTGCGCTGGTCTGCTTACCGGGACACGCCTGACTCCAGGAAGGCCTTCCTGCACCTGCTGGCTGAGGTGGACAAGTGGCAGGCAGAGAGTGGGGATGGGCGCACCGTGGTGCATTGTCTGTGAGTGCCCTCTGGTAGGAGGGTGGGTGAAGGGCTGGAGACTGACAGGCCCTCAGGGCTAGCACACGGGAGTCCAGCGTCCAGGGGCTACAGCCTGGACTCTCCAACTAGCTGAGTTTAATGAGAGTCTCATCAGAATTCCTTACCCTGTGAGATTTATAGCATACTTAAATCTGATTTTCATTTGTATGTGCGTATGTGTATGACATGCGGGTCTGGAGGTCAGGGGACAACTTTATGGAGTTGGTTCTCAGTTTCTACCTTTACTTGGACTCTGGGACTCAAACCCAGGACACCAGGCTTGCATGGCAAATGCCTTTACTCACTGAGGCATCCTGCTGGCTCCATGTAGCATGCTCTAAAGTCTTTTAAAAATTACACTTATTTATTTAAAGTGTGTGTGTGTGTGTGTACATGCATGAGTGCCCACCTGTGTTCACGTGTTAAGTGTGCATGCACATGTGCTCAGACGTGTGTTTATGTGTGACAGTGTGTGCATGGAGGTCAGAGGACAACTTGCATGAGTCTGTTCTTTTCTTCCATCACGCAGGTCCTGGGGACTGAGCTCGGGTCATCAGTCTTGGTGACAAGCACACTTACCCACTGAGCCATCTTGTTGGCTCTATGTAGTCTTTATGCTAGTGGGATTCTCGTCTTTGTTTATTCATGTACACCTGTAGCACTTTCTTTCGCCAGTATATATCTCACTCATTCATTCACTTATATGCGCCTCCATTCAGAAATGCATGTTTTCATTCATGTCTGGGTACAGTCACCTCTTTTTCATGCTTCTTGTACTCTGGGAGCCTCCCAGTGCCAGCTTGGGCCCTGTCCTCTGAGGGCTTGCCTTTAGTTCCAGTGAGACACTCCTGCAGCAGGAGGCCAAGGGGTGGTTAATCTCCCATTTCACAAGAGGCTCGCGCTGGGTCACAGGAACAGGAGCAAGAGGAGGAGAGGAGCCCTGGTGACCACAGCTGGGCTCAGAGCTTGTGTTTGGCTCTGTGTCTCCAGTGTCGGTCCTGGCTGGTCTTCCCATCTTGCTTTGGGGCTTGTTTGCCTCTGGGGCTTCCCTTCTCTGTCATTTTGTTTTGAAGTGTGACTGGATCTTTTCTCTGGGTATCTAAAGGCCAATCCTTTTTGAGGATATCTTCTGATATGATGCATGGCTTTGGATATCTTTCAGCCTTCTGGTCCTAGGGCTGGCTTCTGCGTTCTTCTCATCCCTCAGCTCCCTAGTCCACCCTCCATGGCTCCTTAGTGTTAGCCTCATCTCTGGCCTCTCTGACCTACCCCTTGCCTTTTAATTGCCTAGCTCCACCTCTTACCCTTGGGTTCCCAGGTCCTGGCTCAAACCTTTTCTGTGTTTCTTTTAGGAATGGTGGTGGCCGCAGTGGTACCTTCTGCGCCTGTGCAACGGTCTTGGAGATGATCCGCTGTCACAGCCTAGTGGATGTTTTCTTTGCTGCCAAAACACTTCGGAACTACAAGCCCAATATGGTGGAGACCATGGTGAGGAGCCATGTCCCAAGCACAGCCACTTCCACTCCCCATCCAAGCCCTGCCAGGTTCCCCAGCACCTACGCACTCCTGTCGGGTCCCTAACTTTGGGCCTCCATTCTAGTCGTGGGTTGTTAGAATACCATCCTCGTTTCCCTTTCTCCAGAGGGTGGTGTGAGCTCAAGGTGTTCTCTTTCCCCCAGGATCAATACCACTTCTGCTACGACGTGGCCCTGGAGTACCTGGAGGCTCTGGAATTGAGATAGCAGGCGCCTGGCCTGGGGCACCCACTGAGCACCCAGGGCGTGGCCCATCATCCCAGACTGGAGAGGAGGGCCCGTGCCCCCAACTTTGCTCAGCCATAATTCCACAGGGAGAACACTGGAGTGGACGCTGCACTGTCTTGGTGGACCCAACCGGCAGACTGCAGGCCAAGGAGGAGCTGTGCAAGGCTGCAGCCAGCCCCACCTCCAGAGGGCCCTGCAGACCTGCGCAGAGAAGCCTGGGACAGTGACACTGGCCAGAACAGCCAGTACTGGGAACCCAGGTCAGGCCCCTCCACTCCATTCCAGTCCTTGGCAAGAAATGAATGAGGGCTGCGAGAGAGTCCAAGGTTTGCACCCAGCGTGGCTCCTACTGCACATGGTGGAGGCTCACTGGGCTTGGCAGGGGCTGAGTCCCACCTGGCGTAGCCCCTGAGAGTCCTGAAGCTGGGACTTCACCGTCTTGCCAGTGGGACACGCTAGCCTTCCTGTGGCTCTGTTCTCCATCCCACTGCAGACCCGGGGTGCCCTGCTCCCCGTGCTTTCCTACTTCTGCTTCTGAGTTTCCTGCAACAGGGCCCGCGCCTCTCTCCTGGGCTCCATCCCTGCCTGGCCCGGTATGTGCAGAACATCACCTCAGCTCCTTCTTCCCCAGCCTTCAGGGCTCCGGCTCAGTCGTGCTCAGTGTGGGCCTGTGACAATCCATGAGGCCGAATCCCAGCCCCCCCAGAGTTGAGGTCCCGTGGCTCTTGGTGAGGCTGCCACTGGGTTGAGGCAGGGTAGAGCAGGGCTGGTGACAGCTCCTAGTCAGAGGAAGAAGGGTGCTATGGGATGGAGGACCAGGACTTTTTTGTTGTTACTTCATTTTTGTTTTTTTGATGGGAGGGTGGGAAGTTCTCTTTATAATGGGGTAGGCCACACCCCCATTTCGTGCCTCAATTTCCCCATCTGTAAACTGTAGATATGACTACTGACCTACCTCACAGGGGGCTGTGGGGAGGTGTAAGGTAATGTTTGTAAAGCGCTTTGTAAATAAACGTGCTCTCTGAATGCCACCCGGTGGCTGTGTGTGTGATTGACCAGCCTGAGGGTGAGGTGTGGGTCAGAGGCCTAGATTCTAGGCTTGTTTTGGTTTTTCTGTCCACCAGGCAGCAGAGATATGGACCAGGGCATCAATCACTCAGAGTCCCTTCATGGCGGTGGTTCCGGGGGACGCTGGTCCTGTTGTCCCCCTACCCACTCTTATTTGGTGCGCACCCCAGTAAGTACCTGCCAAACACAGTACCTGATGAAGGCAGCTTCGGGAGGAAAGGGTTACTCTGGGTTACAGGTCAAGGGAACAGTCCACCATAATGAGTGCTCTAGTTTGGCTTCTGTGGGACGATAAACATCATGGTCACCAAGAGCAATGTGGAGAGAAAAGTGTTTATTTCCTCTTAGAGGTTGCAGTTTGGCATCGAGAGAAGCCAAGGCAGGGACTCAGGGAAGGAGCTTGAAGCAGAAACCAAGGAGGAACACTGTTTATCAACTTGCTTCCAGACCCGTGTTCGACGGTCTTACATAGCTCAGGCCCGCCTGCCTAGGGATGGTATTGCCCACAGTGGGCTGGGCCCTCCCATGTCAATCATTAAGCACTCAGGTGCACAGACAGGCATGCATACACATGGATTTAAAAAGTAATTGGGCTGTTAGGGTTGACCTGGCTGGCCTATAGACTGACCCCCCACCTCCTCATTCTGAACTGGCCTATAAGCCTTACCTGATTGACTCAGATGTGTGTTAGAGAGACTGGTCAAGCCATGGAATATGATTTGCTTGGACCAATAGAATGTAGTGGAAATGGCAGAGTGTGGAGTTCAGGTCCCAGACCTAAGGCGTTCATTTTTGCATTGTCCTGGAACTCTGCCCTGTGAGGAAACCTGAGTAGCCTACTGGATGACTGAGAGCATCTGGAGGGGACACAGTGTATCCCATGTCAGTCCTAGAAGCCAGGTCTGTGAATGAAGCCATTGGCAACCTTTTAGCCCAGCTGATTTGTTGGATTAATATGATTAGTAAGAAGAGGCTGCCTGACAAACCTCTAGAACCTGGACAGGTTATAAACATGTTTTTCTTCTTCCAGGAAGTATGGGGATTGTTTGTTACTCACTTAAAGCTTACTGATACATGTTGTAGGTGCATACATTGCTTTTTTCTTTGCCCTACACTGTTAAACTTCCTGAGGACAGGGGATGCTTTGGCGTTTACCTTGCTGTATTTATTGTCTAGCAAAGGGCTTGTCTTGAAGCTGATGTTCCAGGGTTCCTAGCATTTGGAGAGAAGGAAGTGAGGAAGTGTGGGTCTGCTCACCTGAGTTTACAAGCCTTTCAGAGGAGTTGGCGCCCAGCTAGGTATTGGGAGAAGGGACAGCTCCAAAGTCAACAAGCCAAGCGTGGTCCTCTTGGCCCTACAGTCAACCAAGAAGTGGCCATGTACAATTCCCTAAGCATGCCCCATGAATACAATGATGCCCTTTTTCAGGACTGGCTATGAGGCAAAATATTTAAAAAGGCTAAGTACACGTCACTCTCTACTGACACATTGTTCTTTGATAAAGGACATTTCATATCACAATATAGGCAGCTCCCATGTTACAATAGCTCAACTTAATGTTTTTTTGGTGTGTGTGTGTGTGTGTGTGTGTGTGCGCAGGTGTGCACACATGCCTTAGAATGAACTTGGAGGTCAGAAGAGAATCTGCAGGACGTAACCCTGGGGTCAGGCTTGGAAGCAAGCATCCTTATCTGATGAGCTATCTCACCAGTCTTTAATATATTAGTGTGCACTCTCTAGTGGTGCTGGGTGGTGGTCATGTGATGAAAGGACCCCTACTCTCTGGATATTGCACCACTAGGATGCTAGGCAGGTTAGGTGAGTTAAAGGCACTTTTGACTTAGGAGAGTTTCAATTTACAATGGGGTTTAACACAGTGGAAATTGAGGTCTGGAGCCAAGACCCTGGTGAATGAGACACTGCCTTTTTGTTTTGAAAAAGAATCGTGTGTGTGTGTGTGTGTGTGTGTGTGTGTGCGTGCGTGCGTGCGTGCGTGTGTGTGTGTGTGTATGAATGCTTCAGGTCATATAAAAAAGAATTAAGCAGGATTAGAACCCATGTCATATGACTTCAAAGCCATGGCTCTTGTAATTGTTCCAGAAATTCCTGGGGATTTGGACTTAAACCATATCAGTTGCTGGACATTTCTCTCAGGCAGAAGTGAGCCTTCTTGATACTCAGTGAAAACCACAGATGCTGGGAGCAGGTTTAACCCAGGCTCACAACCAAAGATCACCCTGGGCTCAGTGTTTGGTTCCCTGTAGACCTGAGGAAAATGTTGCTGAATGAATGATTGAAGGCTTCAAATCTGCAGATGGTGGGGGCAGCCTGACTCAGCAGGAGCCAAGGAGCTGGGAGAGTCTTTTCAAGAAAATAAAATGTGTCTCAACTCACTTCCCACTTATCCCCAGGGGTGGGAAGAAGGAATCTGTCCAGGAATTTTATTTTCTGTTCATTTGAAAGTGGAACAATGTGGCTTTCTTGAGCTGTGTTTGGTATGTGACTGCATTTTCTTTTTTAAGTGAGATGGAGACGGTGCTGATTCCTTAGGGCCCCTGCCCAGGCAAGCCTCTCTTTCAAAATGCTTAGAAACTCCTTTCTCTGCCTCTTCCTTGATAACTGTTTGCTCCCCCAATCTTCACACCTCACCCCTCCCTACCTCTCCCCTACCCCTTCTACTCCCCCCCCACCCTTTCCACACCTCCCCAACCCCATCTGCTTCTCTCCCTGTGCCATTTACTAATTTATCACCCCTGAGCTCTGAATGTACCCTTCTTTGCCCACTTTGATATTGGAGCTAGTCCCTTGACAATTTTGTCAGAGGGAGCAATACTCAGTCAGTAGAGGCACTAGACCAATACCAGGATGATTTGCAATAGGAAAGGCCTTCCCTTCCAGAGTTGGGTTCTCCTTCCTTCCTTTTTGTTTCCTAATACAAAGACAAAGACTCAGTTCCCATCTCCTCTGTGACTCATGTGGGACAGCTCCAGATGTACCCCCCCCCCAGGCTAACCTGTCCACACTTAGAAGTCATTTACACAGACCAAACATAATCTCAATCCAACCCAAAGGGCCATTAGTATAGTCCATGCTAGCCCATATGGCCTGGCCAATTTCTTAGCCACTATAGGTTGCATGTTCTGGTGGTCATGTCTCCCTCATTGTAGAAGTCTGAATTGACTGAATGAGGGGGGATAGTCTCCCAATGCCTCTGTCCTTTAAAATTCTTTAAACATTGCCTAGGGGTGGTGGCACATGCCTTTGATCCCGGAACTTGGGAGGCAGAGGCAGGTGGATCTCTGAGTTTGAGGACAGCCTGGTTTACAAAGAGAGGGTTCCAGGACAGCCAGGGCTACACAGAGAAACCCTGTCTCAAAAAACCAAATAAATAAATAAATAAAATTCTTTAAACATTTATTATTTATTTACTTATTTATTCATATCTGTCATCCATCTGTCTGTCTGTCTGTCTATCTATCTATCTATCTATCTATCTATCTATCTATCTATCTATCCGTTTGTTGCCATGGTACGAGTATATGTGTGGACAATTTGCAACAGTCAGTTCTCTCCTTCTACCATATGGGTTTCAGGGACTGAACCAAGATTGTCAGCCTTGGCAGCAATCACCTTTATTCAGTGAGCCATCTCACCAGTCCCTCCATCTGTTTCTTATTTACTTTGCCCCTGCAGAGACTTAACTGCTTTTCTTGTTTGCTGCCTCTGGGTCTTCAGAGCTCTCTGTGGCTGCTTTAGTGATTAACTGTCACTTGTTGGATTATTATCTTGATATTAAAATGCTCAAGTTCATGTTCATATTATTATGGACATGAGCTCTGTCTCCTGACTAGGTCCTAATTGATACTGACGGGGGGGGGAGGTGCAGGTGGTCCCAAGAGACAGGCTGATTGATTTCATTGTGCCCTTGGCCTTGAGCAAAGTGTTAAGCTCCTTGCCAACAGGAAATCAGAGACTTGTGATCTATGGTGGCACTGTAATTATGCCATCACCTGTGATGAACTTTGATTCAGTGCCAACTGAAGCACATGTCTTGGGTGGCCTGGTAACTTCTGCACTTGGTCATTACCTCAATCATGGTGACTGTGGGGCATGTATGTGATGAGAAATGGATCCTCGAATGTACTGGAGCACACTCCCTAGCAAGCAAGTGATAAAGCCAGGTCATTTAATTTTCATCTTAGATGATAGTTGGAGAATTGTGGTGTTTCCATGTCATTTGCAAAGGAATCTTTGATTTTATGTAGCCATGGGGACAATACTGCTGAAAAATGAATCATAAAATTTGATTGTGTGGGTTGCATCATTAAAATTTACAATGCCAGCAAATGTCTTATGGGGAAATTTGGGGATGACTCACAGAAGACTTCAGTACTCACACTTGGAATAAAGACATTTGATTGGATTTGGTGGAATGGAGACTCTTGGATCCCAGAGTCACCCAGAGGAGCCTCCCCTACCAAAAAAAATGACTTTTCCCCGTGTATTTTGTATATCTGATTCTCCTTTGTTTGAAAACTCTATGATGACCTTTCATGGGGCAGATGCCTTGAAAGGGGATGACAGACCTTTTAAAGACCGATCATAAAGACTTTATTATTATATCCATAAACAAGGACATATTTCATTGTGCTTCAATGGGTCAGGTGTATACGGGGATGGGAGAGCAGACAGTTGACACCGCAAAAGTGATGCAAAAGTTTGTTAATGGTGAGACTTGGTATAATCCTTGAGTATGACCTATATGTAGGAGATGATCTTAAGGATAGAAGAGATTACATTGCCATTCTAAATCCATGGGGGTGGGTCAGGGATTTATGTGTTAATTCTATAGCTGTAAGGTTCTTACAGCCTACTTGGTTGCTTGGCTGAAACTTGGCCATGGACGTGTCTTAGGTTTCATTAGTTGAGATGCTACAATGCCCCATGACCTAATGGAGGAAGGGCTCCAAAAGCTCAAGGAGGGGTTTCAAAGGCTCAAGGAGACAGGTATTGGAGGGGCAATTAACAGGCTTGACATGCACAGTACCCCCAAACTATAGTACATAGAAATTCCCGGAAGATAGACTCATAACTAAGGCATTGGGAACCATAACACCATGTCTAGTGAAATGCTGGGGATATTCACCTTTGCAGTGTAGTATTACCCTGGCATTCTCTTGTTTTTATGGGCATTCTGATTTTGTGGGAAGGACAGAGCTGTATTAGCAGAGGCTGAATGCTTTTTCTTAATAGCCAAAGGGCGGATGGGAGCATTCCCAGGAAAGGTAATGTGGGGTCTTTGGTGATGAATGTCTGGTCATCATGTCCCAGGAAAGAAATAGATGGGCCATCTACTGGATTATTCCTTGATTTACATACAGAAAAAGCAACCAGTGTACTAGTAGTATAGTGGTCAAACTCTGACTTAAACCACATCCCTGTGGGTTATGGCCTGTCTCCCAGTTCCCAAACCTAAGTCAGTTTACCAACCAGAGTCTCTTAGTTGGTGAGGCTGCCAGGCCCTTGGGGAAGCTTCCTGCAGCAGTGCTATAAGTATGCTCCACCTGTTTCACTCAGCCTGCACAGGGTCCTGCAGTCCTTTGCTAGGATGACAGCACTCTGGGAAAGATGGCACCTCTATGTTTGGAGGTTGCTAGGCACTGGTTCTGAAGCATGGGTGATAGCTCCTAGGGTACAGAATGCTACTGTAGCCTGCCCCTCATCAAGGCGGTGACTTGGGGAGTTCGGTGATAGATGCTCAGCTTACATGTGCATTTTCTCATTCCCTGTTTCTGAATGTATAATTGGAATGGGCACTCTTGACCTTTGGAAGAAACCCTAGTTTGGGCCTCTCTGACTCATGAAGTGAGGCCCGTTATGGAGGGAGAACCTCAGCAGAAGCTCTTGGGTCTTTCTCTCCCTGCCATGCGAGTGAATTGGATCTCCCTGTCTGTCTCCTTCAGAGACCCACAGAGGTTCATGAGTGATTGGCATGCAGAGCTGTGGAGTCTATTCCCATCAGCTTGCCTATTTGGTGCCTGGGCAAGATATAGGGGCATTTTGGAAAATGACTGGATTACTGTACACTTCGAGTGGTAACTGCAGATGTACCTGCTGTCTCAGATTAAAAGAATCTTTAGAAGATTTTAATTTTTAAGAACAAGCTTATGTATGCACTTATTGGACACTGATGTACTTCCCATTTCTATTTTCCATCTCACTAGCACTAATTCTCCTCTCTCCACAAACCCTCTCACCAAGATTTGCCCCGGGCTATATGGGTTTGGAGCTATCCACTGGGGTCTAGTGGGCTTAGCAGAGCATACGTAACTAAAGACAATGGCTTTCTAGAATCTATTGATAACCAATATTTCAGAGGTAAAGGGTGGGGCTCCATAAGCCCCCTTCCACTTCCCTGACTGATTGTTGATGGGGCTGATCTCGTGTGGGCCCCGAGCTGTTAAGTGCAGTTGTGAGCAAATGACTACGATCATTGTATTCATTCTAAGGAATGATGCCTCACAGTCCTTCGTCCAGCTCCTACACAATTCCTGCCCTCGTTTTGCAATGTCTTAGAGGAGGGGATGGTATAAGTAGTATGCTTAGAGTTCAGCTCATTGTATGTGTCACTTATTTTCTACGTCGTTTAAAGAAAGATTTGTTTATTTTTATAAGTTTTACCTGCATGTAAGTATGTCCACCGTGTGCACCTGGTCCTCTGTAGGTCAGAGAGGGCATTAGACCTCCTGAAATTGCAGTGGAAGATGATTGTCAGCTGCCATGTTAGCACTGGGAATTGAACCCAGGTCCTCTACAAGAGCAACAAGAGCCGAGATGTCTCTTCAGCCTGTTTTCTACATCTCAAGCAGCCAATGAGCCTCTGCGCCTACTACTGTTCATTGCAAACAGAGGCTTTTCTGACTAAGACTGGAGATGCTTTTGTCTATTGGTATGACTATGGGCATTTAAACTTATTTTTTAGATTGATTTATTTAATTTTATGTGTCGGTGTCTTGACTGCATGTATATATGTATATCATGTGAATAGCCGCCGGTGCTTGTGGAGGTCAGAAGTGGGCATCAGATCTCCTGGAACTCGAGTTACAGATGGTTGTGAGCTACCAAGTGGGTACTGGGAACCAAGCCTGCGTCTTCTTCAAGATCAGTAAATGATCTGTTGAGCTGTCTCTCCAGTCCCCTAACCATAGTTATTTAGAATGTAGTTTGTAGCTACATTCTGCATTGTCAGTTTAATTACCTATCAAAGATATATTCACTGTGTGGATCCATTACCTCCCCAGATCTGGGCTGTTAGCTAGAGTTACAGTACCTTCCCAGGGTCAACACCATGTACCCATGCTTTGTAGCCACTGATCTACCTACTGCCTTCCTAAGCACTGTGAGAAACAGTTGTCTTTTACCCGGAAGGGCCAACAATCTACATTCACAGTCTTGCTTGGGAATACCTCCAATCTCTTTTCTTTTCCCTCCCATTAAACAGTCTATAGGTAATAGGTTTAGCTTGAGATTCTAAAAGCCATACAACAGCACACTAGACTGACGACAAGCTGGTCGTTTCCAGAAAGAAGCAGGCAAAACATGTGAGTAAGAGGTTGGGAATCAAATTCCACAGAGTCTCAGAGGCTTCGCTGTCTTGGAGAAGTCTGAAGTTTCAATGGTGCAGAAGACATGGCACTGTCTCCTCCAAGGTGAAAGTCAATTTGTCACAAATGACACTTCTAATCTCTCTCTCTCTCTCTCTCTCTCTCTCTCTCTCTCTCTCTCTCTCTCTCTCTCTCTCTCTCTCTCTGTCTCTCTCTCTCTCTCTCTCTCTCTCTCTCTCTCACACACACAAAGATACAATAGGTTTTTGTGTTTTAGAGACTATGATCTTGAGAGTGTGTTAACATTTTGTGTAGTACTGGGGATTGAACCCCAGGCTTTGCATGTTAGGCAATGGCTCTGTCATTGAGCTACATCCCCAGCCCAGTATTTGTTACTTGAATTATTGACAAAACCTCCTTCAGACTTTGAGTTTTGAGGGGAAAGCACAGCAAAAGGCTCTAGTCTAGCCCTTATCACTTGGTTTTAAGGATTGAGGGAGCCACTGATGATGCAAGCACCACAGAAAGTAAGGATGCTGTGTAGAGTCCTAGGCAAGTCCCCAGAGGTGATCCCAGGACAAGCCTCTAGGCTTGTAAATTTCCTCTCTTACCTAGAGCATGTTTTCTTTCATGTAACAGCTTGCTATTTGATGTGGTAGGGACTAGAGGTCAAAGCCTGTGAAGGCCTGTGAATCCATTTAGGATTCTCTCTTTTAAAGATTAAAAAATTATGTGTGTGTCTGGGGGGAGCATGTACTCATGAGTGCAGGTGTCTGCAGAGGTCAGCAGAGGGTGTTGGATTTCCTGGAGCTTGAGTTGTAGGTTTTTGTAAGCCACATGATGTGGGTACTGGAATTGAACTCTGGTCCTTAGCAAGAGCAGCATTCACTCTTAACCACTGAGCTGTTTCTCCAGCCCCTCATTTAGGATTCTCTTTAACAACACTGAACAGTGTCAGTTTATCATCTTCATGAGTCTTGAAGCTTGCCTGTGAGTTAGTTCAAGCTCCTTGGCATTCCCTTCTACCTCCTCTCCCCCGAATCGCACCTTTGTGGGGAGTCCCATATGACCTGCTGATGGAAGATGAAACCCCAAGTCTGTTTTACTTCTGTAAACCATCCAAAAGATAAGGTGGATTATGATAACCCTGTTGAGAGAACTCTAAGGTACAGTGGGAAAGAAATTCTTTTTTTGTAGTAGAACTTGAGGTAGAATGGTTGGAAGGAGAGATGGCCAAGAAGCATAGATTTCTCCACTGATTTAAGAGCAGTTAATGATATGGTCTGGCTAGATGGTTAGGGACTTGGAAACTGCAGGACTGCAAGGTCACTGATAGGAATTCTGGAGAAGAGATATACAGATGGGCTCCTCAGGACAGGGCTTAGACGTGTAACTCATGCCCTGAGTGAATGTTCACTGAAGGGCATCCACTGGAATGATTTGTCAGCTAACTTCTTTACCCAGATGTCCCTGTTCTTGACTAGGGGGTCCCATGAATCAAGGGACTCTTGTGGTTGTGGTTGGGGTTATGATGTGCATAGTCTCCAAACCATAAACCGGCTTTCATCAAGGGCTACCCTAGATATGGATATTGCTAGGTGCTCAGTCCTCCAACAGGAAAGATAGTGGGAGCCCAGAGTTTGACACATTTCTTAGATGGACCAGCAGCTACCTGGTGTCAGTTTGATTTCATTGTGCTTGTTCCATCGCACAGGGACAAAGGTTCTTTCTTACTGGGATGAAATAATTTTCTGGATATGGATTTGCTGTTCCTGACGGCGATGTTTATGTCCACGCCACTATTCATGTGTCTGGAATCCTTTCACAACACTGCGGCAGTCTGCACAAAGAACTGACTTCACAACAGAGAAAATTGAATAGTGGGTTTATCCGTGGAATTAACCAGTCGTACCACACATCCCAACACCTGCAGGAAGATGACCTAATTAAAAGGTGGAAGGCTTACAGAGGGCTCAGGGGTGGCGCCAGTCGGGAGATACGTTTTGAAGCAGACACCGTTGTAGAGTGATGCTTTCCTTCTCAGAATGCACTGGTCCACTAATGAAGGAGCGGCAGTGGGAGTGATCCCTTGCCCATAACAAGGTAATAATAAATTCAAGAGACTAGTGAAAATGAAGCCGTTTTAACATATGCCAGCACAGAGAAAAGGCAAAAGGGGCTGCATGCTGATCCGTTGCAAAATGGTGGTTTTTGAAGTCTTTGGATAATGGGAAATCCCTATCCTCTATTTCCGTTGGCCAGGATTTGCCCACTTGCTGAATTCCCTATCCTTTTGGTTGAGAGTATAAAGCCTTATCTAATTTGGGGTTCAAGGCCACCCTCTTTTCTGATTGTGGGCTTAGTCACAAGCTGACTACTCGTGCTTTCCAAGTCCCAGAGTTCTGAGACAAGCAAGTTCAAGCTGTCAGTTAGGGGAAGGCCTGGTACCTCCCACTCCTCCACAATTCTGACGAACTCTAAGAGCAACTCACACTGAAAATGGTTCAGGCCGGATGTTGGTGGCACACGCCTTTAATCCCAGCACTCGGGAGGCAGAGGCAGGCGGATCTCTGTGAGTTCGAGGCCAGCCTGATCTACAGAGCGAGTTCCAGGACAGCCTCCAAAACAACAGAGAAACCTCATCTTGAAAAAAAAAAGAAAAATGGATTAGAACAATTTATTTCTTACACAGTCGGTACCAATTAGGAGACATGTTTGGAGAGTCCCCTCCTGGGGGAGAGGCCAACAATGCTCTTCCTTCCTCCTAAGGTCCCAATAACAAACCAAGTGTGATTCCACCATAGTTCACCTTGGGTTTACACTGAGTTTATTAGGCTTACCCACGAAGCATGGGTGAAGGTTACTGACAGGAGCCTGGGTGACCCCAAAGTAGCCACATTGGAAAGTTTTCACAAGAGACCAGTGTTCAAACTCCCTAATGCCATGGCCCTTTAAGACATTTCCTCATGTTGTGGTGACCCCCAACCATAAGATTACTTTTTGTTGCTATTTCATAACTCTAATTTTGCCATTGTTATGAATCGTAATATAAATATTTTTGGAGACAGAGGTTTGCCAAAGGGGTCACAACCCACAGGTTGAGAAGCACTGCTATAGATGCACGAATGGAGCCCTCCTCAGTGAAGCTTTCTAAGCCTATGCACTTTGACACTTCCCAAGACCAGGACCATGTGCAATTAGGGCAGAATTACCCACAAATGGCTAAGAAGTGTGGCTGGTGTCTCAAGGGAGTCTATGACTCCTTACTACTTCCTTCTGTGATCTGATGAAGACCATGGCTCTTTTGCTACATTCTGCAGCAGGGGAATAAAGAAAACTCTAAAGAACACCACTGATACTAAGAATATTCAAGGGCTAAGACTTGAAGGGAGGGAGGGTCTTGCCCATGGAGGGGATCCAGACCATTGTAGCCTTCAAGCTAGGTAGGGATGGTTCGATAGGCCAAGATCCGTGAGCATAGTACCGTCTCCTGAGGCAATGATGAACTTGTAAGCTGCCTGTGGGTCCTGTGGTTGAAACTCTGGGAAGCCTCTTGAGCTGCTGAGAAGGTTCTCAGCGCATCATGTAGGACAGGAAGCTATCAGAGTGAGGGCGAATGGGAAGTGAGTTGAGATCCTATCCATCTTGCCTTGGAAGCTGGATGCACTGTTTTCTAGGAAGTATCTTGCATCTATTCCATGGAGTATCCTGCATATCTAACCCGATGTTGCAGGAGTAGCAAGAAGCAGAGTGCTCTGAGATTGAGCTGTTGATGGCACCAGTGCCCATGCACACAGCATCTAATGGCCTGGGAGACCTGGAAAGCTGCTCAGCATCCAGCCCCACAAGGACTTAGATGGTCTGATGTCAGCAGCTCTGAGGACAGGGAACCTCAAATTCACAAGTGTAGAAAATAGATGTCCCCAAAGAAGAAGCCACTTGCTGGCCTTGCTGGGGTCATGGAGCTAGCTGAGCCACGGTCCCCAGACTTCTGGCCTTTTCAACCCTGAGCAGGAAGTGGGGACACTGCTCGGGCAGGTGGTTGGCATTCTCTAACCATTTTGTTTTTGTTGTTGTTTTTCCTTTCTTTCTTCTTTGTTGCTGATGATATAGCACAACACCATACAGGAAGTGGTAAAGGAAAGAGGCTCTTTTTGGCTCAGGGTTCTGGAAGTCCCAAGTGGCGATAGCTTTCTTGATGGCTGAGGTCTTAGGCAGCCCAGATCTCTCCGTTACCTTTTCCTGTTGCAGTGATAAAATGTCCCAACACAAGCCTTAAGGAGCTGGCTGTGCAGCCCTTGCTTTTCACCCCAGCACTTGGGAGGCAGAACTCTGAGCTCAAGGCCAGCCTGGTCTACACCATCAATTCCAGGGCCAGCCAGAGCTACAGATACTGAGGTCATAGCTCCAAAAAAAGAGGAAGTTAAGGAAGGTTACAGTTCAAGGTCACAGTCTGAGGCTTTAGTCTCTCAGGGTGGGGAAGTCACAGCTGCTTGTGCTTAGCACACTTCCTTCTTTACATACAGTACAGGATCTCAGCCAAGGGAATGGTGCCACCCATAGTGGGTGGATCTTCCTACTTCAGTTAACTCAGTCAAGATACTGTCCCCCACCAGGCATGCCCAGAGGCTAACCTGAATCTAGATAATGCCTCACAGGTGTGCCCAGAGGTTTGTCTCCTAGGTAACAACAGAGATTAACCATCACAGCAGGGCTCACCTAGCAAGAGATGGAACTTGGGTGTCCTCCTATCTCTTGGACTCCTTCCTTCTCTTCTTTTTCTTCTTCCCCTCCTCCTCTGCCTCCTAACCTCTTCCTTTTTTCCTTTTTGAGACAGGATATCATATAGCCCAGGCTGGCCTTGAACTAGCTATATGTATAGCTGACGGTGATCTTTAACCCCTGATCCTCCTGCTTCCACCAATCCTGGGGCTTTACCCTGGTGACTATGTTTAATCTCTGTCACCCCCCCACACACATACAAAGGATCATTGCTCAACTCTAGAGTTGGATTATTTCCAACCTCTTCACACCTTCCATTGGAGATTAAATTTCAGAGCATGAAGCCTTGGGGGAAAGAGGGGAGGGGAGACACGGTCATCCCGTATCCAAACCACAGTGCTTACTAAGTCCCTGCCATTTCCCACTGCAACCATCTGCTGCTTGACTTCTGTTCTGAGTTGCTGAGAAGTCACTGAGAGAACTGTGCCCAGTGAGTACTGATGGCATCGCCCCAGGCAGGAGCTAAGGCCAGCTGGCGCCAGTATCACCCTCCTTTAGGCTGCTGGCTCCTCTTACCTTCAAGGACAATTCAAGTCCCCACCCCAGTGCTGTTACTGGGCACCCTGACTTCCTCCAGAGATCCCTCCTCTCCTGCACCTCCAGCCTGGAGGCAGGCAGCTCAGTAACCACCAGTGACAATAGTTCTGCTTCCTTGGTTGAGACCCATTTGTTCCTATCCTGTGGATAAGTTCTTTCTGCCTCTTTAGGAGTCTGTCCCTGTTACATGCACATTTTCTCTCTCCCCCTCCCTTTCTACGCCTTCCTCTCCTCTCTAACTTGTCAGTTCCCCCATACTTTATGCCTCCTGCATAAAGGTGACCCAAGTCTCCCCCATACTTCATTTTAGTTGTAATTATTTTCTTGAAACCCTTTGACCTATGGAGAACTTTCACACCCCCCCCCTTCTGGATTAGCATTCTGTCTGCTCAGCCAACAGAGCCCCTCATGCCTCCCACCAGCTCAAGCATTAGTCCCTGCAGATGTCATGTTGATGTTGCCTGTGTCTCCTCCTCTCTAAGGACAGTGCCCAGTGTTTGGACACTTCCCACCTCAAATGCCTGTTTCTTTCCCTCTTTCTCTGACATTGAGGAAACTGCTTGTTTGTATGTGGCAGGTGCCGGTACAGAGGGAGGAAGAGTTAATGCCTCAAGTTGGTGACTAAGTGCACAGTAGGAGGGTGACAGAGAGGGGTTCAGAAAGACGTATCCATGTAGTGTTGGCTTTCCCTTCTGTTTCCACACTGTGCCCTGTGTCTCCTCTCAGATGCCCTGCTGGCTCCAGAGCTCTTGTCTCAGGGCCCTAAGATGCTCCTGCCCATCTTGGGCACCTATGCTGACCTTTTCTATCTGGTCCCCTCAGCCTTGCCTTTCCGTCCCCACCAGTAAGCCCATCACTGCTCCCCCGCCTGGCTCGGAGCCCAGGAACTCTGCCCTTAATGTCTCTCTGTCCTTTAGGATGCTGCCTGCCTAAGATGTCTCCTGTCAAGAAACATTCCCAAACAGAGAGTGGCCTCTGTAGAAGATTCCATTTTTGGCAAAATAAAGGTTGTGGCATGGGATAAAATGTGTTATTGTGCAACATAATGCACCTTCTAGCAGACACTGCTTTGGGGGAGTAGATTTGTCCCCAGTGGACTATGGGACGTGCTCTGAAGTGCTCAGAACAGATACCTTCTGCTCCCCAGTTTGAACAACTGAGGGAACGATGATTTCTGCAGAGGCACTCACTTAGACCAGCACCTGGGCCCTATAGCCAGCATGAGGGAGCGTGTCCTTCTGAGACGGGGAACAGCAGCTGCTAGGCCAAGCAGTCACACGGTCCATGTGCCACCTCTAACTTTGAGCCCCATGGGGCATAGGACACTCTGGGCACATTTTGGCATCAAACTGAGTACCTGCCCTTCTGAAAGGTCTCTTAAGATGAAGGATTGGAGGCCAGGGGTGGCAAATGAGTGGCCCTCCCAGTTCATATGCACCGGGTCAGAGGCAGCCCTGGGCTCAGTACCCTGAATCCAGTAGCTCTGCCCCTTCTCTAGGGTTTTGAGGAGCTGGAAGGATGAAGCTCATATGGAAATAAAGCAAACAAGAAAAAAATCCAAGCCAAGAACAGTGGTACAGCCTTGCAATTCCAGAACTGGGGTGGGGGGGTGCAGGATCAGGTGTGGGTGGTCAGCCCAGGCTGCATAGGGAGTTCAGTCTTACTCACACAGAAAATCCCTTTGTAAAATAAACAAGACAAAAATCCAAATCAAGCCGGGTGTTGGTGCTGCACACCTTTAATCCCAGCACTCGGGAGGCAGAGGCAGGCGGATCTCTGTGAGTTCGAGGCCAGCCTGGTCTACAGAGCGAGTTCCAGGACAACCTCCAAAACAATACAGAGAAACCCTGTCTCTAAAAACCAAAAAAAAAAAAAAACCAAATCAAAAGGAGCAAATAACAAGAAACAGCATCATGGATTTAGTTCCAGGCTATACCCATTTTGTTAGAGACACTGGCTGAAGAATTAGGGGTCCTGGGATCTGAGTCTAGTTCTGTCCCTCACTTGTTTTGTGATCTCAGTTTTCCCAGTCAAGGTTCACAGTGAGCCCCATTTCCTAAGATTTCATGGGAGCCATAGGAGGTCTAGAGGAAGCTGAGTTCTAATTATTACAGTTCTGTGGTGATGAGATATCAAGGTCGGGGCAGGTCTACATCGGCACTTCCAGAAAGAGGGAAGGAGAAACCATGTTGCCACTTCCCAGCCAAGCAGCTTGAGCTGTAGGAGACACCTCTGGTGGGTAGCAAGTTGGGAAGCCCTGGGCTTTGTCGCCATTATGTGGGATGCTCTGAAGTCAGATTCTCTTCACTGCCCCAGTGAGTGACAGGGCATACCAGATCCTTGGGTGTCTGCCCGCATGATCTTGGCGATGCTGGGCTGTGGGCAAAGAGCTGGTGGAAGGAGAGAGAAAGGAAAAGTTTCCAAGAGGATAGGGAGGAAGATGAGAAAGAGAGGGAGGAAAGGAGGACAAGGGACCTCTGCAGGAGGATTGCTTCTAGTCCGCAGTGCCAAATGCAACCGGAACAGTGGGCTGTAGGATCAGGAGTCCGCAGTGCCAAATGCAACCGGAACAGTGGGCTGTAGGATCCGGAGGGCCTGAGATAAAAGCCGTGGCTTCGCTCATTATGGGCGGATGTTGCTGTCATCTAGACCCTTCCACATCTGCAGACTGGGGGAGCCTCTGCCTTAGGGATCATCTTAGAAAAATCTCATCACCATGTCTGGCTTGGGGCCGGTCCCCAGTGTGGAGTTGCCTGAGTGGCGGTAGAAGAACAAGGAGCTGTCAGTCTTCAAGTTGGCATGTTCTTCAGAGAAGAGCTGTGAAATCCATGCCGCTGGCTGGATACGGGCAGACAAGAGAGCGGCTCATGAGGGGGAAGCAGCTGAATGTGTTCACACCGAGAAAGCCCGAAGGGCTACAGAAACCCAGATCACACACACTGGGGAAGGAGGCAGGTTGCACACACTCACGTTTCTGATGGTATCAGCAATTCTTCTTTAATGAACATCAACTCTACTGATGAGGACAAATGTGTGAATGGTGGCTGAACCCATTAACACATCAGAAGTCGAAGGCGAGTGTCACACCAGCTGATTAGTCAGGAAGAAACAAACTCAGAATCTGAGCAAACCACTGTTCATGTCATCCTTCCTAAGGGGGATCACAGTGAGTACCTGCCTGCTGTAGAGCAGCCCACTAGGATCTGCATTTAAGGTCTCAGTAGGCATAGCAGGTGAAACAGCACCCTTAGTTCTATAGCATGAGAGACAGAGCCTGGACTCAGGCTGTGTAGATGACTTACTAGGGAAAGTGCTTGCAGCACAAGAGAGAGGACCTGAGTCTGGATCCTCAGAGTCCACTTAAAAACTGGGTGTGGCAGTGTTCACCTGAACCCCAGCCAGGCTAGCCAGGTGGTCAGCAGGTGCAGTGAGACACCTCCCTTCAAAAGGTAGAGCCTAGTGTGGTGGTAGACACCTTTAATCTCAGCATTTGGGAAACAGAGGCAGGGGGAGCTCTGTGTGTTCAAGGCTAGCCTGGTCTCCATAGCTCCAGACCAGCCAAGGCTACATAGGGAGACCCTGTCTCATGAAGGGAAAAAAAAAGTGAAGAGCAATAGAGAAGATGCTTGAAGTTGACCTCTGGCCTCTACATGGGCATGTGCTGGTGCATTTAGTACATAGATATGTGCACACACATACATCATGTGCGACATACACATACACTATACACATATATTATACCCACCCAACTCCATATATACATAGACTATACTACACACACACATACACACACACACACAGTATACACAGAGTGAGTGAGCATGATTGTGTGTGCATGCACACCCACCTACCCAAAACAAAACAAAAAGATAGAATGTGGATTCTAGCCCAGTTCCACCTGTGTAGCTGAGCCCTGATCACGCCTCACAGTTGACTCATCCCCTGTCTGTGTCTGGGCCTAAGAAGTTTCTGGAACCCAGAAAGCTTAGTGACAGAACAAATCAGTTCAAGTATAGACATTAGGAGTGAAGGGAGCTTCCCATGAGTCCTGATGGGCCAGACAAGAAACAACCAAGGACCATGGCCATGGAAGGCTGGCCATGGGTCTGTGGGATCTCCATCTCCCTGGAACCTCATAATCCTCACAGCTTCCTCCGAGCTTGGCAACATCCCTACCACGTGGATAGAGAGTTTTCTGTTCTTAGCAGATGCTACCTGGGTGGTTGTGACCATGGGGCTGTGTGTAGAGACAAAACAACTCAGGATGTCTGCATTTTCCATGTGGGATAAAATATGAGCTAAATATTTGTCTTAGGTTTGCAAATCTTAGTGATGATTCTGAGATGCCAAGTTGTTTTAATATAAAATAGATGCCTTCTCACAGAGTCAGTCACATGCAGCTAAACAGCCATGCACAGACATTTGAGTAGAAGGAACTATATACAAACACACATGTGAACATTTATGCATGGCATATATTTGAACAGGAGGTCCCCGGGAACTGTTCTTTACATTAAAATCATTTACTTGTTTGAAGTGTGGGGAAGGGTGTGCACAAATGGGTCAGAAGACAATATGTGGGAGTTGGTTCTCTTCCTTCCACTATGTGGGTCCCAGGATCACACTCAGGTCCCTAGGCTTGGTTGCAAGTGCCTTTATCACTGAGCCACCTCCCTGGCTGTTTTTCTTTCTCAAGAATCTCATAGGAGGCTAGTGAGATGGCTCAGTGGATGATGACCTGAGCCCATAGAAAAAGCCAGATACAGTTGATATGATCAAAATGCATTGTATACATGCATGAAATTCTTAAAGAATGGATAAAAACATTTTAAAAGCTGATAGAATGGATTGTTTGTAATCTCGCCATCAAAATCATCATCATTATCATCATCACCACCACCATCATCATCATTGCCATCATCACCATCATTGTTACTATCGTTACCATTATCACTATCATCACCATCAATGTCATCAACACCATCATCAGTAGCATTGCCATCTTCATCTCCATCATTACCACCACCACTGTTACCATCATCACAATCATCATCATCACCACCACCATCATTACCACATCATCACCACAATCATTGCAATCACCATCATCACCAACACTACAATCACCGCCACCATCACCATTGTCTTAGCTTTCTATGAGTTGATAAAACACCCTGACCAAAAGAAACTTGGTGAGGAAATAAATGGTTTACACATTACTGTCATCCTCTATCATGTAGGGAAGTCAGGGCAACAACTGGAGGCAGGAACCTAGAGGCAGGGACTGAAGCAGACAGAGACCATGGAGGAGTGCTGTTTACTGGCTAGTTCAGTCTTCTTTCTTATATACCCAGGATACCTGGCCAGGAATGGCACCATCTACAGTGAAATGGGTCCTTTCTCATCAATCATTAATGAAGAAAATTTCCCATAGACTTGTCTACAGGTCAATTTGGCGGAAGTAGCTTTTCAACTGAGATTCCTTCCTCCCAGATAACTTTAGCTTGTGTCAAGTTAATCAAAAACTAACCATTACAGTCATCACCATCTCCATCAGCTTCCCATTACCACCTCTGTGGGTCTGTCTGCTGTGTCTTGCTATGTGATCTGGATTGGCCTGGTACTCCAAGTTTGGAACGCCCCTCCCACCTTTGGGACTACAAGAATGGACCACTCTGCCTGTCTCTTTTTGTGCCTCTCTGTCCTCAGCCACCTGCTGCCTTTATCCCTGGCTGTCTACACCCCCAGTCAAAGTGAAGGAGAAGAAGACAGCAAGTTCCTTCTAGAAACTTACTTCAAAGAGGGGGGGTAGTTCCTTTATCTAAGAACTCTTACCCCATCCCAGCATTTCTTCACTTGTCATTGGTAGCTGAGTTACAGGCCTTCCCTTGATCCAATCGCTGTATCCAGCAGAGCCAGTCTATGTGATGAGGGTGGGGACAGGGGGGTTCTGAAAAGAAATAAGTGAAATGGAGGGGGGAGGGATACTGAATTGAATCAGACGATGTCACCTAGGGTCATTTATGGGACCTCAGTCGATGAGAACTCCCTGCTTCTTGGTCCCATCTTCCTTATCCTGCCTTCCATCTAAGCCTGCTAAGTGGCATGTGGGTACCACCCTGCCCTGGGTTCATGTCTGCACTGGAGTGCCTTGCCGTTCCCCCATCTGAGAGTCTCAGCCCGTCCTTAGATCAACCCTGACCTTTCGCAACTACAAAATAAATGAATCGCTGCTGTGGCTTCCCATTACCTGGCTCCACTGCCAATCCTTCACTACTATTGTAGCCAAGCTTCCTTACTGTACGCAGTGACCTGTCCCCTAGCCACACAGAGCCTGCTGGCTCCTCGAGAGGTTGGTTTCGAGCAAATCTCAACCAATCTCTCTATTCTCAGAGTCTAGGTGTTGCCTGGCTTAAGGAAACGACTCAGTAAATATTTGTAAAATTAAAGAAACCAAGTCTGTCTTCAAGACACGACTTCTGGGAAGTTGTTTGCATTTTGACAAATGACAGAGCCTGGAGTCTGGGGAAGAAGCCTTGGCATTTCAGGCACCACTAAGCTGGGGACAGGAGCTTCCTCTGTCCTTTGTGCCTGAAGGGAGGAAGGCTGTCTTGGCAGGTGGGGCTTTCTATTCTTGCCTCCTCAGTGCAAAAAATAAAAAAATAAATAAAAATAAAACAATTGCGCTGTCTCCTGCAAACACAAGTGTGTCATGGAAACAAATGTGTTTTCATTTGACTGTGTGGTGGGAGGAAACTGGGCTGATCAGGTTTCCTGGCCTGGTTCTGGTTGATAGAATATTCCTTCTGATGTCTTTGTGAGTTATGATGGCCATGTCCTGGCGGACTCAACCCTGACCCCACAGCTTCTGCACTCCACAGTCAGCCCAGCTCCGCCTAGCAGGGAGACCAGACGTTAGTAAGGCACTTGAGGGAGACATGTTCTAAGACACACATGCTCCCATGATGAACCACTGGCCTAGTTGCTTCTTCTCCTGACCCTCTGTACCCTCCGTGGTCCTAGGCTGAGTGTCCTTCCTGCCCCGAGACCCCACACTATTGGCCTCACTGTTTTCAAGTTTTTCCCTCCAATCTGCCCCAGAGTAATTATTAGGGGCACACTGCCTCTGGGTCCCCGTCCCCAACTGGAAACAGCTTCCCAATGAATACCTCAGGTCACAGCACACATAGTCACCATCATCTAGGCAGATGTCAGTCACGTGGAGGGAGGGTGTCAGCCAGAACCTGCCCCCGATTTTGCCCCCACCCTTCCCTCTCCCTGAATGCCATTCCTTTCCTGTTGGTCTGGCGAACTCATTCTTCTCAACATCTTGTCTCTGAGGCCCCATTAGCCAATCCTACAACCCTTGGTGTGTTTTCCTCGGTGATCTGTGAGCAGGTGGGTATCCAGGTGAGAAGGCAGAGTGATTTTTTCAGTGTTGCCAGCGGCTGGCTTCAGAAGAGCTGTCAGCCTGTGTTGGTGGAGGGAACAGATGAGTGAACGGACTCACCACTGTCAAGAGAACGGTGGCTCTGGGCTATCTGTTGATTTCGGAGCTGGGCAATTAGACTGTGTTTGTCTTCCATTGGTTCATAAGCGCCCAGGAGTTGACGAGGTAGTCGGGACTACTTTACAGATAAGGCACAGTGGACTTAGAGAAGGGGAGAACAGTCCAGGATCACAGCGGAGGAAGGCAGAGGGAACAGAACTTGGTACCCTAAATATTTGTCTCAGACGTCTTCATTTACTGAGGACTTACGGATGAAGTGCTGTCCTGGGGCCTGGGTTATGGTTGCAGCTCAGCACCCAGTACATGTAGAAGAGGGGACAAAATGCAAATTAATACAAACTAATGTCAGAAGTCAGGCTTTCTGTATAACATAAGGTAGTTGGAAGGTGTAGCCATGCTTACTCTAACACAAAATAGGGTATGAGGTGGTCTCAGGCCCAGGCAGATGGAGTCTGAGGAGTTCACAGAACCCAGTGTGCAGATCCAGGACTCAGAGGAGTTGTATGGGCCTCTAGACACTTGGAAACTAGCTACTGTCAGAGCAGGGGGAGCAACTGGCCCATGATCCTAAGTGTGGTGCTATTGGGAGTTAATAGAACCTTTATGAGGGGGGCTAGTAGGAAGTTTTAGTTTTTTTGGGGGGGGAGTGCTCTCAAAGAGGATTATGGGAAACCAGTCTCTTTTCTCATTTCATTCCGTGGCTGCTGTGAGGTGGACAGCTTTCTCAATCACGGTGTCTTGCCACAGGCTCAAAAAGCAGTGGGATCAAGAGATACATTTTCAACATTGTCAGCTCTGACAAACTTTCCTCTTTTAAGCTTGGTTACCTCAGGTACTTTGTTCTAGGAACTGAATAATAAACTCGGGAGTATACACTCCTTCCCTAAAACCTCGTATCTGTTGAAACAGCACTTACCATGGAAAGTCCATATGAAGAGCAACTTACCCCTGACCCCTACCCGGTCCCCAGACTTGTGTACATATGCCTCCTTTGCTCCAAGCAGTGGGTGGAAAGAGCGTGGAATGAAAGGCAGCAGAGAGATTTGCCTGGCTGTGACAATTAGTTCCATTTCATGCCCCCTCTAAGTCCGTTTCTGCATCTATGACCTCCATCTCAGGCTGCCAGCCCAACTCCCAGTAAGGGCTCAGTGGACCTGATCTCCCCTCCTTGGACAGTCTTGTTACTCACGGCTTTCAAACTCCCTGTGAAATGATGTCCCAGAGGTAAGGACTCTGCTTTGTTCTATGAGCTGAAGTTTCCAGACAAGAAAAGAGCCTATGCCTTTGTTAAGGATCCTGCATGGCCTATGGACCCATCAGAACATCCCTGATTGTGAAGAGCTGGGATGGTGCAGGTCTGGAGCCAAATTATCCGGGACTATCTTTAGCCCCTTAATAGCTATTTAATGCTCACCTCTGCCTGACCTAACATCCTTGTAAAATCCTTTTTGGAATGTACAAATAGCATCCCAAAGGCCAAGAGATAGATAACATCTGAGGACTGTAGCAGAGACCTCCCCACTCCACTGTGACCCAATGACCCGATGTCCCCACAAATGTATTTGAACAGTACCTTAATTTATGGCTTTCTTTGTTCTGTTGCTATAAAAGCTCCTGAAACTGCTGCCGCAGTGGAACATGGTGTTTACAGTAACCCAAATCTGTGTTCCTGGGCTACAGTCACTTGCATTTAGCTCCAGAATAAATATTGAGGTACAGCCTGGGTCTTGTGTTGATGGTTTCTTTGTCTTCATTTGTTGGGCAGTTATTAACCAAGAGATTCCTCTGCATGGTTACTGGGCATGGGAACATGGTATACAACCCCATCCTGACTTCAAGGTATTCATGTTGGGGTCACAGTGGGGTCTATGAGTCCCATTTCAACTCAGTATATATAGCCACAGAAGCAGCATCTTGTATATATTCTTCCGAAGGCAAACTCACTCACTCACACACTCATAGGTGTGTGACTTGTACCCCATAATGCATGTTAATGTTGTATTCCTCAGCCTCAGACAACTGCGGTGCACACTCCACAGTCTCCCAGACAGAGTCTGCTGGGCCATTCTCCCTTTCTCCTGACTCCCTCCCCATCTTCATGTCATGGAAAGATCAGCTTTTTCTGTCTGGCCTGTTCTCTGATTTCCTTTCTACTGCCGAATCTCCTGGTTCAGCATCGCAAGTATGCACACACACGCCAGAAACCAGAGATAATATTGCAAAGATAATATTCTCATTTAGAGGGCAGGGAAGGGGAGAATCTGAGTGGAGAAAGATAAAGTCCTCTGTGTGAATGAGTGAGTGAGTATGTGTGTGTATGGTTGCAAGTACATGAACGATCATAAATCCATTCCCGCCAGGCAGGTTATCAGTAAGTGCCTAAGAAAATCCCTGCATCCCCGAGATGCTGAGAGTCTATGAATTTTAAGATGGCAGATCTCAAGGGGAAGGACTTGCGCTAAAAGCCATTATTCTACCAGTACCTCTCAGATTCGACCAATGCTACAGTCATATGACCTCGGGAGAGCAGTCTCTAGTTTGTCAACGCGTTCTCTAGTCATATTAGAGATAATGTAGGAGGACTGAGTTTCATCAAGATGCTACTGGCGCCATCTTGTTTCCTGTGGTTCCCACAGGACTTGAGGAGGGTGACCAAGCCTGTCTCACAGACTCCCTTGAGGAGCTTGCAGTCACCAAAAGAGCAAATTGCTGGGAACACAATGAATTTATCACAGCTGGGGAGAGGCTTGCAGGCAGGGGCTGTGACACTTTGACAACATAGCATCTGGTAGAGACATAGTCTCATAGAGACTAGATTTGCTTCAAGGAGGTTGGGGAGAGTCACAACTAACAAGGGTTGATCTAGGCAGAGAGGAGGACACATATAAATGTCCTGTGGTAAGTGGGATCGGGTGCATTGTGGGAGGCTGAGAGAAGACCTTAAATGCTAGAAGGCATCATTTTTTCTACTTCACTGATTTTGCCACAGTCTAGAAGACTAGTTTTTATTTTTATTTTATTTAATGTTCTCAGGCCTCCTGGTGCCCCACCCTAGAGAGGTGGCCAGCCTCTGATGCAATCTCTGATTCCCCTATCTCAACCCCATGGCTCATCTTGAGATTCTCACAGGCACACAGTCATCACAGAGCAGACTCCCAGCGTCTGAGCTGCTGTTCCTGGGACACTCCGTACCCCCAGGCCTGTGCTCGCTCATGTACTCTCCACCCTTGGGGGCTGTGCCCACTGAAGAGGTGCACTTAGGCTTACAAAATGAGGTTCTGGCTTTCTGAGCAGGGAATTTTAGGGTCCTAAGTACCAAGACAATGTTGAAATGTGAGTTGGGGCAGATGAGATGCCTTAGAGGTTAAGAGTACTTGTTACTCTTGTAGAGGACTTGGGTTGGGTTCCCATAACCCACATGGTGGCTCATGATTGTCTCTAACTCCAGTTTCAAGGGATCTGATACCTTCATCTGACCTCCATGAGCACCTGGCATACTCATGGGGCACATATGCAGACAAAACCTTCATATGCATAAAATAAAAAGTAATATGAGAGTTGGTCTCCAATAGCCAGAACGTCCTAATGTAACAGTTGGGTGTGGCTAGAGAGGCAGTCTTGTAGAATCCTTTAAGTCTTGGACCCAAGTCTGAGTGTCACTGAGGGAAAGAGGAAATAAACCTTTCAACTTCACTTGATTTTAGTTGGCTTAATGACCACTAATTTTGGAAGTCACATGGCTAGGTAACCCATTCATTAGGTTCCCACCAGCTATGTGTAGCCATCTCTCATAATGGTTGTTATCATTATCTCTAATAATGATACCAATATCTCTCATAATGATAATGGTTGCCTAGGTTACTTTACAGGGCCCTGAGGGCTGCTGTGACTGTCAGCATCAGTCCTTTAAGAAGTCTTCACTTACTATTTTTAAAAAAGATTTATTTATTTATTATGCATACAGTGTTCTGCCTGCATATATCCCTGCACACCAGAAGAGGGCGTCCCAATCTCATAACAGATGGTCGTGAGCCACTATGTGGTTGCTGGGAATTGAATTCAGGATATCTGGAAGAGCAGTCAACGCTCTTAACCTATCAGCCATCTCTCCAGCCCCCTCACTTACTATTATTTTTATGTTTCTCTTCATGTGTTTAATACATGTTGAGTCTCTTGCCCCTCATATCCCACACCTTCCCTTTCTCCCCTTTCTTGTTCCCATGAGTCCTGTCCGTCATCCAGACTGTCACTTCTGTATTTGTGTCATGTATACACACATGACTATGTGTCTCCATACAATCTAGGAACCACAAATGAGAGAAAATGTATATTTGTCTTTATGAAACTGGATTAATTTACTTAACAAGATTATCTCCAGTTGCAGCTATTCTCCTGTAAATAATCTGACTTCACCAAAAAAATTCCACTGTGTAGGGCTGGAGAGATGGTTCAGCTGTTAAGAGCATTCGCTGCTATTGCAGGGGACCTGGGTCTGGTTCCCAGCACCCATGAGGTGGCTCACAACCACCTATAACTCCAGTTCTGGAGGGTCTGGCACCTTCTTCTGATCTCTTGGAACACAGACACACATATGGTGCATACATATGCATGCAAGCATAACACCCATACACACAAAGAAATAGTCTTTAACAAATTCTACCATGTATACATAACCAATTTTCCTTGTCTGTTCCTGTGCTGTTGGACACCACAGCATAGCTATCCTGGACAGTGCATAGTGTGAGTGTCTCTGTAATGTGTTGACTCAGAGTCTTTTGGGTGAATATTCAAGAGTGGTCTAGCTAAGGGTGGTCTAACTAAGATAAGTGGTATCTTATCTTAGTTAGGGTTTTATTGCTGCAAAGAGACACCATGACCATGGCAATTCTTACAAAGGAAAACACTTAACTGGGGCTGACTTACAGTTCAGAGGTTTAATCTATTGTCATCATGGTGGGAAGCACGGGGGCATACAAGCAGACATGGTGCTGGAGAAGGACCTGAGAGTTCTACATCTCTGTCTGCAGGCAGCAGGAAAAGACAGTGACACGCTGGCCAGGCTTGAGCATCTGAGACCCCAAAGCCTGCCCCCAATGACATACTTCCTCCAACAATACCACGCCTACCACACCTCCGAATAGTGCCACTCCCTATTGAGCCATCTTTATTCAAATCACCACACCTGGTCATGAACAATGTTGGTGTGTGTGTGTGTGTGTGTGTGTGTGTGTGTGTGTGTGAGCAGTGTGCACACATGCAGGCAGAGGTTAGAGGAGGACATCAGGTGTCCTCTTTCACTCCTCACTTTATTCCATTGAGACAGGATCTCTCACTGAGCTTGGAGCTAGGTTGACAGTCAGCAAGCTGCACACATCCTTGTGTCACCCAACACAATGCTGGAGTTGGCATTACATAGCCATATGGCCATGCCTAGCTTTTTACATCATTGCTGGTGGGATTCAAACTTAAGTCCTCATGTTGGGGCAGCAAGTGCATTTACACACTGAGCCATTTCTGCAGCTCTGGAAGATTTGTTTCCATTTTTTTTTTGGAGAAGCTCCACACTGACTTCCATGTGGCTGGACCAGTGTCTATTCCCACCCATACAGTGTTCCCTTTTGACCACCTCCATACCAGCATTTGTTGCTCTGTTTTCTGACTGGTGTGACATGGAATTTCACTGCCCTTTCTCCTACTGATGTATGCTCAGAGACCGGAAAAGGACAAAAGGTTTGGCCTCTGTCTTCACAGTGTTTGTCCCTTGGCTGTCTTAACCTTTGTCCTAACACCAAGGCCAAGAACAAGCCCCTGAGGTTACACCAGTTTCAGGATGTGGAGGCCCAAGGGTGGAGCTGGCTAGAGAGGGAGTCGGGGCTCTGGAGAGCCCTGCAGGTGAAAGGGTAGCTACCTGTGAAGAAAGCAGCAGACACGGTACTAGTTAGGAGCAGGCAACTGCAGACAGGTTGTCAGTAAACCAGTTTAACCTGGGACTGGGGAGATGGCTCTGTCAGCAAAGTTATTGTCACACAATCATAAGAACCTGGGCTTGATCCCCCAGACCCTCATAAAAAGTCAGTCCTGATGACTATAAGCTTAACTGTGCGGAAACTGAGACAGGGGGATTTCTGGAGCTTGATGACTAGCCAGCCTAGCAGGAGCTCCAAGATTAGTGAGCTCCCATCTCCAAAAATAAAGTGGACTATTGCTGAGGAAGAGACCTGCTGCTGACATTCAACTTCTACACACATTTGCACATGTGCACACATGCCTTCACACACACACACATACACGCACTCATGTACGTGTGCACGCACACACACACATGCCTCATATACACACATACACACCATATACCAACCCAAATTTTAAAAAATCCCTGTTCAACCCTCTCCATAAAGGCCTAGCGTGCACACACACATGCTCACACTCAGCCCCATTTGAAGCCATGACAGCCTCTTAAGAATTGCACCTTTTCAGGAGGTCTCTGATTCTTCTCCCTGAACAGGTCTTTCCCAAGAATAAACATCACAGCCCATTTGGCCCACCTTAATAAAAGACCATTGCCTGATATAAGGCTTAAATGACCAAGAGTTATTTTCTCATAATTTTGGAGGCTTGAAGTTCAAGACCATGATGCCAGCAAGGGGCTTGCTGCCTCTCTGCAATGAGGCCGCAATCCAAACATGATTACCATGGTAGCTAACCTTCACCGTCAGCTTGCCATGATGACTAACCATCACCGTCAGCTTGACTGAATTTAGAATCAGGCAGGAGACAACCCCGGGGAATTCCTGTGACGTCATTTCTAGAGAGACTTAACTGAGTAGAAAAGACCCACTTGAATTCAGGTGACACCAACCCACAAATTGGGGACAGAGGATAAAGTGAGGTGAGCACCAGCATCCATCACCCTCTGCTTCCTGACTGGGGACACAATGTGACCAGCTTCCTCATTCGCTCTCCTGCTGCCCTGCCTTCCACGGCCATGATGGGCTGCATCCCTTAAGCCCCTCTCAAGTCCAAAGAGACTTTCCCTCCTGAAGTTGCTTTTTGTCAGGTACTTTGTCAAAAGCAACAAGAAAAGTAACTAATACAATTACCTAGGGAATTATAGCCCTGGTTGTAATATATCAATTTGGGGGCTATAGCAAAGAACGGGGCCGCTCCCATATGAAAGGAGGAAAAGGAGAAAACTTAGCAGGCAGTGGAGTGGAAACTGCTTTTAACACAATGTGGCTTAATGGTGGGGAGAGCACATTTCCCAAACAGCTCTTAATGAGCCTCTCAGGTAAGCAGGCAGCCTGCTTGCTCAGAAGAGCCTAACAGTAGACTGCAGATGTATTTTTGCTTTCATCATTCATCCGATAGAAGATATGATCATTTTCTATGAGATTTTTATGGGGACAGAAAATCCATTTCCATCCAGAACCAGCCCAACCCTGTCAAAGCTGGATAGGGAGGGAGGGAGAAAGTATTGGGGAGGGGGTGGCTGTGGACTCCATACAGTATTCTGGAATAGACCCAGGGAACAAATAATGAGAGCTGTGAGAATAGTAAGCCCCCCTGTGGACCCTGTGTGCAGACCTGCTGCCTGGAGTGGAGGATACCCTTTGTGCCAGGCTCTGTGTTGGGCACTGTATGGTGAGTTCAGAGTCCTCAATGAAACTCAGAGGGAAGAGCTCTTATTACCCTGCTTTTGCAGATGAAGAAATTGAGGTGCAGAGATGCAGAGTCCCCACCCCACCCCCAGAGTCACACAGCAAAGTCCATGTGTGACTATGGGACTCATATGCATGGCCCCTGGTTTATCCTGGCCAGTGGGAGTCGGGGAGGCTCCCTGCCTATCAGTTTATGGTACTCCCCCACTGCAGCGGAGAGGCGGTGCTGATCGTTGGTTCAGAGTGCTGAGGTACCCGGCCTGTGGTCACCATGATGTGCATGGAGCAGGTTCAATGCTCTCTGCTCACTATGCACCGCCCGAGCCCTTTGTTACAGGACAGTGGTCCTCAGGTTGCATCACCCATCGCGTATCTGCCTCTCATCCTGGTGCTGCCGTTTACTTCCTCCTGGGCTCACAGTGCTGCCCAGGCTCTGCTGGTCTCACCTGCTACCTCCACTACAGTGTTCTGACTAGCTTGAGATGGAGCTGGGGCCAGCACATCCCTTCTAGCAGTATGAGCTTCAACATGGGTCTTCCAGGGACAGGGCACCGTGCTAGGATGTCTTAACATAACTCTTAGGAGTTGGACGTCCGTTGTAATGTCCATAGATGTATCTCCCATGTGTGAGTGCTGGTGCTGGTGCTGGAAAAAGAGTTTTTTAAATTCTCTGTGGATTGCCTGATATTGAATCTAGCTTAGTTCAATTACTGTTACTATAACAAAATTCCTAAGGCTGTGTAGATTATGAAGAAAACAGTATCTATTTAGCTCACAGTTCTGGAGGCTGAAGGGCATGGCACTAGCATCAGCCTTGTTCTAGTGAGGATACTGGGTGGTTTAACAATGATTGGGGGTGTGTTCTGCATGAAGAGATCATATGGCAAGACAGGAAGGCAGAACATAGGTCAGGGGTCGGTCAGGCTTAGTCCTTTACAAGATCATGTAAAAGAATGAATTGAGGTCTCAGGAGAACTACCTCAACTCTTTTGGAGGGTAATGTGCCCAGTGATCTAAACTCCACCCAGTTGGCCCCACCTCCTAGAGATTCCACCACCTCTTATCACTGCCACTGTGGTCATTAGTTTTGGATGTCTTCTTGACGAGATCTGGAACCAACTGAAAGTTGGCTGCTGGGCACACCCGTGAGGAATTTTCTGGAACAGATTTTTTTCTGGAATAGACCCCCTCTTAATATGGGTTCCACCTTCCAGTGGTAGCCCACATAAAGGAGATGGAAGAAGAAAACCTTTTGTTTTTTGCCTGCTTGCCTTCACTCGTGCTGGCAAGCTCATCTGTTTTGTTGTGGCTGCTGCTGCTGCTGCTTTCCCCCATTGACACTAGAACCAGCCTCTTTTGTCTTCTAGCATGGACTGAAGACAAACTGCTTTCCAGGAATCCTTTGGGCCTTCAGTTTCTGATTGGGACAGCTGAGGCATCTGGTGTTATGGACTGAGCAAGTACCAGGTTCTTGACCTTTCTGGTGTGAGACAGATATGTTAGAGCACTGAGTAACCTCATCATGTAGGTCATACTGTGCAACAAATCTTTTTATGTCTCTTCATTCTGTCAGCTCTGTTCCTCTAGGGAACCCTGCTGCATACTCCTCTTAGTTTTTAGGGGACAGTGCGGGGGGCAAGTCACAGTCCAACCACTACTGTCCCGGACATGTTGTGTGGCTGTGTCTACAGCCATTGCCCCCTCAATGCTGTGTAAAACGCCACCTGAGCACAGCAGCATCCTGCATTTTCTTCCCTTGCTAGCGGGCTGTGGGACAGCCAGGATCATTCTGTTCTGGTCTGGGCTGGATGGCCTTGGCTGAGGCTCTGGTTTCCCAAGAGTCTCATCCTCCCTGCAGCACAGACTCCACATAGTGTGCTCTTCTGGACCACAATGGCGCAAGCACCAAGAGCCACGCAGAGCGCAGGGGCTGCCACCTGAGGACGTGGGCCAGAGTGGGCAGAGCTTTGTGCACCCCTTGGTCTTTTGTCCCACAGGCATCAGTCAGCCGAGCTGTACATTGAAGGGTGGTGAAAAACAAAACAACAACAACAACAAAACAAACCAAACAAAAACCAACCAAACAACCAACCAAACAAACAAATAAACAAAAACCAAGCCTCAAGGTCAGGGGTAGGGAGTCTGTGGAAAATGAACTCACACCATCTGGGCCCTTTGGGCATCTCACTCCCTCTAGAGATTCCCTGGGTCTGGTTATGGGGTGGGGTTACTTCAAAGTACTTTCCTTCCCTAGTTCTGTTTTCCCAGCACTGTGAGCATGGGGTTATTCCAGGTCTGTCCTGGTGCCTGAAGACTCAAGAATCCCACTGTGAGTTGGAACTGGGCTGGGCATTAAGACCCAAGCTCTTATCCCTTCCCAGACTTGGATCTGTCCCCCTCTCACAGCCCCGGTCCTAAGCCTTCTTTTTGGGTTGCCCCTGATGAATCAGCCCTCTCTGCTCCCCAAGACTCTGTCACTTAAGTCAGGTTCACTCCCAAACTGTTTGGCACAGACATCATAGTCCCGACCCTCCTCTTGTTTGTTGGGATTCTGGCTTCTCCTTTGCCTCTAGAGAAAATCTAGACCTCATCAACCCTGAGCCCACCTCCCCACCCCAGGCCCAAACACCACATGCCCCACCCCGGACTTCACCAGGAAAACAGAAGTTGAAGCGATCCCAGCTAGCTGGCTCCTGCAGGGATGAACTTGGCCCTTCCCATCAGCAGACCCAGGCACTCACCCCGTGAGTCCTTTCACATGAAGGGAACCCAGCCCCTGCTTTGACTGTCTTCAAATTGTTCCTCCCCAGGCTGGCTTCTCCTTTCTCTCCCTCACCCTCTAACGCTGCGCTCAGGCTCTCTCTCTAATGCATCCTTTTGTGTGACTGCAAATTGCTTTCACTTCCACTGAAGTAGGTCTTGAGCTTTGCATAAAGTCAGATCCTCTGGCTCTGGACCGGCTTGTCAAGGCTCTCCCTCCCTGGCAGCCAGGAGCCATGGTCCATTGTCTGAATCACAAAGGACAATGGAATGGCACCTTGAGTGTAACAGGAAGGTCCTTCCCCATGGCTGCAGATGCACCACATGGTGTGAGTCAACCAGGGAGGCCCTTGGCCATGTGCATCATCCAACATGCTCCCCATGTTCACCTGGGAAGGAGAAGCCACGTGATAACCTAGCTCATCCTCACTCAGTGGTTCCTCAGGGTGGAGTAGAGTCGAGCAATTCTTTGCTCTGGCTCTTAGTCTTCAGTGGTGGGTCCGCTGCAATCCCATAGAGAAGCCTCATTAACTCATTTGCACTGGGGCAGTGACATACCCGGGATACTGGAATTTGGGTGTTTCTAACTGCTGGATTCTGTGGTGTGTGTATGTGCGCCAAATCAAGGCCCTCATACCAGTGAGGGCCCAATGTGCTCCAGGGGAAATTCTCACTTTGCTGACGAGGCCCTTGTGAAAGCCTTCTGTGCACAGGGCTGGCCCCTGAGTGCTGGCGATGCTGAGTCTGTCCATACTCCAGATGCCTCTCTGTGCTCTCTTAGCCAGAACCCCTGCTGTGGGACCAGCCAGGTTGCACCTTACTCTTAGAAATATCCATACCCATCTTCCAGGACTTCTGGACCCCAGAGACAATGGGGTTGGTTGCTGAACCTCTCTAAGTTCAGTTTGGACCTGGGATTTACAGGCTTGTTCCCTAGAAGGGCAGTACGGGGAGGGGGCAGCACCTTTAAGTGCTGGGTCCTGGTGGAAGGGACTTGAAGTCATCAGGGATGTGTCCTTGTAGGGAGAAGGGCTACCTCACCTCTTCCTTTCTCCCTGCTCTGTTTCCCGGCTGCGGAGGTAAAAGATTTTGCTTCTTTCTGCATCCCCACCATGAGGTCCACTGACCCATAGCATCCCAAGAGGGATGATCAACAGAGAGCCAAAATCTCCATCTCTGGGAGCCAAACCGAACCTTTCTTCTCTTTAGGTGGCTCCCTCTCAGGCGCGTGCTTTAGCGGTGGCAAGCTGACACTTTCTCGTGCACGAACCTGCCCTGCATGCGCCCCTGTCTTCACTGAGAGGACCTGTGAGTCCCCGAGGACTCACAAGCCGCTTCCTTCCTCTGTTCAGTCTGATCTGTCCATTACTCCCGCTCACGCCCTCTGCCAGGCTTCCTCGGTGACAGAGGATGATAATTAACTACCATCATTTGGGCTTAATCAGCTCGAGGTGGGGAAAGACTTAGTGGTAGAAGAGCTGGGATGTCGGGATGTGAATTAGGGTTCATAGCACTTCATCACCCTCCATTACTGTCTTATGCTTATTCATTCTGGCAAATTAAATTAGCATTGTCTTTCCAATCTTGCTTCCCAGGAGGAATTAAACAATGGTGGCAGAGAGAGCTGCCCAGATGTGTTAGGTGGACTTTTTTTAATATCTTGTGTTGTAACGGTCCACAGCTGTGAAGAGTAACAGGAATTCCGACCTCCTGGGGTGTCGAAGCTGGGCATTTGCCTTCACTGTGGCCTTGTGTGCCTCAGTTGTTCCATCAGTAAAATGGGTGATGACTGCCATCAATTCTTGATGGAAGCTCTGTGATTATATCTGACAGTATGAAGATAGATACAGGAGAGGCCAAGGCGATCTCTGAGGCAACTCTAAGCTCTGTGACTGGAGGGTTCTGTTTCTCTCTCTAATTTTGTCTCCTATAACCTCTCCTCTATCCCCCCTCTCTTCCAATCTGTGTTCATATTTTCTAGTTTTGTCTCTCTCCAGGTATTCCTTGTCTGTGTGAGTCTCTTTCCTTCTTTTTCTCCCTTTATTCTCTCTTTTTTATGTAGTTCATTTCCAAACCACTCCAAATCTCTCACCATTTGTGTTCTTTCCTTCTATGAGAGAGAGAGAGGGAGACAGAGAGACAGACAGAGAGAGAGAAAGAGAGAGAGAGAGAGAGAGAGAGAGAGAGAGAGAGAGAGAGAGAGAAGATGAGCCTCCTACTTAGGGTATGCACAAGCCCCTCCCAGCGTCTGTCTCCATTTCTCAGGGAATTCATCAATCTTTCTCTCGCTTGCTGCTCTCCTTCCTGGTCTTTGCTTCTGGCACCAACATGGACATCTGGCAACTCAGACTGGGGCCTCTGGTTCCAAAGAAGCATATGCCAGTTTGGGGGCAGCAGGCTGCTCCCAGTTGGTTCTCAGGGAAGAACATGCTGCAGACTCAAAGGGGACCCCAGTCACCTTGTCTAGATGCAATGGGAAAAATCTGGAGAGAGTGGAAGGTCAGCAGAGTGCAAATCCTGCCTCTTCTGCTTCCTGTGTGACCTTGGTCAAGACGCTTAACCTCTCTGAACCTGTTTCCTCATTAGTGTGGGAGGCTGTCCTAAGGACCAAATGAAGCCCAGTCTCCCGCGTGGGTCACAGTAATAAAGAGATGAATGAGCCAAGACCCATGCTGCCCCCATGTGGCTGGAGGCAGATGGAGTTCTGTAAGCAGTGACAATGGAGGTACCCTGAGGGGAGTTTGGTCTAGAACTTAAAGTCCCATGTCAGGTGGGCCTGTGACTGGTTCTGAGGTGATGCTGAACAGCCAGGGGAGGGGGGCATCTTCCCGCTCATCCCACCTTTGGCAGAGACAAGACACAGCTGATGTCTTGCCGGAGTCTACAAAGAACACAGTGAACTGGCAGTCCCAAATCCTGGCCAGAACAGTGCAGGGAGGAGGGGCATGGGTCAGTGTGCCCTGAGGCCCCAACATGTCTGTTGGAGTAGAGAAAGAGGCTGGCTTAAGTCAGGTACCCAGATGTCCCTTTACAGGTGTCTTCTCTTAATGCTCCATATCCCCCAGAACAGGACACTTGTCTATCCCTAGGGGAGGAAACTGGGGGCTCAGGGTGTGGCCAAGGCCATATATAGAAGTAGGAGAGGACAGGCTAGGTTAACCTTGGGTGTTTGTCTGTCTTCAGTCTCCTACCCCATGAATGCACAAGAGAGGCACACACACACACACACACACACACATACACACACACACACACACACACACACACATACACTCCTCTCTGCTACTGTCTGAATGCACACCAGCCAGGTGCCAGGTTTCTGCTGTGCCATGGCCCAGGTTCAGGAACTAAGGTGGAGTCTCATATGAGGAGAGGGGGCCTGGAGAGCTCAGACTCGGCAGGAGACGCCTGACCTGGACCTGAACCTGAACCTGAGATGGTTTCAAGCCAAGGCATGCTGAGTGTTTGACTTTGAAATGTTTCTTGTTCCTTCTCACTGGCTGGTATCCCCTCCCACCCAGGTCACTAATGGTCACCACACTGAGGGCCAAGATGTGATGAGCAGTGGGGTGTGCCTCAGATACCTATGAAGTTGGTCACTGTTGCCACTGACAACCAGGGAAATCTTGGAAGTTACCTGTGAATTGTTTGTGGTCACAAGTTTATCCCACTTCCAAGGAGTCCTGACCCGGGGACCCAGCTCCTGAGGTGACTTTTGGTCCCAGGGGCTCTTAAATCAGCTGTGTGCTTTATCTGTCAGGTGGTGACAATCTGTGCAACAGGAAGGAAGCTGGTGGCCCACATTAAGCTTCAACACTCATGGGAAATAAGATAAGGTTTTGACATCTGACTTCCCCTCAGGAGGGAGTCCAAACTCCAGAACTTCCTCTGACCTGGAGAGCTGAAAGCCTTGGCAGCTCCCTTTGTTTCTAGCCATTAATCTTGATGGCTTTCTTTCTCAGGTCCCGAAGTTTCCAAGCAGCTCCAGGTCCCTCCTCATACGTATCCATTGCTCACAGACCCTCCCTTGGGTGGCAGCACTCTGGCCCTGTGAGGTCTCCCTCGTTGTGGGTCACTCTGTGAGGACAGCTCTGGGGACCCTCTGGAGACTTCAGGAGAGGGCCAATGGGAACAAGCCTTTCCCTCTGTGCCACCAGGATCTGGTCACCACAGCATTCCTACGTCCAAGAAACTGGAACGTAGGTCATTCTGAAGACTGGGTCTCGGAGTACCAGGTCTAGTCCTCCTGTCGCTGTTACTGGTGCCTCAGTTTTCCTCATTGTGAAAAGGAGATGATGCAGATAATCCCCAAATTATGATAGCCAGCCTTGCAGTGTTTTCAGTGTACGAGGGGTGAGGAAGGAATCCCGTAGTAAGTTGAGGATCCCCTGTGGCTTTCTTTGCTATGGCTCCCTGTGAGCAGTGTGTGGCTTGAGGACTTTGTGCCTGGCTCTTAGATGGGAGTTGGAGCCTGGGGTGTAGACAGGGAGGATTAAGAAACCAAGCACATGGCTGCCACTGCCAGTGCTTGGCATGCCTTTTCAAACTCCAAGTTGCAGGAGGATATGAGGGGAGGGAGTGGTTGGAGCTTTGGGCTTCCTGTCTCTGTCACACATAAGTTTAAGGCTTGGTGCAGGAGGGGACATTGCCATCTGGAGGCAGTGACTCAGGTCTTTGCATCTTGCAGAGATGCCTGGAAGTGTCTGGGTACAAGGAGAGAGATGGGGCAGCCCAGGGGAGGGGGGCAGCCCAGGGGAGGGGGGCATGGGGGTATCTGACCTGAGAAACCCCTCCAGACCTCACACCTGCCTCACATGCAGTGGTTCTCAACCTGTGGGTCACGACCCCTTTGCGATTGACTTAACCTTTCACAGGAGTTACATACCAGAGATTTACATCACAATTCATAACAATAACAAAATTACAGTTGTGAAGTAGCAATAGAAGTAATTTTATGGCTGGGGGGTGGTCACCACAACATGAAGAACTGTATTAAAGGGTCACAGCCTTAGGAAGGTTGAGAACCACTGCTCCCATGGCACGGACCTCAGCACGAGGAACAGGGGAAGCAGGCATTGGCATGCAGCATTCCTGTGTTTAAAGACAAGACCTCACAAGGGGAGGACCTTGGTCCAACGTCACATAGAAAACCCTGTCCACACTGGGCTGAGTGCCTGGATTCTTGCTCACTGTCCTTTTCCTTCTCTTAGGCAAAGAAGGGAGCTGGGACAGATGCAATCCAGGCTCCGCTGGGGCCATTGCCCCAGGCCTCCTTGTAAAGCACTTCCTTGGAAAGGACCTCATCAATAGGGTGGCTAGACTACCTGGGCCAAAATTAAGGATGCTGAGACCCTGATGGGCTGGCTCGTTGTCAAGCGGCAGTGCAGGGATTCAGCTGAGTTCTTGTCCCTGAGCCCAGCCACAGCCGCCGAGTTTATCCCTTTCATTTAAAATCTCACCTAGAGCTTTGGAGGAAAAGCCGATTTCATTACAGCATTCCTGTCTTGCAGGAGTCGTGCCCACACACCTGTCGGCTTGCGATTATTCTCTGTCTACAGAGCCTGTGGCTCCTCCAGGCTCCTCCCGCTGCTCCTCCCACTGCCTGGGTCCTCAGGGCCGGCCACAGTGTGGCACAAAGTGCCTGCATTATTTACTTAACAATAAAGAGCCCACTTATGTGACCCAGTGGGAGAGTAAGTGGGGATTTACTGTGAAATGATTAACCATAAAAACACAGATCGCACCAGCTTCAGACAAGGAGGAGGGAAGGGACAGAGATGGGGTGCTGCTGGAGTCGCTGTCACATAGGATCGCTTTACTTGTGTGACCACCCTTGTCAGGCTTCTGCCTGGAGAGGCTGCCAGGGAGACCAGGCCTAGCTTCTGCCCCTCTTGCTGTGTGATCCCAGGCATATCTCTGTACTGCTTTCCCTGTGTAGTGCATCTGATGCAGAGACAGGAGGAGTGGTTTCTTGATTGGTAAAATGTAGGAAGGGCATCTTGGCTGGGGCATGGACCCAGGTGTGGCTGAAATCTGGGGTCATCCTTAGTCCTGCCTCTTCTGTTTCTTCCCCATGAGAGCCAGCGGTAAAGAAAAGGTGAGAGTAGTAACATCGATGGACTCCACAGCACAAAAGGAAAACTCCATTTACTCAGTCTGTCCTCCATACGGACTGTTTAACTCTCATAACTGCCTTAGTGTATTCCTTTCTTCAAGCACAGAGGGGGATCGCCCAGCAGGTGCCCGGCTCCCCAGGGAGCAGAAGGAGGGAAGCTTGTTTGCACTGCAGGGGGCTGCTTCCTGCTGGCTAACCTCAGTCTGCCAGGCACAAGTTTCTCTCTGTACCTACCTACCTACCGCTCCTGCAGGGAGGCCTGGATCACGGAGCGGGCTGCCAGTGTAAGTGTGGGGAGACTTTCTAATTTGTTTTTCCCTTGGGTACTCTGCCTCCACTCCATATATTGCCCATTTTTGTTTCATTTCGATTCTTAGTCTGCAGTAATTAATCCCATTAGTAGTTAATAACCCTTTATATTAAACTTCCCTTGATTAAATTACTGTGTGCTCCTGTCTTCTGTCTATATCCTGACTGATATGGAATTTGTATTGGGGCCAGGTATGCACACCTGTAATCTAGCACTTAGGAGGCTGAGACAGGAGGATCTGCAGTTTGAGGCTAGCCTGAACCACATTGCAAGACTCTGTCTCAAAAAAAAAAAAAAAAAGAAAGATTAAAAATAATCTATCAACCAACCAAGCAGAACAGAATTGGTATTGGCCCAAGGACTAGCTCACCAGAGGCGTGCTGGTTTTGTTGTGGTTATTGTTGGGACAGGGTCTTACCACGCTGCCCAGGTTGGTCTTGCCTTCAACTACCCCGTCTTCAGCCTCCTCAAAGCTTGTATTTATAGGCATTCACCACGGTGCCTAGAAAGATTTTTTTAAACATAAAAACCATTCTCAACAGCTCATAGGACATGCAAAAACAAAAGCCACAGACCAAATTTGGCTCACCAGCCACAACTTGCCAATTCCTGGGGTGGAGAGACTGTCTGCCAGAGAGAAGGAAATGAGCACTAGGCTTTTCAGGGATTCCTTCCGTGTGGCTGTGGGGTGATGATAAATCGGGGCATCCAACACCACTGTGACTGCTAGTCAAAACGGGGATACAGTGGCCAGGTGGTTGGGATACAATGGCCAGGCAGCAGATGAAGTTTTAGTTCAAATTGATCACACTGAAATCCAAGGCAGCAATTCTCTGATTTTCTGAAATGCCACGGTAATCCACAAACACAGAACTGGGGCCTCACTAGAGCTTGATGGTCCATGGGGTGATGCCACGGCAGTGGGAAGGCTAAGTAGGCATCCCCAAGCCTCCTTTCTGTTCCCAAGAACGTAGTAGAATAGGTAATGCTCCCCGAGCAAGGGGAGTTTGTAAAGATGAATGCTGACCTCAAAATTCAAAGAAGCTGGGAGCTTCCAAAGAGGGGTGCTCACCAGTCTGATCAACTGAGAGGCTCAAGGGCCCAGGAAGACTGTTGCTAACTTGAGTAGGTGACTGTCCCATGGTTCCTGTCTCAGACATGTGGCCTTCACAAAGCATCCTTGTTGGCCTCAGGCATCCTGCACACAAGGGCTGAACTGTTGGTGTCTCTCTTGTTTTGTTTTGTAAGTGTGATGGGAGACAGTTTGCCTCTGTCTGGAAGGGCCGACAGTACATTGTCAGAATGTCACCTAACAGCTCTGGGGAGATGGCTCAGGAAAGTGCTTGCTTTGCAGTCATGAGGAACCAAGTTTGATCCCCAACACCTGCATAGAATATGTGGGGTGTGTGTACAGTGTGTGGTTGTAGTCCAGTCTGTGGATTCCTGGGATCACTGACAAATCAGCCTACTTAATATGAATTCTGGGTCAGTGAGAGAACCTGCCTCAAAAACAATCAGGTGGATATTGTCTGAAGAACCACAACAGACATGTCCTCTGTCTTTCCTTGGCGTGCACACACACACACACACACACACCCCACAACATCACATCAGGCCAAGTGATAGATCTCCCACTGTCTCTCACATGCAATCTTGAGATCTCTGCTGTATGGACCTTGAATAGAAGGTAACACTGGTCCATGGTATTGATGACCTTGTATGAATTGGATTGGATTGAGTAAGAAGAAAACAGCTACCTAAGGGGTGGGAGGTAATTCCTCCACACACCCAAATCCACTGCCTCAGTGAAGTTTCTGGGCTTTGACAGTCAGCAGTTTGTGAAGATGTCCCCTCAGGTAGAAAGGTTATCGGCTGCGTCTTATGCAGCAGCAATGAAATCGGGAGTGAGCTTGGCAAGCATTTTGGACTGGAAATGATGTCACTGTGTCTTTGGGTGTGCTGCTTCCATTCAGCAGCCTCACATCCGTCACCAGATTTGAGTAGAGAACAGAAGCAAAGCCTGTCAATCACTTCTACACGGAGGTCAAACCACCCTGCCCTTTGGCCTTAGCATACAGTAGAGCCAATGATGCTCCAAGTGTCTGGGGGAAAAGGGATGCTTGGAGCCACACACTAGCCCCATGGCAGAATCAGTGAAGATGTGTAGTGTTTGTAGTTAAAACATATCCAGGATCTGGTGGCTTCTCCTGACTCCCTTCAGTGTGGCACAATTCTGCAGTGGCAGGGAGTTAGTTATGCTGTGTAGGTAGCCTGGAGGTTAGGGGAACTGAGTCCTACATGGACGGAGGAGAGTGTGGACCTTTGCCCCTCCATTCACTAGCTGTGCATCCTTAGGCAGTTTCTTTACCTCCGTGCCATGTGCCTTCTCTGTGGAGTGCTATCTCTGGGCTATAGGTTGGCTTAGGGGGCTGTCACCATAAGGTCTCAAGTCACACAGGCCTTGGGAAGGCCTGAGGAATGGGGGCTGTTACAATTTACTCCTTTGGATGAGGACTCTGGGCACAGAGCAGCTGGGTTCCTTTCCTGGAGACTGAGTGGATGAGCTGCTCCTTAGCTCTAGAACAGATGGATACAGAATTTTGATCTTAAACATTAGGCTGTAAAATGTCCACACAGTGCCTGGGGTAGGTCTGGGTAGCCCACCCCCAGCATCTCCCAAACAAGCAGCAGGCTCCTTGGCTTCACTCCCAGATATTCTAAGTCAGAAGGGAACTTTCACTTTAGACTGACGCCTTCCTCCCTCTCCTGGTCCCCAGGGATTCCTCTGCAACCTGAACCCTGAGCCTCGCTTAGGGAAAACAAAGGAATACATTTCCTTCTGATTTTATTCCTTTGCAGAAAGAGTGCCAGGCTGAGGCTCCAGTTCAGGAAGCCAACAAGCTTGGGAACCAGACGTGGGCCCCCTGAGGTCTTGTCATGTCTTGATTTTCCTACCTGGTCTCCAGCTCCTTGGAGCACTGGGAGCATGACACTGGCTGCTGGTGTCCTCTGGCGATAGGGTGGGCACTACAATCACTTTGGCTGGAGGCTGAATGTAGGCTTTGCTACGGCTCATGTGACACAAGGATGCTGGTGTCACAACCTGGATCCTTTGTTGCTAAGTGGAGCTGGTAACCCTGGTAATGATGAAGTTTAGGGAGGTAGCAGATGTCACGCCACCTGGTTCACGGATCCCTGTCCCCACAGAAGGGCTCAATTATTAAAGTTTTACCTTGTTCTAGTTCCTGGCCCTCTCAGGATCTGGAAGACTCACAGATGATTCTGATACTAGCACTGGGTCTCAGAGGTGACCTCTGGTGTCCTCCTTTCCCAAGCCCAGGGCAACAGGACAAGGAGCTGAGACAAGTAACTGTCACTCCAGGTGCTGCCAGAGGGTGGGGAGCACATGACTTGGTGAAGGCATTCTGTGTAGATCAGGCTGGTCTCAAATTTTCCATGCAGCTTTGCTGGCCTCAAATTCACTGTGTAGCCCAGGCGGTGTCTTCTGGCAATAGGATGGGCACTAGAATTACTTTGACTGGAGACTCAATGTCGGCTTTGCTACTGCTCATGTGGCACAAAGATTCTGGTGTCACAACCCCTCTGTGTCCTGGCTCCTTCGTTGTTAAGATGGAGCTGGTAACTCTGGTAATGACGAGGCTGGGGTGGGGGGGAGTAAATGTCATGCCAAGGTCAAGCATCCTGCCCCTGCCTTCTGAGCACTGGGATTATAGGGGTATGTGGTCATCTTCACACATGCAGTCCACTTTCACCTAGTGCTGCTTGCTTTGAGATGATCTGGAAAGTAACGTGTGTCTCTTGTGGGAAGCAGTGAAACTGTAAAGGCGCTTTGGCTGTCATCCCGAGCCTTAGGAATGAGACTTGAAGCACTGTGGCCCATTTCCTGCCACTGTGCCTTCTGTTCTATAAACCAAGTCCTTTCTGACTCTCTGTCTCTCTGTCCATCTGTCCGTCTGTCTGTCTGTCTGTCTGTCTGTCTGTCATCCAAGCTGGCAAAAGTGACTTTGGAGATTTTCACTAAATGTTGAACTTCTGCTGGGATGTTCTGCCTAAGAAGCCACGAGGTGTCTTTGAAGTTCTCTGGTGGGGATAAAGGGTGTCTAAGACATGAACAGCAGTTCCAGTGAGATAGCTCAATGGGTAAAGACTTGAGTTATGCTTGATTCCATCACCAGAATCCACATGGTAGAAGGAGAGGACTGACTCTTGCAAGTTGTCCTCTGATGTCCACACACCGGACTTGCATGCACTCATGCGTATGCACGCCTCCCCCAACTCTAAGTGAACGCATGTTAAAAGTAAAAGAGAGAAATGAAGAGCTGTCAAGCAGGGAGGTGGAAACAAGGGACTTGAAGGGCTGGCAGGGCCACTCCTGAAGAACTTGCTACAAGTATCTTGGTGCAGTGGGCGGAGAATAGACAGAGATATGGCTGGAACTTTCATCCTGTCCATTGTGAAGAGTGGGTAGCTGTGCTGACTTGTGATGTTTAATGGGCAGCAGGGGGATTTGCCCAGGCAATGGGGGAAGCCAGCTGCTGTCTGTGTGTGTGTGCATGCACGCATATATGCACACATACGTACGCACATCACCACATGTGTGATTTAATAGGTGCTATTTCTGAGGCAAGTTTAAGCTCTGAGCCCCCTAGTGCTGTCGCACTAACATTTGCTTCACCTGATGGGGAAGGATGAATGGGAGCTGAGGCTGCTTTCCCAGGCACTGGTCACAGGTAGGAGGGTGGCCCCAGTATCTGGGAATGTGTGCAACCATCATAAATGATCACCAGCATAGACCACACACTGCATAGCAAGCTCTGTCTTGGACACTCCATGAAGGAACTTCTTACTTCCCTGATCTACAGGTGAGAAGGCAGGCTGTTCTGCACACTTGCTGTGGGGTAGACAATGACCACTCAAGTTTGGAAGTGAATGGCCCCCATTGGCACGTCTGTTTGAATACTTCAGCCCTGGCTGTGAGCATGTTTTGGGAGGTGGGGCCTCAGTGGAGGAAGTGACTCAAGGGAGGGCGGGACTTAAGGGTCATAGCCCAGCCTCACTTCCTGTTTCAGATCCTCCCAGATGTGAGGTGTCAGTCACTCTCCTGCTGGCACAGCTGACAGCTTCTGCCTTCCTCACTGCAGTGAACCCTCTCTAACTGTGAGCAAAAGCGAGCATTTCCCGGACCTGCTTCTTGTTAGGTCTTTGATCACAGAATAAGGAAAGCAACAGACAGGAAGAAAACTAACAATCCTAACATCAACTCCCATTTCTTTCCAAGTCAGGGGAAGGGAGGTGATGGGCCCAGTGCTGTGGTTATCAACCCATCCTCCAGAAGAGGACACCAAGGCTCAGAGAAGCGCAAGCACTTCAAGCCCTTTTGACAAATGGTGCGGGAACTGTCACATGTCTACGGGCAAAAAGGGAATCTTCATCTAAGTGTCAGACTTTATGCAAAAGTCGAACAAGAATGTAAAACGAATGGCACAGCTTCCAAAAGCACACGCAGGAGAGACAGCCTCTCCCAACTTGGGTTTAGACGGAGAGTTTTTGCACACAGCACCAAAAACAAGATCCATAAAAACACAACTGAATAAAACAATGATAAATTATACTTCAAGACAGTTCTTTTTTTTTCTGTGCAGAAAGCATTATTAAGGGAACATGGAGATAAGCCACAGACTAGGATAAAATATCTGAGATTACATATCCAGTAAAGGATTTCTGTCTAAAATATGCAAAGAGGTTTGAAAAATCAGTAGGGAAAAGATATAACTAGAAAATATGGCCTCAAAGAGACACACAGGAACACAAAGGAGTGGCAGATAACTGGAAAATAAAAAGCTGCTCCCGCCAGTGCCGATAGGGAGCCACGCATTGAAGCTGTGGGGCGCAATGAGTGCCGGTCAGAAAGGCTGAGAGTTCCTGTGCTGTCAAGGAGGCGGGGCAACTGTTGAGGACGTAGGAGCAGGCCTTGTGGGAGGGGAAGGTAAAGGGGCCGGCCACTCCACAGCATGCTTTGGCCACTCCTTAGGATGCTAAAGGCATGCTCACTGCAGCAGCCAGCAGTTATACTCTTGGATGCTACAAGAAGTTCCATTCTGGTATTTATTTATTTATTTATTTATTTATTTATTTATTTATTTAGAGACAGAGTCTCAGGTCTCATTGTGTAGCCCTGGCTATCCTAGAACTTGCTGTGTAGACAAGGCTGGCTTTAAACTCACATACATCTGCCTGCTTCTGCCTCCTGAGCGCTGGGAGTAAAAGTGTAGGCCAGCATGCCTGGCCTCAGGATCTCAAGTTCCATTTTTAATTGTTAAAATCCACTCAAGTGCCTTGAACTCAAGTGCTTGTATGAAGAGACCAACAAATATCAATACAACAGCGTGTTACTAATCAAAAGAAAGAGGCTACTTACGCGTTTTCCCCCACAAAGGGAGTAAGAAATAGTTTTTTTTCTGAACTAAGTACGAATGTTCATGGGCTGGGAACAAGGATTGGTGGCCCAAGCCACACACTCCACTACGGAAGAGGAAACACGATAGTCACGACTTCTAAGCAGTCAGCCTGCAGGTTCTTAAACACTGAGGTGGCCTCTTAGGCGACCCTGAGTTCACAGTCCCCTTTGTCCAAGCATCTGATTTTGCACATGTAGCAGCCAAATGTTTTGTGGTACATAGTGCTAGGTAGGCTCATGGCTTGGGTCTGATGAGGCCAAGGTTGAGTAGGAGGGAAAGCAGTTTTTAGCAGTAGAGATGTGGGGCTGATCTGAGTTCCAAGGCTGAGCACAAGAGCTGGTTTCAAAGTGTTGCTATGTGATTCCTTAAAGACTTTTAAAATTGTTTTGAGAATTTCATACATGAGGGATTATTTACATCATTTCCACCCTTTCCTCCAATTCCTCCCACACCCCTCCAATTTATGACCTCTCATTCTCTAATTATTATTGAACACACACACACACACACACACACACACACAGAGCCCTACTGAGTCCATTTAGTATTGCTTACCTGAGTTTAACCCTTGCCTCCTGGGATTGGATAAACTACTATGAAGCTGGTCTCTGGACAAGACTGACTCTCCCTCTTTCAGCAACCACTGATTGCCTGTAGCTCTTCATCTAGGGGACGGGTCTTCGTGCAATATCCACATAGACGTGCCACCTGGTGTGGCCATCATGGAGATCTTCAATTGTCATGTTTTCGTGGGTGCAGTTTCCCTGTCATGCCCAGAAGACATTGACAAGCAGCAGGTGTCCTGGCCCTCTGGCTCTTACAGTCTTTCTGTTCCCTCTTCTACGTTGCTCTTGAGCCTTAGATGTAGGGGCTGCGCTGTCAATTGGTACACAGTCACTTAACTTTTTGCGTTTTGACTAATTGTGGATTTCTCTCATAGTCTCCATCTGTTTCAAAAAGAGGCCTCTTTGATGAGGGCTGAGAAATGCACTTCCCTGGATGGGGCTCTTAGAGCTCATTCTTGAAAAGATGAAACTAAAGCAAGTAGAAGTAGACTAACAGGGACTAGAGGTTTGGTATGGGAGAGGTATGAGTAGAAGGGACAGCAGGGGTGGGTCCCTCGGGGCCTATAAAACTGTTCTTTATCTTGACTATGATAGTTATCACAAATGTATATGTGCGTCAAATACCTGGATCTGGACACTCTAAGATTCAACTTTACTGCTCCATGGAAAATAAGTATTCTACACAAAACAAGCTATGCTCACAGGAGTACTTGGCTAGCGAGAGGCAGAGCCGTGGTCAGCCGGGTCTTACTAGCTTCCAAGTCCAAGGATACACATAACCACCACATTCTAGCCTCTGAAGCTCCACATCTTTGGTTCCAGAGGTTTCTACAGTGATGGGACTGTAGCTGCCACCTGGGGCAGAGGCTGGAGAGTGACGTCAGGGGAGACAGGTGAGTCTTGGAAAATCTGCCTGTATCATCTTCATAAATGTCAGTAATGCTAATAATGACTACAAGTTGTAAAGGCCCCAAACTGTGTACATTGGCTCCTGGTTCCTCTGTGCCTTAAAGGCCACCCAGTGCCGCCAGAGTTCTTGGGGACTTCCTCATGACTGCTGGTACTGGCATTTCAAACTTTTGCCTGGGGTCTTGGAGAATAAATTGATGAAGCCTGTCACGTCTGCTGCGTGGCCTGTGTCCGAGAACGTGCGGAGGGTGTCGGGTATTGAAAACACAGAGACTCGTTCAATGATATAAAGAGAACTTTAAACAGGCTCCAAAAAGGTTCAAGAAAACCTCCTAAGAAAAGCTCCCACCAGAGAAGCTTCTGCTCTCTCCTCTACCCTGGCTGGTTCTGCTCTGACACCAGAGGTGGATGTGTGTGGGTTTTTGAAGGTGCGGTTAGTCTTTGGACAAGGTCGAGGTCAGGGCGGTTTCTGTGGGAAGGCCTTTCCCAGGAACTTATTGTATCATTTTTAGTAAACATGTTTTTACTAAACATTGTCTTACAGCTGCCTACTCCCAGGCAGAAGGGGAAGTGGCCAGGAACTTATTGTATCGTTTTTAGTAAACATGTTTTTACTAAACATTGTCTTACAGCTGCCTACTCCCAGGCAGAAGGGGAAGTGGGTCTCTGCTCAAGGTCTGGTGTTCCCACAGAAGCCTTTGCAGGGCAGTTTGACTTCAGTGTTAAAAGCCTGGATCTCTCGAGAGGCATTTCCTGGAAAGGGCAAAATAACTGTTTTGTACATTCCTCTGGTGAATTTCCCTGAATATGTGCTGCCTGGGGGCTGCTTGATCTGAGGGTCTCCATGCCCCCATCGCTATTGCTGTGCTGGGCATGGGTTCATATGGATTCACTAGGGAGCCTCTGAAGGGAGGGCAGGGAGGGCCATGTACAGATGAGAACACCAATGCTCAAAGGGGAGGCTTTGGGTGCTGTGCCAGCACAACACCCAAAGTACATCAGAGTCAAAGTAGGACTTAGGTCTGGGCCTGCTGGGTTGCAGGGACCGGAGGGCCCCAGGGTCAGTGGGCCTAGCTAGCTAGGTGCTGGATACTGAGGCCACAAGAGGCAAGAACACATTTTGGCTGGCATACTCCAGGTCTTTGCTCAACTGTTAGCGCCTCAAGAAAGCCAAGTGCTCTGTCTTAAATGTCAGCTTCTAGCCAGGTGGCTCACACCTGGCTTTCCCAGCCCATGAGGTGGGTGGGGGGATGGGGGATGAGGCCAGAGGCCAGTAGTGTAACTTGGTCACCAAATGGGAGTAGAGGGTGTGCAGTAGACTAGGTCCTATCATCACTCATATCATGTCACAGCATCCGGCACTTTATCCCTTAGTCAGCATCTGAGCTCTGCCAGGCTCCTCTTGCTCTGGGCCACATCTCTCCAGGCTTTGGCTCTAAACAGGTGCTCCGTGGACACTGGATGAATAAACAGATGAACCAGGAATGTTGCTCTCCTCTGTGGGAACACCAGACCTTGAGCAGAGACCCACTTCCCCTTCTGCCTGGGAGTAGGCAGCTGTAAGACAATGTTTAGTAAAAACATGTTTACTAAAAATGATACAATAAGTTCCTGGGAAAGGCCTTCCCACAGAAACCGCCCTGACCTCGACCTTGTCCAAAGACTAACCGCACCTTCAAAAACCCACACACATCCACCTCTGGGGTCAGAGCAGAACCAGCCAGGGGAGAGGAGAGAGCAGAGGCTTCTCTGGTGGGAGCCTTTCTTAGGAAGTTTTTCTTGAACCTTTTTGGAGCCTGTTTAAAGTTCTCTTTATATCATTGAACGAGTCTCTGTGTTATCAATACCCGACACCCTCCGCACGTTCTCGGACACAGGCCGCGCAGCAGACGTGACAATTGGAGGTCCCACTGAGATCGTGAAAGTGAGGTAAGTGGACGGGGTTAAGAAACTATGGGGAATAGTTCCGGGAAGCTAGAATCATTGCAGTATCAACTAAAAAGTTACTTAAAGAACATGGGACTGCAGTCAAGTCTAAAACCCTAGAAGGCTTTCTAAAATCGATCGAACGAGCCAGTCCATGGTTCATTACTGGGGGAAGCTTAAATATTCCAGATTGGGAGGAGGTTCGCCGTGATCTTCATAGACTTTTACGAAAAGAGGGATCTGAGTCCTTGCCCCCTACGACATTCTCCTTATGGAGATTAGTGAGGGAGCACTTTTGACAGATAAGGTTCGTCACCGCCAGGTAGTTCAGGACACAAAAGAGGCTTTTTAGAGTTACAAGAGACTGAGACTCAAGCCTCCTTGAGTTCAGGGGCAGAGAGTGATGATGAAGAGACCGTGATTGAAACTAGAGGCTCCATTGTTAGTGAGGATGAGGAGGAGTCTCTTAGTAACAACAAAAAAACGGGTAGACATCTCCGGGCGCGACCCAAAAGAAGGACTCCGGTCAGAATCGGTTATATCCTTCTCTATCAGACCTAGAAAATGAAAGTAGCTCAGACTCAGACTCGTCACAGTCTGAAAAGGAACGGTTACTTGCTGAGATCGCGGCCCTTAAAAAGAACTAAAAAGATTCTAATTAAGGAAAGACAGGACAGGGAGAGAAACCCTTCCCCATACTCTGAAAAAAGGGACTCCTCCTATGAGATAACCCAGTCCTTCTCGGACCTGGAGGGAAGACCCAGAGGAGGGGTCCAATGCTGCCCGGTGGTGGCCCCAGTAATGGAAGTTCCAGATCCGAACAATTCTCGACAGGTCATTCGGCGCCATGACCCTTTAAGTTTCAAAGATATAAAACAACTGAAAGAGGCAACTTTAAATTATGGAGCACAGGCTCCCTTTACACTTTCCTTAATGGAATCTTTTGCGTCTCTTAATTTGACACCTGGCGATTGGCAGCAGCTTTGCAGAGCAGCTCTGTCGGGGGGAGATTATTTGATTTGGAGAGGTGAGTTTCAGGAAAGATGCAGCCAGACAGCCCAAAGAAATGCACAGGCCGGACAGCCCCAGAGAAATGTGGAGATGCTTACAGGAAGTGGTCAATATGCCACCATTCAGCAACAAATGCAATATGACATCGCAGTCTATGCCCAAGTGGCAGCAGCAGCCCAAGGGGCTTGGAAAGCATTGCCTTCCAAGGAAGGAGGGGATCATCTGTCCAAAGTCCTTCAAGGACCTTCCGAACCTTTTCAAGACTTCGTAGACCGTCTCAGTCAGGTAGCAGAAAGAATATTTGGGGGCATTGGGCCTGCGATGCCAGTCATCAAGCAGATGGCATTTGAAAATGCAAATAAATATTGTAAGGAAGCCCTTCGCCCATATCGCAATAAAAGTCTAAATGACTATATCCGGATCTGTAGGGACATTGATGGGAACTTCATCCAGGGCCAAGTGTTAGCTGCTGCTATTCGGCCCCAAGTGGGGAAAGAAAGACCTACTCTGGGAGGGAGAAAAACATGTTTTAGCTGCGGTAGGGAGGGACACTTCCGTAGAGAGTGCCCTCAAAATAGTACTACGGGTCTCAAGAGACCTGGTTTATGCCCCGTTGTCGAAGGGGATATCATTGGGCCAATAACTGCTACTCTAAAACTGACAGGGAGGGAAATTTCCTTTCTGCTAATAATAATCAGGGAAACGGGAGGAGGGCCCCGCCCCAGGGCCCCAAAACCAATGTGTACGGGGCAATGACCCCTGCTCTGGGCAGTGGCAGGACTCATTTTCTCCCCAGAGCAACCCCTTCATATCTCAGACCTCCTTAGAGCCACCTCAGGGAGTGCAGGATTGGACCTCGCTCCCTCTGCCCGGGCAATCCTAACACCGGAAATGGGGATCCAGGCCCTCCCTACTGGGGTGCATGGGCCATTGCCCCCAGGCACGGTCGGACTACTTTTGGGACGGTCCAGTACTATTCTTCGAGGCATCCAGGTACACCCCGGTGTTATAGACCAGGATAGTGAGGGGGAGATTAAAATAATGACATCAGTGGGCAATGGGGTTGTTGCCATCCCTGCAGGAGAACGGATTGCTCAGATACTCCTTCTCCCTACAGCTCCTTGTGAGGCTAGAAAAATTAAAGAGAAAAGGGGCAACCAAGGTTTTGGAAGTACCGGCCCGGCAGCATTTTGGGTAGCCACTATGGAGAACCGCCCCAGCTTACATTAAAGATAGAAGGCAAGTCCTTTAGGGGCGTCTTAGATTCTGGGGCAGATTTCTCTGTCCTCTCAGATAAATTCTGGCCCCCGCCTGGCCGAAAGAGGAAGGGACAGTGACCCTCCAGGGAATAGGACAGGCTGTACCCCAAAAAGCCTCAGAATCCTAAAGTGGCAAGACTCTGAGGGCCACACAGGGCTTTTCCAGCCATATGTTTTGCCTGGCCTCCCTATTAACCTCTGGGGACGGGACTTCATGCAAGAAATGGGAGTGGTCCTCACCACCCAGGCACCCAAGTCCAAAAGCAGGGGCCCCCAGATGACACAAGGGAGGGGCTGGAACCTGGGGAGGGAACTAGGTAAACTAGAACAGGGAGAGGTTTGCCCTGTGGCATCCCTCCCTTTGGAGACCAGGGCCCCAGGGGATAGGAAGGGTTTTGGCCATTTTTGATGAGGGTCACTGTTGCGCCGCCAGCCCCCATACCCATCACATGGCTATCAGATGATCCGGTATGGGTGGAACAGTGGCCCTTACCAGCGGAGAAACTAAGGGCGGCTCACCAGTTAGTTCAAGAACAATTGGAGGCAGGTCATTTGGTTCCTTCCACGTCCCCTTGGAATACCCCTATATTTGTAATAAAAAAATCTTCAGGGAAATGGAGGTTACTACAAGACTTGAGGGCAGTGAATGCGACCATGCAGCCTATGGGGGCTCTGCAGCCTGGCTTGCCCGTGCCTGTGGCCATTCCTAAAGACTGGCATTTGATTGTCATTGACTTGAAGGATTGCTTCTTTTCTATTCCCTTGCATTCTCAAGATAGTCCTCGGTTTGCGTTTAGCCTTCCTGCGATTAACTTTAGGGAGCCTGCCCTTCGCTTCCAATGGGTGGTGCTCCCCAAGGGATGGCTAATAGTCCAACTATATGCCAGATTTATGTAGCTGCCTGTTTAGATCCCCTCAGACGTAAGTTCCCTGATCTTTACATTATCCACTACATGGATGATATTCTTTTGGCCGCGGCCGAAGAAAGACAATGTTACATAGCCTTTGCAGAGCTACAGGAACTTCTGGAGGCCCAGCGGATTTATTTTGGCTCCTGAAAAGATCCAAAAGAGACCCCCTTATACTTATTTGGGTCATCAAATTCAACAAACTGGCCTCCGGCCACAAAGACTCCAAATTGATTGTTCAAATTTAAAAACACTTCATGATTGGCAGAGATTCTTGGGAGAGGTGCAATGGTTTCGCCCTTCTCTTTCTATTAAAACAGGGGCCCTTAAAGCGCTTTATGATATTCTTCCTGGAGATCCTGCTCCAACTTCCCCTAGACAGATTACCCCAGAGGCCAGGGAAGCCCTACAATTGCTGTTAAGAAGTATAGAGCAAGCCCACCTTTGGCGTATAGATTATGGGCAGCCCCTTGTTCTGGTTGTACTTTCATCTAGCTTTTCGCCCACTGCCGTGTTTTGGCAGACTGGTCCTATTTATTGGGTACATTTGTCAGCCTCCCCTAAGAAGGTAGTGACCCCTTACTATGATCTCATTTTACAATTGTTGTGGAAGGCACACAAGTTTAGCATTCAAACCTTTGGAAAGAGTCCTGATAAAATTATCCTTCCTTATGGTAAGGAGGAGGTGGAACATCTACAGATCTTCCATGATGGGTGGACCCTGTTTATTACATCTACAGGCGCACAGTTTGATAACCAATATCCCAACAGCCCCTTGATGTCTTTTTTCAAACAACACCCTGTGATCTTTCCCAAGATTTTAAAGGAGAACCCTCTAGTTGGAGCTCGCTCAGTCTTTACAGACGGCTCCTCCAAGGGTTTCGCAGTGGTGGTTTCTTCTCAGGTGCAGAAGAGGGTACCCACAGGACAGATGTCAGCACAAGCCGCCGAGTTGTTTGCTTGCTTGATGGCTTTCCAAATGTTTGAGGGAGAGCCCTTTAATTTATATACTGATAGTGTTTATGTTGCCAACATTGTTAGACCTTTAGAAACTTCTCCATATGTTCTTCCAACCTCCCAGGTTCGTTCCTTATTAGTTCAGCTCCAACATCTTATTTGGCAGCGCATCCACCCTGCTTATGTGGGATTTATTCATGCACATACTAACCTTCCAGGACCCCTTGCCCAGGGCAATGAAATTGCTGACTCCTTGACCCGCCCTAGGGTCTTATTTACTCAGGAGCAGCTGGCCCACCAGCTCCATGAGAGGTATCATCTAAATGCCCGCTCCATTAAATTTCACACTGGGTGCCCCTTATCCATAGCTACACAGATTACCTCTCAGTGCCCTGATTGTGCCCCTTATCATAATTCTCCCAATGAGGGGGTAAATCCCCGGGGCCTCAGGGCCAACCATCTCTGGCAAATGGATGTCACTCACCTGCCGCAGGCAGGGAAATTAAAATATATGCATGTCTCTGTGGATACGTATTCTAAACTGATTTTTGCCTCTCTCCACTCAGGAGAGAAGATTAAAGATGTTATTTCTCATTGCCTGCAGGCCTTTGCCTACATGGGCGTACCCGATGCCCTGAAAACGGACAATGGCCCTGCCTATGCCAGCAATCGCTTTGCTGCCTTTTGCAGGGAACATCACATTGTCCATTCTTTTGGTATTCCTCACAACCCCACGGGACAGGCTATTGTGGAGCGCACCCATGCCACTCTCAAACAGTATTTTAAGAAAATAAAAAAGGGGGAGTATGTTACCTCCCCCAATATTCAGTTATCCACCATACTTTACATTTTAAATTTTTTGACCGTAGACTGTAATAATTTGTCTGCTATGGAGAGACATTGGAACAAACCCTCCCAGTCCTTGGGATGGGTCAGATGGAAGGATTTGATTACAGGAAAATGGCAGCCACCCACTCCCCTACTAGCTAGGGTCCGAGGGGCTGTTTGTGTTTTCCCTCCAGGAAGTGAGAAGCCCATTTGGGTCCCCGAACGGTGCATCAGGCATGTCGACTCCAATACTACTCCGGATACTAGGAATGCTCACCATGCTAAAGATGATCCAACCATTGTTGAACACTCAGGTAAGTGAAATATGGGCGTTGGTGAGGATTCCCCCCCCCCCCCCATGTTAATGCCAGTTAGTCATTCCAGCTCCCTGTTCATCAATTTTTATAACACCAATAATACATTGGGAGCGGCTGCTGCCAATGAGATTAAAAAGTCAGAAACTAGACATTCTGAGTTTCCCCCCTCCTAAGCCTGATACCAGGGTCAGGAAGTAGGGGAATCCAAGAGATTCCCAGCGGCATACGCCTTTAATCCCAACACACCTTTATGCAAGTTCCAGGACAGCCTCCAAACAATACAGAGAAACCCTGACTCAAAAAAAAAATTTTTTTTGGTAACAGTAAAAGAGGTACTGGTATTAAGTAAAGAAAAAGAAAAAGACAAAGGTATATGGAATGGAAAATTTTGTTTACATTTAAGTTCTATTTTGTGAGTCATCTCTAAAAACTTTTGGCCAAAAGCCTGGCCTCTCTACCTTGCATCTACAGAGTTACAAGGAGTAGGTACGGCTGTACCCCATGACTGTAGCTCAAATGGAGGAATGATAAAAACATATAGGACTTTTTAACCTTTTTAGTTCAAGGATTGGCTGGAGTTGTTCTTTTACATAGATTTCAATTAAGGAAGCTTCATTGCAACAGACTAATCATGACCTAGGGAAAAAGGATGACTGAAAGATGCATGTATGTTCTGAATGTATGGTGTGGCCACACCGGTATGTATGAAATGTGATTGCGAATGTGTGAGTGTGAACTGCTTATATGATTAAAAGGATACTTAAATCCCTTCAAAAATAGTTAAGAAGCTACCTAGATTGCGTTAAATATAGCCAAAAGGAACATCCAGCCAGTCTGTTAATGTTTTAACAGAAAAATTTAAGATACAAATGAGGCCTTGTCAGCTAGTGAGACTTCTACAGGTTAGATTGGGAAAGACTGCTCACAGACTTCAAATAATTTTCAAAAGTTATTTAGTAAGCCCAATTTACCTAGATAGTTAACCAAGGAGGGTAGACAAATCCTTCTACTGTTATGGTCCAGCTTCAACAGTTCAAAAAGAAAATTTTTTTAGAAAATAAAAAAGGGGGAATAATGTCCCCAGTCCCCACATGACTCATCAAATAATACACTCCTCATTTAAAAATTTTATAATGTGAATGCCAGTGCTTCAGACAGATTGCTTCAGACAGATTCTGGCATGATGGAACTTGAGCAACCATTGCTCAGATCAAATGGAGACATCCATACACTAGACAGTGGAGAAGACCCTAATTTGGGGTCGAGGGCATGTTTGTGTTTTCTTGCAGGAAAGGAATAGAGCTTCAGCAACTGTCAGACCATTTAGTGAGATGCATGGAGCAGAGAAAAACTGGACCTGAGACCATGGGAGCCTACCTAAGCCAGTTTGAGTGAGATCTCCTAAATCAGTGTTCCTGATTCTTGATGTCATCGAATCTAGAGCCCAAGAAAGAGAGAAAACAGTCGGTTCGAGATTTCCAATTTCTCAACAGACCTGCTGCATCAACCTTCTGGACCCATGAGTTTTCATCGTAAAGCCAACAGAGAAAAAAGGACCCATTTAAAGCATTTGGACATTGGTATGGACTATGATGAGTGGCAAAAGCCTCTTTTCAGTATTTGAACAGGACATGGTCACTTGAAATATCAGACTTGATGGTTCCTATTTCTGGAATCACGACTAGGCCAGTGTATTTTTCTGGAGAAATGCAACTTGTCCTAATGCGACAACTATTGTTCATATTTTTCGTAATGCTACATGTGTAACATCAATGATTGTACCTAATGTATCTGTGCAAGTGCACTTTCTAAATGCTTTCCTGAGCAGATCTTGAAACGATTGGAAACTTTATCAAATTGTAAATGTAAATCACATGCGGGTTACCCTTGTAACAGATGAAGGCTCGTAGAATGTTATGGCCCAGATCTGGTGATGGGTATGGTGATGGAGAGGCGCTATGTCAATGGGGGTCCTGGAAATGGTGGCAGTGGCGGTAGGCATTCTGGCTTTATGCCAAGCTCAAACGTGCCTTGTTCCAGAGACAAGAGATCCGTAACCAAGTATTGCTTAGCTTAGCCCATGGCAATCCCGATAGCCATGAAGGTTGGTTACAGATGATTTAAGATTGGGGTATCTCCGATGACGGGCAACCTGTGGGGAAGACCCCTCCCACCTAAAACAGGGGTTCAAGGTCCCCCAAAGACGGGAAAGGGAGGGTGACCCTACTTGACCTAAGCCAGGAGTGCCTCATTTGAAAATAAAAAGGGGTGAATTGTGGGAACACCAGACCTTGAGCAGAGACCCACTTCCCCTTCTGCCTGGGAGTAGGCAGCTGTAAGACAATGTTTAGTAAAAACATGTTTACTAAAAATGATACAATAAGTTCCTGGGAAAGGCCTTCCCACAGAAACCGCCCTGACCTCGACCTTGTCCAAAGACTAACCGCACCTTCAAAAACCCACACACATCCACCTCTGGGGTCAGAGCAGAACCAGCCAGGGGAGAGGAGAGAGCAGAGGCTTCTCTGGTGGGAGCCTTTCTTAGGAAGTTTTTCTTGAACCTTTTTGGAGCCTGTTTAAAGTTCTCTTTATATCATTGAACGAGTCTCTGTGTTATCAATACCCGACACCCTCCGCACGTTCTCGGACACAGGCCGCGCAGCAGACGTGACACTCCTCTCTCATTGGTACTTCCCTCTCTCCATCCCTCCCTCTCTCCATCCCTCCCTCTCTCCCAGTAACCGTCATCATCCCATTTTGCAAAGGAAGAAAATGTGGCTGGAGAAGGAACCTGTTTTGCCAAGGCTACCCTGATTGCTGAGGTTACTCTGACGACTCGAGGCTGCAGCCCCCACCTCCCACTCTCCCCTCTGCCTCTGTATCAGGATTGACCTAATCAGGGGATACCTGTGCCGAGGACAGAGTGGAATCCTGGGATGCAGCCCAGAAGGGAAGTTGTTCACGGGCTTCTGGTCCTCTCTCTGCCCTGGTGGTGGGAGGGCTGGGTGTGTCCATGTGCAAGCCGGGGAAGGGGGTGGGGGGTTGTACATGAAGACCTCTTCTATCACCCTCTCCCTAGGGGTGGGGGAGGAAGGCATCACAGATGATCAGCATCCCGAAGCTCATTTGCTCTAATTTCATGATTCTTTAGGTCTTTTTTCTTGCTTGACAAGTATAGATTAGGAGATAATCGGAAGATCAATCTTTCTCTTTCTCCAAGTTCTCCAGCCCCACTGCTCATCTGGGTCGACAATGTCCATGGGCACTGATGGATGGCTCACACAGTTGGTGCTTACAGATGCTTTCTGGATGGAGGTGGGGGTAGGGAGAGCATCATGGGGAGCAGTCATGGACCTGGAAAGGTTGCCAGGGTGATACTCTTGACTACATCCACGTCACTCTGAGATGCAAAGGGGTGCTCTCAGGTCTCTGTCTTCTCACACTGTTCTTTGCCCTGGGACTCTGGGGCCCTCCCTGCCTCCCTGTGAACAGATGGTTGGTTGTGTGACAGCATTGATTTGCAGGTGTGCAGTTTCAGATAGACCTAAGGAGAGCCTGTTTTAGAACTCAGGCTGGGGACATTCTGGTTTGCACACTTCTGTTCCCTTCTGAACCCTGGCCCTATTTTAGCCTGATTGATGTCAGGGAAGTGTCTGAGGGAACACAGGGCTGAGAAGTTTCCCTGGAAACAGGAATCCCTCAGTGTGGTGGGGGTGTTGAGCAGGTCACGTGGGTGAGACAGTGAAATGACAGACCAAGGAGGGACCTGGGTAATGGGAGGGTGCAAGACACTTTAAGGAGTACAAGAGCAAGCGCAAAGACAGTCTTGCTGTGAGTCAGACAGCTGTGTGCACATTTAATTGTCAGCTTGGCTTGACCAAGAATCACCTGCAGGAACTGTCCACTTTGGGTTGGGTTCTGGGCATTTCTGTGGGGATTGTCTTAATTAAGTCAGTTGATGCTAGAAGATCCAGCCTACTATGGGTAGCACCATTCCCTAATCAGGGATTCCGAGCTGTATAAGAGTGGAAACGCTTAACTAAGCATAAGAAAATGAGCAAATGAGTAAAATATACTAATCTCTCCCTGATCTTGGCTGTGACTGTAATGTGACCAGCTGTTTGAAGTTCCTGCCTTGACTTCCCAACAATGATGGATTGCAAGTTGAAATAAACCTCTTTTCCCTTCAGGACATCTTGTCACACCAGCAGAAACACAACCGTAATAGGACTTTATGTATACTGAGCTAATCCTGTGGGGTAGGAACCAGTGGGGTGACATCACTTGCTGAGATCACTCAGGTGTCGGGTTCCAAAGCCTGTGTCGTTTGTTCTTGAAGATGAACTAGACTCCTGGTAACGGTTGCTTTGTTGGACATTTAGCATGTATAGCCTCGATTTTCTCATTTTTCTAATAGAAATTAAAAGTACTTTGATGAAATTTCTGTTTTTGTTACTTTGTAGGTGTCACATACAGTGCATATAAGAAAGACCCCCCTTCATGCTGTCTGCCTGCAGTTTCTGAGAGTGGAGAAAACTTCAGATTTCTCATCAAAGATCCACAACCAAGAGGCACACAGATCCATTCTCAGTTGAATAAAATCGAGGTCTCCTCTCTGGACCTCAGTTTCCTCATGGGAGTAGCAGAGATCACAGTCCCCATGTGATGGGACTGGCCCAACCTTGGGACACGGTGGCCTCCCCCGGTTCCCTGGCAGTGCCTTGCCCATCCTGCCACATTGAAGAGCAAAGTGTTTCCTGTCTGTGGCACCTCTCTGCCCTCAGCTCTGATTCTCACCTAGAGTGTTTCAGGGCCAGTGCAGAAGCAGCCGCCTTCATAAAGACTGGGTCTCAGCCAGGTGAGGCCTCACTGATTCTGAAGCTCCACGCTGGCCCAGACCAAAAACAAAACAAAACAAAACAAAAAACAAAAACAAAAACAAAAGACAAAAAAAACAGACCAAAAAAACCCCCACTTCTAACCATATGGGTGACTCACGCAGAATGGCCCACACCTGGCTCTCCTCCCTGGTTCCCGCCAGAAATCACTGTTTTTGCAGAAATGAGACACAGGCTCAGAAAGGCTGACACTACGTTAAGTCACACAGGAGGGAATGGCCGAGCAGAGCTTGGGGAGACTGCCATTGTCCCCACCTCTCCCTCTCCACTCTTGACTTGGGAGTTCTTAGGGATCAGAGCCCATAACTGCCCACTTTTGGGCAGTAAGGGTACCATGGCCCAGCCTGGGAGATGGGGAGGTAGGAGCGGGGCCTCTGTATACAGGATTCTATGAAAATTTCCACAGGGAAGCCACATTCTGCCTGGATTCAGCTTCCACTTACCAGGATGACTTTGGGCACATCACCCTTCCTCCTTGCGCCTCAGTTTCCCATCTATAAAAGTCTGTACTCCTTGGATTTCTAGGTTGATTTCTATGGTCTCTACTTGCACAGGTAGCTGACACGCTCTCTTCCTCCACACTTAATTCTCCAGAACCTTTAACAGCAGGCTCATCAGCCTCACCTCAACGCTCTGGCACATCCTCCCCTCATCCCCAAAGGTGGCAGGGTGTGTGCTTCTGAGATTCTCAGTTGAGGGCTTGCTTACTCCTGGGATGTGCAGTATGACAGAGGGGCATGAGTAAGCAGATAAAAACATTCCCTGCCTGTGGCAAATACAAAGTGTCTATTAATCCACGATATATTTTATATTCATATAGCTGTATCACTTATCCATGCCCATGGCTGTATTATCTATAATTTATACCTATATTGCCTATACCCATACCACCTCTACCATCGTCATCTATATAATCTTTAGTTTTTTCATGTACATCTATCATCTCTCAGGATCACATGAATTGTAAAGATAAATGCTAAAGCTCAAATGGCCCTTCTCTTGCCCCATCCATTCATGGAAAAGAAGGGACTAGTGTAAGATAAAGTTCTGGAAGCACAGGGATGGGAGGTCTTATTTCCATCTCTAATACCACAGTGGCTAAAATCCCTTGTTAATTCCTTCTTCCTTGGTTGCATTAAATGCGCAGCCAACATGGGGAAATTATCTATCCCTTGTCATTACTGGCTCTACGAACATGGTATGCCTTTCTTCTGGGTCAGGTCTTTGATTTCTTTCATCACTTTTGTTGTTGTGTTTGGCATGCAGATTCTGTACATAAAAAGACTGATACCAAGGGATTTCTAGCCTTTAGAGATATTCGAATCAGTCTTTCTTTAAAATTCTGATTTCCAGCTGGGCGTTGGTGGCGCACGCCTTTAATCCCAGCACTCGGAAGGCAGAGACAGGCGGATCACTGTGAGTTCGAGACCAGCCTGGTCTACCAAGTGAGTTCCAGGACAGGCTCCAAAACAATACAGAGAAACCCTGTCTCGAAAAACCAAAAAAAATTCTGATTTCCAGCTAGTCATTGTAGTCCACAGAGAGTTTTGTATGATGAGTCTGTTACCTGCACTCTGCCAGAACTTCTTAGTTCTAGGAGCTATTTTCATAGATGACTTGGCATTTCCTAGATGGACAATTATGTCACCTGGCAAGTTTTATTGTTTTTTTTTTTGCCACCCAGGATCTTTTGTGCTTCCATATGAATTTGAAGAATTTTTGCTCTATTTCTATGAAGAATGTCACTGGAATTTTGATAGGGACTGCAATCAAATCTGTAGATTGCTTTCGGTAAGATAGCCATTTTCAAAATATTGATTCTGCCACTCATGGGCACAGGAGGTCTTTCCATCTTCTAGTGTCTTTCTAGGAAAAAGAAATCAGGGAAATATTCCCATTCACAATAGTCTAAAACATATCCTGGAATAAACCTAACTAAGAATGTGAAAAACCTCTGTAATATAAACTTTAAAACACTGAAGAAACAAATTTAAAAAAGAACACCTTATTGTAATTGTTGTAGAATATTAGTTTAAGATGTGTTACATTTGTTATTTCTGTGAAATATTTGTTTAATGATGCAAAGATGTGCTTCATTATTTTATGTTGTGTTTGTTTAACTCTGTGAAGCTGTGATACTTGGCCTGTGTAAAATACCTGATTCGTCTAATAAAGAGCTGAATGGCCAATAGCTGGGCAGGAGAAAGGATAGGCTGGGCTGGCAGGCAGAAAGAATAAATAGGAGAAAACTCAGCTCAAGAGAAGAGAGAAGGGGAAGGAGCAAGAGAAGGAGAAGGAGAAGGAGAAGGAGAAGGAGGAGGAGAGGAGAAGGAGGACACCAGGGCCAGCCATCCAGCCACATAACCAGTCACAGAGTAAGAAGGAAAGAAAGGTATACAGGATAGAGAAAGGTAGAATCTGGAGGTACATGTGTTCACAAAGAATATTAATATTTGGTTTTCATTTCTTTTCTTTTGTTTTTTTCTTTTGAAACAGAGTATTGCTATGTAGCTCAGCTTGGCCTTAAACTCACCAGCCTCCTGAGTGCTGGGATTAGAGAAGTGTGCCACCATGCTTGGAGTGGCTTTTACACACACACACACACACACACACACACACACACACACACACACACATATACACACACACTTTTTTTTTCTCATAGTAATATTGACCCCATAAAGCATGCCGGGAAGTCTTTACTACCTTCTAAATTCTGGAATTCGTATTATTCTGTCCCTTCAATGTTGGTAGAATTTTCCAGTAAAACGGTCTTTTCCTGGAACTTTCTTTTTGGGAAGTTTTTTCCAACTCTAAATTTAATTTCTTAAGAGCTATAGGGCTACTCAGGTCATCAATTTCTTCTTGAGTGAACTTGGGTACTTTGTGTCTTTCAAGGACTTGGTCCATTTCATTGAAGTTGTCAGATTTATGGGTTTGGAATTATTCATAGTACATATTTATTCTCATTTAGTATCTGCAGGGCCAAGAGTTATTTCATTGATATTGCTGGTAATTTCATTGTCTCTTTTTTCTTGGTTAGCCTGGGCTGAAGTATATCAATTTTCAGTGTGCAAAGACTTGGTTGAGTTTTTTTTCCCTGTATTTTTTTTTGTGTTTTTGATTTTATCTCTTTATCACCCCACCATCTTAATGCTCTTTGCTCTTCATTTCAGCTTTCTTGCTGCAAAAGTTTAGATTATTGGTTTGAGACCTTTCCCCCATAACACAGAACACCCTACACACAACTGCATTCCGTGCTTAATTTTACCTTACTTTTAAAGTTCTGTTTCTGCTGAGACAGAGCCTTGCTATGTAGCCTCGGCTGGTATTGATCTTGCAATTCTCCTGCCGTGGCCTCCTGAGTGCTGGGACAACAGGTGTGTGTTACCACTCCTGGCCTTTATTTTACTTTTGCTAAATTAAAAAAAATTAAAAACTTATCTTTAGATAACTATTTTTTGATACAAGGTCTCATTATGAAGCCTAAGCCTAAGCTGGAGTGAATGGATCTTTCCTGCTCCCGTGAGCTTCGATTGCAGGGATGTGCCACCATGCCCAGCTAGGAGTCTTCGGTGCTTAGTGATCTGCAGGTTAGGAGCTATGTTGCTTACCTTCTCAACATTGATGCTCATCATATATCTTTTTAATTTTGAAACATTATATTTATTGACTTATGTGTGTGTGTATGTATGTGAGTGTGTTATGGCTTCTTTATGGAGGTCATAGGACCTCAGGTCCTCAGACTTGGCAGTAAACACTTTTACCTGCTGTCTTAGTCACCGTTCTATGCTGTGAGGAGATGGCATGGCCAAGGAAGCTTATAAAAGAAAGAATTTTATTGGAGGCTTGTTTATAGTTTCAGAGGGTTAGTCTATTATCATCACACTGGGGAATGTGGTGGCCTGTGGTGTCAGGAAGGCAGGTGCTGGACAGGTAGCTGAAAGCTCACATCTGATCTTTAAGTTTCAGGCAGAGAGAGACTGGGCCTGGTGTGGACTTTTTAAGTCTAAAAACCCACTCCCAGTGACACACTTACTCCAACAAGGTCACACCTCCTAATCCTTCCCAAATAGTTCCACTACCTGGGGACCAAGTATTCAAACACATGAGCCTATGGGGTCATTCTCATTCAGACCACCACATTCTACTCCCTGGTCCCCGTAGGCTTGGAGTCATATCATAATGCAAAATGCATTTAGTCCAACTTCAGAAGTCTCCATAGTTCATCACAGTCTCAACACTGTTTAAAAACCCAGTCTCTTCTGAGATTCAAGTCAATATCTTACCTGTAATCTTCTAGAAAAATGTAGATCATACACTTCCAGCATACAATGGCTCAGAATATACATTACCATTCTGAAAGAGGGGGAAGAATGCTTACTGAGGAAATATTGGGCCAAAGAAGACTGAAACTCAGTAGGACAAACTCGAAATTCTTTCTTAAGATGTCTCCTCTAATCTCCTGTTTCCTTTCAGCTTGATTGATTGCAACACACTTTTCTCTCTTAGGCTGTTTCCACGTCCTGTGTTCATCTCTCCTTGCTTAGGTACCCCAAGCCCCTGGTATCTCCAACATCATGGGGTCTCCACCACAGTCCAGGCGTCACCCTCACAACTTCTCACATTAGCCTCCCTAGGTCTCCATGCAAGGACCTCCTGCTGTACACCTGGCCTCAGAGGCTCCCCTTAACCAAGGAGGAAGACTCCACAGCCCCTTTCCTGTATCATTTTTGACTCTCAAGCCAGAACCATGTGGCCAAACCTGCCAAGTTCTGCTGCCTGCTGATGCCGTAAACTGGTCTCTTCCAGTTTATCTGCATAAACTTTGACTTCCAGTGACTTCCTTTGACTTGTTGGTTTCCTCTGCTGCATGAGCTTTCCTTTCTACACTTGTAGGATTAGCTGGGTGGGGTTTTACACGGAGGGCACCTTCTATCTTCCTCTTAAACAAATCTTTTTGCTTATTTATTTTTATTTTAGGTGCATTGGTGTTTTGTCATGGGTGATGGGTCCCATGGAACTGGAGTTACAGACAGTGAGTTGCTAGGTGAGGACTGGGAATTGAACTTGGGTCCTCTGGAAGAACAGTTAATGCTCTTAACCTCAGAGCCATCTCTCGAGCCCAGGGTTCTATTCTTTTGATTCCACTTAGCATTAGGCTTTTCCTTAAGCTTCTCATCTCTTTGAGCACAAGTCTTGGCTCCAACATTACATTTCCTATTGCTTTTTGTCCTCAAATGCTACATTTTGTATTTCTTTTTGCCCTGCCAGATCTTTTTCATTGTAGATCTGCATAAGAGTGTTCACTAATAACCACTTGACAACAGTTAGTAACAGGCTGCCCTGAAATCTCCTCTGCTAACAACATTAATTAAAAATTCTTCAATTTAGCCTCATGTAGATTTTTAGGACAAGGGCAGAAAACAACCACATTCTTTGCCAAAGTATCTTAAGAAGAGTCTCCAACATTCTCCCTCTCCAAAACCCAGCCAGTCCACATTGCTGTCAGCACTGCTGTCCTTCAGGCGTCTCCTAGGATGTCCCATTAAGCCCTGCTTAAAACATTTAACCACTTTTCTGGTTCAGAGCTCCTAAGTTTCCCATGTTTTTTCCAACAAGCAGCATTGTCAGGCTTGTTACAGCAATACCCCACTGCTGGTACCAACTTCTGCCTAAGCTACCGTTCTATTGCTGTGAAGAGATACCACAATCAAGGCAACTTTTAGAAGAAAGCGTTTATTTGGGGAATTGTTTACAGGTTCAAAGTGCTCTAACCACTGAGCCATCTCTCCAGCTCAAGTCTGCCTTTTAAATGGTGTGTTTAGGCCTTTTGCATTTAATTGAATAATTGTTATAACAATTGGTTTAGTTAATTTTCTCATCAGTGTGACAAAATATCTGGCGGAAGGCAAGAAAAAAAGGAAAGGTCTGTTCTGGGTAATACATATACAGACTATCAGCAGCCTATTTAAAATCAGTATTTTGTTCCTTGATTCAAACTTAAAAGCTTCCAATCCTGTGAGTACTGCCCCCCTCTGGGGGGGTGGATTGTCAAATGATTTATAAAATGTACATTGACAATCTGCTAGATATTGTAACTTCTACTTTCAACTCTCATCTCTATTTAAAATGCTCGTGTTTTGCACACAACTGTTTTTGGGTCTTCTTTCTTGCTGTGGTTTGGAAATGCTTTGAGTGTGTTGGTTCCACTGGCAATATAGGGGTTAATGGATTCTTGTTCTGGGGAAGGACCTCACCTTGCAGCCCAGACTGTACTTGATCTTACAATCCTGCCCCAGCTTCATGAATGCTGGCCTTATAGGCATGGCCATTATGACAGCTGATGATGGTGTCTTCAAGAAGCACAGTCTTGGGAACTTGTGGGTCAGGAAATACCGGTCTCCTAAAGTAAGCTCTTCCGTGCTTAAAACTGACTCCCGGCCCAGACTCCCCACTGGCTTTCCATTTGGCCTTTGCATGTTCTTGGTATGACCATCTTCCATGAATTGTCAGCCACAGAGATGGGGTCTTTACTAGAGCCTCTTCCACGGTCTTTGAACTTTCAGTTTCTAAAACTGTGAGCTGAACACACCCATTTTGTTTATGAAGTCACCTTGCCTCGAGTATTTCATTATAGTGATGAAAAGCAGACACAGACTCTCCGAGGGTTGGAGCTTCCCCCTGCAATCATTTCCCTTCTAGCTGAAGAGTTCCCTCCGGCACTTTAAGGAGGTCTGTGACAAGCTCCCTCCGAGATCCTCCTTCTGAGATTGTGTTTATTTTGCCTTCCTTCCTGAAGAATGCTTTTCACCCCTCAGGAACATATTATTCTAGACATAGCATCCTGTACCGACAGTTATTTTCTTTCGATGCCTTAAAAATTTCCACTGTCTTCTGGCTCTCTGGGTTCTGGTTAGGATTTCACAATCATTGTACTATTTTCCCATTGAATGGAACATGCTATTCTTCACTTGGGCTGTTTTAAAGATGTTTCTTTATGTTTGATCTTTAGTACTTTGATCATGATAACACCCAGGAATGATTTCCTTTGAGTTAATGTGGTTTGGGGCTGCTTAGACCCTCTAATACATAAAATGATGTCTTTCCCCAAATTTGGGGAGTTTTTATATCCATCAGATCTTCAAACAAGTTTTTGCATCAGCCTGTTAATTTCCTGAAATATAAGGCTTGTTCTTTTGGTTTGACTGAGACCAGGTTGTGGTCTGAATCCTAGACTGGGTTTGAACTTGTTAACTACAAAATGTCCTGCCTCAGTGTCCTGAGTGTGATGGATTACAGGTATGTCCCCACCACAAGTAGGGCAGTGTGAGACTTATCTTTAAAAAGAAGCCAGGCTATGGTGGCTCACACATTTAATCCCAGCACTTAGGAGACAGAGGCAGGTGGATCTCTGTGAGTTCAGGGGCCAGCCTGGTCTACAGAGTAAGTTCCAGGACAGCCAGGCAGTTACACAGAGAAACCTTGTCTCAAAAAAACAAAACAATAAAACAAAAGAAAACAGAAAAAAACCAAAAAAGGGTTAAAATTATCATTGCATTTTACTTTTACATGTGTTTTTGTGAGTGCATGGGCACAGGTGCCTGAGCATTCAGAGTGCCCATGGAGGTCAGAAGGGGACGTCGGAACTGGAGTTACGGGTAGCCGCTGAGCTGCCATGTGGGTGCTGGGAACTGGAGTTACGGGTAGCTGCTGAGCTGCCATGTGGGTGCTGGGAACTGGAGTTATGGGTAGCTGCTGAGCTGCCATGTGGGTGCTGGGAACTGGACTCTGATCCTCTGCAAGATCAGCAAGCATTCTTAACTCTGAGCCACCTCTCCAGGCCGAACACTAGACTCCTCAACATTGCTCCACAGTCTCCCGAAGCTCTGTGTATTATTTCTCTTCTCTTGTTCAGATTGGATAATTTATATTTATCTCCAAGCTCTCTGACTCATTCCTCTGTTGTGTGTGACTCTTTACTGAGTCTATGTGGTGAAAATTTAAATTTCAGTATTTTTTTTAAGTTATGTTCTCAAGCTTCCATTTAATTCTTTGTTAACAGCATGTGCTGCTTTGTTGAGACTTTCTACATTTCCATCTAAGAACATTTGCCTTTATCTCTTGGAACCTTCATTTTTTTTTTTACAATTTCAATGCTTTTGTTATCTGGTTATCTTTTCTGTCATATGTTGTTGACTGACATTCCCTGTTTTTTTGCATACTGAACAATTTTGGATTATACTCTGGGAATTTTGAAATATTGGATTCTGTTACTATTTTATGGAGACTGTTCTTGCCTTTTTTTTTTTTTTTTTTTTTTTTTTTTGTCTTAAGCAAGCATCTGACCTGTGATGTCCAGGCTGTGAGCCTGACCCGGCCTCTGTGGGCTGTGGCTTTTTCTTTATGCTCAGTTTGTTTGCTGGTGGACAAGGTCTTCACTCACAACCACCTCACAGGCTTCTCAACTTCCTCTTGCTTGGTTCTTTCCAACACTCTTTGGCTCCCGAGAGTTCCTTTGCTGCCCCAAGCCTCGGTTTGCAACAGCCATTGCCTATTCTGCTCACCTTGTGTTGGTGAGAGCAGGTTTTGTGGCCAAGTCTATAGTCATCAGGGAAGGAACAGGCTGTTCTGAGCTCAGCGAGGTCACGTGGTAGAGCAGCAGGGAGTGAGGAGTGGGAACACACTGCAGGTCTCAGAGCACTCAGGCCTCAGACGGTTCAACTGGGCTGCCCTGAGGCCTCCAGCTTCTATCATTGCCTTCTCCTTTAATGCCCTGTAAACCAGTTGGAGTTTCATCTCACCCACCGTGAAACGTTCAGCAGGCCAGCCAAGAGGCCCAGAGAGTCCCCAGGCTTGGGGGCTCCTGACCGCCGCTTCCTGTGGTTTCTATTTCCTGTTCAATTTTTTCCATCACCTCCTCATGCCTGTGCTTTTCTCCTCAGCTCCAGCCACCCCCACATGGAGCTTAGGACTTGTGTTTACATAATCAAAACATCTGCTTTGCTTGGCTGAGCAGAAGCCATCTATTCTGAGCTTCTTCTACTCTGTGGTATTATAAAATTCCGAGTGGAGTCCCCGCCCCACCCCCCAGTACCCCCTTTTAACTCAGTAACACTCAGAGGTGGCACAAGCTACCTGTTTAGTAAAAGAACAAACTGGATAAACGGTTTGAAGATCTATCCCACACCAGATGCTTCGTCCTCCGCCGTTAGGCCGCGTCTGTCTGTAGCAGTGGTTCTCAACCTGGGGTGGGGTGAGGCGGTCGAATGACCCTTTCACAGGGATCACATATCAGAGAGCCTACATATCAGATATTTACATTACAATTCATAACAGTTGCAAAATTACAGTTATGAAGTAGCAGCGAAAAGAATTGGTCGGGTCACCACCGCATGAGGACCTGTATTAAGGGTCACAGCGTTAGGAAGGTTGAGAACTGCTTGCTGCTCTAGGGAATCTATGAATATCCTTGCTGACTGCTGAGTGGGGAGCCCATGCAGGGCACAGGTGGTTGTGCAGGGCAAGTCCAAGCAAGCTTCCTGTCCTTTCCAGAACCCACTCTCTAGGTGACCCTGAAATTACTGTCCAGGTGGACACCAAAAAGATTCACTGCTAATGATTCTGCCAGAGCTGCAGGCTCTGACTGGTCTGTCCTGGGGAACTGGGACACATGTGGGCTTAGTCATTCTATGGTTGGTAGAGGCTATCCCAAAATCCAGACTACGCATAAACTGTGTTCTCTGTCTGCCTCAGTTTCCACACCTGGGAAGGGAGGGTTTCTGGTAATTTTTATTCTCTGAGACAGAGTCTAATGTAGCTCAGGCTAGCCTTGAAATGAACATATAGCCAAGGAAGGTGTTAAACTCGTGGTCTTACTCGCCTCCACATTCTGAGTGCTGGGCTTACAGGTGTGCACCACCAAGATCGGTTAGTTACTTTTCTTCTATTTAGTCTGTTAATACATCCATAGAAAGTCTGTCCTGGCTACTGGTCCTGACACCTATGGCCTGCCTCAAGGAGCTCACTGTGAAAGGGGGCTGACAGATAATGGTGTTGGTTAGGGGGCATGGTCTCTTCTTCATCTGAACCTTTATGAGTCTGAAAGGGCATGCTGGGGGGTGGCTGTAACTGACAGGGGATGCCACAGGCTTTGTCATACCTTTGCAGGTTCCAGCTATGTCCAGGCTAGAGTCCCAGGGAGTGGTGGAAAGGAGGACCGCTTTCTCTCCAGTGGAGATTGCTAGTCACATGCTCCTGCACTCTGGGGAAGATGACTTGGCAGGGTTGATTAGAGCTGTGGACCCCACACCCCACCTGACAGCCCTGGTGCTCGCTAGGAAGCAAGAGGGACAGAAATTAACTTCTGTACCTTGCCTCCTGCTCGGGCTGGCAGTCCCAGCCTGTGCCCTGACAAGCCCGATAACAGGACTGTCCTGGAAGGTGAATGGTGAGGACTCCTGGAAATTGCAGAGATTTTGGCAGGCATCTCAAATTAGATTCTCTGGCCCCACAAGTGAGTCAAGGGTCTGTTTCTCTTGCAGCTCTCCTCGTAGACCACTAGAGGGCATCAGGTTCAGCTTAGTCACTGTTTGCAAGTGTGAAGACCTGAGTTTGATGCCCCAGCAGGAGTCAACCCTGCTGCCCATGGTGATACACTCTTTTAATTCAAGCGAGGGGAGGATGAGACAGTTGGGTCCCTGGGGCTTGCTGACTAGCTGACTGGGCAAGCTCTAGGCCATAAGACACACACACACACACACACACACACACACACATACACACAAACACACACGCAGGCATATCCACATACCAGAAAACACAAGTGCATACCCACACTAAATAGTAAGAGTGAGACTGAAATAGTTATCAGGCAACAGACCAAGAACACTGAACAATCAAAGGGGAGGCTGTGGGGCAGGGATACGGCTAGGATATTAACCTTTTACATTCTGGACTGTGCAGAGGAGGGCGTGGCGCCGGGAAAGGGGCAGCGTGGCTCAGTGTGCGATTCACCCAACTGCTGAGTGTCTGTTCTATAGTTCATGTCCTGCTCTGACTGTCCTGGCAAGGCCTGGGGAATATTCTCTTGCATATCTGCTGTGTGCAGATCAGTGCTTGCTTCCTGGGTCAATGTGTCCACAGCATTAGCAGCAGACTCAGGCTTGTCTCATTTACCATTTTGCTAGCAGACATGTGCTATTCTTCAGAATAGCCTGACCACCACAGGCTACCTACCTATGAGGGAGCACAGTAAGGTCATGGCAGATGGATGAACAGGCACACTCCCCTGCTGTCTGGGCTGTTGTTTCGGGCAGCCTCAGGCCTCAGACTTCCTGATCTGTACCAGGTTGCACATTGCCAGTGATGGGCACCTGCTGGAGCCAGCGTTAAAAGGATGGAGTGAGAAGACAAGATCAGGACACTCACAGTGGAGTCTGATGAGGTTACCCAGCATTGTTCTGCCCTGAGAACCTGTGCTGGGCCGTGGGCTGAGCATCTAACCTCTGCCTTCAATTGAACGTCACATGGAAGGTGTAGCTGTCTTCCCTAAGGATGAGGAAACAGAGTCTCAGAGTCGAAGTCACTTGTTCAAGTGGACCTACAGGCTGAGGGTCAGAGCTATATGTGAGGAGAACTTTCTGGAGCCAACTACATACTGCTGAGGTCACCCCAGTCCCAGTTCAGCCCTCCAGGTCACCTTCCTCCCAGATGAAGGGCTGTGAGGCCTGGCATGGCCTGTCCCCCATTTCTATGACTTCCTCTCTGTCCTTCTCCTTACAGTGTGTCTAATTGGCTTTTGGCTCTGCAGTGACCCTCTCTGTTCTTCCCACCCAGGATTTCGCTTTCATCTGGCCTACAGGCCTGTGCATCTTAGCCCCACAGGCTCTCACTCAGGACTGTAGCAGACCTTCTTGGACCACCAGGCCCCAAATTGTGACATGGAGACTTATTCATTATGAGTGCTCAGCCTTAGCTTAGGCTTGTTTATAGCTAGCCTTTTTTAAAACTTAAATTAACCCATTTCTATTAATCTATGTGCTGCCTTGAGGCTTGTTTACCTCATCTACATACTGTCCCATCTTGCTTTCTTGCTTCTTCCGGGTCTGTCTGGCTTCCCTTTTCTCTCCGCCCACCAGCCCTGCCTATCTCTTCTCTGCTTAGCTATTGGCTGTTCAGCTTCTTGTTAGACCAATCAGGTACCTTAGGCAGGCAAGGTAAAACAGCAACACATCTCTACATAGTTAAACAAATGCAGCATAAACAAAGGCAACACATCTTTACATAGTTAAGTAATTATTCCGCAACACAAACAATGCAGCACATCTTTACACAGTTAAACAAATATTCTATTCTACAATACAGGTCTGCTCAGAGAACCTCACGGAGGGCCTGTCTGCCACATTCCTGCCTGTGGAACCCTTTACTATGTTGACTTTTGGTGGTGTGTGCATTGCTCTGACATGTTCCTAGGTATTTTATTACCAGTTATCATCTTTTCAATGGTGAAGTTCCTCCTTGGTGTCCAGAGCACAGCCTGATGACAGAGGGGGTCTGCAAAGCCAGTTGGAAATGAGGCAATGATATCTACTACAGACAGTTGTTGTAATGATTAAATTAGACAACACACATGCATACTCCATATGCATATGTAATATACTGTATGTTGTTGTGGGTTCTATATTCTTGTATGTGTGCTACATACACACAGGCAGCTGCCTCTGTGTTACTGACTCTGATGCTGTCATGAGGAACCTCATGGGTCCCTGTCTCAATGAAGGATCTCATCCCTTTCCTTCCTGTCAATTGTGATCCCCACATGGGCTTGTGACCTGTTGCTCTATGGGCATCCTGGTTGGGGGGGTTCTGAGGGCTGCTGGTCCCATTCCATAGTGACCAGGCTGGAGAAATCCTGGGTGTTGCTGCAGAACAGTGTCTCTTGAGGGTGGAGCGGCTGCTGTCACTGACTGCTTCAGTGTCCCTGTCCTTGCTTCTCTGCTTCTCTGGTAAGGGGCAGAGATAAGAAAGCTGGTGAGACCAAGCCCACCCTCCCTACCCTAGCTGTGTGACCTCAGACCAGGCACTGACCTCTCTGTGGTTGGGTTTTCTCACCACACACAGGACACTGGGGCCTTCTTCCTCTATTCCAGAATAAGCAGCATGGTGACACAGGAACATGAACCAGGCTGGTTAAGCAGGAGCCAGGCTGCTCCACTCGGGGTCCTTTCCTGGCTCAGGACTCTGCCTTTGGTCTCCTGGCACCTGAAGCTTCCTGGGAAGGTGCCCCTGGTCACCCTGAGACATGACGTCCCTCAGGAGAGGCAACACAAGGCTTCCCTGCTGTCACACCGAATGCGCCAGCCCAGTCCCAACCTGTCCCTGCCATCCATCACCTTTCTCAGCAGTCACACCTGGCTCCTTCTCACTAACGAGGCTGCCTCAGGACTCCAATCCCCAGTCCAGTTGTCCCTATTTGCCCTTCCTGTCATCACCAGAGAAAGGTGGGAACCCAGTTATCAGTCAGCTGGAGAAGGTAGCCTCATGGCGGTGTGGCATCCTCTCCAGGGCTGTCTTTGTTCTGGCTGAGTTAGGGCTCCAGAATCTTGGCCATGGTCCTGTAGCACTGTCCCCTTCCTCATCAGGCCGTGTGCTTCCAAATCTGTTGCCAAGGGTTAGCTCTAATTTAATCTTCTAGGTCGGCCACCAGAGGAGCCTTTCCAGAATCCAGTCTGATTGTGTCCTGATAGCACGGTGGCTATGAACATGGTCACCAGGTGTTGAGAACGGTGGTTCAAATCCCTCTCCCATCCCTCATGGGTTCAAATCCCTCTCCCATCCCTCATGGGTTCAAATCCCTCTCCCATCCCTCATGGGTTCAAATCCCTCTCCCATCCCTCATGGGTTCAAATCCCTCTCCCATCCCTCATGCCCACAACCTCGGACCTGATTGGTCTGTGCCTCAGTTTCATGTAGATGATAATGCCACCTTCCTTTCAGTTTCCTGAAGGACCAAATGTGACAGTTTAGACAGTGATTATGTTCAGGGGAAATAGTTCCAGATCTCAGACTAACAGCTGCTTAGGCTAGCATCTTTCAGACATGGCATTAGAGCCCTTTTTCCAGGACCTCCGATTAACCTCCCTCCCCTTCTAATGCTCCATGACTTGATTTTTTGAATCCCTAACTGGTTCCTTACACACTGTTCCCTCTGTTGCTCTGCCTAGACTCCCTTCTCTCCATGGGTCACTCTGGATATAGAGTTCGGGGCCATGCCTTCAGGACTCCCTCTAAGTGTGCTGCCATAAGAAAAGCCTGCAGTAAGTGGCAGAGATGGGTTGTCCCACGGTTCTGTAGGCTGGAAATCCAGGACCAAGGTGTCAGTGGGCTGCTTTCCTCTGAGGCCTCTAGCTGTCCTTACTATCTGTCCTCTACTGACCCCCCCCTCTGTCTCTCTGTCTGTCTGTCTCTGTCCTGTTGGCTGATTGAGAAGGGTCTCTTGTAGCCCAGGCTGCCCTTTAACTTGCTATATAGCTGATACTCACTTTGAACCTCTGATCTTCCTGCCTTTACTTTTTAATTGCTGAGATTGCAGGAGTGTGCTGCCACACTAGGCTATAGTGTAGTGCTTGGAATCGAACCTAGGGTTGCTAGACAAGCACTCTATCAACAGAGCCACATTCCTAACGAATTTTCTCTTTTCACAATAAAGAATCCCCTGCTCATCCTAGAGATTGCATTCTAATTTAACCATTAGAGTTTATCTCTGAATGTGGGACCATTCTGGGTTTACTGGGCATTAGGACTGGAATACATAGGTCTAGTAATATTTTGCTTATGATCTAACAAATAAATCCTGCCTTTAAGATCAGAATGCAATGTCAGCCATACTAGTTAGTCATAGAGGTCAGGCAATGGTGGAACACACACCTTTAATCCCTGCAGCCATACTAGTTAGCCATAGAGGCCAGGCAATGGTGGAATGCAGCTTTAATACCAGCACTTGGGAGACAGAGACAGATGAGTCTCTGTTAGTTCAAGGCCACCCTGGGCTACATGAAATTGATCCAGTCTAAAAGAGAAACAGAGCTCACACAAAGGTGATCCTGGCATTTGAGGTATCATGCCTTTAATTCCAGCACTAAGATGGTGGAGACAGGAAGGGATATGGATGATGGGTGGAGAGAGGAATATTAGGTGGGAGGAGACAGGCTCTCATGGCGGTCTGAAGCAGTCAGTCTGAGGATGCAGTCTGAGGACAGGATGGTCTCTTTGGCCTGAACATTGGTAGAGGTAAGAACTCTCTAGTGGCTGGCTGCTTTGTTTCTCTGATCTTTCATCTTTCCCCCTTAATATCTGACTCCATTTTAAAAAATTAGTACCGATTAGAATTTGTGCTATATGTGCATTTGGGGGAGGAACACAATTTATCTCATGACATCTGTCATGTGGTTTGGTGATAACATTCTTCTACACCTCAATATTTATCAAGCACCTGTTGTACACATTGGAGAACTGGGGAGAGAAGGGAGAAGGGGGATGTTCCTGCTTCCTTGGAGGTGTGGGCAGACATGGGGCAGTAAGTGACAGGAGACGGCATGATGGATATCTAGGACAGGAGGACCCAAACTGAGTACTGAGGTCAAAGTGGAGCCTGTACCCACAGCCAGTATTTACGAAATTGTGAACAAGGTGACAGTTTACACTCTCCATGGTGGATAGGTACTATCTAAACACCACGACACGCTCAACCTTGTTATACCATTTTCCAGATATGGACAGTGGAGTCTGGAAGGCAGAGGGGTTTGCTCCAGGATGGTAGCTTGTGAGGGGCAGATCCAGGATGGCACCGGGGTCTGAGTGATGCTGAGGTTGTGCCTCTATCTTCCGTGCCCGAGCTTTGCCACCCTCTTCCCCTTTGCTCCTCACCTTTCCCCCTTGAGCCCTGCTTTTGTGGCAGCTCAATCTCTTGACAAACATCATCCATCTGGCCCCAAGGACATCAGCAAGAGCCCAGGAGGCCGTTCATGCTGCTTCCCACTTTACACCGAGGGACTGAGATTCCCTCTTCCCCCCACCATGGCCTGACACTGGTTTAACTCTGAAACAATAACATTGATGCCTGGGGCTTAACATACCCACTGCCTTTTCTTCCCAAGTGCAAATGGCAGGATTTGGATGCAGGCACAGGGGACCATGCTCCCTTCCTCACTGGTAGAGTGGAGGTTCTTGAGGGGAATATGCTTATGCCTGGAAGAATGTGGGCCCCTGTGGACCTCAGGACTGTACAGAGAGGGCTCCTTAGAGGCTTCCTGAACCCCCAGACATGTCTACAGCAGGCATGGCGGCTGCTGTGGACTTCAGAGTAGGGTAGAGGACATCTGTGTGTGCACCCAGGTTCCAGATCATGATGGCGGCAGTGTCAGGGTGTCCTGATATTCCTGGGACTGGCACCTCTGTGGGAAAGGGGTTTCTGGGGACTCCTCTAGGGAAGTTAGGAATTGGGGAGCCTTCCCTCAGTTCTAAATAACAAAAGATCAACAGGACAATGCATTGTGATCATCATCCTATCCAGGGGAAATGGAAGTGTTCAAGTTAACCCACTCACCTGAGCCCCCAGGAACCCAAGTAGAACCCAAAGTCCTTGCCCATCACATCCTGCAAGTCTCCTAGGCAGGCACAAGGAACCTCTCTGACCCCTGTAGCCCCTCCCTGACACCTTGGTACAGTCCTGCCACCCAGGGACTTTTCTGCCCACCCTGTCCTTTTGTCTGGAGCTGCAGTCTGTCTATCTGCCTCAGTACCCACAAGATAAACCCAATATGTTCTGCTGCTGTCTGTAATTCGCAGGCAAGACACAGAACACCTGTGCTTCATTCTGTTATAACTGTTGGCACCGCGGAAATCACAGGATTAGAAATGAGACTGGGGACAAGGATTACTGTGTTTCTTGGAAGTTCGAAGAAACAGGAACTTCCTGAACAATAAGGCAGCCATGTTTGCAAAAATTAGCTGCAAAGGCTCCCATGAACCTCATGGAGCCCCAGTGACCTTCTAGAATGTTGGCTATGGAGACTGGGAAAGGTGGAGAGTGCAGGGAGGTGTCAGTGGGGTGACTTCCTGGCAAACTGAAAAAAATCCATTCTGTATCACTGAGTTCATAGACTAACCCCAATTTCAAGGTTAGACACAATCCTCTTTCATCTATCCATCCCCAGGAAGCAAGACATTTGCCCAAGGTCACATGACTGCTATGCCCAGTAGCCTTCACGGTGTACAATTAATCCTGTTCCTATCAGATTTTGCCACCAAACTGTCATCAGGTGAACAGAAAATCTTCCCCGATAACTGTGTGACCCACAAGAAACATAAGGGAGGGCTGGATGGAGCGCTGATCTCACCGCCAGCAATGTGCACATGTACTGCCCATCACTGCCTCCCATCCCATGAAGCAGCTGGCAGACCTGATCCGGCGCCCCAAGCCTCATACCTTCACTTGGTACATCAATTAATGCACGTGTTGAAATCTTGCCCTATCCAGAAAGTATAAACTCGATCCATGAGGCTGAAGGGATGTCTCCATGAGACATGATGAGAGTGGGTACTGCTCTCACAGAGTATTCAAGTTTGGTTCCCAGCACCTATGTCAGACAGCTCTCAACTGCTTGTAAATCCAGCTGCAAGGGTTCTAAGTCTCTCTCCTGGCCTCCATGGTTGCCTGTACTCAAGTGCATTTACACACACACACACACACACACACACACACACACAGAGAGAGAGAGAGAGAGAGAGAGAGAGAGAGAGAAGGAGAGAGAGAGAGAGAGGGAGAGAGGGAGAGAGGGGGAGAGAGAAATAACAATAAAAACAATTTTAAAACTCCATCCACAGGAGAAAAAGAAGGCTATGGGCTATTGGGAATTTTCTGTTTTTCCAAGACCTACTCTTGTCTTCACAATAGCTATTAGTATGTGGCATACCATGGTAGATGTAGCCATTCTGTACTTCTCCCCATAGACCAGTCCTTTGGAGCCCCTTCCATCACTCCCCAGTTTCTTCCCCTGCCCCAGTGGCCAGCTAGTGACTCATTTTAACTAGCAGAATGGGATAGAGATGGCAGGGGTCTCAGGCCCTGAGTCTCCAGAGACCATGCATTCTCCCATTCCATGTCTTTGACTCCTACTGTTGTCCTGGCAACAAGCCCCTGGGGTAACATGCTGAGAATGAGAGGGTCATATCACCCCAGATGATAACCAAGCACCACACATCCACTGCCTAAGGCCATCTGTGATGACTAGCTTTAATTTAACTTGACACAGTCTAGAACCACCTGGGAAGAGAATCTCAATGAGGCATTGCCTACATTGGGTTGGCTGGTGAGGCATGTCTGTGGTGGAGTGTCTAAAGTCAATTGATGTGGGAGGATCACCACTGTGGGAGGCATCATTCCTTAGGCAGAACTGTATAAGACCGGAGAAACTGAGCTGGGCAAGTAAGCGAGAAACCAAGTGAGCATGCATGAGTTCGTTTCTCTCTGCTCTTGACTGCAGTTTGATTGTGACCAGCTGTCTCAGGCTCCTGTCACTGTGTCTTCTCTGCAATGATGGACTGTACTTTTGAATGATGAGTTAAAGTCTTTTTTCTACTAAGTTGTTTTGTGTCAAGGTATTTTATGGCAGCAACAGAAACACTGTGGTAGTTCGAATGTAATTGGCCTCCATAATCTTCATAGGGAGTGACACTATTAGGAGGTATGAATTTGTTGGAGTGGCTGTGGCCTTGTTGGAGGAAGTGTGTCACTGTGGGGGCAGACTTTGAGGTTCCTTATGCTCAGGATACCGCCCAGTGTCTCAGTCAACTTCCTATTGCTGCAAGATGCAGGACTCTCAGCTATTTCTCCAATACCCTATCTGCCTGCCTGTTGCTATGCTCCCCACCGTGATAGTAATGGACTGGACCTCTGAAACTGTAAGTGAGCCAACCCAATTAAATGTTTTCTTTTTATAAGAGTTACTATGGTCACAGTGTCTCTTTTCAGGGACAAAGCCCCTAACTAAGACAAACACCAGCCAAGACTTGCCAGCTCCAGCTAACCACAGATAGAAGAGCATGTCTATCTGAGATATCTTGTTCAAACTCTCAAGAAATTGCTCAGTGCCTGATGCTGCTTGCTGTGGAATATTCTGCACACCTGGCTAACAACTCTGCCCTGTATGTTTCTTCTCTTCAATATATGGATTAACAGCCATCCCTGTTTTTAGAAGTTGGGCTGAGACTCAGAGGAGTCTTGGCTGAAGGCACCCTGCCTCTAATCAAAGACCTAAACATCAACCCAGGCCTTTCTCACTCCTCTGTGAAGGTCTGATGTGACCAATGAATCTCTAACACTGAAAAGATTGAATTGCATTGACTAAGTCTTCTCATAAGGTAATGCAGGAAGATGCAGGGAGGGGAAAAGCCAACACTGTGACTGATTAGTAATGTCTGGGTGGTATTGCAGACACAGTGGTTTGAGTGCTGTGCTGTGCATTTAGCAGGTAAGTCTTGAATACACCGAAGCTCAAAGTCAGAGAATTTTGGGCAATGTATCAGAATTTGTCTGTGAGATTAGATGGGTGACTATCAAGATTTGTCTGTGAGGTAGACGCGGGTACCAGCAAGATCCCTGCACTGTGCTTAGGTGCTGAGTCTAGTTAGACATGCTACCACCACTGTCATGCCCTCTGTGACAGCCTAGGTCACTCATCAGGAGTTTGTTAGAGACAGGGAGGGAAGAGGGCATTTATTTCCTGATTAAGAATGATGACATTGGCTGCTTGGATTCTGCTCTCTGAAATTAACTGACAAGAAACAGAACATAGCGAGGAGTTTTGCTTTGTTGTTTCCTTCATTTTTATTGAGAACAGAAAAGACCACAGCTCCAAACCACAGACCCAGGAGGTTTCCTCCCCAGTATGGAATGTAGACCAGAACCAGAGGAAATTGAATCCATACAGACACTCCCAAGATGTTTTCCATATAATAAAGCTGAGGTCTTACAGACATACCCCAAAGGATACCCCAGACATGAAGCTTTAGCTGATAATCCTCTGCTCAGAGTGCTAGGATCCACCTGTCCTCCCCAGAGGCATTGCAGGGCCTGCTGGCTGCAGGGACAGCAAGCCTTGTGCTTTGAGCTGTGAGACAAGCTCCAAGATGACAAAGCCAGATGTGAGCTGCCTACTGCCTAAGGCCATTGTCCCTACTCTCCCTATACAGTTTTACTACAAGGTGCTTCTTGGTTGACAAAGGTGCTGAAGGAAGCATGCAGGGACTCTGGAAGAGGAAGGAAACATGTCAAAGACAGGAAGTTCCTGAGGACATAGGGGAAGTGGTATTTTCACAGACTCTTTTAATATCAGCTCACACAACAACTCTTTAAAAAGGTTCAAGAGAAAAAAAAGTTCTGTGGTTTGTGTAAAGAGAAGCCTTCCCGCCAGCCTGGTTCCAGAGCTGCATCAGTCCCAAATAAACACACAGGAGGAGGCTATATTAATTATGGAGCTGTTGGCCTTGCTTGTTTCTTACTGGCTATCTGACTGAAGTATCTATCCCATAATTGTTAATCTAAGTATTTCTCTTACTGGAGAGGTTTCCGGGCTTCTTATCCCTATGGCAGTTACATCTTGACTTCCTGTGTTTCTCCTACCCAGAGTCCTCCTCGACTCCTAGTCCCACCTATCTTGCTTCCTTGTTGGCCAACAGTGCTTTATTGACATATACACAGGACTTCTCCCATCATCTCCTCTTTTCTGTCTAAACAAAAAGAAAGGTCTTAACTTTAACATAGTCAAATTATATATAACAGAACAGTTATCAAATAAGAACACAGTTACAATATTTTGCCTATCAACATTTAGCAAGATTTAAAGAAAATATCATCTATCCCATCCTTGTGAGTCCAAAGTTCTATATTAGCTTATCTTTTATCATAACTAAGGAAATCTATAATTATCTGTCTTCAACTCCATCAAAGACCACAGAAGGATAATATATAAACACTAGAATTGACAGACATCTTGCTGTCACCTGTACAGTCACCTGAAGTTCCTCTGTATTGTTTGGGCATCCATCTTCAGCCCATAGGCCACAGTGTGTCTGGAAGACTTCTCAGCAAAGCAGGAAATTTTAAACTGTCCATCTGCATCATCAGTCTGTCAGTCATTTTTCTGTGTCCTGTAGAAAGTCTCATAGACTCTTCCATGAAGCAGGAACCCTGATTGACTATTTGAGTTCAACAGTCACTTTCCTGTGGGTCCTGCATATCCAGTTTATACAGCAACAGTCGAACAGTCTAGGCAAGACCAGTTTCTTGCCCAAATGGCTAATTTTGCCATGTTGAAAGCAAACTCCATAACGAGTTTCTTCGATGCCCATCTTCCTCTCAGACGTAATTGGTGCTGCCAGGAACAGACATTTCTCATTGTCAAGAAAAACCCTAAACCATTTTAAATGCCATTTTCTGAAGGTCTTTGAAAGGTTTGAAGACTATCTATCTATCTCAAATATATCTCTGTATATCTAGAAAATCTAACTTACCTAACTATAAGTTCTGACTGTTATAAGTAACTATCTATAGTCTGTATTCAATTATGCATTATGTTTTAAAAGATCAGTATAAGCACAATACTTAGTCAAGAGGAGAAATATACACATCACAAAATTGACCTTGAATTTGTCTCATGGGGTTCCATGAGTTTGAGGCCAGCATAGAGATATAAATGAGATATCTCAAGAAATCTAAAATGAAAAACAGAATGAAAGCGAATAAAAAGGACCAGAAAATATGGGGATAGGAAGTGAATATGAAATCACAAGGTGGGTGTTCAGGAGTTGTTCTTAGGGATGAAACTAAGGTAGATGAGGCAGGATGGGGAGGGAAGAGAAGCCAATCAAACGCCACAAAATATACCATCCAAGTTGGGCCTGAGTGGCACAGGCCTGTAACCCTAGCTACTCAGGAGGGTGAGGTGAGTGATTGAAAGTGCAAGATCTGCTGGATTATAGAGTGAGTTTAGAGCCATCCTGGGGAATTTAGCGAAACCTCTTGTCAAAATGAAAAGTAATTAAAAAGAAGGGTTGGGGATGTAGGTCATTGGTAGAGTGTTTGTCTAGCATGTCTGAGGCCCTGAATTCAACCCTTAAGACTTAAAAACAAAACAGAACAACAACAAAAAACCCAAGCAAATGAAATGAATGCTGCCTTCTATGATGAGCGACAGTGGGAAAGCCTTAGACTGTTACCCAATGCTAAATAGAAAAGAATGTTACCCTTTGAGTATTTGGTCAAAGATGACAGAGATGAGAGGCACAAAACACAGTCAAAGTTATCTGATAGATAAACATTCCATGAGACCAGAGGTGTAAAAATACTGAAAGATATACTAAAAGAAAAAATTTGAAGTAAAGACACGGATCTGTGGATCAAAAGTAAACACAAGTGGGAAAAATGTCTAAGACAAGGTTGGAAGACATAAAATCACAAAACATTGGCTAGGACCATAGCTCAGTGGGAGAGAGCTTGCCTTAACATTCACAGGCCACAACATTATAAAAGGAAAGAAATAAGACAAAATATGTCTGGTGATTTAGGTAAAAAAATTCATATTACAGAATACAGTTAAATGCTTGCCTTGTAAGACTTGAGTTTAATCCACATAGAAAAAGCCAGGCATGGTGATACTTGTAATCTTGGTTTGTGTGGTGTAAACAGACAGATCCCAGTCAGTCTACTCTTCTTGGTGAGTTCCAGCCCATGAAGAGACCCTGTCTCAAAATAATTCTGGTGAGATTGCTCAGCGGGTAAAGGTGCTTGCCACCAAGCCTGATGGCCTGAGTTCAATCCCCAGAACTCTCATGAGAGAAGGAAGGATTCAATTTGTTGTCTGTCCTTCACACATGTGCTTTGGTATGTGTACTCACATGTGTAGGCATACACATGCTCACAAAAAAATAAATGAAAAACACATTGACAGTCACAAGGTTGGTTAAATCACTATTAAGAGAAATCAAACAAACAAAACCCGAAGATGAATGACTTCTTAAAAAACGATACCCAAGGTTGAACTTTAGTCTTCATACGCCCTGCACACACATGGACTCATGAATTATACACACATGCACCCAATCAAGCCAGCACATAGGGAAAGTTGTGTGTGTGAGGATACATTGTTTATGATTTATTAAAGCAGCTGGAGATCAAAATAGCAAAGCAGCCATTCTAGTAAGCCATAAAAGCCAGGCAGTGGTGGCACACACCTTTAATCCCAGGACTCAGGAGACAAAGGCAGACGGATCTCTGTGAGTTCAAGGCCACCAGGGTTGCATAAGACTGAGTCAGCCTAAAACAGTAACAGAGCTTGCGCCTTTAATCCTAGGATTCACGAGAGGCATTTAAGACAGGAACAGGGTCTCAGAGCTGGCATTCATTCTCCAGCCACATTGAGGATAGGAAGACATTGATTCTCCAGTCACACTGAGGAGAAGCAGGAGTCTGAGGCTTGGTGGAGAGCTCCTGGAGACTGGATCAGCCCTTTCAGCCTGAGGTAGAGGTAAGAGCTAGTGGCTGGCTGCTTTGCTTCTCTGATCTTCATCTTGAAGCTTGAACCCCAATATCTGTCTCTGGGTCTTTTATTTTTTTATACCACGTAGGTACATCCAAACTTCTTTGTATGTTAGCAGAAGATGGAAGAAGGAAGGACAGGAGGGAGCTAGAGAGAACACAGAGGGTGGCTGAGAACAGTTCTACATATAACTGTAGCATCTGCCCGGAATTGCCATTGTATTTGTGCTTCTGGGACACTATGGAATGCCCCCAATCTTGACACAGTAATAATGAGGCTAGAAGGAGCAGCATTTGTATAGCTTTGTGGGCTTTACTCCTAGGGAGTCTGTCTATACTGACAGGGTTCTCTAGAGGAACAGATGCTAGATTCATATATATTAAAAGGGGATTTATCAGGGGCTGGAGAGATAGTTCAGTGGTTAAGAGCACTGGCTGTTTTTTTCCCCCCCAAAGGACCCAGGTTCAATTCTCAGCACCCTATGGCAGCTTGCAACTGTCTGCAACTCCACTTCCTGGAAGTCTGACCCCTTCTGGTCTCTACAGCCACCAGGCACAAACATGTTGCACAGATATGCATGCAGGCAAAACACTCATGCATGTAAAATAAAAACAAATCTTCTAAAGGAGGGATTCGTTAGATTGGATTGCACAACACCGTGTGGGTGTCCCAACAACAGTCATCTTCATACTGGAGAAGTTGAGGACCAATAGCTTGCTCAGACTACACGACTGGACACCTCAGCTGAAGGCCTAGAGGATTCCTGCAGAGCTGCTGGTCTTCAGTTCACATTGGAAGGCTGAAGGAGCTGGTTTTGGATGCAGTGGTGGATGGGGGCAGCAACAGGGTAGATGGACTCCCCAGGGAGATGGTAAGGTAAGCAGGCAAAATGTGAACATTTCCCCCTCAGACCTCATTCACCTGTGCTGCTATTGGAAGGTGGTGCCTGCATTCAGGGAGGGTATTCCCACTTCAGTTAACCCGATGGGGAAATTCCCCATGGGTGTGCGCAGTGACTTGCCTCTTAGTTGTTTTCAGATCTCATCAAGTTGACAAGATTAGGAATCAATGCTGGGCAGTGGTGGCACACGACTTTAATCCCAGCACTCAGGAGGCAGAGACAGGCGGATCTCTGTGAGTTCGAGACCAGCCTGGTCTACAAGAGCTAGTTCCAGGACAGCCTCCAAAGCCACAGAGAAACCCTGTCTCAAAAAACCAAAAAGAAAAAAGGAAAAAAAAAAGAAAGAAAAAAGAGTAGACATTGTAAGTGCATTTGGCTTTGTTTTATTATTTTTGGAGAAAATACCAAGTTAGGTATCCAGGCTGGCCTCAGGCTGTCTGTATAGCTAAGGTTGTCCTGTAATTCCTTATGACAACCCCCAGGATGCTGTTGTTATAGATGTGGCTGCTATGCCTACATTAAGTGCTTTTCTTCTTTATTGTGAAGGTATTTGTAGAAAAAAAGATCTATGAAGTACCATTTATCTGAAATTAATATTTATTTGTTTCACCTTGATTTTCACTTGTTATGTCAAGTGGAGTAAATTATATCTAGTAGTTCAAACTGAAGAATGGCATATGTAATCTCATTTTTTTCTTATCTACTGCTTCTTGCATACCTGCAGAGTACTTTTTGGGGTAAATATTATTGTTTGAATATTTTACACTATACCTCTGAATTTTAATGTAAAAAAATTATTATTTTTTTAAAAAATTGGTCAGATGGTTCTTTGTTCAGGAAATTCAAAGTTGGTGTTTCACAAAGTGGGGTACTGGGAGATATACTTACATGTGGTATAGGAGAGGGCAAGATGGCTCGGTGGGTGAAGGCGCTTGCTGCCAAGAACACACATGCATACACACACACACACACACACACACTCATTCAGACACACAATCCACTGAATAAATAAAAGCGTAACAACAACAGCAGAAAAGATAGAGGAAGTTTCTTTAAGAGAATGTGGTGGTTTGCATGAGAATGGCTCATATATTTGAAATCTTGGTCCCCAGCTGGTAGAACTGTTTGGGAAGGATTAGGAGGTGTGGCTTTGCTGGAGAAGGTGTGTAACGGGGTGGGGGGTGGCTTTGAGTTAGCAAAAGTCTATACCATTCCCAGTTAGATTTCGCTTCAGCTTGTGGTTGTTGTCTCAAGATGTGAGCTCTCAGCTCCTGCTCTAGTTCCATGTCTGCCTACCTGCCTGCCCCCTGTCAGGGTGGTCATGGTCCCACCCTTTGAAACCGTAATCCCCATTAAACTCTTTCTTCTATACACTGACTTGGTAATGGTATCTCTTCATAGTAATGGAAAAGTAACTAAGGGAGAGAGAGAGAGAGCCCCAGGGAGAAAGGGCCGAGATGAGGTGTTCTTCTAGGTGTTAGCAGCTGATATTTCATGCTGAAGGCATATGGTTCCCTCTTGCTGGCAGATGCCAGTGGTCAGTGAAGGACTGAGTCTTTCAGCTGCACTTTGTTTAGAGAGTTGCAGTCTGAGAAGACAGTGAATCGACACCCTGAAACCCAGTCTAACATCCCATCTTCAGCCTACAGGCCACATAAGAGTGGGAACAGAAGCAGGCAGTCATTCTGGAGCTCAGGCTTGCCGCTCTGGCCAGGTGGCCAGCCATGATTCTGAGATCTGTGCTGTCTGCCTCTCCCAGTTCTGTGGCTCAGGCACTTCCTGAAATGCTAGGTTAGCAATGACGTCTGCTATAACAGCCACGGTGTCTCCCAGAGGCACCCGGGACAGCAGGGGTTGACTCAGAACAAGCCCACCATGAACAGTGGGTACAGCTGAGCTAGCAATAACAGATGCTGGTCTGAGCTGTCACATGTCTTCCCTGCCAGTTGCTAGCTGCTAGGTGGGGCTCCAGCCTCACTGCAAACCCCATAAAGGACAGGCTGTGCATGCAGGCCTCTAGGGAGTACTAGAACACAGTTGTCTACCAGTAGGCTGGGCGTCCTGTGGGCCTCACCTGTGTTGGCCTGGCTTACCTGTTTTTACTTGCTGGAAGGTTATTGTAGCTCAAGGGGTAGGATCATGGGCAGTGGGTCTAGGATAGAGTGTGCCAAGCAGTGCAGATGGATCTGCTGCTGCATATGATTGACAGGGGGAGGATCACTTCCCTTTATTCCCATCATATCTTATTTTCACCCACAGGAGAGGCGCAACGGGTATGAGGCCACATGGGTTATAGAAATTGCCACTGTGTTCTGAGGCCACTGTGCCACAAGGTCAGGGCCCACACAATCTTTCTCTTCTACTTCCTGTCTAAGTTTGGGGTTGTTGTGAAAAAACACCATGACCTGTAGATGGAGTTTCTGTCCCTTCTTGTCTTGCAGCCGTTGAGTCCCAAATAAACACATAGAGGCTTATATTAATTATAAACTGTTTGGCCTACGGCTCAGGCTTTTTATTGACTAGCTCTCTCTTAATTATTAACCCATATCTATTAATCTGTGTATCTCCATGTGGTCTTGGCTTACCAGTGATGTCCGGGCCTCTTGCTTCTTCGGCAACTACCTGGCATCCCTTCAACTCTGCCTATTACCTTTCTCTATCCCTGTTTGGATTTCCCACCTGGCTAAATCCTGCCTGCCCATCAGCTAAAACAGCTTTAGTCATCAACCAATAAGAGAAACATATTCACAGCATACAAAAGGACACCCCCATCAATGACCAAAAAGGAAGGTGGGGAGAATAGGGTTTATTTGGCTTACAATTCCACATCAATGCTCATTAATGAAGGAAATCAGGACAGGGCAGGAATCTGAAAGCAGGAGCTGATTGAAGAGGCCATGGAGGGGTGCTGCTTACTGGCTTGCTCTTCATAGCTTGCTCAGCCTGCTTTCTTGTAGAACTCAAGACCACCAGCTCAGGGATAGCACCGCCCACTATGCCTCCCTCCCACTGCCCATCAATCACTAATTAAGAAAATGTCCTGCAGGTTTTCTATACTGTTATGGAGGAATTTTTAGTTGAGGTTCTCTTCTTTCAGGTGACTTTAGCTTGTGTCAAGCTGACTTAAAAGTATTCAGTATACTGCTGTATAGTGGTTGCTATAGAGATACAGGCAAAGACCCTCTCCCCTCTTTCCCACCTTACCCCACAACCTTCTGGCTGGGTGAGTTGGATTATGGGCTGTCAGCTCAGCCCTCTGGCTCTCACTGTTTGCTCTCCCTCCTTCCTCCAGTGGCCAGGCACAGATGACCCTCTGTTGAAGCTTACCTGGAACAAGACGGCTTTGCCCTTTGAGACCTGAGCCTTGAAAGCATGGATCAGGTCTTTGAATACCTTTGAGTGTGCTGTCAAAAACTCCACCGTACCATGAACCCAAAAGAATTAGAATCATTTTGACCTTGGCAGGGCTGGCGACTACATCTTGACTCCTACACTACACAGGACACTGCTGGAGGAGGCTGGGACTCGGCAAGGACATGGTGACCATGGAGCCCATGCAGCCCCCTCCCACCTGCTCCTTCTCAGAGTGTCAGGCTCTGGGCAGGGAGGTTAATGGAATCCTGAGGCTGTGGTGGAAGGGAAATTGCTTGGCTCTTCTCTTTGTATTTTCCTCTCTGCTGCCGTGGTCGTCTTGTCCTCACTCAGGGCTGGAGCCAGGCTCAGGGCTCATAATTTCAACTCCTTTTAACTTTTCAGGTCAGAATGTTATTGCTTTGGCCAAAGGCCCCTTAAAGATTTACAGAGCAAAGAATAGGCACTATATGATCCCTAGAGTGCACTGCAGGTTCCCATAGGACAAGTGACTCTGGTTAGTGGCTCCTTCAGGCCTGGCTTCTACAGAGCGGGACCCACACCTGGTCCTGTTGGTGTGTGTTGGACCTAACTTGATTTCTCTTCCCAGGTTCACTCTTAGCACATTCCCAGCAGAGGTTGTTGCCCAGGAGCCTGCAGCTATGGAGCTAGGCAGAACCATGAGTAGGGTAGGAGGATCAGAGACCATATCCTGCCTTGTGGGCAAAGCCAAACTTCTGCCTCAGTTTCCTCCCTGATGGGTGTGGTAAGGAGGATAACATACCCTTGTGATTACTTTGAGTGTTAAGTCAGGCGAGGGAGATGATGGGAACGTGCCTGACACAAAATCAGCTTTCAATAAACCTCAACCTTATTCAGAGACCTTGGGCTCAGGGGTTCTGGAACTTTCCACCACTCCAGTCTTCTGGAAAGGGAAAGGTAAGAGACAACTTAGCAGGAATTTTCTCTCTCTCACGGATCCACATGTGAAGCATGTCCATCCCAACAGTGATGGGGCAGTAGTAACGGAAGAGTCACTGGTCTTGCCTGAACGCTCCAGACTCACACAGCTTGTATCCTGTGACTGGAATCAAAGCCTGATGAGGACGGAGAGGGTGTGGACAGAGTGACAGATCCCTGTTGTAGTCAGCAAATATCAGAACTGAGAAATCTTTCCAAAGCTGAGGCTAGGGACTCACAGCCCAGTTTTTAGATGTTTCTGACCAGCTAGCTGTGTGGGAGATTTGGCAGTCACTGGACCCCCAAGAGTTGAGCTGTCTGTGTCCTTGGCTCTGAACGGGGTCCAGGACAAGGACAGGGAGCCGTGCAAGGGAGCCCAGAGCAGAGCCCTGGAATCTCACCCACCTTCCATGGGTGGGGCCGAGGGGTTCAGAGCCAGCTGATGTGAGGGTGCAGTCCTAGCCTTGGAGCGATCAGAGCCTGAGTGAGGCTCTAGAGAGGTAGAGAAGGAGGGGAGCTACATGTGGCTGCTGACCCCGCTTTGGGAATCCTGAGGTCTCCTCTCAGGATCTCAGCAAGTAGGGCAGGGCCAGCTCTAATGAAGGTTAGAGCTGGAGGACACTGTGGACCAAGTGTCCAGGAGGTGATGGTCAAGGGAGAGTGTGGGGATGGGAGAGTGTGAGGTGGGGAGAACAGACCTCCACCAAGGAGGCAGAGTGGGACAGGTAGGAAAGCTGATTTCCGGATAATGCTTAATTCATATGTTTCATATGGGGTGATTCAGTGTGATTGATCCCCTCCAGGCCAGGGGGAGGGGTCTGTGGCTACTTTGCCAACAGAGTATATAAGAAGAGATACTGTGGGGGCTTCCCTTTCTCATCAGCCTCCCTGGCCTGGTTCTATGTTTTTTTGACAACTTGATACAAGGCCACCTGATCTTTTATTGAGAAAATTCCTCCATCAGATGGACCCATAGGCAAGAGTGTGGGGCATCTTCTTGGTTAATGACTGATTATGGGCAGTGCCATCCTTGGGCAGGTGGTCCTGGGGAATTTAAGAAAGCAAACTGAACAAGCTATAGTGCGTAAGACAGTAAGCAGCTCTCCTCTGTGGCCTCTGCTTCAATTCTTGCCTCCAGCTTCCTGACCCTGTTTGAGTTCCCGCCCTCTTGACTGACTGTGAGAGCTATAAGGTTAAAGGAACCCTTTCCTCCCCAAGTTCCTTCTGGTCCTGGCATTTATCATAACAATAGGATGCAAATTAGGGCATAGTCTTACATGTCTCCAGGGACACTCACTCTGGGCCAGCTTCAGGTTAGGTATCCAGCTGTGAAGCCTAAGGACCACGGGAGAAACTTCTCAGTCTGTGAGATGGCCACCAATACGAGCCCTGCCAGCCCAGGTGCCTCCATGTGAGTGGAGGAAGCATCTTGGACATTGGAGCTCTGGAGCGGTAGTAAGAAAGAACTGAGGAACCAGGAGACAATGAGAACGAGGCTGTGTACCTGCTGTCTGCAGTCCTGCCAGCCACCAGTGCAGGCATGACACCGAGACACAAGCTGTGCTCTATGAGACAACCTCCCGCCAGTCCAAACAATGCCACCTGGCTCCAGGTTCAGATCTACAACTCTTCAAGTGGCCTTGATCAGGGACTTCAGTCGTCTTGAAGGTTAGGACCAGCATCTGTGTCTCTGGGCTGTGTGAGGAGTGAGGTGATCCTGCTGGAGTATGTTGGACAGCAGCTTAGTGGGATGCTGGCGTGAGCTCTGACCGATAAGCATACACTTGAGTTTCACTCTGTGAAGGGCTCAGCTTGAGTCACATCAGAAACAAAGGGATCCAAGATCCATGAACGATTGAGGCATGGGGCAGAAGGAATGGGGTGAGTGGGATTGTAATCTGGCAAGGTTCCTCTCCAGTGAATTCACAGCGCCTGAGGAAAGCAGGTCAGACGTGAGAAAGCTATGAGATGAGTCCTGGGTGAGAAAGACCTGATCCCAGGCTGTGCCCTCACTCTGATTCCAAAGATTTGATTCTACATTGTGTCCCTCACTCTGATTCCAAAGATCTGATTCTACATTGTGTCCCTCACTCTGATTTCAAAGATCTGATTCTACATTGTGTCCCTCGATCTGGTTCCCTCTGAGCCCCGGCCAGCCCATTCCACACAATGGCCTCAGAAATGAACTGTTTTCATAGTGACTCAAATGACAAAACATATGCTTGGAAAAGGGATGTTCAAACAGAATTACTGGAACCTTTGTCACCAGAGTTGGCGTCATATAGCAGACATCTGCAAAGGGGACAATTATAATTAATTAGACCTTCTTCAGGTTCCTGACACATGGTCTGTCAGCAGGAGCTGCCAAGTCCTTTCAGAGGCGCATGTGGAGTTTTTGTAAAGGGATGGGAGGACGGTTGGGGGATGGATGGAGCCCACATTGTGCCACCCTTTCCACTGGAAGCTCAGGTGCTTCTTGGTCCTGGAATGCTTGTGTTTGCAGCTCCATTGGGGGAGCATTGCTCATCCCTACACCTCTTAGTGAAGACCTGGGAACAGGTGAGTGGGAGGTACCTGTGTTCAGAATGACAACCATCAGTGTAGTGCTGCTGCTGCTGCTGCTGGAGGAGATAGCAATGTTGGTGGCCATGGTACTGGTGATGATGGTGGTGATGTGATGGTGATGATGGCGGTAACAGTAACAAAGATGGTGGCGAATGTGGTAATAGTGATGATGATGGTGAAGGTGGTGATGATGGTGAAGCTGCTGATGGTGATGATGGTGAAGGTGCTGATGGTGAAGGTACTGATGGTGAAGCTGGTGATGATGGTGAAGGTGCTGATGGTGAAGGTGGTGATGGTGAAGGTGCTGATGATGGTGAAGGTGCTGATGATGGTGAAGGTGCTGATGATGGTGAAGGTGCTGATGATGGTGAAGGTGCTGATGATGGTGAAGGTGCTGATGGTGAAGCTGGTGATGGTGAAGCTGGTGATGATGGTGAAGGTGAAGGTGCTGATGATGGTGAAGGTGCTGATGGTGAAGCTGGTGATGGTGAAGCTGGTGATGATGGTGAAGGTGGTGATGGCTTTGATGATGGTGGGGCAGTGATACTGTGCTGATGGTGACAATGGTAGTGATGGTTGTAGTTTAACTTCTGCTGCTGTAATAAAACTCTCTGACCAAAATCAATTTAGAAGAGGAAATGGTTTATTTTGGCATGTAGATTGTACCCAATCATCAAGGAAATTCAGGGCAGGAACTCAAGCAGGAACTTGAAGGCAGGACCACTTGCTATTCTATGCAGCATTACCTCTAATCAGAGAGTATCCTCACAGCCAAGGAAGTACAGCAGAAACCATCGTTACTGGCTGGCTCCCAGGCTCAAGCATAACTAGCTCCTCTATATAGTCCAGGACTACTTACATAGTGAATGGTGCTGCCTTGGTGGGCTGGGCCCTCCTACGTCATTTAACAATTAAGATAATCCCTACAGAGATGCCCATGAGTCAGTCTGATCTGGACAATTACTCAATTGAGACTTTCCTCTTGGCTGACTCTAGCCTGTGTCAAGTTGACTATTGAGGTTAACTAGGACAATGGTGATCATGAGAATGATGGTGGTGGTGATAATAGTGATGATGGTATTCGTGATAGTGGTGGTACCACTCATGTGCTGAGTGTCTGAGCTAAGATTATGTTAATATGAATCACTTAACATCATTAACACAGATGACCCTACTACTCTCTCCTACCTGGAATCCTTTGGTGAGTGATGGGCACGCTGCCCTGACCCCACCCAGGGCTCCTCCACCTCAGTTCAGACATCATCTCTCCCGAGTGTCCCTCCCCATAGTGTTCCTACTTCATTGCCCATCACAGAGCATTGTCCCTACCTTCTCTATGCTCACGCTGTAGTTCACTTCAATGTAGGTCACAGACCCACATAAAGTTAGTTAACTGGGTTTCTGAACATGAAACAAAGACTAATTCAAGTTCAAGCACATAATGAGCCTGAGGCATCTCTGTAGCACTTTCCCACATTGCATTGTGTGACGTCACTGCAGCCTTGCTGAACTCACAACCTGGGCACTTTGGGATGCACATGCCATCTCATCCTGCAACATCAATGAACACAGAGTGCCCCAACACAGATCTGAGACTATTCTGTCATTAATGGCAGCGTGTCCTACCATCCACAGAAAAGCCATCTGCTCTTACAGAAATATATTGTTCAATTCCAGAAAACAAAGACAATATTTTTCTACCATCATTTCTCAGCCCACAGCATCGCATTAGTGTATTTTGGATTGGATTGTACTAGGTTGCTGATGCTAATAATTGCCGTTTGAGGGGCTGACTTAGAAGTAAAGTTACTGTTTTAGTTAGGGTTACTACTGCTGTGAAAAGACATCATGACCATGACAACTCTTATAAAGAAAACATTTAATTGGGGTAGCTTACAGTTTCAGAGGTTCAGTCCATTATCATCATGGCGGGGAGCATGGCAGTATGCAGGCGGATGTGGTTCTGGAGTGCTACATTTTGCAGGCAATAGGAGGTAAACTGACTCACTGGAAAGTATCCCGAGTATAGGAAAACTTAAAGCCTGCCCCCACAGGGACACACTTCCTCCAACAAGACCATACCTGCTCCAATAAAGCCACACCTCCTAATAGTGCCACTCCCTGTGAGATTACAGAGGCCATTTATATTCAAACTACCACAGTTACCAAATAAATTTTGTTTGAGATTAGAACAAAATTTCTAACAGCTTCTGACGTGGTTCTAAACATGTCTGCTATTTCATGCTATGAATTCAGGATAAGAAATGTTCCCAGCATTGACCATGATAGCATCAAAATATCGATCAACTCTGAATATGCTCTGTGTCTGGCAGCATCAAATATTCAGCCAAGATGTAATTCTTTATGTAACAAATGTCATGCCCATCTCAATATCATGCAAACCTGCTTTTGTCTTAAGTAAATGGTAAAATTATAGGTGCATCAAGAATGCTGTTATCATAAAATGTATTTTTGACTTGTTTGTCTATTTTTAATATTTTTATACTTCTCTCATTATATTACATCCTGACCATAGATTCCCCTCCCTCCCTTCCTCCCAGTGCACCACCCCCATCAACCATATGCATTGATCCTCTGTTTCCTTTCAGAAAAGATCAGGCCTCCCAGGGAAGTCAACCAAACATGGAGTACCAAGTTACAATAAGACTAGGCACAAGTCCTCATATCAAGTCTGGGCAGAGCAGGGCAACTCGGGTTCAAGGGCAGGCGAAAGAGTCAGAGACACCCCCACTCCCACTGTTAGGAGTCCCACAAGAACACCAAGCTAACACCCATAACATATATGTAGAGGACCTAGTGCAGACCGAGGCAGGCTTCACAACTCCTGCTTCAGTCTCTGTGAGCTCCTATGAGCCCTGCTCAGCTGATTCTGTAGGCTGCATTGTCCTGGTGTCCTCCACCCCTGGCTCCTACAACCCTTTCTCTCACTCTCCTGCAGTTGCTTTCTTATTTTAATAGACTTAAACACCCAGGTCACTTGAGAGTTTAGGCTCTGTGTCCCCCAGAAGCTGAGGAGGACCTTGGATGCACTCTTCATCTATCCATACCTTAGGCCCTGAAGCAGCTTTGGTGGAGCCTCTGTTCCTAGGATCACTGTGGAAGACAAATGAGATCTTGCCTGGAAGGTGTTCAGTCTGTGCCCAGCACACAGTGGGGACCAAGCATTGGCTGTTATAATTTTTTCACCTTTAATTTTATGTGAGTGTGTGTTCTGCCTGTAACATGTATGTGCAGTGTCCAAGGAGGTCAGAAGACGACATGGGTTCCCTTAGAACTGGAGTTACAGATGGTCGTGAGCCGCTAACTGGGTGCTGGGAACAGAATTTGGATCCTCTGGAAGAACAACCAGTGTTCTTAGCTGCTGAGCATCTCTCCAGCTCCTTTCTGTTATAGTTTATGAATCACAGCTCACAGTAAGTGCTCTGAACTTAGTCTGTGATGTGGTGGTGAGTTAGTGTCAGATTCCACTGTTGAGCAAGGGAAGAAGCCTGCATGGGTTGCCCCATTTCAAACCCTGCTTTCATCATAATAAACACCCTCCCTGTGCGGGACACAGAGACAGAGATGGTGAGTCCCACCTCCTTCTAGAAGCCTCCCTGACATACTGCAGTGGTTGGGTAGGGTCCATGCCCATCTTGCTAGATCCTTGGTCTTCAGGCAGAGCCATGGATGGTTAGCTCTCAATCCTCCCCTGGAAAAAGTGTGCTGAAGTCTTTTTTCTGTGCCCCCTGCTCCCAAGAATGTGAGTATGGTCTCTGGAGCCCTTGTGCTTTTGAGCTCCGGGGTCTTTTCCCCTGCCCCTCTCCTAAGACACTCATGCATCTGGCTTTGTTGGGTACCACAGGTCCAGGAATGTTCACATGAGTTATCCTAAGCTGGATCAGGATGTTCCGCCCCAGGCCACAGCATGAATGCAGGGCCAGGCTACCCATCTGTGCTCCCCACTCCCTGACACCAGCTTAAGGCCTGGGTTTCTGCAGTCTCTAGAGCAGATCTACCCAATCTGCTGAGAGAGGAGCGTTGGATGATGGGGCGCTGGCTCCCCACTGCTGGAAAAGTGCTGCCTAGCTTCAAGTGTCATTTGGATTTGACTCATGTGTTTTCTCCCCACCTAGAACCCAACCACACCACTGTCCACAGCACTAGAGTGACCTCCCCCTTATCTTTCTGTCTTGACCATCCCTCTGTCACCTGCTCATCCTCCTGCCTAAATTTCTCCCAAGACCCTTTTTCCCTTGTCAGTATCGTCTTCAGTAGCAGCAGCAGCAGCAGCAGCAATATCAGGAAGCCTCAGCCCGGGGTTTGAGGAATCCCTTGGTCTGGCCTTGCCAATGTATCTTTAATTAAATTTATTAAATTACATTTGTTTGTTTGCTTAGTGTGTGTGTGTTTATGTGTGTGTGTGTGTGTGTGTGTGTGTGTGTGTGTGTGTGTGTGTGTATGTATGTGTATACCTATGGAGTATCACAGTGTATGTGTGTCAGTCAGCTTGCAGGAGTCAGTTCTCTTCTCCTACCATGTGGGTTCTGGGTATTGAACTCAGGTCATCAGCTTAGTGTTGAGTCTCTTTGCCCACTGAGCTGTCTTGCTGGCCCTCCGCCAACATTTCTTACAGTTTTTTTCTCTGTCCCACTGGTCCCCCTGGACTGGTTTCTCTCCCACTCTCAGGTCCCCATAGACACTTAAGAAATAACCACTCAGAGGCTATTAAATATAATTGTTTGGCCAATGTCTCAGGCGTATTACCGGCTAGCTCTCTCATAAATTAACCCATTTTTAATAATCTGTGTATCACCAAGTGGCTGTGGCTTACCAGTGATGTTCTGGCATCTTACCCTTTTGGCGACTACATGGCATCTCCCTGATTCTGACTTCTTTTTCTCCATAACTCTGTAACAGCTTTATCTATCAAACAATGAAAGCAACACATATTCGCAATATACAGAAGGACATCCCTTATCACTTTCTAGCATGATATAGGCCTTGTGCCCCACAGTGGGGCCTCACTCAACCCATCATTCTCACTTAAAATCCCATAGTTCCTTCTACCAAAGGTTTTACTTTCTCCTTGAAGCTGTCACCAGTTCTCTGTGTCCTCTACCCTGTTCAATGTGTCCTAGTTCAGCTGTCACAATATTAGTGTTTGCCAGCCTTTGAGAACCCAGGCTGTGTCCAATTTTTCTCCCTGGTTCTAGAGTCTAGTCTGGTATCTGGAAGAATTTACTATTTATTTACTCACCACTCATTCATTCATTTATTCATTCATTCATCACTCATTTATTCACTCATTCATTGTCTGCAGCATCTAGGTATCACATCCCAGACCTGAGTCAATAATCCCTTCACTGTTTACCAGTCTTTTCAGTAAATAAAAACCATGAATAAAAGCATAGTTCTAATTCCTGTTACGTGTTCTGATGGAAAGGAAAGGAATGGAGCGAGGACCCTGTAGGGAAGAAACTAACTTAGGCTGAGGGACAAGGCCAGGGAAGGTTCTAAGGAGGTGACATCTAACTTGATGTCAATACAGGGTGGGACTTCCAGTGGGAGGACAACTTGAGGGGGGAGGGCAGAGAGTCTTGGAGGTGTGGAGTCTGGGAGATGAAATCCGGTGGGACAGTGTGAGTCACGGCGGCCCTCCATCACTCCAGGCTCCTGGTGGTGTCAGGGCTGTTTGAATCTGAGTTTTGCTGTGAGAGCTGGGAGCAGGTGTGGGTGTAGCAGAGCACAGAGCAGCTGTGAGGTCCAGGGGTGCTGGATGTATTTGGGTGGGAGAGGGAAGAGGAAGGACAGAGAGGTCGTCTTGGCTGCTGTATGGCCGTAAGGTTCTTGGTGACCTTGCTGGGGATGGGTCCAGGACCCCTGTCTATCAGGCTCTGAAGCCTCAAGCCTGCAGGAACTTTGGCCCTGTTTGCAGACCAGAAACTGTCAAGCTCTGGTTCACACACTGCCAATGAGTAAAAGGAGCCAGGCTTGTGTCCCTGATTTTGCTCTAACAGGTGGTGACCCCAGGCTGCCTCCTTCCTTAGACCCTGGGCAAGGAAGAGGTCTGTGGGGATGGTGACCTCTAGGGAGGCTCCTCGAGGCAGGGCATACAGAGAGGACCCAGAGCCTGTGTCTCCCCCCTCCACCCCGTGAGGACACATGGTTACTGCCTGCTTCTCCACTGAGCGGCAGAGCCCACCCCTCCTCGATGTGATTAATTCAGTTTGGTAAAGCAGCTTTTACGATGGGAATTTAATCGTCATTTCTGATGGTGAAGGAACTGAAAAATAAATTGAAAGTATCAGACAACGTATTAGGGCGGGTGATGCAACAGAGGTAGTCACCCTCCCAGCCTCCCCATCGGGTGGTTCATGGGCCCAAGAAATTAGCCAAGTGGCTGTTGGATCAAGATGACTGCAGGATCAAGGACAGAAGTGAGGTTACAGGTTCAAGGGGGAGCTGTGAAGGGGCAAGTGGGCATGAGGAGGAGAGGGAGATTCCCACGGGCAAGGGCAGGGCAGCGTCAGCACCCAAAGCAGGGCCCAGCATCGGAAGCTCCCAGCAAGTGTCTGTGCAAGATCACGAGCCTGTATGTAGAAAGTAACAGAACTCATCCATGGGCAGCCTTCTCCACACTTAACAGAGGGCCAGACTGAGGCTCAGAGAGGTCAAGTGACTCACTCAAAGTCACACAGCTGTCATGATGAGATGGGAGGGCCAGTGACAGGGCTAGGCAGCAGGGCTCTGGGATAGAGGTCAGACTTGCCTGTGTTTAGATGGCAAGTAAGTGTGTCCAACCCCAACCAGGGAGCACCAACCAGGAGAATGGGGCCTTTGGAGGAGGGAAAAAAGGGTGGGGGAAAGAAGTATCCTTATTTGCATAAGGGTTCATTTGCATAAAGGGCCTGCCTCCTCCAATCAACTGGACTCAGTGGCAGCCAATGAGGCCTGGCTGATGACCAGAGGCTAGGAACAGGAGGTGGGTGAAGCAAGGCTAGGTCCTGCCCAAATCAATATCTAGACTTTACCCCCTGGTCTACCTAGATCTGTTTCATTTTTTCCAGGCAGTTGTGCATCGAGGACAAGAATAATCACATCTACTTTGCAGATGAAACCACTGAAGCTCTCAGAGAGGGGATGTGACTTGCCCAAGGTCACACAACATCTCAGCAACTGGCCTGGCTCTGATTCCTGCCCAGGGTGTGGTATTCTGCTCTCTTCCTTCCTGCAGCTGCCCTGCCTATTGGGCATTGGAGCCTGGCCTGTCACCACAGCCCCTCTGCCTCCCAAGAGGCTCTATACAAGGACTGTGCTTCTAGTTGCCATTGACTCCAACCTCTCCTCCACTCCAACCCCAGAGCTCCAGGCCTTTCACTCAGCTTCCCCAGACACAGGCCAGGGAGACAGAATGTTGGGGCTGTCGGGTACCCCAGAAAGAGTCCCTCATCTGAGGGCAAGTGGGAGCTGCAGTCCCTTAGTAGCCTCAAAATCAGACTGTTCCATCCCAAATGCCCCCAAGGTCCTGATATGGGATGCCCCAGGTCCTGATGTGGGATGTCCCTAGGTCCTGATGTGGGATGCCCCAGGTCCTGATATGGGATGCCCCAGGTCCTGATGTGGGATACCCCTAGGTCCTGATGTGGGATGCCCCAGGTCCTGATGTGGGATGCCCCAGGTCCTGATGTGGGATGCCCCAGGTCCTGATGTGGGATGCCCCCAGGTCCTGATATGGGATGCCCCAGGTCCTGATGTGGGATGCCCCTAGGTCCTGATGTGGGATGCCCCAGGTCCTGATGTGGGATGCCCCAGGTCCTGATGTGGGATGCCCCCAGGTCCTGATATGGGATGCCCCAGGTCTTGATGTGGGATGCCCCTAGGTCCTGATGTGGGATGCCCCAGGTCCTGATGTGGGATGCCCCCAGGTCCTGATGTGGGGTGCCACTCTCCTGTGTCTCCACCTTCTCCTACCATACATCCCCTGCAGATTGTGAGTCCAGGACTGGAATCCAATGCTCACTTCAGGGACAGGAGCTTTGGAACCCTGCTCCCTGGGAATTGGTCTACCTGACTGCTGTAACTGAGCTTTACTGAATCTTCCTTTTTGGACAGCTGCTGGGGGTGGGATTTAGAGGTGTGGAGGGAGTCTTGGGAACCCACCCAGTGAAGTAAGTCCATAGAAAGTGGTGGTGGTGAGAGGGAATGATTTGGGAGGCACTCCAGGAGCATCGGATACAATCCCTGCCCTGTTACTAAGCCAGCCCAGAACTTACTAAGTAGACCAAGTAGGCCTTGAATCTGCAGAGATCTGTTGTGGAATATTAGTTAAAGATGTGTTGCATTCTTTTACGTTGTATTTGTTTAACTCTGTGAAGCTGTGTTACTTGCCTGTCTAAAATACCTGACTGGCCTAATAAAGAGCTGAATGGCCAATAGCTAGGTAGGAGAGAGAAATAGGAGGGACAGGCAGGCCCCCAAAGATCAAAGAGTTAACAAAGAACCAACCACAGATCCACCTGCCTCTGCCTCCCAAGGGCTGGGATTAAAGGCGTGCGCCACCATACCTGTGCATCTGAGTAGGTTTTGGTTGGTGTGCTTATAGTCTCATTATGGGTTGCATTTCCCTTGTAAGCTCCAGCTGCCTCATTGCTCCTCAGCTGTCTCTTTAGCTCCACTCTTGCTGCTTCCTGTGTCACTGACTGGAAATTCCCCTGAGATTAAACTGGGGACACTCAGCATTCAGCCTTTCATGGTTCAAAGATGGATCCTTCTTCCCAAGTGCACCCGTAACTTCCAGGCATGTCCAGCTAAGACTGAGGGTGTTTTATTCCCATATGAAATATATGGTTGTCTGATAGGATGAGACTCAATGACACTGGCTCATGATAGCTTGCTACATAGGGACCCCCTGGCCTCCAAGGCTCATGCCAATGGAACTATTCCATAGGGTCCATTCAATTAGCTGGGGAGGAGACAGGAAGAAGGAGGTACAGGATGGATGTGGGAGATTAGGTAAAGAAGGGGGAAGATTAAGCCATCTGGGGGCTTAATTTTCTTCAGTTGTGTCCAACCCATGGGGCGTCAATCAAAGATAGCTATGAATGTGGTCCAATACAAAGTCATAAATCTATTTAAAACATTATGAGGGGCTTTTTTGTTGCATTTTCAAAAAATTCAATTGTATACCACATCCTAATGTCAAAGGCAGAACATACAAATAAGGCCAGCATCCCCCTTGGAGGAAGACAAGGCTCCTTGCTTGAGGCATCCCTCTCATGTTAAATAAAGTCTGCTCTTGCCACTGATGTCAGTTTGAATTTTTATTCCTTGTTTCCTTCTGTGAACTTAATTGTTATAATAATGAATGTCATATACATGCACACAACACACACACAAACACACGGATACACAAGCACATATAAACACACACACACACACCAGAAACCAAACCAACACAACAGTAAACCCAACAAAACAAAACTCTCCAACATGCAGGTGGGACTGAATTGTCCCCCAACACCTGGCCACCCCAAATGTCAGCTCCTGCTCACAGGAAGCATTTCTGCCATTGATAGATGACCTAACCCATGTTGCAGAGTCCTACTAGGAACTTCTGTAGTGCCATCAACAAAGACAGATGCTAAGCCAGTGTAATGGAGCGAGATGCTGGCCACGCACTCCCGCCACCCCCAAATACTGCACGTGACAGCGAGTTATTCCAGGACAGAGGACATGGCAATGCTAAGTTCATAGATCCTGCTATGTCTGAAGTTACCAATCAGTTCTTGGCTTTTTCAGGTAAATGTACCAATTAATTTCATGGCATCAGTTTGTTTAGACTGCATAGAATTGGATTTTTTTTTTTTAGCCACTTGCAGTGGGAAAGATTCTAGATGATACTCTACATGTCTGGCAAAGGACACAGCACAGGAAATATCCCTGAGGAGAGAAAGTCTGTGGTCTATTCTAGAAACTCACAAAAAGATGGATGGAGTGAAGTATGGTCTGCGAGGGGACAGTGGTGAGCACACATGGAGGGAAGAAGAGGAAGGAGATGCCCAGGCCGGTGTTAACAAGGAGCTGATTGGACAGTCTGCACATCCCATGTCTTGTTCAAGGCCCCTCCTCATTATGCCTTGTGTAGACTTTTTTCCCCACTCACGACACAACATAAATCACAGACACTGGTGTAATTACAGCACACAATGGCATAGTTATGGAGGTGCAAACACCACTTAGTCTAATATCTTCACTTTGTTATATTTTAAATAATTGACCAAGTACCATAAAACACACTATTACTGTAAAAAAAAGCCTAATAATATTAATAAAACAAATGGTTTAATTATGCAGACTAGTGATGGAATCCAAGAATCCCTATGTCTTGTGGAGAGCTCTGGAGACAATGGTAGTAGTAACTCTAACGCACTTTCTAAAATCTCCCAGCTCTCTGGGCTCAGACCTCTCTAAACAGGAAGGAAGTGACTAAGATTATATAACTAGCTGGTGCTGGGCCTGGGATTCAAATTCAGACTACCTGGACTTAGTACCTGCCTTCATTCTTGGTCACAAGGCATGATTTACAAATATCCTTCATCAACTGAGAATTCCGATTCAAAGACAACAGGAAGTGAGTCATGCTGGGAGCCTGAAGGCAAAAGTCATTTAGCGCCCTGGGAGCTGTCCAGCGTACTGAAACCCAGTAGCCCTGGGCATCTTTATTTATTGATTGTGTGCGTATGTGGTGGTGGTGGTGGAGGGGAACCTCCATGCATCACGCTGCGTGCCCGAAGTCCAGGAGACAATTCTGTGGGGTCAGTTCTCTCCCTCCATCTCTACGAGTGTTCCTGAAGGTGGCCAGGCTTGAGTAGCAGGTGAGCTGCTTATCCGTTCCACACTCCCCGCCATCTTGCCAGCCTAAAGCTTCTTAAACTTTTCCCACTCACAACTCCTTCCTACCCAAGAAATTCTTACACCATCCTGGGTATATAGGCACATAAAGTGGGTATAATAATCAAACATTTATTGCTAATAAGTTATAAAGACATTTATGTTAAAAAATTCTTTACTATGGATACGATTGTATCTTTTATTAAAAGACAAAAGGAAATTTGCATACTAATAAGACAGACTTGCTGGTTATTTTTACATAAAGAATTCAGCCTAGGCTGAATGTTTGAGACTACAGGACGCCAAACATCTCCAGTATTTTTCAGAGTTGATTGCTGTTTTGATTTTATAACCTCAATCTCTTGTCAACGCTGAGAACACAGCATCACAGAAACTCTTAGTACACAGTGGTAGAAGAATGCTCAGGGCCATTTCAGAAGTTACTGAAAATTCTATCCCAACCTAAACCAAAATTCATAGAATGGTGTGTGTGTGTGTGTGTGTGTGTGTGTGTGTGTGTGAAAATCAAGTCAGCCACTCAAATGATGTTTTTAAAATCTAACAGTCTAATGCCATATAATCCAATGATGCCAACTTGATACATACATGCTGAGGAATGATGGTCGGAGAAGATTAAAAGTCTGAAAATTAAATTAACTATAGTAAACGATTGTGTTTCTGTAAGAGAAAAAGGCTGTGATCTTTTTTAATTTATTATTTTGACACTTTCATACATACAATGTATCTTCATCATATCCACTTACAGCTTCCCCCTCCCTCTCTCTCTGGACATCTCTCAACATGTCCATCTCCCAGATGTATTCTCTCTCTTTCTGTCTCTGTCTCTCTGTCTCTGTCTCTCTCATAACCCACCAAATCGGTCATGGAGTGTGGCTAAGGGACAGGTAGGGACAGCAGACTTTTTCAGCCCAGGGGAAGTGAAGTAAATGGTTAGCTATCACTGTCAATTTGATTGCATTTGGAATAACCTGAGAGCTATCAAAGGGTGAGATCCTTGCCCTATGGGTGACTTCAAGTTTGGAGGAGTCCCTGTCTGGCTGTATTCCAAGGAGTCTGGGTTCCATACTGAATAAAAAATGGGAAAATCAACAGTACCAGCACCCCTCTCTCCCTCTTCTTGATTGTGGACACAACACGAGTAGTAGCCATGCTTACCCCACCAGACACACTGTGCTTTCAAACAGTTCTGCCCTTCCTCAAATCCAATGGCTCTCCACTCCAGGAAGCACTGCAAAACAGGACCCAGGCCTCCAAGTATCTGCCAGTACTCTATAAGAGTCACCTCCTTAAGAAAGGCCTTGGCCTGGGCTGGGTAGGGGAGGGTTAAGGCCAGAGCTGCCCTGGCTGTTAGTGTTGAACTTGCAGTTTTCAAAGGCCGTGGGAGCTCCCCAAGCAAACGTTTTCTCTCCTAATGACACTGCAGTAGATTAAGGAGGGGCGCAATTCCACAGCAGCGTTAAAGAACAGCCATCCATTATCCAGAATTGTCTGGCCTGGCAGCTGGAATAACTTTCCAAGGACTGCTTGCAGGAGGGAAGGGTCCCCTCACTCCTGCCATCAGCAAATTGTGCCCAGTCTCTCTGACACTCAGAGGGGACAGACTGGGAAGACCCTGCAACAAGCTGATGCTCTGCACAGCATTAGAGACCTCCGGGTCCCAAAGGACCACGAGCTGACAGCCGTCCACCTCAGCATGCAGCATTATCTTCCTTTCCCTCACCCCTTCCCCTGACTCCTCTTTTCCCAGGTAGCCGCAGATCTGTTTTCTGTTTCGACAGAGTAATTTTCATTTTCAGAATTTTATATAATCTGAATTATAAAGTATGCCCCTTTGTCTGGTGTCCTTTACTCTTCCCATTTTAATTTTCATCCGTGCTACTCTCTACAGCATCACTTAGCTTTTTATTGACTGAGGGGTAACTGATTGCAGAGACATAATTTGTTAGTTCATTCTACTGCTGCTGTATATTTGGGTTGTTCCCAGTTATTCTATTGTTTGTTTGAGCAAGGTCTCACATAGCTTGGGGTGGCTTTGAACTTGCTTTTTAGCCAAGAATGACCCGATCCCCTTGCCTCTAGCTCTGAGTTCTGGGGTTACAGACATGCAGTACCATACTGGGTTTATGTCTAGGGATCGAACCCAGGTTTTTGTGCAAGCACTCTCATCATCTGAGCTGCCTTTCCAGCCCTATTCCCCATTTTTTTAATGTTACAAATAAAGGTGCTATCGACATCAGTCCTTGCAGGCTTTTAGGTATTCATTTTTTTTCCTTAGGAAAATATGTAGAGGGAATGGTTATGTGGTAGTCTTCATGGTTCACATCTTTCAAAACATCACCATTGCTCACTCTAAGGTTTGGGTTATGACAGGTAGGGGCCCCCTGCTTTGTACGTGAGCATCGCCATGACATAAATTTCCCAATGGTCACAATTGCTATTGTGATGGAGAGGTGGCCAGAGGGTCAGTGAAATACATCTTTGGGTGTGTCTGAGGGCTCTGACATAATGAATGGATTAATTCATCAATGGAATAAAAATCTTAATACATTATGGGAAGCTGAGGAAAGAGGTCACAAGGGAGGCTTTACAGGGAATATCTTGTCCCCGGTCCCTTTCTGTTACTCTTTTCTGCTTCCCGGCTGGGATGAGATCAGCTGCTCTGCCCGACCACGCCCTTCCACTGTGGAGCTCTGCCTGACCACTCCCTTCCACAGTGGACCTCTGCCCAATCATGCACAACACAGAAACAACACAATGGTTGGCCAGGGTTCATGCCCTCTGAAGGCAGGAGACCAAAAAGTCTTCCCTTCCCAAATCAATCAGGCATTTGTCTCAGTGACAAAAACCTCCACGCTGCCAGCTTCTTTCACCAGGACAGGTGTGTAGGAAATTCTTGTGAACTCGCCTGTGATTCAATGACAGTAAAAGCTGTCTATCCATTCCTTTCCATGCCCTTGCTTGGCCGTGCATCTGCAAGAGACTTGTGCCTATTTAAGTCATTTTTAAAGGATTGTGAGAGTCCTGTCTACCCCGTGGAGGCCACTTCTTGGTCAGGGACTCCAACAGCAGACATTTTCTCTTATCTGGTGTTTACTTTTCAATCTCCCGTCGATGCATTTGGAAGCCTGTAAGTTTTCTGGGAATTAACCATTCTGCCTCCCCACCCTGGCTTCCTTCTGTGGTTAATCGATAACTATGATATTGCTACTGATGGTCCAGTGCTGGCTGCTGTTCTTGTTCCCAGGGATAACAGGAGGGAGAGTGCATCTGGGGAACCCTCTGGTCACAAGTGGAAGAACTGAAAACTAATTGGAGATGACAAGTAGCAAGCAGATGCCTCTCATGATGCCATTGACCATGTCAGACCTGGGGGATCCAGGCTCTCAGATATCCCCATAAGATCCTGCCATGCTCTGTGGGCTTTGCTTTCCTTGTAAGACTTGCTCCAAGCATCCCCACCCACTCATATTCTGCCAGTAAAGCAGCTAGTACAGAGAGAAGCCATACAGTTGGCCATGTCACCAGTTACCGGGTGGGTGACCATCACAACCATCGGTTTCGAAGAGAGCCCTTAGGACTATTTACACCCCTTCACCATCCCCCTTCTATCTCCCAGCAATTCCTCCTCTGTTTTCCATCTCTGTGGCTTTGTTTCTTCTTAATATTTCATATAAATGGAATGATATCATAGGTAGCCGTGGTGACATATTATTTATGCATTATTAAAGCTTGCTTGAGGATTCAGAAAGCAAAGTCAGCTACAACCCATAGAAGCCACACACATACCTGTAATCCCAGCACTCAGAAACTAAGAGGTGGTAGTACACACCTTTAATCCTCAATTCAGGATTAATAGATATACAGATATCTCAGAGTTCAAGGCCACCCAGGGATACAAGAGATTGAATCAGTTTAAAAGAGTAATAGATCACATACACTAGAGGTGTATAAAAGATAGAAGCAGGGCCTTCAGTATTCAGTAGGGGGCGTTCATTCTCCAGTCACACAGAAGATAGGAGCATTCTGTCTCCAGCCACATTGAGATTCTCCAGCTACGCTGAGGAGAGGCAGCAGAATCAGCCTATTCAGCCTGAGGTAGTGTTAAGAGCTAATGACCCATGACTTTGCTTTCCTGGTCTTCAGTTTGAAGTTTGAAGCCCAATTCTGTCTCTGGGTCATTTATTTCTCATGTTACGGGTAGCTGTGATGGTCTGAATGAGAATGACTCCCATTGGCTAATATATTTGAATGCTTGTTACTCAGTGGAACTGTTTGGGAAGGATTAGGAGGTGTGGCCTTGCTGGAGAAGGTGGTGTGCCACTGGGAGTGGATTTGAGGTTCAAAAGCTCATGCCATTCCCAGTTATCTCCTCCTCCCCCCCCTGCCCGCTCTGACTTGTGGCTGTTGTCTCAAGATGTGAGCTCTAGTGCCATGTCTGTGTTCCTGATGCCATGCTTCCTGCCCTGATGGTCGCTCTCTCAGACTGTAAACAAGCTCCCAATTAAATGCATTCTTTTATAAGTTGCCTTGGCCATAGTGTCTCTTCACAGCAATAGAAAAATAACTAGGACAGTGGCCTTTTGTGTCTGGCTTGAAAAAAAATCCTATCATAGTGTTTCTGAGGTTTACTCAGGTAGTGGTATGTCCAGCACTTCATTTGTTTTTATGACTGAGTAGTATTCCATTGAATACCACATTTTGTCAGTTCATTCGTTGATTTGGGACTAGTATGCATATTGACACTATGAATCTCTGTGTACAAATTTTGTGTGTGTGTATGTGTGGTGTGCGCGTGGGTGCATGTGTGCATTGCGTGCATGTGTGTGTGTGCGTGTGTGTGTGTGTGTGTGTGTGTGTGTGTATGTACTTATGACTTTTCCTAGGGAGATATGAACACTCATCTGCCCCTCAGACAAGGAACCAATGACACACCAAAATAATGGTTCCACCAAAGTCCAACTTGGTGAGCCCATGAGTTTACTAGGATCACTTGCAGGAATGTGATGAGGGGTCACTTGCAGGAACATGGATGACTCACAGTCAGCTGCATCCAGCTGAGCCCAGCTCAGCCTGAGAGATGTCTTGAAGAGGCTGCAGCTCTGGAGTTCTTTGCACACCATCCACGAGCTCGGCAGCTTGGAAAGTCTTCTCCAGGTACGGGCTGGTCAGAGAGTCTCTTCTTCAGGTAGCTGTTTATTGCTTTCGTAACCTGGGGGAGGGCAGTGGGGTCCACAGCAGCAGCTTCCCACCTGGAAGAGGCAGCAGCCCTGCACTGGAAAGGCCTGGAGCTGCCTAGCCAGCTGGGGCTGGGGCTGCTTTGGCTCTAAGCAGCTCCATCCCACACAGCACCCTGACTCCTGCTAAATGCAAGATTGGCTGCAAATTAAAGGTAATGGGACTCAAGTAATTATGTTGACTTTTTAAACTGCCTAGAGATAAATACATGCTTAGCTATTTCCGAATATCAACTTTTCCATTGTGCTTTGTGCAGGAGTGGGGGAGGGCAGGCCAAGGCAGAGATCGATGCTCCCTGTAGCTGAAGGCTGAGGGAAGGATGCTCCTTGCCCTTCCTTTGTGAAGAACGGGAACGTAAGACAGATATTCTAGCCAGCGATTTAGTTCTTTAGCAATGTCTGCACCTGCTGTCCTGAGTCCACAAACCTATCAGAAGGAATATTCAGAGATGGAGACAGAGATCTATGTGGGATCAGCTGTCCGCACACCATTAATAATGAGCAAATGCAGCCGGCAGCCGTCTAGATGCCTAACATTGGGGATTAACTGTAGTCACCAACAGTCACATGATGGAATGCTATGCAGCTGCCAAGAAGACAGTTTACAAAGTCGCCCATCTTGGGAAAATGCTGACAAGAGTGAGGAAAACAACAACAACAACGTAAAGGTCTTGTGTGGCGGTTCCTTTTCTCATTGCCGGCTCAAATCCCCGACAAGAAGCACTGAGGTTGGGAGGGTTTCTTTTTGGCTCACGGTTTGAGGGTTCAGTCCATCGTGAGGGTGAGGCATGGATGTTGCGTGACCATGGATACACAGGGCTCCTTGCACACATCTCAGCAGAGCAGGGAGCAGAGAGAAGGAGCTGGAAGCAGGGCAGGCTCTAACCCCCTAGGTCTGCCCCCACTCCTGACTACATGCCCCAGGCCACACCTCCTAGAGGTTCCACAGTCTCCCTAATAGCACACCACCAGCTGGAGATAAAACAGTTAAACACAAGAGCCATGGGGGCAATTTTACATCAGAACCCTTCCATTTGGTCATGAAGTACATTCTCATAGTTAGGGAGAGCGTCCCTGGAGCAGGTATGCAAAAAATGCCAGCCGTTTCTGAGCCTCTGGATGATGGGATTAAAAGGGATTTTGATTTTTCTATTTTTACATTTGTCCCTCCCCCCAACCCCACAACAAGCATCACTTACTGTTTTTCTAAGATTTACTGTTCTGACAGGGAATTAAACACAGAAGGGACTGTCTTCCCCAGGAGGGCCTCTAGTGTCTTTCTGTACATATCTAAAGCCCCTGGTTACTGGTAAGAGAGGCAGGAGGAGGTCTGCCCAGAGCCCTGTATTTCTTTGTTCTTTAGTAAGAAAAAGACAATACTATTGTGCATGGTGGTGGGTCCCAGTCCTTCCTTGTAGATGGGGATGGCCAAGGAAATGTGTGGGTAGGTGGGAGGGGCAGCTTCCAAGGATAGTTCTTTCACTCACTTGGAATCTTCCCTTTCTTTATTCTGTCTGAAACATGGTGGTCAAGGGCTAGACCCCAGCAGCCTCCTTGTAACCGCGAGGTTAAGTTTCAGGCAGCAGTGATGTGTCACTGTGGATGGCAAACAAAGAAAGAATGTGGGACTCGGATGAATCCCTGTGGCTGGAATACCCGACAGAAACAAGTTAAAGGAGGTTCATGGTTTCAGAGAGTCTCAGTCTATTACAGTAGCGGAGCGTGTGGCAGAGACTATGACATTCAAAGGCTCAGTCCCAGTGACCCAATTCTGCTGGCCTAAAAGGTCCCATGACCCCCTCAATGGTGTCCCACTAGAAATCTTGGTGAGATGCTGTCTCAAAAGGATGTGGATGCTGACAATGTGGTACCGACACCCTAGAAAGCATGGAGCCATAGGAAGACTGGACATTCATTATTTATGGCCGCATGCATGAGCCTGGGGGACAGAGGGCCGAGTTCAGTAAACCAGCCATGGGTCAACAAATACCCGCTGTTGTCACATGTGGAAGCTTCAAAAGTTGATCTAAGAGAAATGGAATGCAGAATCATGGTGGCTTAGCCATGGTTTTTACTGCTCTGATAAGACACTATGACCAAGGCAACTTATAGAAGAGTTTACTGGGGGGTTGCAGCTCAGAGGGTGAGGCCACCTGGTGGGGACCATGGCGGAAGGCAGGCAGACATGGCATTGGAAGAGTAGCTGAGAGCTTACATCTTGACTATATGTCACAAGCACACGGCAGAGAAAACTAACTGGAAATGGATGGCCTTTGATGTTTCATGATGCTTGATAATGAAACCTCAAAGCCCACCTCCAGTGGCACACCTCTTCCCACAAGGCCACACCTCCTAACCCATCCTTAGAGTTCCACCAACTGGGGACCAAGCGTTTAAATATATGGCCCGTGGAGGCCATCTCATGCAGACCTCTACATATGGTGACCCATGCTGGGAAAGGGGAAGGGGGAGTTCTTAGTGGGTTCAGGGGTGCACTTAGACAGGAGGAGGGCTTTAGATGTGCACACCCCCCAGTGGGATGACTATAGCTGCAACAGTTCGGGTGACTATAGCTGCAACAGTTCGGGTGACTATAGCTGCAACAGTTCGGGTGACTATAGCTGCAATGGTTCGGATGACTATAGCTGCAACAGTTCGGGTGACTATAGCTGCAACAGTTCGGGTGACTATAGCTGCAATGGTTCGGGTGACTATAGCTGCAACGGTTCGGGTGACTATAGCTGCAACGGTTCGGGTGACTATAGCTGCAACGGTTCGGGTGACTATAGCTGCAACGGTTCGGGTGACTATAGCTGCAATGGTTCGGGTGACTATAGCTGCAATGGTTCGGGTGACTATAGTGCAACGGTTCGGGTGACTATAGCTGCAATGGTTCGGGTGACTATAGCTGCAATGGTTCGGGTGACTATAGCTGCAATGGTTCGTATTTCACACTTACCAGGCTAGAGGGGTTTGACTGTTCCAGCACAGAGCATCCGTAAGTGTTTTAAGGTGATGGAAATGCCAACGGCCTCAAGCTGATCCTGACGTGTAGATGTGTGGTAAAGATCCACACTGTCCCCTGTAGAAGCTGCGATTATTATGTGTGAGGCAGAACAAATAAAGAAGAGAGAATCTGACCAGGTCACCCCGGGGACTCAATGGTCCTGTCACTTTGGTGATTCTGTGACATCCCCACACCTCACCAGGCGTCAGGGGCAGTACCCGACAGCCTCCCTTCCCCTCCCTGTTTCCCAGAGAATAATATGGAATATTGGCGACTCCTAGCAATTACCTTCCATTCAGAGACAGTGAATCACAATTAGCTGCTGCTGCCACCTCCGCACAGAAACACACAGGACACCTGAACAGAAGTGTCTCCCGCATGGCCAGCTTCTCCACTGTTGGGCCTGTTCAGCCCAGGCAAGAGGAGGCTCACAGTCAGTGAACCCCATTACCCCTTCCCTCAGACAGATCCACCTTCTCCTGGGTCCCAGCATTCCAAGGACACTCTGCTCTGTTTTGGGGGAATCTGGTCTGAGGTTGAGGAAGGGACTTCTGCTCTTCTCATCTTGAACTCTTATATAGGTGACTCTGGGACTCACCATGGGTTTTCTTCTTCCTTTAAAAGCTTAACATGAACCCTAGTTGTGGTGATTTGACTAGGAATAGCCATGATAGATTCATATTTGAATACGTGGTCACCCTGGGGTGGCATTATTAGGAGGCGTGGCATTGTTGGAGGAAGTGTGTCACTGGGGTTAGGCTTTAAGGTTTAAAATGCCGGAACTGGGCCCAGTGGCTCACTGTATCTTCCAGCTGCTTGTAGAACTCTCAGCTACCTCTCCAGTACCGTGTCTGCCTGTGTGCCCTGCTTCCAGCTTGATGATAATGCACTAAACCTCTGAACTGCAAGAAGCCCCAATTAAGTGTTTTCCTTTGTAAGAGTTGCTGTGGCCATGGTGTCTCTTCACAGCAATAGAAATCCTAACTAAGACCCTAGTGCTGGGGAGATAGCTCAGCAGCTAAAGCACTTGCTGCAAAAGCCGGACGTCCCGAGTTCAGATCCCCTGTATATGTTGGGTAGGGTGGGCATGTAATTCCAGCCTCAGAAGGCAGAGGCAGGGGATGCCCTGAGCAAACTGGATAGCAGGACTAACTGAATCAGAGACCCCTCCTCAGAGAATGAGGCAGAAGAGCAAATGAACCTGGAGTCTCTGATGTGCACCTGCGTAAATACTCCCTTCCTACATATACTCACTGCATGCACATATGCATGAAAGTGAAAAACATGCACACTACATATACTCATTGTGCGCACATATGCATGAAAGTGAAAAACATACACACTACATACACTCATTGTGCGCACATATGCATGAAAGTGAAAAACATGCACACTACATATACTCATTGTGCACACATATGCATGAAAGTGAAAAACATGCACACTACATATACTCATTGTGCGCACATATGCATGAAAGTGAAAAACATGCACACTACATATACTCATTGTGCACACATATGCATGAAAGTGAAAAACATGCACACTACATATACTCATTGTGCGCACATATGCATGAAAGTGAAAAACATGCACACTACATATACTCATTGTGCGCACATATGCATGAAAGTGAAAAACATGCACACTACATATACTCATTGTGCGCACATATGCATGAAAGTGAAAAACATGCACACTACATATACTCATTGTGCACACATATGCATGAAAGTGAAAAACATACACACTACATACACTCACTGCATGCACATATGCATGAAAGTGAAAAACATACACACTACATACACTCACTGCATGCACATATGCATGAAAGTGAAAAACATGCACACTACATATACTCATTGTGCGCACATATGCATGAAAGTGAAAAACATGCACACTACATATACTCATTGTGCGCACATATGCATGAAAGTGAAAAACATACACACTACATACACTCACTGCACACACATATGTATCAAAGTGAAAAACATACACACTACGTATACTCATTGTGTGCACATTTGCATGAAAGTGAGAAATATATATATATATACACTACATACCCTCACTGTGCACACATATGCATGAAAGAGAAACATATACACACTACATACACTCACTGCATGCACATATGCATGAAAATGAAAAACAAAAAAGAACCTAAGTCTCGGGACTCAGGGAATGTTGTGCACAGACTGAATGCAGGTAACAAGCAGACAGCAGGCCTGGAGTCTGCCATCTGGAATTACTTCAGGAAGTGACACAGCCTCCAAAAGCTCCAAGACACTCGCACCTGTGATCAGAGCTCCTTCAGACGGCCAGCCAGACCCTTGCAGCGACTTCGGCTCCCACTTCTGAGCTAAGGGCTGGGGCTCTGCCTCAGAGCCTTCCCTGATTGCCACTCTTCTCTGAGCTTCCTCCAACCTCTTTTCTACAAATTGGTCCCCGGTTGCACCGGGTTTGGCTGGCCACGCTGACTTGTGTTTCTGCTCTTGACTGCTGGGTTCTGTCTATTTTAACCTCCCACTGAAGGGGCTTTTGCTGGAGGTTCCTTCAAAACAGCATTGAAATGCATAAAAGCTGACGAATTGAAATATTCCACGCTCTGCCTCTGCTCTGGGAAGCAGGGGCCTTTGTCTTCTCTGTGTGGCTTCATTCCTAGCCCCCTGCCTGCCACTAAACAGACACAGCACCGGTCCAGGTCCCTCTCAGCTTGGCTTCCCAGAGTCCAGAAGCCCTCTTGGAGATGACAATCATTCACACTAGCCATAAGATGGAATGATGTCTGCTAACAGACAGGAAGATGGAGATTCGGGAAGTTCACACAGCGAGTCCCTCTGGAGACGACTTCCTGCTGTTACTGCAGTCACTGCCTCTCCCACCAGGGCCTTCTTTAACCCCTCTTTACTCCGCTCATGGGGCTCCCTGACTCTTCCCTTTGGTAACTCCCACACAACCACTCACACAAAATGTCACACAGACACACAGTTTCACAATACCCCCGATGTCCACATGTGTTCAGTTATACAGGTGTCATCTTGCACATGACTAGACACAATCATGTTCACACAACATCGCAAGCATATGCTCACAATATCCCCTGTGCAATCATGCCCACATATCTCACACCCAGTTTCACACAAACAAGCTACCTCTCTCACACACTCTTTCTCACACTGCTCTAATCTGAGTGCTTATGAATAAGTGAATTCCCCTGATGGTAGTATTTGCTGTGTGTGTGTGTGTGTGTGTGTGTGTGTGTGTGGTGGGGGCTGCTTTGGGAAGTAATGAAGCCACGTGGGAGGAGCTAAAGTGACATTAGTGCCTTCATAAAACACACAGGAGGGATGATCTCTCTGTTACATGAAGACACAGCAAGAAGGTAGGTGGGGGTTCCCACCAGTTGTATAGCTGCTTCCAAACTTGATCTTGGAATTCCCACCCTTCAAAATTGAAAAAAAAAAGAATGTGGATTGATCCATCTAGGTATGGTATTTGTCATAGCAGCATAAACAGAGCAAGACACTCAGCCCACATGCTCACACAGCTACGATCACACATACACTCGGACATACATGACCCCCACGAACCTCTTTGTGCACATGGGGGCTCTTCAGCACCCTCCTGTTTCTCTGGAATCGCAGCCCCCATAATACTTTCAACAGCTATAGGAAATAATGAGGGGAGGGGAGGTGCTTGGCCATTCTAGAGAAATGGTCCTCTTGGCTGCTGGTCTGGTCTTCCATACAGCTCATGTCTCCCTGGGCAGGACACTCTACAGTGATGCAGAAATTTCCCGTTTCCACAAGTGTCTGAGTGGGCATCTGCTGGGCAAGCTTTGTCCATTACCTCTTCCAGCTGGACACTCCAATGATACTGTGATCAGATACTCATGCCCTTAGAGAAGGAGGTGGCTGCAGGCTTCCTACCTCCTTAGGATGTGACTAAGCTTTCTTTATATTGCTGTGATAAAACATCATGACCTAGGTGACTTATAGAAGGAAGGATTTGTTTGGACTTAGGGTTCCAGGGGATTTGAGAGTCCATGATGACAGCAAATGGCAGGCATGGTGGCTTCTGCAGAAAGCTGAAAGCTCACATCTTGAACAGCCTGCATGAATCAGAGCGAGATAGAAATGGCAGACTCTCAAAGCCTGCCCCCTTCCTCCAGCAAAGCTGTATTTCCCAAACCTCTCAAAACACCAGTGCCGACTGGTGACCAGGTGACCAGCAGAGTCTATAGTAGACATTCTCATTCAAACCACCACAGAATGTCCTCTTGCAGACACTGAACTCCGCCGGGGAGACTAAAGAATAGGGAGCTGTCCTGGCGGTGCTCCTGGCTAGAGAAGAGGCCTCTGTATCCTGAGACATAGGTATGTGACTTTGGGTAAGAACCCTGACTTCAATAGTCACTTTCTTTGCACAGTGATAAGGTGAGATCTCCGTGGCTGGTTCAATGTGGGGTAGAGGATAGACTCAATTAGGATAAACCAGTAGAACTGACTCGCTATGAACAACTGAGAGAAGACAGATTGAAAACAAAGACCATGGGATGATAGTAAAAGAGCCAATGGCCACATTACTGGAGTCTCAGAAGGGGATAAGAGAGAAATATTTGAAGAAACACAGGCCAAAATTCTTATTCCATTAAAGACACAGACCTACAGAGTCAGGAAGCTTGGATGCCACCTCAGAGAAATTCATGCCAATTCACACCTGAATTAAACCCTGAAGATAAAGACAGTGGAGACAGCTTGAAGGCCGTCGGAGAGAAGCCGTGTGGTGTTTGTAAGCTACAATTTGAACAACTGCAGGTGTCTCTCGTGAAACCAAGGAGGCTCGTGTGAAGTGGCAAAACAGTTTTCAAGCTCACAGAGAGAAGATCTGCCAACTACAAATTCTCTAGATGGTAAAAGGAACCCTTCCGGAACGAAAGGAAAGTAAAACTACTCTAAGATGCAATTCATTGCTAGCAAATGCGTGCTCAAATAATGGATGTTCTCCTAGGAAAAGTTGATGGCAGAAGAAGGCTTGAATTCCAGGAGTTGGAGAAGGATCAGAATGGGAGCAATAAAAAGAGACTAGATCATTCTTTGTCCCCCCCCAGTCTCTTAAATCATATCTGGTGGCTGAATAAAAAAATTAAAATTATCAAATGGTGATAGGATAAAGTACAAATTACTAAGTGCAAATTGTCAATGGTAGTAAGTTCCCTTTGGGTAATGCTGAACCCTGCATTAAACACTGTGGACTGAAACTCCTGATCTGATAACCGAGAGAGGATGCTGGGTAACGAATGGATGGGTAGCATATACAGCATGGATACTGTGGACAGAGGTGCAGCATGTCCTAAGTGGCTTAGAGTAGGATAGCACAAACTCCATCACACTACTCAGAATGGCATATGATTTAAAACTTATTAATTATTCTGGAATTTTTCATTTAGTATTTTTGAACTTCAGGGGATTGTGAAAATTGAAATCCCAGACAAGGGGATTACTATGCATAACACAATGCCTACAGCATTCTCTAATTCTCACTGAAAGGGCTCTGGTTTAAAATGAACCCAAGTGTTTTCAACTGAAAAAAATGACTTCAGTAGGAGGGCTGTGAGTTCAAGGTCATGCATATATGACAAAAACTTTGATGCTTAGTATATGTAGGAGTAATTTGCCTTCAATCAATGATAACTTTAACTTTTATTTAACAGACTCACTTCTTAATTCATTGCCACTCTGTATTGAGGGTTCACTTAACATATTTGTTAAGTGATGGCCTCATTTTAACTCAGTCACTTCTGTGTAAACCCTGTCTCCAAGTGATTTGACACCGACAAAATGAGGGTTAACACTTCGCCACACAGCTCACTCACAACAGGTGAGGTGTCCACCCAGGTTATCTTGCATGGGTCAGTGACCCCACTCTCAAGCTACACTGTGACCCTTAGGCAGAGGTCTGGTTGTCAGCCCACAAAGCCTGGGAGGTCACACTACATGATGACATTTAGCTAATGACGGACACCAGATGCGAAAGACCCATCTCTGTGTCTGAGATGGGATGGCCACAAGGTGCCCATGAGCCCCAGAGTGCCCCGTGGCTGTAGGCTGCAGTAAACCCTAGCTCAGTCTGGGCCTTGTCTTCTCTGTGTTGCCCCCTTACTTCCTTCTTCTACTGACCTGTGTCACCCACGAGTCCCCATCTTGGGCTTGGCTCCTAGGCAAGATTCATCTACACTGAATCTCTGCTTGGGTAGGCTATTTCCATAACTAGCTCATTGTGACCCCATGGGGACAATCCTGAAAGGACACAGCCTGAGGAATGCAGGGCTGTTTTCTCCAGGTCTATGAGCCCCAAACCTCTGTGCTAACTTGTTCCAATTCTTCCCACATCTGTTGCACGTTCCCATGACATCTACTCTCTCCATATAATTAGCACGTCTCTCTCTGCTCTAGCTTTGATTAACCAAAGGTTATAAACAAATCCCAGAAATCAGGAAACCTGGCATCTCCCCTGAGCAGCCATGGTCTATGGGCAGATGGAAAATTGCTTTGCAACCAATGTTTTTGTTTTCTTGATTTTTATATAGATAAAGACTTAAGCTAATTAATATATACTTCTCTCTCCCCCTGCAGGTCTTGGGGCCCTCATCGCCCCACAGTGAATTGGTTACCATGTTCCAATAAAGGATCTGTTTTTGCAATTACAGTTCATTAATAGATTTACAAGGGAGGGAAGGTGGCTAAGTCTCACTAAGAGGATTGTTTGCATTTCTCATTTTAATTACACAGTTATCTCCCAGACCAAAGCTCTGTGAAGAATGGGGGTGGGGGAGTCCTAACACCCCATCTGTTCTGGGCAGCAGTGCGATTAACACGGCCGAAGACAGGCGCTGTACCGGGGCTTCCCACTTCCCCGACCAAGAGCCTCCTCTCCATCTGCTGGTGGCTGCGACACTTGGTGACTGAGCACCAGGACTCTCAGGTGTACCAGCTTGGGGGTGGCTGTTCTGACCACCTCACTCAGTATCTACTGACTTGGGTCAGGACAGCCATGGGTATTTATAGTTACCTTCCACGTGTGAGCAGGTATGTCCCACCCTGAGGGCCACTCTTATCTCTGCATGGCTAGGAATGTGGCCCAATGCATTCGTACTAGTTTCACCTTCACTGTGATCTGTTTTTAGACCCATTTTACAGACAGAAGAGCTGAGGTAGACAGGTATGTGCAGGGTCCCAGGCTAAAGGAAGAGGACAGATACTGAATACTGTGCAACTGTGGATGGTGGCAGGGGGTGGGACAGTAGAGCTACCTGAGCTCAAATATGACATCAGGTCTGTGGTCTCAGAAGTTTCTGTCATCTTTGTTGTCTCTGCTGCTCCTTGCTGGCTCTTTCTGGGCCTCAGCTGCCTTAGCTCTGAAATGGGCCCAGAATTCACACATCATGAGTGTAAGGCTGCTGTTAGTTAGGGTGTCTATTGCTTTGATGAGACAAGTTGGGAGGAAAGGGTTTATTCGGCTTACACTTCCACACTGCAGTCCATCACTGAAGAAAGTTAGGACAGGAACCTAGCGCCAGGAACTGATGCAGAGATCATGGAAGGGTGCTGCCTATTAGCTTGCTCCTCTATGGCTTTTTCAGCCTTCTTCTTATAGAACCCAGGACCTCCATGGTCATGTTATTGGTCATGGTGTTGTGTTAGGGACACCCAAGCAAAGTCGTCTGTGAGACCCCAACATAAGTGCCATAGAGGACCACTGTCTGGAGCCTCTAGCCCTGGTATGAACTGGAGAGGCCTCAGGCATGCTGCGTGTCTGCGGTCACATGATATGTTTCTTATAGAACCCACAATGTGTTGGGCCCATCCCCCATTGGTCACTAATTAAGAAAATGCCTTACAGCCAGATCTTATGGAGGCATTTTCTCAATTGACATTCCTTCCTCTCCAGTGAGTCTACTTTGTGTTAAGTTGACATAAAACTAGCTGGTACAACTGCTTTGGACTGGAGTATGTGTTAAGAGGGTAATGGTAGGTAGGAGAGTGTGGGGACTGTTTGGAGGGTACAGGCAGCGGGGACTCCCCGTGTTCAGGAGATGGGCTTCTGGTACCCAGCATCACTCTGGCTTGGATCCGGCCACACAGCTGGTTTAGTTACGGCCGCATTGTAGTACATTATGTCTGATGCCCTTCTCCCTTCATCCCAGCAGCCTCTCCCATGGAATGAACCAATATCCTGTGGCCTCCTCTGAGAAGCCTAGCCCTCACTTCAGGGGGGTTTATTCTTATCTAATTCCATCAGTGAGAGGGTTGTCTGTAGTTGGATCTTTTTCGTTGGGACCACTGGCTCACCAGTAATGACACAGAGACTAAGTATTAATTACAAAAGCTCAGCTGTAGCTTAGGTTTGTTACTAACTAGCTCTTATAACTTTAATTAACCCGTTTCTATTAATCTATGTAGTGCCATGTGACTCATGGATTTACCTGTCTTCCAGCATGCCTTGCTCCTTCTGCATCTCCTGGGGACCCCCCCCAACTTCTTCTTCCCAGAGTCCTTTGTGCCTGAGAATCCTGCCTAGCTATTGGCCATTCAGCCTTTTATCAAACCAACAAGAGTGACACAGTGTACAAAAGGATTATTCCACGACAGTCATCAGCTTCTCTGGCCTGAGTAGGTTCAGATCCTTTGGCAGTCAGGGGGCAGGAGTACTGACCTGAAAGTAGGGTATCAGGAACACCCCAAGAGGGATCTTATTCCTTCCCCTCTCCTGTCCCTGTGGGATGAATCCTCTGCAGTCTGGTAGTGACAGTATGTTAGGGACACCCAAGCAAAAGTGTCTGCAAGACCCCAACATAAGTGCCATAGTGAACCACTGCCTGGAGCCTCGGGCCCCAGTGTAAGCCCTCAAGGCCTCAGGCTATGTGTATGTGGTCATATGATTGCCTGTGGGTCTTAAGTGCTCACCTAGGAAATGTGGAAACAGTCTTTGTCCCTCGGTGGAGACTGGAATGGAGTAGAGCGTGAGGGGCAGAGCTCAGGGCCAGGAGCCACAGTGTATAGAATCAAGCTGAGACTTCCTCCTGGTGAAGGAGCTGGTAAGACCCCCAGATGAGGAACTTCCATCCACATGTTGAGAGGAAACACTTCTTTCCCATCCCCCATCCAGGTCTTCCGGGACCCCTTCCTGCACTTCTCTGTCTTTGGGAAGTGCAGGTTGTGCTCCACGCTGTCAAGGTGACAGGCATCAGAATCCTCAGTGGGACTACTTAGAAAATGGTGTGAGGCAGCAAGGTGATGGCGTCAGACCAAAGACAGAACAGTGGGGCAGGCGAGAGCTGACCGCTGTGTAGCTCAGCTCACTGGATAGATTTCCAGTCACTGTAACCCTGTCAGTCCTGGGCTGGGCTCTTCGTCCCTTCCCATCCCCCCATCCTTGTTTCCCCCCTTCCTCCCTCCTCCCAGTCTCCTTCCCCAGTTCCTTCCTCTTGCCCCAGAGCCTCCCAGGCTGCTCACTAGAGCCAGGAAGGAGGCTCTGGATCAGGCATGGGCAAACATTTTCTGCTTTACAAGACATGTATTTATTTTAAGGGTATCTGAGAAAAATACCCATAAGCAATTAGCACATCAAAGCTTTATTTCATGGACATTATTGCTCAGGTTGAGGCCAATTGGAAAACAAGCCCATTTCTGGTCTGTTTAGAGGAGACAGGGAGAGGTGTTCTGTGGGTGGGGGGAGGCACAGGGAGGGAGAAGTGGGAACCTTCAGTCCTGCTTGGTTCTGCCCATGACTGGGTGGCCCTGGGTAGGGCTTGTACCTTGAGCCTCAGTTTTCTTCTCTGTCATGTGGGGTTGAGCAGCAGAAGTTTATGGAGATGGTGAGGGTCTGAGAGATGAGGAGGGTGGAACGTGACTGGGTTATTAAATGAGCTGTCACTTTTTGGGTGAGGGGGTTCATGGTTTTCTTTGAGTAAGTGGCTGGGCACTCATCACTCACCTCCAGAAAGGCTCTTAGTGGCTTCCTTTTCGAGTTGTGAGTGGGACGACGGTGGGCTGGGGAGAGGCTGGCTCTGGGTCAGGAGGCCCTTGGTGAGTGTGTCCTGCTCACTAGGGGTGGGGAGTAGAAGCTAGAGCTTTGTAGACTGAGACCCCAGGGCTGTCTCTCAGGACCGTGAGAAGGGAATAGATCATCCCCCACCCCAGCCAAGTCACAAACCTCTGCTGGGGGCTGCTGAGGAGGCAGTGGGGTGTGTGTGTGTGTGTGTGTATCAGGCTTGGAAGCAAGTGTCTTTTCCCACTGAGCTATCTCACCAGCCCCAAGCCCTCCATTTGAATATGGAAAGGAACCTGAGACTCTCAGCCAAGCCTCCCACTGCAGACACTGAGGTGGAGGGAGGCCTGGAAACTTCTCTCACAGCAGGTATGGGGGATGTTCAGATCTCATTGTCTCTTCCATGGCATCTTCAATATCTGGATTTGGAACCTGAGCTTCTATCATGGACTCTACGATACTGTTGGAGAAACAGGGATTTCACAGAATCATCTATGGACCCTGGGGTTCAGAATTGAGGAAGTTTTATGATAAACTCACCACAGCTTGTTAGACCTCACATCCACTCTGAGGTCTCAGAGTCAACTTGAGAAATGTGAAATTCAAATAAACACCTCAAGAACAGAGATGTCTCAGGAGTGGGCCTTAATGAACTTCCCACAGGAATAGAAAAGCCTCCACCCAGCAGCCCTGTGGATGAGAATCGGAACTCAGGGGCAGGATGTCGGCACTAGTCAGGATCTGCTGTGGAATATTAGTTTAAGATGTGTTACATTCATTTATGCTGGGGAATATTTGTTTAATGATGCAAAGATGTGCTGCATTCTTTTATGTTGCCTTTGTTAAGCTGTGCTACATTGACTGCACAAAACACTTGATTGGTCTCATAAGGTGCTGAATGTCCAATAGCTGGGCAGGGGAGAGAAATAGGCTGGGGTGGCATGTATAGAGAATAAATAGGAGGAGAAATCTAGGCTCATGAGGAAAGCTAGGATCGAGAAAAGGAGGAGAGCAGGATGCCAGGGGCAACCATCAGCCACACGGTCAGCCATGGAGTAAGAAGGGAAGAAAGATATATAGAATGAAGAAAGGTTAAAAGCCTAGAGGCAAAACGTGGAAGAGAAATGGCTTAATTTAAGTTAGAAAAGCTGGCTAGAAACAAGCCAAGCTAAGGCCAGGCATTCATAAGTAAGAATAAGTCTCTGTATATTTACTTGGGAGCCGGATGGTGGACACCCAAAGAGAAAAAAAAAAAAACAATTGCAAGGGCCACCTGTCCCATTGTTGCTGACACTGAGCCTAACTTGGCCTCATGGTTTTGTCCTAGTCCTTTCCCCATGAGCCTGACTGGCTCATCCTTCCCTCTTCCTTCCCAGGGGTCCCAGGACCTTAGCCCAGAGCCCAAGTCTGGCCAAACATAGCTTGATCTGAGTTCCTTGGAGGCAGATCCAGGACATGAAAATGCACAGGCCACTGGTTCTCCTGGGCTTTCTTCATTCACTGAAGTGTGCAAGAGTCCTTTCTGTTGCTCTCTATGGGGAGGGACCAGTCAGAGAGGCAGGGAGACGTGAGATGACCCTGCAGACAGGCTGTTCCATCATGAGGTCAGGAAGGAAGGAGAAATCCCCCCTTTTGGAAGGGTTGTTGAGGGGAGGCCCAGGGCAGAGGGAAAGGGGCACAAAGCTGTCAATTAGGCAGTGGGTTATCCCAGCCCTGCTGCTGATCTTGGGTGTGACTTTGGGAAGCTTGTTCCATGCCTAGAGCCTAAGTTCACCCATCTGTAGAATGGGCTGAAGGAGCCGCTCTGTCTAGGATGGACTTGGCATCTGGGGTGGTAACTGTCAACTTGACAGACTCTAGAATCACTTGGAAGATGGCTCTCTGGGGATTATCTTGATTGTGTTCACTGAGGTGAGAAGAGTCACTGGCTGTGGGTGGCACCCTTTCCTGGATGGTATCTTGGACTGGACAAACAGAGAAAGGGGGTGTGCACCTAACGCTCCCTGCTTTCTGACCGTGCATGCAGGGTGCTCCCAGCTCCCTCAGACTTCTGTCATCTTGACGTCCCTGCCATCATGGCCAAAGTCAATTAATTTTCTTCTGACTTACATTTGTCAAAGTCTCTCATCATACCAATAAGAAAAGAAAGTAAGATAATGCCTGTCTGGATTGGCTGTGGCTCACCCTCCCTTCTTCCTTCCCAGGGGTCCCTGAAAGAGGCAGGGCTTCTCTAGCCAAAGAGGAGGCAAAGGTGTCCCAGGTGAAGGGAACAGTCTGCACCAATAGGACAAGAGGGACACATTGATGGGACTGCTAGAGTGTGGGCTGGCAGCTCAGTCCTGCCTCGAGTGCTGTAGGACATGGAGAAGCTACCCCATCTCTGTCTGCGTCTCTCCCTGTGAGAGGCTGATGATGACAGGATTACCCAGGGCGTCTGGATAAGAGGTGCTGCTGTAGATATGGAAGGGACAGTGGGGTGAATGAGGACGCCAGGGGTCATGGCAGGCATAGGGGACCTCCTGCAAAGACCCCTTCTACCTTCCATCTGGGGGCAGAGTGTGGCCGTCTGGCTCTAGAGACCCTGTCTGTTGCCTAGGTAGGGGCAGGAGAGTGGAAGAAGTTAAAACACATCAGAGAAACATGAAGGAGAGCGTTTATTTCAGTCAAAGCCTGGTCCTCAACACCAGGAGAGATTTGATCCAAAAGCCAGCATGAGAATGTCACAGTGACTTAGAGGATCTGGCTAAGTTTTATTCTGACACAAAGAAGGGATTTATTTATTTAATTTTCTTAAATTAATAAAAATATTTGATTGAATTTCAGGAACTTGGTACTTTTTAAAAATTCCAAATCTTTGCACACAGACCACCACTCTGCTTACTCTGGGACAGCAGATGCTTGGACTTAACGATTGTTCCTTCTCTCCTTGTGTCACATGGCATAGAAAACCCACATCCTGATGCTCCCCAGCCCCTTCTGAACTACTGAAGCTGCTCTGTGAGCAGCCCCCCAGCAGAGGACAAGGAAGTAGGGCGGGGGATTTGCGGAAACCAGCTGCTGTCTGTGAACACATTCTGTGGTGTGGGGAGCATCTACACAAAATGTGCCACACACATTCTGGAATGCACTGTACCCAGGACTCAGGTGAGTTTCCAGAAGGGGTTTATTATGTTCACTTCAAATGTCAGCTGGAGGCGGGAGCAGGTCTGTGCTGAGCCTGGGCCGTAGGTGTAAGCATCCCAGATGGAGAGAGTCACTGTGCCCCTCTCTTTGTCCATCAGACTACTGAGACAGTGGACCCAAGTTCTGGTCACTTGGCTTGCTGGGTAACTGGGAGCCCAGACAATGGCTGGGCAGTGGTGGCTGGAGCCACACCTTGACTAGAACTGCTTGGTTGTGAACAATTCTCTGCTTCTACTTAGACACAGACTTCTGGGGGTGTAGCTCAGTGCTTTCCTGGGTTTGACCCTCAGAACCACATAAAGTGGGCATGGTGGCTCATGCCTATAATCCTGACACTTGGGAGGTGGAGCCAGGTGGATCAGAAAGTCCAGGTCATTTTGGACACATACTGAGTTCAGGGTCAGCTTGGGTCACGTGAGACCCTCTCTCAAATAACAACACTAAACTTTGAGTCAGGACCCTGAATGGTGTTGGGGCGGGTATCTCTGAAGCTCTTTGTTCTGATTCTCATTGGGTCTACATAGTCTAAACCTCTAGTCTCTGCCTCTCACTATGACTGGTCTCTTTAGTTGGCCTCTGGAGAATGGGTGACAGAATCTAGCTTGTTAGGCCCTCACAGCTCTTGGCTGATATTATCTCGGTTCTGATCCTGTAAGCTGTTCTAGTCAAGTCCTTTTGTGTTGAGGGGTCAGAATGGCTCCCAGGAGATGACCACTTCTGCCTAAGGTGCAGCCTTACATTCAAACTTGCTAATGCTGCCACCCTTTGATACAGTTCCTCATGCTGTGGTGACCCTGGACCCTAACTACTACTTCATAGTTGCTGCTTCAAATTTATGAATTTGCAACTGTTATGAATTGTTTTTGGTTTTTTGGGAGGGTTGGTTTTTTGAGACAGGGTTTCTCTGTGTAGCTTTGGAGCCTATCCTGTCACTCGCTCTGTAGACCAGGCTGGCCTCGAACTCACAGAGATCCACCTGCCTCTGCCTTCCGAGAGTTGGGATTAAAGGTGTGCACCACCAATGCCCAGCACTGTTATGAATTGTAAATTAGATAACTGTTAGGTGACCCATGTGAAAGGGTCATTGGACCCTCAAAGGGGTTGTGTTGTGACCTACATGATGAGAACCACTGATTTAGGGCTTAGAGAATTGCCCCCATTCGGTGTTTGGCTCATCCTGCTAGGCACTGATGTCACCACCATCTAAGGTAACCTCATGTTTACAGGGACTGAGACAGGACGTTGTGAGAGCTAGTGGAAAGACACCTCTGCTACTCTTACTTTCCAGTCTTCAGCCTTGTAGGGGGATGGGCTGAACTGGGCTAGCAACTATAGCCAGCCAAAGGGCATGACTGGGAACAGGGAGTCATTCCCATGAAGAATTCACTAAAAGCTATTCTAGAAATATTTATTTTTATTTTACATGTATATGTGACTACTACACTGTACTTATCCCTGGAGGCAATGCTGGGTGAGGGAAGGGTTAGAGTCCCTGTGCCTGGGCTTTCCTGAGGGGTGGCTGGGCCAGGGCGGGGTGGGATGGTGTAACTGGGCCAGGCCAGGATGGATGGCTGGGCTGCTGGGTAGGGAGGCAGGCTGTCTAGAGGTAGCAGAGAGCTCCCCAACAGGTCACTGGGCTTTGATGCATATGTGAGAGAATGGCTGTCCCAGACAGGGAAACCAAGGCTCAAAGTGAACAAGTGACTCCCTGTGGGACTCAGGTCTTGCTCTTGGGGAAGAGGGATGCATGGTGGGGTGGGGTGGGGGCCTCGGTCTTTGTGTGACAATTGAACTGAAGAAATTCCTTCAGCAGGGAGGAGAGATGACAGCCTCTTTTTAGGGCCATGGGTGAGTTTTTTGTATTGTCACCCATAAACAAGAAGTGGGTAGGTAACGGAAGGAGGCCTGTCACCCTCTGAGTCTGGGTCACTGTCCCATGAGCCAGGTAAAGCTGCTGGGATCTGCTCCACCAGGTAAGTCCCGCCCACCCAGAGAGCTCAGACTCAGTCCCACAGAGGCCCCATCCCTGTTCTCAGACTGGTGAGACATGAGTAACTGGGCTTTCACCGACTCCTCTAGTTTTGGGTATGCCCGGCCAGTAAAAGGCCAGGGTGTATCCAGAGTCTCCCTGAGAGTGGGCCTGCACCAGTCTCTGCAAACCCTGGTTCCTGACTCTGAGCTGGCTGGTACCAACATGCTCCTCCTTACACATGCCCCTTCCAGACCCAGGGCCTGAGAGTGGGCCTGCACCAGTCTCTGCAAACCCTGGTTCCTGACTCTGAGCTGGCTGGTACCAACATGCTCCTCCTTACACATGCCCCTTCCAGACCCAGGGCCACTTGCTCCAGCAAGAAGCATCCTCCTCTTCCTCAGGTTTCTGGACTCTGGCCATCCCCCCCCAATTGTGCACTGTCCCCTGTAGCATGAGTTGTCTTAGTAACAAAAGCCCGGAGTCAGATATAGGGGAAAATGCTGAAAGATCAGAGTCAAAGGAGCAAGCCACAGCCACACCTTACCTCGATAACTTCCCAGCTAAGAAGAGACTGAGCTCCTGTCTCCTCCCACCTTATCACTTTCCCTTGCTGCTCAGTCATATCACTTCCTGTCTGTCTGTATAGGACTCCAAACCTCTATGGTTAGCTAGTGGCTAGCTCTGCCCACTGATCTTCAGGCAAGCTTTATTTGGTAGAGTGTAAACAAGGCATCACTACAACCCACCCCCTCAGCCCCACTACTCCTGCTCCTCTTCCTTCTGTCCTTTTCTGAGAATTAGCCTCTGTTTGTCCCCAGACCCAAGGGCAGACAGCACCTCTTGGGGATATCTCTGGCTCTCTTAAGCCGGCCATGGGCCCCCTTCTGACTCCAGTATAGCTCCTCTGTAAGAGCCTACTGTGTTGGCATCCCTGTCACCCACTGGGTCTGGGGTGCAGTGATGGAGCCTTGTTCCCTGTGGTGGCCTTGGGGTAGGCGTCTGTCAGCACTGTTAGACATCGCTTCAACCCCATGGGCTTCAGGAGCTGACCCCAGCCCCCCAGTTCTCTCAGTGGAAGAGGGGTGACAATCCTCATCTCCCAGGCTGGCTGTGGTGAGAAGCATAGGCAGAGAGCTGCAAACGCATGCGTGCCGGGAGGACCTCACCCTGCCCACCCTCCACAATATCCCTTCCACCCCCACCCTCCCCTGTGAGGTGCGGGGCTCCCCTTGCCCCTAGTGTCCTGCCTTTCTTTACCTTCAAAGAGAGTCAATTAATACTCCCTTCAGGCCTGTGCTTCTTGAAGTTCCTCTCTTAATTAATACTTCCTTGAGCTGGGGGTTCCTTAGCCTAGACACAGCCCAATTCTCCTCAAAGCACCAGCTTTGGAATCTATTAGCTGGGTGAAAAGCAAATCCATAGAACCTGTGCTGTAAAAGCTGGGGCGGATGGGAAATGCCAGCAAACGCACTACCACACAAAGTGTGCTCCTCAAGGCTGAAAAATCTTGTCATGTAATGGCATAGTTTGTTTGCTATAAATACTCTTCCAAATGAGGCTTTTGAATTGCCAACAAGAATGGCATCCTTCTTTGTCAGGTTGGGCAATGGCAGTTGTAAGTGTGTATGTAAGAACACTTAGTTCCATGAGAAGTCACTCCAGGCCCAGCTTTTGCGTGCCATGGCTCATTCCTGTGTAGGTGTCTGATGGGCCCTGGAAGGGTGGGAACTGTGCAGAACGAATCTGTAGGGATGAGCCTGGGTTCACTACTCAATCTGCATTTTTGGCCAGTGCTCCCTCCTTCAGATGTTCCATTGCTGGGTTCTGGGACAGAGGGATTTGTTGCTGATTGAAGGAGGGTGGTGGTGTTCTGAGGTCTACTTCTCTACTTAAAGAAGTGACCAGCAGCCAGGGAGGACCAAGGATAACGGGGAGAGGAGGGAAAAAGAAAACAGCAATAGACTTTTACATTATGGTCTGGAGATAGATGGCCACAGCTTCAAGAGCGGTAGTCTCTGGTGACACTAGATAGGGAAGTGGGGCACCCAAAGGGACCAATAATCCTGTAGAGTCAAAGGTCAGATGCCTACGCACAGTGCCCTTTCTGTGCTTCTCTGTGTCAGCAGGTCCACCCTGACTCGTTAGAAGACAAAGATGAAGTGTGATGTGAGCGCTCTGTGTCCTGGGCACAGATCTGGGGTACCCAGGGCAGTGGGCTCTGTGGATGCCCAGTCCTTCCTGCCATCGCTGCTCAGCCTATGGCTCTGATGGCTTCAGGATTGCAGATGTGATGGGGCCTCTTAGCCCAAATGAGCAGGATTTCCTCCTGTCCAACCTTGGTCTGCAGGGGCTCATGGGAGGGCGTGGGAAGTTGGGGGACCAGCACTTTGGGTTTATTCTCTGTGGGCAAAGACCTCTTGCACCTCACAAGACAGCTTTCCCTTACAAAAGTCCCTAGCTGAGGATTCCTCTGCCATTTCATAGGAGGTTTCAAATAATAACTTGGCTACAGTCATCAGACAGAGACTTCAAGGTTCCCTTCCTAGATGTCACTGATCTTCACTTGAGAGTGACCTCAGAGGGGTATAGAGGACCTAGAGGACCCTATGGGATGGGGCCCCACGGAAGTGGCAAGGCGCTTGGTTTACATACCACACACTTGCCCTTCCCTTGTTTTCTAGAGCAGGGCTGGGATCCACATAGCTCTGTGCTCCTCTTCCCAGCTCTGTGCTCCACCCTCTGCTCTGTGCTCCTCCTCCCAGATCTGTGCTCCACCTCCCTGCTCTATGCTCCTCCTCCCTGCTCTGTGCTCCACCCCTGCTCTGTGCTCCACCTCCAGCTTTGTGCTCCACCTCCAGCTCTGTGCTCCTCCTGACTGCTCTGTACTCCACCCCCTGGTCTGTGCTCCCCCTCCTTGCTCTGTGCTCCCCCCTCCTTGCTCTGTGTTCCCCCTCCCTGCTCTGTGCTCCCTTCTCCTTGCTCTGGTTCCTGAACCTTTGCCCACACATGGAGATCCATCTAAAGCTTGATCCACTCACTCTCCTGCCTGCAGGGAAAGAAAATGGGGAGGGCTGCATCTCTTGGAAGCATGGACTTCAAGCCAGGGTGGAGTGGAGGTATGCTAAATGGCATTCTTCCAGCATCTGGAAAACACCACCAGATGAGAATACAGACTTATACAAAGAATGAAAATCACTGCAATTTGCAAGTGCATGGATACATATAAAAAATACATTTTCTTTATTTAAATCTCTTTACAAGATAATTGACTCATTATAAAGCAAAAGTACTGACAATGTATAGTAGGATTTGAACATGCATAAATAGAATATACCAGGAAAATTGTACCAAGGCCCAGAAGGGGGCAAAAAGAGCACACCAATGTAAGAGAAAGGAGTTATGGAGGGGCTCAGTTACTCCTTCAACTCCCAATTTGTTGGGGTGAGAAAGCTCCATCATGTGCCAATGCCCTGAGTCTTGACATGCATGCACTGGCCTGATTGTGACCTTCCACACCTGTATGGGGAAAGACATGCATGCAAACAGACACACCACAATCTACTTGGCTACATATACTATGTGTAGCTGTGTAGAAAGTCAAACGTTCTGAAGCTGTGGATGGGAGCTGAGTTCCTATACAGAGTCAGGAAGTCCACAGGAGGGTTTTTCAGATAATGGGGCTTCTGTGCAGGCATTCATGAATGAAAAGGAGTCTGTCCATTGGATGAAGGCAGGGAAAGGAATCTTTGGAATAAAATGTACAGTGTCAACAGATAGAGGTGGTCCCAGGGGTGGTAATTGTAAAAGGGGTGAGAGAAGGTGGGGTAGGAGTCAGGGTCAGATCTGAAGAGACCTGAATTTCAATGCAAAGATTCATAGGCTTATCTCCATCTTCCTTCTGTCCCCCCATCAGGGTGACAGGAAGTGTGGGTTCACTTTGAATTCTTGGAGGACACCATTCCTTGGCAATTGTGGAACTGGGCTTCTGGGTATAGTAACCTTGGGGACCAGGTTCTAGACAAATATGGGAGCAGCAGATCTCCACTATGAGACATGGAGGCAATAAGGAAATGTTATAATATTAAAAAGACACAAAAGCACTGGAGAGAGGACTTATCAGTCAAGAGCACCTGCTGTTCTTACAGAGAATCCAGGTTCTGTTCCCAACACCCACATGGCGCCTCACAACCAGCAACTCCAGTTCCAGGGGATTCAATGCCCTCTTCTGACCTCCACAAGCGCTGTGCCCATGTGGTGCAAGTTGTTCTGTAACTTCTACACGTGGTATGGCAGTGCCCTCCTTATGCACACAAAATAAAAAATTTAAAATGTGTAAGACATAAATAATTTAAAAGTAAAAAAGGAGTCTAGAAGACATGTCCTGATAATGCTAGCCAAAATAAAGTTGGTGTGGTCATGTTAATTTCAGAAAAAGCAGATCTTTGAGCACAGCCTATAGCTATGGGGAAAAGACCTTTCACTGCCATAAAGGGGTCACAATTCATCAAAAAGATACAAGGATCCTCAGCTTTTTTGATGGCAGAATTTCAGGTCATACGAAGCAAAAAGGAACAGAAACATATGGAGAAGCAGACACCCACAATGGCAGCCAGGGTGCTGTAATCCCCTTTCCAAGGACTGATTAAAACAAGCAGACAGGGAATTTGTGAGACTACCCATAGCTTGAAAGATACTATTAACCGACATTCCTACTGATACTCAGAGCTCTACCTGATGACAGATAATAATACATTATTCTCATCACACACTGGACATTTACCAAAACAGCTTGTTCTGGTCCAGAAAAGAGACTTAACAGGTTTAAAAGGATTTAGATTTCACAAAACAAATAAAAACAAAAGTAAACCTGTTCTGACCACAATGGGATTAGGTTGTAAAATGAGCAAATTCGCTGGAAAATTCACCAAATGCTTAGGAACTAAAGCAACATCTCCAAGTTACAGATGGGTCAAAAATTTATAAAGAAGAACTATAAAGTCATTTAAATTGAGTATAATTTGAAGGCACACAAGATGAATTTGTGGGGTGGCACTTCAGTAGCACTCAAAGGAAAACTTGTATTTAAAAACATCTCAAATCAATGACCACAGTTGTGACCTTCAGAACTACAGCAAGAAGAGCTGATCCAAGGTAAGGTGAAGACATGAAATAATGAAGAGTGGGGAAGACAATGCAATGATGCTCAGGATGGGCTGGGCCTGCATGGGAGACTACTGACTTCCAGAGCATGCCTGTGGATAGGCAGTCATATTGACTCTACTAGTGTATAGACATGGCCAGATCAGAAAAACTGGAAGCCAAAAAATAAAGAAAAAAACAGGTCCTGGGAAGATCACAGGGTCCCATTGGATAACGCATATATCCAAAACCTAAACTTCTATGGACTTTGCTGAGAATGCCTCTGCCACTGATCAGTCGGCTGGGGTCCTTCTGGTCTACCTGGATAGAAATCATGATGGATAAGGGGGATGCCTTTCCAGCGTGATCCTTGAAAGCTCTTGTAATCCTCGGCTTTTGATGGGAACAAGTAGCATCAGCAGACAACTGAGAGTAACAACAGGTGGTGCCCTCAAGTTTATAGCTCTTGTGGAGACCTTTGGTCTTATAGTGATGTAGGAAACTGAGATTCCTAGCACTTGACAGTGGCTAGTGTACAGCTCCTGTGCTTGAGTGTTTAAGACCTTCAATTTCTAAGGGCACTGTTGACATTTCTGCCACTGCTGTTGCTGCCACTATGGGCTTTGCTCTGTTACTGGTTGTCACTGCCACTGACAGAACTCTTTCTCAGTAGCTTCAGCTATTGCTGTGTTGATGTACTATGGCTCTATCTCTGCCACTGCCAAGGCCACCAGTGTCATCTTGGCTAAGACTCTGCTGCTGTCCAGACTGATGGTGGTTGATTCCATCACTACTATTGAGCTGGCTACTCCATGACTCTGCTTTTCCTGTGGCTTTTCCACTTCTGATATGGTGTCCCTATCACCGCTGCTTTCTTCATGTTATAAGCCCAGCCTACTCTACTATAGGTAGACAAGAAAAGACCTTTAGAGAGAAAGCCTTTCGCAGGGCCTGTGGTGGCAACATGGGAGAGAGAGTACAGGAACACAAAGTGAGAACTGACTACCTACAGAGCCAGAAAAGTGGTATGTCTACCAATTCACATTCCCCCCTCTTTTTTTTTTGCAAATGAAGAATGCCTTTGTATTAAGCACAGCACTGCCTCTTTTGAACAGTGACCACTGTCTCTTTGCTGGGCACCAAGAGACACACTTCCCCCTGAGTTTGGGTGTAAGTGGTTGCAGTAAGTCTACCCACAGCTGTTTGCTTAGCAGCTAGAATTGTGCACCAGCAGCAAGTAGCCTCAGTTGTTGTGCATCTTCCTCAAAGTATCCGTAGAGAGTTTAAGTCACTGGTGCGGGTCTAAGTGTAGTCCAGCTGACCAATTGACTGATAATTCCTTGTTGGCAGTCAGGGCATCAGGAAAGAGTCTGATAATTGTCAATCAAGTTGCCCTACCCCTCATCAACACTTTTGATTATTTACGAGAAAATAATCTGCATTAGGTACTTTTCTATGGCTGTGATAAAACCATGACCAAGGCAACTTATATAAGGACGGGTTTGTTTGGGCTTACAGTTCTAAGGGGATGAAAGTTCGTCATGGCAGGCAATTGTGGCAGCAGGCAACAGACACGGTGGCAAGGAACAGCTGAGAGCTCACATCTCCAACTACAAAGGAAGCAGGGAGCGCACACTGAGAGTGGCATGAGGTTTTGAAACCTCAAAGCTGCCTGCCATCCCAGTGACATATTTTCTCCAGCAAAGCCACAGCTCCTAGCCCTATTCAAACAGCTCCACCATCTGGGGACCAAGCTTCAAACATCTGAGCCTTTGTGGGACATTCTCATTCAAACCACCACAGCATCTGATTACAGTAAGAGCTTATTATTAACATGAATTACGTGCTTTGTAATGATCATTGCTTACTCAGAGTCCCAGGGAAAGGCAGATAACCCAATCCCACCCCACATCTGTGGTGATAAATTACTTATGATATAATAAAGATTGCCTGAAGTATCAGAGAGCAAAACCAGTCATGCTAGTTAGCTGTAGAAGCTAGGCAGTGGTGGCACACATCTTTAATCCCAGGACTCAGGATACAGGCAGATGGATGTCTCTAAGCTCAAGGCCACCCTGACCTACACAAGAGTGAAGAGTAACAGAGCTTATGCCTTTGATCCCCGCACTTGAGATCACACGCCTTTAATCCCAGCACTAGAGAGGTGGAGACAGGAAGATATGGTTAGGTGGAGAAAGGAATAAAAGGAGGACGACACAGGAATTCTGAGATTTTGCCTCTGAGGATTCATGAAGACAGGATTGCCATTTCAGCTTGGTAGAGGTAAGATCTACTGGCTTGGCTGCTTTGCTTCCCTGGTCTTCATCTTGAAGCTTAAACCCAATGCCAGTCTTTGGGTCTTTTATTTTTTGAGTTACACACATCTAAATTGTTCCCTTTTCTTCTGGATTTCTGTCTTTGGCAGAAGAAGACCCCCAATGTTTCTCCATGGTGCTTTATTCTTATGGGGGAGGCTGACAGTGGGTTCTGTCCATATCATTACTTCACTCTCCACTAGCAAACAGACTTTTAGGTTATTATCCCATTTGACAGATGAGGACACCAAGGCCTCAGCCCCCTTGCTGAGAGCTGGAAAACTTCCTCTCCCTGCTAGTTTCCTCCCTGACTTCACCTCCTCAGCTCAGTTCCTGGTCTCTTGGGGGTCAGGTAACAAATCAGGTTGGAGTAGTGCTCTATGGCAATGTCCCTACTTGTCTGAGCCTGTTACTTCCCTAACCCACGGCCTGTGCAAAGGTCAAGGGCCTCTGGTGATTAGACCAGAATCTGAGGGATGTGAAGTGGTGTTGGCAGAGAAATAGGAGCAGTAGAAAAAAAAGGCAAGGTTTACCGATAAACAGAGATCTGGAAAGCAAAACGCAGAAACCCTGCTCTTGAGTTGATGAGCTGTGGGAAACCTCACAGCATGTGCTCAGGGAAGGGGCTATTAGCTAATTGCACTAGACTTAAGAGCTCACCTGGCGCTGCACAGAGTGGATCTTGAGGAGAGGTGCAGTGTGAAGGGCGCTAGGGAGGCAGAGGGTCTGAGCCCACGATCCAGTGCGCCTTTCACAATGTAGTTGATGGCGAGCGATGCTCTTCTGTGAGCCTCAGTTTCCCCTTCTGCAGAATCCTACCTTGGAAATGGTCTGAGTCTATGAGAATAGTATATGAGGCGCCGGTTACACAGAAGGCAGCCCAGGACCGGGATGATGATAATGACTGAACGTAAGGGCAAGGCCGCTGGCTCCTTTGTTCCTGTGCCTGGGAGCCTGCCCTGGACACTTAGATGCTACCTCACACCTGAGTGGACTGGCCTTTTCTTTTATCAGGAACTGGCCTGTGTGCTGCCAGATAAGGCCCACATGGTAGCTGTTTTTCAGGTCACACCCATGCTATCCCTTCTGTTGGGGTCTCGGGGTGTTCTCTGCACAACTGGGTGGAGTCTCTGAGAACATGTTCATTGTTCCTTTGCCAAAATGGCAGCAGCAGAACCACACGACTGAAATGAGTCAGATTTGAGCTCATTGTTACCTTATTTTCCCCATCTTTCGCTTTACTTCAGTTCCTAATACCCGTGATCTGACATACCTGTGGGGTGCTGGCAGAGTTGAAGACAAATGTCAGGAACCCAAGGTGTCTAGTTAGGGTTTTATTGCTGTGACTAGATGCCATGACCATGGCAAGCCTTATAAAGGAAAACATTTAATTGGGGATGGCTTATAGGTTCACAGGTTTTGTCCATTATTGTCATGCCAAGAAGCATGGTGGCATGCAGGCAGACACGTGCTGGAGAGATAGCTGAGAGTTCTACATGTGGATTGGCAGGCAGCAAGAAGAGAGAGTGACACTGGGCCTGGCTTGAGCTTCTGAAGCCTCAAAGCCCACCCCCTGTGACACACTTCCTCCAACAAGGCCATGCCTACTCCAACAAAGCCACACCTCCTAATATTGCCACTCCCTTTGGGGCCATTTTCTTTCAAACGATCTTACTAGCTTTGTGGGGTTCGCCTTTATAAGCACCTGACTAGTGTAATTCATGGCCATTCTCTGGGAATCCCAGCTATGGACCTGGCAAGTGTCATCAACCTGACTAATATTTAGTAAAGCTTGCTTCAAATTTAGCTCAAAATTTATGGTCGTGGTCTTATTCTCACCTGGTGGGATTAACGATTAACAAAATGTCCCCCATGGATTCACATGTTTGAACATCCAGTCTCCAGCTGGTGGTGCTGTTTGGGAAAGGTGTGGAACCATTGGGAGGTGGAGCCTTCCTGGAGGAAGTACATCACAGTGGGTGGGTCTTGAGGCTTTATGGCCTGGTCCACTTCTGGTTCCCTCTCTGCCTCCTGCTTCTTCTGCCATGGCTTTCATGACGTGATGGACTGTATGTCTCTGAAACTATGAGCCAAAATACCCCTTTCTCCTTTACGTTGGTTCTATAATGGCATGTTAACACATCGGTGGAAAAGTAATTGAGACAGTGGGTGTGGACCTAGGTGAAAACTTACCCAATTTTATGCTTTGCATATGTTCATTTGATTGCATTTCAACAATACCTCAGAAAGAGTCTTTCAAGAAAAAGGACAGGCAGCGTATGCTCTGCTCCACAGTCACTTCCCAGAGGAAACACTGCAAATGACTGGAAAATTAACTTGCACGAGCTTAGATCAAACCATCCCTTGGAGCCCAAGGAGTAGATACTGCCATTGCTGCTTTTTAAAGAAGGGGCAATGAGGCTCGGGAGCGTGAAGTGAGCCATCGAAGTTCACCTTGTTAGGAACAGAGATTCAAACCCAGTTCTGTGACCCCAAATCCGCACTCTGCAGTAGGGCTTGCGTTTTCACTTGTATTCCAAAGTCTCCTTGTACAAAACGGGATCATGCACCCACCGCCGTTTTCAAGTTTCTCACCCACACTCCCCACTCTCCTCTCTCTTCCACTGACTGTCTGAGCTTACATTGCCATAGGCACTGTGGCTTATATTGGGAGTGCTCTGTAGATCTGTAGGTGGCAACTTAGACTTTTTTGTTTGTTTATTTTTGTTTTGGTTTTGGCTAGAACAGTGTTATTATAAGCCTGTCCTCCATTTCCTTGTTCAATTGGTGACTTTTAATGACACATGTGCTGCAGGCAGGCACTCTGGTAGTTTAATATGCAAGAATTCAGATAAAAGGAGAGTGTGTCTCTCCTGCTCCACAGTCATCTCTAAGCTAAGGCTCCTTCCTCAGAACACAATTATCAGTTTGGTGGATCCTGAGAGACTCCAATACAGACACACATGCACACGCAGAGCTGTTTAAAAGCAAACATTGTATATATGTATCATCTTGTACCTTACTTTAAAAATACATACATTTAAAAAAAATTTTAGAGCTAAAGTTTTGTTTCCCAGGCTGACCTCAAAATCACTATGTAGCTGAGGATGGCCTTGAACTTCTGATCTCCTTCCTCCACCCTCCAGGTGCTGGGGTTGCAGGTGAGTGCTGTCACTTGAAGCTTACACATGGATTATTATCTAAAACCACCACCATTGTGGAGTGTGCAGAGCCTGCACACTGTTGTTTATGAGGCCACGTTCAGTTGCTGCCCTCTGCCTCCCTCCCCCTCCCCACTCTCCTCCCTCTCTTCTATGACAGGGTATTAAGGCTACTTCTTTTGTTTGTTTTTTGAGACATGGTTTCTCTGTGAAGCCCTGGCTATCTTGGAACTCACTCTGTAGACCAGGCTGGCCTCAAACTCACAGAGATCCGCCTGCCTCTGCCTCCCGAGTGCTGGGATTAAAGGTGTGCTGCCTGGCTTACATTGCTTCCTTTATCTCTCTGCGACACTCATGCCATAAGTCCTTGTCCCAGTGTTTCCTCAAACCTGTTCCCAGAAGCAGAATGGCAGGCAGGCATGATGGTATTCAGACTGGGTCTTGTTGGTAGCCACAGAAGGGGGGGACAGACATGGGCTACTGCACAAGGATAGCTCCCGGTGACCCTGAACTGTTGTACATGCAGAATAGTCAGAGGATCCCTGTGGGTCACTGGTTGGTACAGCTCTACACCCTGCTTAGCCCTTTTCTTTCCTCTGACTATTCATGTCCAATACAGACTGTCAGGGAGCCCCAGGGGTGATGCTCTGAAGACTGCCCCCCCCAGCAGCACCAGGAGGCTGCACTTTATGCACTTCATATGGAGAAATAGGCTGGCCGGTGTCCGTGGATTCTGTCTGTGATAGTGGCAGGAGTGGGACATACCAGGACAGAGTCTCAGAAAGGCCCCAGTGGAGAGCTGGCAGGGCTTCAGCCTGGGCTGACTCTTTGAGGACTTATAGGGAACAATGGGATGGAACAGGCCTTGTGAGCATGAGCCTGGAGGTAGAAGAGGCCAAATATTTGCTTACTTAAAAGTTTTTTTGAGATTCATTTTATTCTTGTGCATGAGCATTTTGTCTACATATATGGACGTGTACCATGTGTGTGCCCAGTGTGTGCTTGGTGCCAGTGGAGGTTAGAAGAAGACACTGGATTCTCTAGAACTGGAGTTGCAGGTGGTTGCAAGCCACTATGTGGGTGCTAGAAACCATATCCCAGGTCCTTTGCAGGGCAGCAAGTGGACAGCCTTCCACCCCCATTTGAAAACAACAACAACAACTACAACAACCCCCCCCAAAACCTCAAGGCTAGAAAGATATCTCATTTATCAAGAGAGCTTGCTGCTTAAGTCTGTGTTCCAATATGCACATCAGGCAGCTCAGCACACACATGCAGGCATGCACGCACACACCCACGCACACACACACACCTGTAACTCTAGCTATGTGGTGTTGAAGGCCTCCTACTGGCCTCTGTCGGCACCTGCACACACGTATGCACACAAACACATGAATAAAACAAATCTTTAAGACCACCCACTCCTTTTTACTGACAGCACTTCCCCCTTTGTGATGACTTCCAAAAGCTGTTTGATTCTGGGAACTTGGTTCATTAACCTTTCTTGGCCAATCAGAGCACTGCATTAACATCCTGGGGCATAGGGATAGGTTCAGAGATGAGTCAATCACAGTTCTTCCTTGACACTGCTGGAGCTACTAGAAATACTTGGCTTTTGGATTTTAGAGCAGAAAGCTGCTGTAGGGAACTATCTTATTTGTCTCTTGGGTGTTGGGAGGGAGCAAGGCCCCTTTGTGGAAGGAAACAGAAGCATCAGAGGTGGTGGGTGGATGGAGAGAATTCCTTAAGGACCTTAGAGAGCAGCTTCCACAGTCTTTATGTGTCCAAAGTACTTGTCCCTTCTCAGTCATGGGGAATGTCAGGGTGGCAGGGCTCTTGATGCCCAAAGTAGACCTGACTTAAGACATTAAAGCAAGAAGCCTATTCCACACACAGCACCCATCCCCTACCCCTCTCCAGTGGGCAGACCCAGAGTACTTCACAAGCAGTGGTTGTGGGATAGCAGAGGAATCAGTGTTCCTCATCCCTAGTATCTTAGGTAGGATTCTATTGCTGTGAAAAGACACCATGATTACAGAAGCTCTTAAAAAGGAAGGAAAACATTTAATTGGGGCTGGCCTATAGTTTCAGAGGTTTAGTCTGTTATCATCATGGTGGGGAGCACGGTAGTGCACAGGCAGACATGGTGCTGGAGAAGGAACAGAGAGTTTTGTATCTTGATCCACAGGCAGTAGGAAGTGAACTGTGTGCCACACTGGGTGTAGCTTGAGCATATGAGACTCCAAAGCCCACCCCATAGTGATACACTTCCTCTGACAAGACCATACCTCGTCCAACAAGGCCACACCTCCTAATAGTGCCACTCCCTATGGGCCAAGCATTCAAGCACATGAGTTATGAGGGCCCTACCTATACAAAGCACCCCAGGAAACAGCACACATTGTAGCAGACACCAAGGATGGTAGGAACCCTCCTGCTAAGAGTAGGAAGCTCCTGCTGGCAGGTGCCACTCTTATTCTTGGGCATTCAGGCAGAACCCCAAGCTTTCACTCCATTGGGTCACAGAGGCAGGAGGACAGTGACCATCCAATGATAACCCCAGTACTGGTGTTGCCTGTCTCATGTACTCTCCTGTGAGCATGGCAGACGTGATTTTCAGTGTACTGTTATGCTGCAATGATGGTTTTTCAGAGCTCTAGGCTAATGTAACATGGCAAATGTCCACTGTTCACGGACCTGAACAGATACAGGTCCCCCAATGGGTGTCAAAACACCTAGCATGTCTGGTGCAGCTTGGTGCTTCTGAGCTGCATTCAGGACAAAGGGTGAGGTACTTCTGAGAACCGTGGAATACTTGGCTTTGATAGCACCCTAGCATCAGAGTCTATTTCCCACATAAGTGTGGTGGGTAGGCTCAGTAGAGGATTGTCTCCCTGATCAGAGTTTTGGTCAACAGCCAGCAGAGGGGTTGACAGTCCCAAGGGCAGGGTTACCCTGGCATCCTGCTGGGATGCTTCTTGAGGCACCTGCTGATCAGATCCCTGGTACGTTCTACAGATGTGATCAATTAACACGCGGGATTCAATCTGTTGTTTCCAGTACCTGATCAGTCCCCTGAAGTGCTTGCTTTCTTGTGAGCAAGAACTGGGTGCTAGGCTGGGGCAGGAGGCTTCTTTCCAGCCTTGGGGCTCAATCATTTAGCTACCACATGTTCCTGATATTTATCCCTTTGCACAAATGAGGAATGCCAGGCTCAAAGACACCAGGAATTTGCCTGGAGCATACCATGAGCATGATGGGGTTTGGATTTGGACCCTGGTCCAAGCCTCTCCTCTACACTATACAACTGCTGGCCTTTTTCCTTTAGAGATTCATTCTCAGTCTTGGGACCATCTGTGTCTCATTTTTATTCCATCTGTGGCCTGGTCTCCTTGGCTGATTGGGCCTGTGGTGTGGGTGGCAGCTGGACTGTGACTCTGTGCCTTGTTGCAACTGTTGTTTATACAGCAACAGGGTCTGGGAAGGCCTGGGGTAGGTCCTGAACCATGTGAGTTAAGGTACTAACTTGAATTCATCACCTCCTCTTGGCCCTTAGGACCTGGGAGGTGGTGTTTACACTTCATGGTCAAGCCCTTCTCAGTTTCTCAGTGCTAAGTCTGCCCAGGCCCAGCGGTGTTCCCTGGTATTACTACCATAGCCCCCTGCCTGCTGTGCCATCCCTTCCAGATCTCTAGCCTTCCAGTACTTTCCCCCCATTCTCAGCCACATGGGTCTGGACCAGGGAACCTATTGTGGGCCCACAGTGCATCCCAATGGCCTGAGCAGTGTGACCCCTGGAGTATGACTGGTCAGGTCAGGCATGTCCTTGAGCCAGTTTGATAAGGTATGGAGCCATGGGATCCATATCTAGGGACATTCTTTTCTTTCAGCCCCCATAAAGGCTGTGGAATGTGTTGAAGTGGGACTTGGATAGTGTGGGTCGTTGGAGGTGTGGGTAGAGTGTCACAGAGAGGTGGGTTTGGAACGTGTTGCTGCTCTGGGTATCTGAGTTTGAAACAGGTATCACAGGATGCAGAGCAGGACACAAGGAGAGCATGTGACTCTGTTGCTATCATCTGACTCACTAGATCAAGTCACATTTTCCATCCATCCATCCATGCATCCATCCATCCATGCATCCATCCATCCATGCATCCATCCATCCATCCATCCATCCATCCATCCATCCATCCATCCATGCATCCTGTGAGCTCTGTGTATTGCCATAAGAAAGAAGCCTAGAAACGCAAGGAAAACTATGGAAATTTACAAAGATAGGATGGTTAATCTCAATTCTCAACTTGAAAAACCCTAGTCAGTCCCCTGGGCATGCATGTGGGGATTATCTCCATTAGATTCTTTGAGGTTTGAAGAGCTGTCCACTGTGGGCAACTCTATTCCCTGGGCTGGGATCCTGCATTATGGAGAAAGGAGAACGTGAGCTGAGCACCAGCATTCCTCACTCCCTGCTTCTTGACAGTGGCTGAATGTAACCAGCTGCCCCAGGGTCCTCCACTTCTCTCCTAGGGTGGATTGTGGCCTATGACCTCAAACTATGACCTTGAACTGTGAGCCACAATAAACCCTCTCTTCCGTAGTTGCATTTGTCATGGATTTCAGTTGCTTTCTTAAGTTACTTGACTTCCTTAAATTACTTTTTTAGACAGTGTCTAAGAAAAAAAGGAGAGAACGCTTGGAAGGGGATACTGCAAGGCAGGTGTTCCAGGGCAGGGTACAGATGTTCATTACTTCCAGTGGCCCAGACAGAGTGAGGGGAGTGCGGAGTTGGACAGGACCTGAAGAAACAGGTATGCAGAGGGCCTGCCTTCCCAAGAAGAGAGAGGTACATAGGAGGTGGACCTTGCCATAGATCCATGAGTAGGTGACAGTTCCTGCTGGGAGAGAGGCAACCAATACCCTGACCAAGCTCTCCTCATTTCTCTGTCCCTCCAGGGACCCTTTGGTGTGTCCCAGTCTGAGTCTGAGGAGCCGTTGGTGGGATCCATCTGTGAGATGGGGTGGGCCCAGAGCTGGATGGATAATGGGAGGTACCCAGAGTCAGCCCCACCTCTCCCTATTAATCTGCAGCAGTTGGTGTCTCCCCCAGAAGGTGGGAGCTGTGGGAGGGGACTTTATCACTTGTCACATACAGGATTGGCTAACAGGCCTGAGGTAGGGGTCCACTCTGTACCCTGCTCATTTTTTCCCTACCTAGAAAACCCTGGCACCTTCTCTCCCTCACCCCTGCACCTCTTGTATTGATTTTGACCTAGAAGCTGAGGAGAAAAAGGCGGAGAACACAGATAAAAGATAACCCTGCAGGGAGTCCTTGGGCAAGTTACCCACCCCTCTGGGCCTCAGTTTCCCCTTTCTAAGCTGACAGATCTGCCTCCTCTTATGATATGTCAACTCTACTGGGATGAGTTGAAGACATCCTGACCTTTCTTGGTCTCTTACTTGCTGTGTGTTCTTGGGCAGGTCTGTTACCTTCTCTGGGTCTTAATTTCCTTATCTGTAAACTAATAGGCACATCAGGTGGTTTCTCGGGCCCCATTCCGTTCTGGTGTTTCTTTGATTTTCTGCCACCCAGTTGCTCAGCTCCTCAGATACAGCCTAGGGGAGGGGCTGCACCGATGAGCAGTTTGGCTGCATTGCAAGGCCTGGCACGTCCACCCTCGTGTTTAATGACTCTGGCAACTGTCTCTGCCTCCTCTATTTCCTGAGCAAACACACTCATTATCTAGAGTAATTTACTGGCACTGGCTTTGGTTGTGTGGACTGGAAGCTTCCAGATGGGCCCCCACTTCAGCTTACACACCCTGAACGTGCTCATGCAGCCCGTTGTTTGGTTAGAACACCAGCCTGCCCTAGGACTTTGAGCACTGTTGTCCCTTTGACCTCGGAGTGAGAGCTAAGGCTCTGTGACTCAGTGGTTAGAGCAGGGGCTCAGAGCACAGTAGCCTAGGCTTATCACTGTTCAATCTCTGGGGGATCTCAGTTTTCTTATCTGTAAAATGGAGACTGTGATCTTCCATGCCCTAACCCTTTCACAGGATACAAACGCTCTCTCCATCCCACATCCTATTTGCCCACATCCAGGTCATTGATATTTGGTTTAACTTTGGGGCCTGGCTAAGGCTGGACCATCCTGGTTGCCAGTTTGCAGACCCCTGAAAGATGGAAACGAACCCCACCCCTCATATTGCAGTTAACGTCAGCTTAGTATGTGCACTCTGCTCAGGCTGACATTTAGCTTGCAAGGGGTGGGGGCTGTGTCCTCTTCTGACCTCTGAGAACACAGGACAGTGTCACCTGAAGATCATGTCCCTCCAGACACCAGTACTGCCCAGCCTCCAGAGCCATCAGCACAGGGCTCCTATTGCTGTTAGATCACGAACTGTACGGTGTTTTGTGACCACGGTTCCCAGTGTGACGTTCTTAGATGGAGTCTTCAGTAGGATTAGCTCACTCCACCCTGGGCAGCACTCAGTGGAGCCTCTTCCTAGCCCACCCTGAACCCCCCCACCAGCTCATCCTTATGCTCACCCCCCCCCCCCCCGTGAACTTCCATCTGAGTTCACACAAAGTAGAATGGGTCTCTGTGGCATTTTCACAGCGTCTTGGTTTTTGCTTCTCCTGTCCCTCATGTCTTCATCCTGTATTGCCACCTAATCCTTCCACATCATTCCCTGTCTCACGTTCATATTTCCTGTTTCTATTACCCTCTCTACTGTTCCCTCTTAAAGTCTCTTTTTTTTTCTTTTTCCGGTGGGACCCTCTCGAGTTTCCTGGCACCTGTATTTTCTTACTCCCATAAAGGAATGCGTGCATAAAAATTAGAACCCAAGATTTGCATGTGAGAGAGAATGTGCGGAGTTTGTCTTTCTGAGCCTGGGATATCTCACGCCACACAAAGTTTTCCACATCTATCCACTTTTTTGAAAGTTTCAGTTCTCACGATGGAGGAATACAATTCCTTTGTATGCATATGCGCAAATATGTGCTCCTGTGTGTGGAGGCCAAATGATGATGTCATGTGTCTCCCTCTATTGTGCCCCGCCTCCAGTGTTTTGTTTTCTTTTGTTTTGTTCTGTTTTGTTGTTTGGTGTGTGTGCCTGCTAGCATCTCTTCCTGGACTCTTGTCTCTGCTTCCCCCCCCCCCCAGCTCTGGGTTACATACAAGCATGTGTGCTGTACTCGATTTTTTAAAAGATCATGTTATTATATTATGTATACATGTATGGGCCTAGGTATATGTATGTGTACCACATACATGTAGGTGCCTGAGGAAACCGGAAGAGGGCATTAGGTTCCCTGAAGCTAGAGTTATATATGGTTTTGAGTGCTGGGAACAAGACCTAGGGTCTCTGCAAGAACAGCCGAGTCATCTCTCCATCCCTGCTGTGTCCAGTTTTTGTGTAGGTGCGGGGGAGCCAAACTCAGGCCTTCATGCTTGTGTAACAAGCACTTTACCCTCTGACTTTATCTGTTTCCCCCAGACAGGGAAGCAGTAGGATTCGGTCACAATCCAGCTGGGAGAACCAATGAGTTTTTTGGGTTGATTTTCAGAGAGCACTGGTGAGGGTGACATGGCAGACTCAAAGGCAGTTGCAGCATTCAAAATGTACCCACCACGGAAAGCCTTTTCCCTGGAGCTCCTTGCAGGACTTGGCATTGGTTGGCAGTGGGGAGCATTGCTGGGCGCTCGGCAGTGGGGAGCATGTGTTGGGCTCTCGGCAGTGGGGAGCATTGCTGGGCGCTCGGCAGTGGGGAGCATTGCTGGGTACTCAGCCATGTGCCCATCACATCCAGGTGGAGGAGGAAGCAGGGAGTGGCTGCGGTTTGAAGCTGTACTGTAGCCATCAAAGTCCTACCTCTAGGGGCTCACTTTTTCCAGATGACTCCCACCTCCTGAAGGCTTCACAGTCCTTAGGACAGTGCCACCACCTGAGGAACAAGTATCCAGAACAGGAGTCTGTGTGGGACACAGGTTCCAACCATAACTGGGGAGGATGGGGGAGTATGTGAGTGGGTGGAGTTGGGGTGGTGGAGTGGAAATCTCAAAGGAGAGGTGAACAAAGGATATCTCACACTGGTCTGTGGTGATGGAGAGGACACTGAATGAGATCGTGGGTCAATGGAAGCCACGGAAGGGTCAAGAAGCAAGGGATATGACCAGAACATTCTGAGCACAGACCATGCTTAGCACAGCATCTGGCACACAACTGGAGCTCAGCAAACTCTTGCTGACAATGATGTCACGTGAGAGAAGGGAAAGACTTGGACACCAGGCATGGGGCTCATTGCATATCCAGGAGGGAACAGTGTCTGCAAAGCAGCCGCGATGGCTGGGAGGGCTTCTCACAGGCCAGTTCATGAGCCCTCAGTGAGGGCCAGGACGGTGCACACAGGTGTCCCCAGGGATGACCGTGGCGGGTACCCAGATGTCTCTGGAGTGACACTGATGCTGTTTTCACAGATGCCAGGAGGGAGATGGCAAATCTGATTCTCTTTCCTGTGGAGCAGGGCTTTCAGCACACAGCGTGTGGGGAGAAAGGTCCGTGTGGAAATCGATGGAAGTCCATGGAAAGAATGACCAGTTAAATAGTGAGGGCGGATGGGTCGATAGACCCAAGTGAACTGTGAAGAAGTCTCCATAGCTCACCCCTCATTACAGGAACCGAGACGCCGAGGAAATAACACAGTGACGTTGAACTGTGAGAAAACACACAACTTCTTAACAGGAGACGCAGGAGCCAGCTGAGGTGATGACAGACAGGCTTTCTGGGCTGCACATTTTAGTCTCACGAGTGACTCTGGCGCTCAATCTTCCCAATACTGAGACCCTTTAATACAGTTCCTCATGTTGTGGCGACCTCCAACCACAACATTATTACTTTGTAGCTGTAATTTTGCTACTGTTAAGAATTGTAATGTAAATCTCTGCCATGGTCTTAGATGACCCCAGTGAAAGGATCATGACCTACAGGTTGAGAACCGCTGCTCAGGAGGATTCAGTGAGCCCTGGGCTGAATCCCCATACAGCTCCCCCAACACGCTTCCCAGCTCAGAGCCTATCAGTGCTGCCCTCCCTTTCCATCCTCCATGCCAGGTCCACTCACCCCAGGAGGTCTGTCCTGCCCCACCCAGACGCCGCAGCTCCAGGACTCTGACCTCAGGTCCTTCCCAAGACAGCGCTGGCCCCAGAAGGATGTATCTACCAGATTACACACTTAGTTGGGCCTTTTAGGTTGCTTTTATTTCTCCCATACAGGCAGATTATGGTGTTGCAGTTTGCATGGCTTTAGGGGATTCCCCCGGAGCCACCCAAGGAGCAAAGGCTAGGGTTCTGGATCGCTAGGGTCAAATCCCACCTGCACTGTTTCCTAGTTGACTCCAGGTATGGTATTTTCCGTGTGTGCCTCAGTTTCCTTACCTGTAAAATAGGACTGATGATAGCCCCCTGTAGGGTTGTTATGAGGCATAAAGACCAGCATGAAGAAATCCCTCAGCCATGCCAGAGCCCTGCATCCTCCTCTCCCTTTACAGAATAGGAAGGAAGTGAGGAGAGCTGCAGGGCCAGGATCCAGCTGCAGTACCCTGGCTCTTTCTTTTAGCACAGCTTTGGCCTTGCTTTCTCTCCCAGCTGAGGTGCATGGGTGTGAGGAACCTGGGGTTCCTGGCTCATGACCCCAAGGTCAGGGGAGGTCCTCAGCCTCTGCCTCCGTGATGGAAAAGCATCTAGTGAGGCTAGGCCTGCCCTCACGGGGCTGATGCAGGACAGTACGTTCCTGACGTACACAGGAGCAGCCTGGGGCTTAGAGGGGCAGAGGTCAGCACTCAGAATCCTATAGTGACTCTGAATCACAGCTCATTGTCCGGCATTTGTCCCTGTCTAGGTCCTATGTTCCTAAACACATACTGAACGATATGTGCCCCGTTCTTTACCATTTTATCAAAATGCCCAGGAGCCCCTGGAGAGAAATCTTCATCTCCCATGTCATAGGCAAAGACACTGAGGCTCATAGTAGACACGGGACTCCCCCAAGGTTCCCATCTCCAAGAGAAGAAAGAGACCCATAGAATCAAACCTAGAACTGTCTCCAGTCTGCAACTATGTGGGTCCCTCCTCCCAGTCCTCAGAGCACGTGGCAAGACTGATTGAGACACTTGAGGCTGACAGGGAGGGAAGGACAGGGCTCTGCAGGAGGACAGGCTTCCCACCCCACCCCCAGGGCTTCTGAGATGAGCCGAGCTCTGTACCCCCCAGCTTTGTGGACCTTCAGATCTCCTCTAAGGTAACCAGTCAATGGCCAAGCTGGCTCACTCAGGCGGGAATCCACCTGTGAGTTGTGCAGGCCCCTGTGGATGAGCTTCCGGGCCCCAGGAAACACCGCAGGGTGATAACACCGGCAGCAGCCCACAGGCATGCACTCTCAAACACTTCCCTGGGGCACAGCTTGTCCCACCTCACTCTATCCAGAGGCAGATTCCCATCTCTCAAGGGATTATGGCACAGCCAGAGACTCAGCAATTCGTCTGTGGGGATTGTAGGACTTGAACCTGGCCTGGGTGGGGGCTGAGTGGCTTTGTTAGACCAAGATCCAGTCTCTGGCCTAGAACTCATTGCTGCAGTTAGGGTGTAGTGTGTGTGTGTGTGTGTGTGTGTGTGTGTGTGTGTGTGTCTGTGTGTGTGTGTGTCTGTGTCTGTGTCTGTGTCTGTGTCTGTGTGTGTAGAGTGGAGTGCTGTGTATACCATATTTTGGATGGTGTTCTGTGCTGTGTATGGCACATGTAAGTAAGTGTGTGGTTGTGTGTGGTGTGTTGTGTGCTCTTTACATGGCCACTCAGAGCTAGACTAGGGCCTGTGCCAGCTCCAGGGTCTTCTGGCATAGGCTCTTGTACCCGATTTTGAAAGTTGTATCCAGTTATCATGCACTGTGTATCATTTCTGAGGCCTAAGACACCCATGTACACCACATACATATGCACGTGCACAAGCACACACACGCTAACACTCACACCCCCAAGCTGGGTACTGGGTAGAGACCCCTTCCCAGTCTCTGCCCGGTACACCATCCCTGACTTTGGCTGGAGGCCTCTCAGAAAAGCCCTGTTCCCTATACCATCCTTTTTCTGCATGCAGCTAGTTGTAGCGGGTGGGTCTTCCAGAGTCTTCCCAGAGAAGCCGTAGGAGCAGGGGTCAGGGGTGGGGTGGGGGATGGTTCTGAAAGGAGAGGCTCAGTTGTTCGTTGACACCTTTCCCGAGGTGCACCTGCAGGCTGCAGGATGTCTGGGGCCTCCTCCATCCTGCTGCACCTGTAACGCTTCTATTACTTCAGTTACCCTAGGTGCCTCTCTCTGCACAAGTGGGTGACTCGGGCACAGTGGCATCCTGGGTCTGGTCTGGAACTTTCCTGGGACCTGGGCCTCCAGCACCACTGGGCTGGCAGGCAACATGTGTTGGGCTGCAGCCTGGTTGGAGCCTGGCGTCAGTGTGGGCCAGACTCGGTGCCAGTGGGTCCTTTTTGTCCCAAGCTTGGCTCTGTTTCTCAGTGCTTACAATTTAAGGAGGGTTTTCAGACTGTTTTCATTCTCTTGCCTCTTGTTGAGTTTTCTGCCTTGTAATCTGAGGCTTGCAGGCGGCTGGGTCCACATGCACACATTTGAATAAAACTCAACAAAGAATAATTGAGCAGATTTCTCTCTGTCTGAGAGGCAGATTCATCTCCTGTCCTACCCTTCCTTCTCTTGGGGGAAAGTTCTGAGTTCAGCCCTCTCTCTTTACTCTGAGATCTGAATGGGATCAGCCTCTGATCATCAGAGAAACATGTGCCCCTCACTGCACAGCCTGACCCTATGGTGGCTAAGCCTTATCATCAGGACCAACAGATGGCCAGCCTCTGAGAGCATCCAGTAGGTATCCTCTTAGATGAAGGAGAGTTAGGGCTGGGTGGGCCGCCTGCAGGTACAGGGATTTCCCTGGGGATGTACCCTAGGGTGGGTCCTCCATGCTGCCTGTGGCTACACCTCCCTGTTCACTGGCCCTAGCAGTCCAGAGTGATGGGATCAACAGGAACATCCTGGGCATGTGTGGACTTAGCTTAGAAGGGATGGAGAAACACAGAGGGATGCAAGGAAGGCTCTGGGGGCCTCAGCTTCCTCACTGGTAACATGAGGCAAGGGACCCAGGCTCCCAGGACCTCAGTTTCCCTATCTGCAGTTTGCTGGAGTGTTAAATGAAATGGTAGCTATAAGATGCTCAACTGGGTGCTTGGCACCTGTGTTTACAGGGTCAGAGATGGGGAAAGCCAAATTGCACCAAAGGACTCAGGCTGCTTAGGGAGAAGATGAAGCCTGAGTTGAGCCTGGGGGGGTGAACTTGAGCTCCAAGGGACTGGGGTGGCATTCCAGGAGGGGATGGCAGGAAGAGAAGGGATCTGTAGAGATCTGGGTTTGTCTGACTGAGGGTCATCTGATTGGCCCTGAAGCCTGAGGACCATGGGGCCCAATGGAGGGAGGCAGCTCAGGTGACACAACAGGCCTCAGTCTGAATTTTATCGGGCTGGTGACAAGGAGCCATGGATGGTTGAGGAGAAGGATGAGCTGTGGTCAGAGAAGCAGGGCTGGAGTTGGGGGCATTCAGCAGCCACGGGTGTCTCTTGTGGCCCAGAGATGGGGAGTGGGGATATATGGGCTGTAGGCAGCAGGACAGGTCGAAAGGCTCTCCGTGGCCACCTTCCCTTAGGGACTCCAAGGGTAAGAGGGCAATAGAGGAAGCGTAGGACGGGGTCTCAGGCCACCCCTTTCTTGCCCTCCCTCGGCTCGCCAACATCCGCACTTACATTTCTCAGAGCCCACAAATGTGAGACACAGCTGTGGGAAGCATAGGGCTCTGCAGTTTTCCTAGACATCTGAGTGACTGAGTACAGCTCTGTCAAGGCGCTGACTGAGTTCTCACAGCCATGGTTTGGTGTCACTCCTTCACTGTATCTGCTTATAGGAGAGGCTGTCAAACTCTGTGAAGCCGACTGTCAGAGGGAAGGGCTTTGTGGCCGCACAGCTCTGACGGCAGCCATCCTTAATCTGGTCTCCCATGACACTGGGGCCTGATATCCAGAAGGTCGATTGCCCCCAGCACTCCTCATGCCCCTCCCCGACTCCCCCTCTCCCGGCTCTATATCCTCTGTCGCTTACAAAAGGCTCCACAGAGAATCTCCGCTGGCAGAATGATAAGCATTTGGTTCTTCACAATTTTTCAGAGGAAAATGACGGAGCACACAGCCTGGCCTTTCAGTGTCTGGGGAAGAGAGAGGTGCTGGCTGTCAGCATAAGAGGTGGAGAGGGTGGGGTGGGGACCCCACATCTGTATGGCAAGAGGGATGTTTGAGAGGATGGGGTCCTCATTCCTGCTGAAACTCAGAGATGGATGGTGGAGGGTGTGAGATGGAGCTGGATTGGGGAGGGGCTTCTTATCCATGTCCTCAGTGAGATGGAGCTGGATCGGGGAGGGGCTTCTTATCCATGTCCTCAGTCCCCGATCTCTACCTGCACTGCTGTATTCATGGCATGCAGAGTCCAGTGCTCTGCGGCACTCATGGCTCTTCTCTCCACCTGCCCGCAGTCTGTCTGCTTACCCAGCCCTTGGTGTGCATTCTCATTATCCACTCTGGGGTGCTCAGCATATACAGTGTGTCTGGCTGTGTGCTGCACCACGTGCCGGCTCCCATCACAGCCCGTGATGAGTTGGCTCATGTCCGTCTTACACTACAACTGTCCTCTAGGGTTCAAGTGTTGGTGGGAGAGGCTCATAACAGACAAGTGACTGATCCACATGCTTGGCCCATGGTAAGGTACCTGGGTCAACCGACTTTACACTGATGAGCAAGTCGGGGAAAGAAAGATTTATGGTCTGGTTTAGGTTCTCCAGACTTCTGTCAATCATGGTGAAGATGGTGTGGCAGAGCATAGCAGCTCAGCTCATGATGGCCAGGCAGAAGGGAGAGAGAGAGAGAGAGAGAGAGAGAGAGAGAGAGAGAGAGAGAGAGAGAGAGAGAGAGAGAGAGAGAGAGAGCCTGCATTGGTAGGCTTTACCTCTTTTATTCTCCCCAAGTCCCCACCCATCCCTCTCTGTCACCCTTAGCCAATCTTCTCTGCAAACTCTCCATGACTCACCCCCTCAGCTCTTCTCAGTCTAATCAAGTTCACATTCAGGATGAACCACTGCAAGCCCACCCTTGTCAACTAGACTCCCAAACACATCTGAAACTGTAACATTCCATCTTTGCATCCATAACAACTTCTGTCCATCTTCTAACTCAAAATTCCTTCTGTCTATCTCTAAGATTTTCCAGTCTTAACACTTTGAACATTGTTCCCAAGTTCAAGTACAAAGCCTTCTCTTAGTTATGAGACCCTATGAAGCATAAAAGAAAGTTCCACACTTCCAATGTCCAACGGCATGGAGCCAACATTCACATTACAAAAGCAAGCAGTGGGGGCTCAGAAAGCAGGGGCGGGACCAAAGAGAGACTGAAATCTAACAGTGAAAGAACCCAAGGACGGTGGTGGTGTGGTGTGAATTCCAAAGCACTTGGCTGGTCCTGTCCTTGTTGCTTTACGTGTTTGCGTGTAACTCTATGTTTGCAGCCTACGTGGGTTCTCCTTTGATCAGGTTTAAGCTATGGCCTCAGGTCTTCCTCAGATGTCCCATGTTCCTGGCATCTTCTACTTCCTAGGATCTTTATCACATTTTTGATTCCATTCTCATAGTTTCATGCAAATGCCTCTTAGGATGATTCCCACAGAGATTCTAACCTTTCATATACTGCCTGTATCCCCTCGCTGTCCTTTGAATTCTCTGTGGAAGCCTCCATGACTCAGCAGCTCTTACATGTTGCATGCTTCCAAAACCAAAGGTCTGCTGCCAGCTTAAGCACAAGCTGAGCCTCCTGAGACTTCTGGCCTCTTCTACCTGTTTTGTAATCTGGTTTTGAATCTGAGCAGAGGATTCGCAGTCCCAGCTTATGGTCTCCAAGTTCCAGGCATAGTGGAGGAAGGCAGTGTGATCCAATGGCTAGACCACAGGCTTGGGTAATCCTATTTCTGGATCTGATTCTTCCAGTGCTTTGCTGGGACACCTTGGGAAGGTTGCTTAACTTCTCTGAGCTCAGTCCCTTACATGTGAGTTGAAGGTTGCTATGGGATAGCATCAGGATTAAGTGTGGGAAGCTGTATGTATTGTAAATTGGAGGAGGGATTGGGTTAGTTACTATGCTCTGTGTTGGGGCCAGTGGTTCTCTGACTAAAGAGTAGCTGGGTGGGCAGCTCCTGCCCTAGGCTTCTCCCTGGTAGAGCCATGGGCCAAGAACATCGTGGAACCTGACTTGTGCCATGAGCAGGTGGCACCATCTTTGTGGGCCTCCCTGATTCCTCTGTGTATCATGGTTACAGTACTCCTGATATGTGACTCAGCTGGAGGTGAACTCTGAAATCTGACGAACTTGTGGAGTGAACCTGACAAAGCATGGCCACCATGTTGCCTCAGATCCTCCTCCAGGATGGGGCCGTGGGTTTAGGGAGACTGTGACCGTCTCTACTTTGCAGGATGCTGTGGGGACTCTAGGACCTGCTGGGCTTGAACTGTTGAACCACAGTGAGCAATGGGCACATGGGAACAGCAAACGGGCATGCTCACTATTGTCATTCTTCTGCTGGAGGAAAACACTGTCTCCTGTGTTAGAGCACTGAGTCCTGGAGGAAAACACTGTCCGTCTCCCGTGTTAGTGTACTGCGTCCTGGAGGAGAACACTGTCTCCCGTGTTAGAGTACTGCATCCTGGAGGAAAACACTGTCCGTCTCCCGTGTTAGTGTACTGCGTCCTGGAGGAGAACACTGTCTCCCGTGTTAGAGTACTGCATCCTGGAGGAAAACACTGTCCGTCTCCCGTGTTAGAGCACTGAGTCCTGGAGGAAAACACTGTCTCCCGTGTTGTGTTAGAGCACTGAGTCCTAGAGGAAAACACTGGCTCCCCTGTTAGAGCACTGAGTCCTGGAGGAAAACACTGTCTCCCGTGTTAGAGCACTGAGTCCTGGAGGAAAACACTGTCTCCCGTGTTAGAGCACTGAGTCCTGGAGGAAAACACTGTCTCCCGTGTCGTGTTAGAGCACTGAGTCCTGGAGGAAAACACTGGCTCCCGTGTCGTGTTAGAGCACTGAGTCCTGGAGGAAAACACTGGCTCCCCTGTTAGAGCACTGAGTCCCCAGCACAGGGGCCAGGCACAGAGGAGGACTGACAATGGATTGTGTAAAAAGAGCAAGGACTTGGCGACACACTGCCTGCATTCGAGTCCACCACTTCTGAGCTGTGTGCCTTTGAATGAGTGCTCACACCTCTCTGAACTTCAGCATCATCTGTAACACAGGGGGAGGTGGCAGTCACAGCACATGCTTCCCAGGGCTGTGGAAAACACATGTTTCCAGCCATGGTTCTTCCATTTCTTTGCTGGAACATGGTGGGAAGGTTGAAAACTCTATGAGATGTATATGTATATAGGAGGAAATTCCATATATCCTATTTTTAGCATGGTGTCCAGCACATTTGAAAGCTCAGAGATCACCAGCATTTACTATTCTCACCTCAGGGGGTCACTGCACAGAGGGGCCTCTGAGGCCTCCCTTTCTGCCACCACCTCATTTGGAGATGAAGAAAGAGGCCAAAGACATTATTGCGAGAGGCATTTGGGAACGAGATAATTCATGGCAGTGCTAAATTGCGCAGGGCAGACCATTAGGGAAGAAACGATGTATAATAAAGAGCTAATGGGGCAGGACTGAGGGGAGTGTCCCAGGAGCTAGAGAGGAGGGGGGTGCTGTGGCTGGGAGGATGGCCGACCTTGGCGGGAAGATGGGAGTCATGTCGGCACCTTCTCATGTGAGTGATGGATCTATATCAGGACATGATCACACAGCACAAACACAGGTGTAAAACAGCGCCTGACGCAGTGGGTCCCCAGAAGGAGCTCTATTTGTATTCACCTTTCCTCTTTTTCTTTCCGTTTGGGACAGCACATATTCTCCCAGTGGCCTTCGTGTGGCTGTGGCAGTCGGGAAGGGGGTGAGGATGCTGCGGTAACAAACAGCCCCCCAGAAGCAGCACAGCCTGTCCCCACTCACTCCCTGTGGCCGCAGAGCAGGGGAGGTGGCTCCTCAGCAGCACAGGGACTCCCCGAGGGAGGTACTTTGGGTGTCATCATCTCAGTGTGCAAATCTGCATTCTCTCCCAAGGTGCTCTGACTCCCAGGTGCTCCCACAGGGAAGGAACACCCCTCCTCCACTCACCTCCATTTCATTGGCCAAAACAGAACTCCTGGACACCCCTGAGACAAAGGCTCAGGGAATGCATGTCCTCTTGTGTGCCTGAGGGAGGAATGGACCCTGGTGACCTCATCTGTACAGATTCAGATTCAAGACTACCAATCTCTCTACTGTGACCAGCCCTGCTACCTGACACACTTTTGGAATTATTCATTTCATTAATGGCTTGTAATTTATTTAATGAGTGTCCTATTGTCATAACTCAGGTGGCTTCATTTTTTACCATTGTAAGTAATACCACAATCGCTATTTTATTCTTTGATTGTCCTCTAGGTTTTTATTTTGTTAGAATTGTCTCTAGGGAGACATTGGAACAAACAGCTCCGAGTCTTAAATGCTTCTCACACCTGGGTGTGTAGAGTGAATAATTGTGGTTAGTGGGAAGGCAGTTATGCATGATTAGGTCACTGGTCTTGGCACAGTCACCAGAACCACGGGTGTGTCCCAAGGAAGTGTTGCTGAACAAAGCAATGACTCCTGGGTCTGGGGTCAGGGACACCCTGCCCTTATGTGCTGTTATCTGAACCATCCTTTCTTGATCCAAATCCCACCCTTGTGGAAAGTGATCATAATACATCCTGTATTGGGAGACGTTGCCATGGTCCTGTCACCAGGGCAACTCTCATCCTCAAGGCCCAGGCAGGGCAGGCATTCATTTATCCCATGTGGTTGTAACTTGCAGGGACACTGGAAAGGAGCCAACCCTTCCTAAGGTTACAGGGAGAGAAGCACTTGATTCCCAGATGTCTGACTGATCACATAGATGTTGGCAAAGTTATCTGTGTGGGATGACTAGGCTGAAAACAAGAGTAAAAGCAAGAAAAGCCACCTGTCACCTGATCTGTGATAGAATGGGTGAGGATGGCCATTGTCCCAGAGGCAGGAGGTGGGCCTGCAGGGAGAACAAAGCAATCCTGACACCTGCTCTTGTCACACAGGTCCCCTGAAGGCCAAGGCCTGTGTCACCTTTTCTTCCACCCTTGGAGCCTGGCACCCAGGCCTTCCAGAAGTCTGTCATGCAGTCTTTTCTATCCTTTGTCCACTCTACCCTCTCCTTGTCTCTGTCCCTCCCCTTCCCCTGATAGCCCCAGGCCCATAGTCTGAGAACAAAGGTCTCTCTCTACCTGTGACATCACCTGAACACAACCATTGCCAGAGAGAACTCAGCCTCTGTGACAGGTAGAGATCTGAGAGGTGAAGGATTTGCCAGGGCAGGGGCTAGTGAGGGGTGGAAAAGCAGAGCTGTCAGGCAACACTGTCCCTGCTGCCCTTGACCCAAGAATGTGTGAGTAAATTAGGATAATCTCTCATTCTGTTATCTAACTTGGGGTCACAGTCTGTACCCCGAGAAGTCAGGTTTGGACACCTGTCATGGACAATAGTCAAATTTTAAAAAATGAGATTTATTCAACTTGGCCACATTAGGAAGGGAGGACAAAGAGATCCAGGAAGCTTCCTAAGTCTGTCTTCAGAGTCCTGAGTGAGATGAAGGATGTGTACATCCAAGCAGTCTTGGTCAAGCTGTGGTCCCAGTGCCATCATTGTCAACAACCATCTTTGTAAGGTTGTACATCTCTTTCCTTCAGACAAGGGTTTTGGAGAAAAATCGTGACTGGCCCAGGTTTGGGATTTCAGCATAAGATTCCTGGTGGAATTTCAGTTTCTCGAGGGCCTTTGTTCTGACAGTCTGATAGGTAAAATGTCTCTTTAGAAATACTGTCTTTCTGTGTTAGTTGCAATCCTTTCCAGCAAGGAGAAACTACCAGGTGAAGAAGAAACACAGAGAGAGAAGTTCAGGGTTGGGGACAGACGAGGGACTCTCTGGGGTACCTGTAGAAGGTCCAGCTTTGCAGAGGTCCCAGTCTTCGAGAAGTTTCATGGGACATGCCCCACCCAATGAAACACCCCTCCGTGTGCAGTCTCCCTTTGCCATGCTAGAATGAATGGGTCTCTGCTACTTGCAGAGCTCTGACTCAGACACCAAGGGAACCTATTTATTTTTAAAACCACTTTTAAAAAAGCACCCTTTCCAACAATGAGTGTGTCTGCTTGGAGAGGTCTTGTCAAATGAGAGGAACGAGGCGTTTGCAAGGCGACGTGGAAATTAAACCCACAATCTGGGCGCGTGCTTGTTTGACAAGTGATAATTAACTGGTGACAATATAATTTCGGTTTGGATGCAAATGTGTTTTTCATTAAGAAGTCATCAAAGAAGAAGATGTATGAATGGTCCACGAGTTCTGGAGAAGGCTCTGCACACCCTCCGTCATCAGAGGAGTGTGATTAGGGGCACCAGGTGATGCCACTGGGTCCCTGCGACACAGACTAAAATTGGAAAGGCTAAAGATAACAAGTGTCGGTGAGGACACAGAGCTGAACCCTCACGCGGTGTCCTAGTTACTGCTGATGTTGTTGTGACGAAACACCTGTCAAAAGCAACGTAAGGGAGGAAGAGCTTATCCTGGCTCACAGTTCAAGGGTGCAGTCTGCTATGGCGGCAGACACATGAGGTGACTGGTCACTTTGCACTCATGGAGTTGGGAGGCAGAGAGAGATAAACACCAGAGCGCCCTCCTTTTCATACATTGGGGCACCCCAGCAGTTAAGATGGGTTTTTCTGCTCAGTTAATCTCGTCTAGGTAACACCTCCTAGGCGTGTCTAGAGCCTTGTCTCTAGGTGATTCTAGATCCTGTCCAGAGGACCACATTAACTACCACATACAATGCTTCTGGGAACACAGCATATGAAGACGGTAGAAAACCTTGCTGCACAGAGGGAACGAGCACCTGCCTACTGTGCCTCAAGCTTTTCATCCTTTCATCAGACCTCCATGAGGAGGAAGTATGTTACTGGGCAGGGCAGTGGCCACATTGAAATCTCTCAGCTGGGACTGGGACTTGGCTGCGTTGGTGAAGGGCTTGCCTATCATGCATTGAGGCCTTGAGTTTGGTCCCTGGTCTGGTTCTGCATAAAGCAGGTATGATACTGCAGGGGTGTATTCCAAGACTGTGGGATTACAGGTCAGGAGGGTCAGGAGGGTCAAAAGTTCAAGGCCAGCCTAGGCTACATAGCTATCACTAGTTCAAAGCAGAGGAAGAAAAGGAGGAAGAGAGGAGGAAGGGGAAGAAAGGAAAGACCCTCCACAACTGTATTAGTTGTAATATTTGCCAAACTGATCAATTCAGTTCATAAATAAAATTAGATCATCTTCATTCCTCCTTCCCAGAGACCAGCTGGCTCTCCCTCTGTGGTCAACCTGTGTCCTTGTCTGGGTTAGAAGGGGACTCTGTGACACTGAGTGAGGATTTGTTTCCAGACCCCTGAAGGTTACACTCTTCTGAGGACAGACTTGTGAAACTCCAAGCCTCTGGCGACATGGTGATATCCCCCAGTGTTCAATCCCTTTACCCAAGATTCCTGTCTGCCAGCAGGAAAAGCACACCACACCAGACTGCACACTACGCGTGCCCCACACACTCAGTCTAGAAGGAGCTGGCTCACATTTTAGAGGCGCCACCTCCATTTCTCATTTTTTCAGAGTCCTTTGCTTTAAGAGCAATTTGTGCAGATCAAGGCCACTTTGAAGAATACAGCCAAGTCAAGAGGAGGATTTTGCACGTGTGTGCCAGGCGCCTGCCCTTCTCCAGCCTGCCCTCTCTCTGGAAACAGCAGACATTTCCTTGTGCAAACAGAGGATGTGCACCACTTGGCCTGCACAGTGAGAATGGGTCCTGTCAGGGAGTGGGTGGCATCACTCAGCCCCCTGCTGATCTTCTTCCAATGGAGCCCTGGATCCAAATGGAAACTGGGGTGCTGTTTCTTCAGGGTCTGAAGTGTCTTACTGCTGGGAGCCCAGCAAGCCTTGCTCCACACAGGGCAACAGATTCTTATAGTCTAAAGGCATCAGGTGGAGGCAGAGAGTCAGGCAGACAAAAGAATACAATGGAGTTAAACTGTCCATGAGCCAAGCAGGCAGAACGACCATAGACAGCAAAGGATCAGGCGCCAGAGGAATGTATGGCTTGTCTTTCAAGCCAGGCTGAGCTTAAAGGTAGTTTAGCAATGAGCTCCACTCCCTCGATTAGTTCTTTTAAAAATGTTATTGTTATTCTTTCAAAATTTCATGCATGTATACAATATTTATTGGTCTTATCCACTTCCAACTACCTCACTACAACCCGTGCCCTACTGAGGACCTACAACCTACCTAATGAGTCCAGTCAGTGATGAGTATGTGCAAAGGGGCTTGAGCCATCCGCTGGGGCACTGCCAGCCACACACATCTTCCAAAGAAAAGTGAGACCTGTTCTCTCAGCAGCCATCAGCTGTCCATAGCTCCTCCGATAGCGGTGAGACCTTCAGAGTTCCCCTCACCCCAATCCATGCTGGGATTAAGACTTGCTTGGTTTTATATGGGCAGACATAGTTGCTGTGAGTTGATGTGTTCATAAGTCATGTCATGGCCAGAGGACAGTATCACACAGATATTCTCCAGCTTGTGTGTGTATGTATGTATGTATATACATATACACACGTGCACACACATGCACACACACATCTTTGCTTTAAGAACAATTTGTACAGATCGAGGCCACTTTACACACACACACACACACACACACACACACACACGTGATTAAAGGCATACCCTGTTCTAGCTCTTATATTCTTTCTGCCTATCCTTCCATGATGTTCCCTGAGCCTTGACTCAGAGACACTCAACTAGTTTCTCCCAGATACCTACTTCAAGCCAGATGCTGTACCAAAGACACGAGAAGAAAGCTCAGAGAAGCAGCCTTGGTTCCCAGCCTTCATCTGGGACTAACACTGACTCTCCCAGGGCTCCTCCTGAAGTCATAGAAACTGGGGGAGCATCCTACTGCACAAAGTGGGGGTGATCAGGTGGATAAGGAGTTCCCCAGTCTCCTGGACCCCAGTCTTCTGAATTCCCCCAACCTGAGCTCTGTCTCCAGCCTTGGGGTCTTCCTGGTTAACCATACAGATAGCTTCTACCTCTTTTCTGATCCCAGGCCACACAACAAGCCTTCCCATGTCTATATTAATCACATCTCCCTGAGGTTAATTTGTAAGGAGACAGTGGAAGTGTGTTATTTAAATAGCGATTATTAAAATCATGCTGAGGTTTGCTACATAATAGCTAATTATCTGTGACCTAATTGGGAAAACAATGCAGTCGGTTCTGTTTAGCTTCAGAGTTAATCCTGGGGAGCACACGGTGCACTGCCTGCATGTGTGGTATTTCTTCAATCACATTCTTACTGTTGCAAAGGTGTTGTCCCTTGAGAAGCCTTCCCTGACTGGGTAATGCTCACTTGCCAAGAAGCAGGGCATTTTCCTCACATCCACCCAGAGCACAGGGACACAAGCATCCAGTGATTTGTACAGTAATCCACCTGCTTACCCCGGGCTGTGGTTTCAGCGTGAATTGCCCCCCAGAGTCTCATGTTCACACGCTTGAACACTTAGTTGGTGGCACTGCTTGGTCCTTAGCTGGTGGCACTGTTTGTGAAGGTTGTGGAACCTTCGGGAAGTGGAGCCTCGATGGAGGAAGTGAGTCAGGGTGGGCGTTGGGAAGCCTAGCCCTACTTCCTGTTCTTTCTCTGTTTCTTGAGGGTAGGTGAAGTGTGACCAGCCAACCTTCTTCTGGTTTGCTTTTCTGCTGCTGTGATAAAAACAGAAGAAACAAGAACAAAAACAAAACCCCCCAAAAACTCTGCCCCAAAGTAACTGAGGGCAGGAAAGGGTTTATTTCAGTTTATGCGTCCGTATCACAGGCCATTGTTGAGGAACGTCTGGACAGAAGCTCAAATAGGGCATGAACTTGAAGCGGACACGAGGAATACTGTGTTCTGGCTTTCTCATTGGCTTATTCTCGGCCACCTTTCTCATACATTGAAGACCTGGGGTAGTACTGCCCACAGTGGGCGGGGCTCTCCCACGTCAGTCATCGACAAGACAAACCCTAACAGAAATGGCCACAGGCCAATCTGATCTAAGCAATTCCTTAGCTGACTTCCTGCTTCCCAGACCACTCTAGATCACATCAAGTAGACAATACAAACTAACCGGCACGTTCTAGCTCCCACCACCATGCATTCTCAGATTGCCATCATGCCCTCCTGTCTGAATCCCTGAGCCAAAATAAGTCCTTTCTCCCTTAAGCTGCCTTTGTCAGCTTTTAAAAAAAAAATCATACCAACAAGAAACCAACTAAGACACGTCATCTCACACCCTATCTCCATCCGCGCCTCACACCCTATCTCCATCCGCGCCTCACACCCTATCTCCATTCGCGCCTCACACCCTATCTCCATCTGCGTCTCACACCCTATCTCCATCCGTGCCTCACACCCTATCTCCATCCGTGCCTCACACCCTGTCTCCATCCGCGTCTTACACACTGTCTCCATCCGCTCGCCTCTTGGGAAGGTTGCCTTTCTTTCTCATTGGTGTTAGCTCATTCCATGCCTAGGCCAGGTCATTCCTACTTGCACACATCATGCTTTTCTTGGTTCTTTCTTCCCTTGCTCCTCTACATTCTTGGTTCTTCAATGGACCAGTGGCTTCTTCATTGCTTCGTCTTCTCAGTCATTGGCTCATCCATCCACTCAAGCTCCAGTGTGCTCTCATTCTTCATTTACTTGCTCACTCATTCTTTATTCCTTGGCTCATTCACCTGATCAGTGTCTCGGTCTCTTGTCAGTTTGTTCAATGTTAGCTGATCCATCATTATACTGTGCTCTGCGTAAGTCTGTCTGGCCTCTTGGCATAGCCTGAGCATTTCAGTTATTTAAATAGTCCTTTCTTCCTCCCTCCCTCCCTCCCTCCCTGCCTCCCTGCCTCCTTCCCTCCCTCCCTCCCTCCCTCTGTCTCTGTCTCTGTCTCTGTCTCTCTCTCTCTTTTTCTTTCTTTGTATGTCAATGAGTAGGTATCACAGCATGTGTGTGGATGAAGATTAGAGGACAACCTAAGGAATTCGATTCTTTCCTTTCACCATGTAGGTCTCAGGGATCAAACTTAGATCATCAGACTTGGTGGTGAAGTACCTTTTCCAGCTGAACCATCTTGCTGGCTGCCATTTCAGTTCTTTCTTGGACCTCACTTAAAAACAATTGTTTGCGTGTGTGTGTGTGTGTCTGTGTGTGTGTGTGTGCACATGTGGTACGTGTTCTCCGAGTCCAGAAAAGTGGGTTGTATCTCCTCGAGCTGGAGTTACACGTGGTTATACGCAGCCCAATATAGATACCATGAATGAAACCCAGGTCCTCTGGAAGAGTAGCAAGTGCTCTTAACCACTGAGCCATCTCTCCAGCCCTGGGCTTATGTTTTCAAAGCCAACTTTTTGTCACATCATAATGTGACAGAGGGATTACCCAGAAGAAAGTACACAGGTCCTTATGGGGTTATTGGAATGGTCTGAAAGTAAATGTGTCTGAGAGACTAAGCACACAGGTCAGTAATGAGACTCACTAGTCCCCCAAAAGTGCCTGTGTCTCCTGACTGTCACTCATTCTGCTCCTCAAGTCAGGACAATAATCAGCCTCCTGGCTTTTGGCACTGCGTGTTACCTGACTGCCACACAAATGCAGGCATTCTGTCTTGGGCTCCTGTGTGTCCTGTCTCCTGTGGTACAGCTTCACACCCAGCAATGTTTGTAGGCTGCCATGCAGAACACTACTTTGTTTGCTCTTGTCCCCATGTGGTTCTTGTGCTGTGGGCAAGTATGCAAATCATTTACCATCCTGTACATTCCAGTGTTGTGCTGGTGTAATCAGTGTCATTGGTGAGTTTTTGGTTTTGGTTTTTTGTAAGAACATGGATGAGTGTCTGCCATGTGGTATATATTGAGGTGTAATAGCTACACTGTGGCCGGGTCACATATAGGATCATCATCAGCAGATGCTGCCAAATGATCTGTAGAGTTGCTTTTACAGTATATGCTCCCACCAGCAGTGTTCAAGGATGCACTTTGCCCCCAGATTGCTTGCTCCATATCCTCGCCTGGTTGTCGGGTTGCATCAGGTCCTTCTGGCCCAGGTCCTTGGTTCTTCCTGAGTCTTCACTCCTGGAATGCTGATGTACAACACTCTGCTCCCGTGTGCTGACTTTGACTCCTTTAGCAGCCTGGTCTTGGAGATGCTTATTCAAGCCATCCTGAGTGATGCCATCTGGGCCTGGCATTGAGCGGCTGCCTTTCCCACATGGGGCCTTCCTTGCAAGGAGAGTCTCCCATGCATGTGACCTACTTACTGTGGTCCTTGCCCCTCAGCTAGACACTCTGCTGAGGGCTACAGTCTGACAAATCAGGCAGGTCCTACCCTTGAGGGGTTCACAGACAAGTGCAGAAGATAGGGCGTGGGCTTTTTATTCTGACTGAGAAATACAGACAGTTGGATTGGAGAGGGAGATGAATGGAGGATGTTCATGCAGAGAAGAAAACACAGACATGAACGTCTGGAGCATTGGGGGGTCATGTGGCCAGACAGACAATTTTGAACTTGAACCCAAAGCCCAGCGCCTGGAAGATACTAGCCCAATCTCAGTGATTAAGTAAGATGCCTTGAGACACTGAGCACGTGTCCAGATGTCCGCAGACTGTTAGCAATCATGGCATCCAGGAAAGGGCCAGAGGTGGAGTAGCTACCTGGGAAGATCCCCAGCTCTGTCACTTTGTGGGGTGCAGCTATCAGAGTCCATTTTTCTAGACGTTTTCTTTCTGTGACTCACAGTGTGACCTCAGGCCCTGCCATCTCAGAGTCTCAGGTGTTACATTCACAAGATATGGATAACGGTGCCCATGTCCTGGACTCCAGGGAAGTTGGAGTTGGTGGAGGTGAAGGTCTCAGGCTCTGTTCCTCCTCTACCAAGGCTGAGTGTCACACTGTCATGGAACAGGGTGTCCCTCACTTCTGTTCCCAATGTTTTTCTGACTTCTCTATCCTCACCTGCCTTTTAACTTCTTGGTTTCACCTTCATTCACTGTCTTAGATCCAGGGTGACTTGACAATTGTTTTGCAGATAGGGGTAGCTGAGTTGCAGGGCAGAATAACAGTGGGCTCAAAGCCATGCAGTTAGCTCTCAGGAAATTTAGCTCTAGAATGATGAATGACCTGGCTTGGACACGACTCCCACCCTGTGCCTGCTGAGAGGAGCCACCATGTCTGGGGACTTTCTGCCCAATGTTCATGCAAAGAGCAAAGCCCAAATATGCATCCACTCTGCCCCAGGAAGTCAGTGCTAACTCACCCGCAGGCTGTGTTGTGGGATGTTTGTACACCGTGCGAAGATATTTTGCTGTTATTGGTGTAACAAAGAGCTGAATGGTCCATAGGTAGGCATGAGATGCAGGTGCGACTTCTCAGAGCGAGCCCTGGGAAAAAGAAAGGGGGAATCACTAGCTGGACTCAGAGGAAGCAGGGCATGGAATAGGAAAGGTAAAAACCATGAGTCATGTGACAGCATGTAGATTAGTAGAAATGGATTAATTAAGTTATAAGAGCTAATTAGAAATAAGCCTAAGATAAGGCCAAGCTTTCACAATTAATAAGAACTCTCTGTGTCATTATTTGGGAGCTGGCTGGCGGGACAGAGAAAGACTCATTACAGGTTGAGTTTTCTCTTTGGATTCCACTAATGCTACTTTTCTGGATACAAACTGATTTGTTGTTTCACTCAAAATAAAGCTCACTGATTTGTTGCACATGTAAACATCATACGTGATCAATGTCATTACCCCCAGCTTAAAAACTCCACTAAAATGTTTACTGAAGGAGGGGCTTGATTGAGTAAATCTCAAATCTCCTCCTCCTTTCTTCTCCTTCTTCCCCCCTCTTTTACCCAACTTTTTAAACTACAAACAGAAAAATAATTTTAAAAGTTACTGTCTCCTTAAAATTACTCAGACACATGTCACTCATGAAGCTGTGAGGTGTGGCTTCATCACACATCTGAGCCCATCTTTCTGTGACAGCCTTGGCCTGTGATTGGCCATGAAATGTGCCATCAGCAATTTAGGGTTTTTTTTTTGTTGTTGTTTTTACCTGTTTTCCTTTCCTTTCTGGACTTTTCTGTTTCTTCACCTTTAACACAGAGTTGACACAGGGTGTGTGTGTGTGTGTGTGTGTGTGTATGTGTGTGTGCATACTTCATGGAGCTAGGATGGAGTCAGGGGAAGAATGAATGAGTGCAGAACAGCCAGCTTGTGGTGATACTCAGTTAGCAGTGTCATTGTTGTTGTCATCTGTCACCTACAGCAGGGCTGACTCCTGGTCTGTAGTTCCAGGATATGGCTGGAATGTTTTAGGTGAAAATCCCCAGAGGGTGACTTTCAGGGAGATAGCTCTTGGCTCTAAGCTAAATCTAGAATCCTCAAAGTCTCTGTGCTTCCTGGGGGCTTCAGCTTTTTCATCTGCAAAGTGGAGGGTGGGGCAGGACAGCTGCCACAATGTTTCTTGTTGAATGATATCTGAGTCAGGGAGTTAGATTTTTTTCTTTTTTACACCTAACACCATTCCAGTGTTTCCTGGGGTTTTTGACAAAGAAGTTTCTAGTCTAGTTTTTAAATTAGTTTACTGCTGATAAATTTGGCCACTCAGATACTCACCAAAGAGTCTTTCACCTGGGAGGATGGAAATGTCAGAATACTTGAAAAGCAGACATTAGTGGACAGTGAGCAGCTTTCCAAGCCTGCAGGTTTCTTTCCCGATATGGGGGCAGAATTAGAGAATGGAATCCAAAGGCATTGCGGGAGCATTATTCCTCAGAAGGCATCCTGAAGGCAGGGGCCATGGAGTTCCGTGGCTCATGGAGAGGAGACGGTCATTTCACACAAAGGAACACACAGCTGTACCAGGATTCAAGGTTTCTAGTCCAGTGACATTTTTATTAGACAGTGTCTGCGACTCAGTTCAACTTTTCTGACATGTCCTCGCTTGTAAAATGAAGAGAGAGACCATTAACAGGGTCGGATGCAGAGGAGATTTTCCACTACATCAAAACAGACAGCTCCTGAGTGCTGGAAACAGAAGCTACGGTTCCAGCCTAAGGGGCAAATCCTGCTGTCCAAGGTACTGAAGAAGAGAAGCAGTTGGTGCCCACCACTAGACCACATTACCAGGAGAGGGAGGGCACATTGTCTCCAGGGTCACATTCTACCCTCCCCAGAATAATCAGATGCCAGGATCCTGGTGCCTCCCACCCATGACTTGGAAACAACTTAAGACATGGCCCTTTAGTGACAGGACAGTTCCATGTGTGACCTATCACTAAGCATGTGCCTGCTGTAGGCTTGAGCAACCCAGCAGAGAAATTTCCCAAGCCATACCATTTACTAGTCTATCGTTGTATGGGTCCTAAGAATTCCTGGGTGTCCTCAGATTCACTATATTGTTAGGGACAACCATGAACTTCTGATCCTCCTACTTCCATCCATCTCTCAAGTACTGAGATTACATGTACACAGCACCACACCCCTTTAAAATATTATTTACGGTGTGTGTATGTGCGCACATGTATACATGAGTGTCACAGTGTGCATGAAGAGATCAGAGGGCAATTTATAGAAATCTATTCTCTCCTATATGCCTATATGTGGATTTCAGGTATTGAACTCAGGTCATCAGATTAGGGGCAAGTACCTTTACCTACTGAGCCATCTCACTGCCCTCTCTTTTATTGTACTGCTGAGGACTGAAATCAGGGGTTTTGTATGCCGGGCAAGCATTCTACCAACTGAGTCATGTCCCCAGGCCTTCACTGACAAAATGGAGAAGTATTTGCCAGTTGTGGCCAGGTTCTCCTCCAAGCTCATAGCCAAGCTGTTGGTCTAGAAACAGGATGAGCATCAGGGAAGGTAGAGCTGAGGGTAAAACCCTGGCATGGGCCTGAGAAGGGCTCCTTCTTGCAGCTCACTTCTGCACGGTGGCTGCACACACAGTGTGAAAGATCCCTCACACACACCCAGTCTTCAGTTTACACATGAACTTTTATTTAGTTCATTATAAAAAAAGATAAGGTCTTACTGTACAGTAGACTAGGCTCACACTGTTTATGCAGCACAGGCTGGGCTTAAACTTGAAATCCTCTCATGTACTGGGGTGGCAGCTAGCACCACCATGTCCAGCTTTATTCAATTCATTTTAATGTCTCTGTAAAGAATGGGACATCATTGCCATTTATTTTACAACTAAGTAAATGTTGTCCCAGAGTGCTGGAGGGACTTGCCTGAATTCTGGCAGTTGGTGAAGGACAGAAGTGAGGTTTTCAGATTTCTTCCTATAAGATCCTCACTGGCTCTCCAGAAACTGCCCTCCCTTGACTCTGAGAGTGGCAGGAACTTAGCTGGTGCAGAGTGAACTTAGGTCACTAGCAAACTTATCCGGTGTAAAGGGGGAAGAGTCTCATCCACTGCCTAGCTTTCCTGACCTGAGATGGCCTGGAAGACGTTCCTGGAGGACACAGGGTGTGCTGGCCAGACTCCCAGATGGTAGTGGCTCCAAGTGCGTATGGGAGACAGATTGGGAGGATCCATAGGCTAAGTCATTAGAGAAAATTGCCCCCTGAGACATCTTGTTCTTTGGACCAGGAATCAGGGACCACAATTCACTCCCAGATGCATCCAGGTTACCTAGCATCATCTCTCTTTGGCCCCCATGGGATTACCTGTGGGGTTGCCATGGCTGAGCATCCCCTTTGCACCTTCAGAAAACATCCATGAGCACCCACTAGGTGCTGAGCATGAGGGCTCTGACAGTGAACCTCGTAGAGTTGCTCATACCAGACTGGCTATAGACGTCCAATTGTCATATGGGAGCTGCCAGCTCTCACTCTGGTCCTTGTTGCTGCTCAGTTCTGGGGTCATTTCCTTCCCACCCCACACGCCTTTTCATAACTGAGAGGTGGAAGCAGGGGTTGGAGGCTAGAGGAGGGAAATAAGCCATTGTGGGAGAAGTTACTTCAGCCTGTTCCTTCTCTAACAAATGATCATCTGAACACAGATTAGCCTAGCCTTAGCCCCACCTGAAAAAGAAAAAGGGATCAGTTAGATTCATTTTCCTGGTTGGCTTTTCCAGCCCAGTGTTAATCTATTCACGGGCTCAGCCCATCAGGAGCAAACATGCTTCTTCAGGAGTTTTCTCACTGAGAACAAATGCCTCATTAAGTTAAACAGATTAACCCAGGAGCAGTATTGATGTCAGACAGTGTAATGAATGTCGTTATAGAGAAGGCACAATACTCCTGAGCGGCCCCGGCTCACCATCAGCGGCTCTGCAAATATACCAGTTGTTTGTTTTCAGATGGAGGTGGAGTTTCTTTTGGGGGTGGTGGAGAGGGAGATGGGAAGGAGCCATTGCCTAGAGCTAAGGTCACAGCCTTTCCTGTGATGGGCACCCTGGTCAATGCCAGAGTCTTTGGATGCTTGTGAAAAGTACATTGCCAAGGGAAGAGCTGTGTGTGATGTACTCACTGTTGGATAAAGGAGAAAAGTGTGTTCAGCTTTTGAAACAAGAAGATGGAAGGGAGGGTCAGACCCAGGCCTCTAAAGCTGGGGTCCAGATCCAGGCCTCCCCTTGTCTCAGCAGATGATGCCCAGCCCAGGCCCTCCTACCACACTGACACCCATTGCTTTCACCAACACTGAACTCATCAGTACATGGAATCCCAGGCAGATGGGAGTTTCCAGCTCTGGATTTGCAGGCGAGGAAACTGAGGCTTAGGGGGGCGGTAAGTTATTTTCCTGACAATGTCAGCGTATGGGGATAGTGTGCACAGGATGGGCAGCTGACCCAGGTGGGGGTCCCTCCATCCCATGCCCCTCTGCTGCCTGACACTTGATCCTCAGAGTCCTCACAGCCCCTCCTCTGGGACCGCTGAGATCATCGTAAATGCCTTGTGGTGAGAGCTCTGTCCATTTTCAGGAGCAACAAGGTATATGGCAGCCACAGACTAGTTGTGCCAGATATTCTCTGTGTGATAACAAAATACTAGAGAAAACAGCGTATGAGGAGTGAAAGTCTACTTTTGCCAAGGTTTCAGTTCATGGCTGTCTCCACTGGCTCTGCTGAGGTGATCCTGTGGTATGAAAGAGAGCATCATGGCTGTATGAGGTCAAGATGGAGTGAAGTTGCTCACTTTGTGGCAGTCGGGAAGCAGAGAGAGTATAAGGGACTAGGAATGAGGTATACCCTTCCTGCCCACCGACCCTGTCATCCTTCAACTCATTCCAAGCAATGTGTCTGACCCCTGGGGGCTCTCCTGTCCTTTCTGGTCCAGCCCCTCTCATCCATGCACAAGATTCATGACAGCAGCCTGTCTGTGGTCTTGTGGGATACATAACCTGGCCACAATGGGTGACTGCTCTCTCTACTTCACTTAGTGAAATACTTCCTCAAATGAAGCCCCAGAGGATGAATTCAGTGATAAATTAGAGCCCCCCCCAGTCAGTCGCCTCTCAAAAGCCTATCAGCTGGCTGCTGAGCCTTTAACAGTGAGCCTTCAGGGGACATTTTTAGATTCAAACCCTATCAGGAGTTTAGACTGATTTAAGCATGCCCCAGGACACACTGGCCAGGAGCCTGGCTGTCACTTTCTTTCTCAGCGCAGCAGGGTGAGTGCTGAAGACTTGTGCTGCTCAGAGGAGTTGATAAAGTCTCCACAGCAGATGCTCCAGAGGCCCTGGAGCTTTCTGCTCTGCCCTACTGGACTTAACCCTGGAGGCAGGCTGAACTGGGCTGGGTGGGATGAGGAGTAGGTCACTCTCAAGTTCAGCCTGGCAGGTAGGAGCACTCCAGATACACAGTCCACTCACTTTCACCCAGGGCCATAAGGAACTGAGGTGACAGCATCAGGGTCTCTCTCTCTCTCTCTCTCTCTCTCTCTCTCTCTCTCTCTCTCTCTCTCTAGGGATTGAACCCAGGATCTTACACAGCTAAGTGAGTGCTGTACCTTGCAGCCCTCATACTCAGTTTGAAACAATTCCAGGACAGGGGCAAGGATTCCCAGAAATAGCACAGGTGAGATCCGGGTTCAGCATGGAGGGAGTGTCTTCTGTGTGTTGACCTGTGGACAGAAGCAGAGGACTGCGTAAACAAGTCCAGGGTGCGAGAGGTTTATCCGAAGTTGAAGTAAGAGAGTTTCTGCAAATTCATATTTATAGACCCAGCCGGTCACATTGTTAGTGCGGTACTGCTATATGTCCTACTTGTCAGGTGACCCCACTGAGACTCAGGACAGCTGAATGACAAGATAGATCAAGATTCATATCAGGACCAGGATTACCCACCGACCACAGTGCTTAGCATGGCAACAGGCGGGGCAGTGTTTGCTACCCTGAAAACTTCAGGCATCTGGAAACTATTTGCTGCTGCCACAGTCCTAACCTGGCTCTCAGGCAGGAAGCCAGTAGTGGGCAAGAGACCTAGGACCCGTGGCCTCCCCCAAGTCTTGTCTGCAGAAAGGCAGGTTCCACCACTGCATGTTAGCACAAGCTCCCCCAGAGGGCTGGCACAGCTCTGTGTCAATTTCTATGACTCAGAGGTGGTGTCACCACCTCAGGTGTGAGCCTGGCTGTTCACTCAGGACCTGTTCTTTCACAGGGTGGGCTCTAATGACTTTGGCTGTGCATGGAGGCTGTAGCCCAGTTGCAGGCTGGGTACTTCATCTGCTGAACGGTGCAAAGCTGTATTCCATTCCCCTGAGACTAATCAATCAACTGACTGGCTAATCAGTTCATTCTCACATCACCTGTAAGTTCTCTGATGGCAGGTCCTGTGCTTTGTCTGTGGTGTAGTGTATTCCTTTGTCCTTGGGGAGTAGAAGAAACATACTTTACACATGGAAGAAACAGCTGCAGAAGCTTAGGATCAAAGGTGGGGGTAAGGAGAGTATTGGGGGAGCTGAGGCACTCTGTGAATACTGTGAAGCTGCCAGTCCATTGTATGTGTGTGTGTGTGTGTGTGTGTGTGTGTAGAGAGAGAGAGAGAGAGAGAGAGAGAGAGAGAGAGAGAGAGAGAGAGAGAGAGAGAGAGAGAGAGAGAGAGAGAGCATGCTGGGAATGGCTATGGATCTTCTGGTTACCCATTAACTAGTTTAAAACCACATGCTGTTTTTAGCCTGGGAGTCTGTAGGCAAGCCTAGCGTGGTGGGTTTGTTTGATCTTGGCTGGGTGCACACAAGGGTCAGCAGTCAGCTTATGGCTCAGCTGGAGCTGGCTGACTGAGTGTGGTGCCCCTGAGTTGGTTCCCTTCTGTTTCCTATTTCCTGTGCACTCAATAGACAGCAGCCAGCCCAGACATGTTGTGGGTAAAGATAAAGGCCCTGTGATAGTTGGCTTTAATTATCAATTTGATACAACCTAGGATCTCCTGGTGGGAGAGTCTCAATGAGAGATTGTTTATATTGGGTTGGCCTGTGGGAAATACCTATGGGGAATTATCTTTCTTTTCAATCAAATATTTATTTTTAATTATGGGTATGAGTGTATGTCTATATGTGCTCAAGGGTACAGCTGCCAAAGGAGGCCAGAAGAGGACATGAGATCCTGTGGAGCAGGTGTTACATGTGTTTTTGAGCTGCCCAGCCTGGGTGCTGGGAACTGACCTCAAGTCCTTTGCAAAGCAGTATGTACGCTAAACTGTCAAGCCATCTTTCCAGCCTTGTGAGGAATTATCTTAATTAAGTTGATTGATGTGGAAAGATCTAGGCCACTGTGGGCAAAATCATTCCCTAGGCAATGGGTCCTCAAATGTGTGAAGATACAGAAATTAAGCTGAGCACAAGAAACAATCAGACAAATATGCACACACCCATACTCTGCTCTTGCCTATGGTGTGATATGATTGGCTGGCCCAAACTCTAGTCTCTGTGACTCCTCCACTGATGGATTGAAACTTGGAACTGTGAGCTCAAATAAACCCCATTCTCCTCCTAAGTTTTGTTTTGTCAGGGTATCTTATCATAGCAACAGAAATGAATCTAGGACAGGCTCCAAAGATAATGAATACATACAAGATATCTTCAGTGATAGGCAGATATATGGAGAGTTAGGGAAAGAAAAAATGAAAAAAAAATCACATTTATTCATCCAAAGGCATATAAGTAAAGAAATGAGATTCTGTTTATGGCTGAGTTGAAAAGAAGTTGTGTGTGTGTAGTATGGGTGTGGTGTGGGTGTGAGGGATGGGGACATGTTGATGGGAGGGGGACATGTTGATGGGAGGGGGACATGTGGATGGGAGGGGGATGTGTGGATGGACAGGGCCTGTCCATGGGACAGGGAATGTACATCCTCATTAAGCTGAGCATAGGGACACCTCAGGGAGTGAATGCTGCCCCCAAACAGGCCAGGAAGCCTTTTTTCCTCATTTCTTTTCCTATTAGCTAATGGTAGAAACTAACATAGCTAAAGACTAGAATGGAAAGTAAAAAGTAAAAGAAATAATATTAATCCAGGAGAAGAAAGAACTAAGATATATGCATAAAATGTAATATATAAAAATCATGTAGACCATGCTAGAACCAGAGTGGCGGTTTTGGGAAAGGAGCTGATATGATGTTACCCTTCAGGGCAAGCTTTATTAGGAGAGACAACCTTGTCCCAACTATGCGGGGGGGCACATGGTTGGGCTTTGAGGTGGGAGACCATTAGAAGGGACAGCACATCATATAAAAGGCAGCATGATGGGACCTTAAAGGGAGAGAGAGGCTTCCCTTTAATCCTGGAGAGTAACTTCTTTAAAAGAGACAGTTTGAAGTTAAAAAGAGATATAGCCGTGATTTACAAGACAGTGGGGTATCACCGGAGAGCCTCCAGGAAACCCCCAAACAAAAGCATATCTTGGGTTTTGTTAGTCGTGGGGAGCTGGCAGGAAGTTCCACACCATGTGATATAGTCAATAGGATTCTACACATAGAGACTTGTAGAACACAGGGCCCAGAATCCCAGTTATTCAGGTAGCAGAGACAAGGGGATTGAAAACTCAAAGTCTCCCTGGGCTACAGAGTGAGTTTAAGACTCGCCTGGGCATGGTAGTGAGACCCTGTCTCACAATAATAAGTAAAAAGAAGTCTGGGGTATGGCTCCATGGCACAGTACATACCTTGAGTGTATGAGGCTCTGAATTCAACCCTCAGTGTGGTAAAACAAAACAAAAAAAAATAGAAAAGAAAACTATTTAGGATAAATAAATAAAGCTTTGACATTCACAGGCTGACTTAATATAACTGGATTCCACAAACGCCACTTTTCCAGTTAAAATAGTTAAATTGGTTCAAGGTAAGTTCCTAGAGGTCTTTTAATGGTTAAAACTTCCTGTATAAATCCTAATTTTTGAGGCCCAGTGGTGGTGGCACACACCTGTAATCCCAGCACTTGGGAGGCAGATGTGGGCCAATCTCTGAATTGAGGCCAGCCTGGTCTACAGATCCAGTTCCACGACAGCCAGGACTACACAGAGAAACCCTGCTTTGGAAAAAAAGAAGTCAGGGTTTGTTTCTGTGATCTGCCATCTCAGTCTAATTTTGTCCATTTTTAAACACGAAAGAAAGAGAGCCCCTCATAGAAGACTGCTGCAGCCTAATACTTTGGTTCACCCATTAGGGCTCCCAGCCAATGTCCAGCATTGGCAAACTCATTGCCTCATCCTATCAGTCAGGGCAAACACTGGGACTCTGCTGGTGAACCCTGCCATGTTCTGACATTAACAGGCATGTGGCTGTGGTCTTCCCTCTGAAGTCACATGGCATGCCTCTTCCAGGATGCCCATGGGGATCTCAGAAGCTCTCCCACTGTTCCATATCTTTTACAAATAGGCTCATTATTGGGTCTACCTGTCCCCAGGAATCACAGACACTCATTTAAGAACATGGTGGCAGCATCCGGGTCCTGGGATGATGCTGGCATTGAGGTACTCCTCATTACAAACATTGCTTCCAAGTTAAAGTCAACAGACTCCCTCATGGTGCCATGAAAGCATGCCTCACTAGAGACTTGGGCCACCTCTCTTCCTGCTGCCAGAGTCACTGGAATACTAGCATGTGTCCAAAGCTGTCCAAAGACTTCTCGTGGAGTAACAGTCCCCCTTAGTCTTATATTGCATATCACTGAAATAGCAAATAGCAAATAGCCAGAGGCCTTTGTGGAACAAGTGTCCCAGAGACTCTGGACCATGGGAACAGCACTCACAGCTGTACATAGTTACTGAAGACAAGGCATCACTTTTGGGTCCTACTGGCAGTGTGTGTGTGTGTGTGTGTGTGTGTGTGTGTGTGTGTGTGTGTGTGTGTGTGTGTTGGGGGTGGGGTCCAGTGGCAGTCAATCATCAGTCTCTTGTCAGATGCCAGACACATACGCACAGTCCTCAGCTGCCTGGGGGCTCCTTGAGGTCTCCCAGTTGTAGATGGTGTGATGCCCCTTTCACAATCCTGACTGATGGAACCTTGTAAAATGTTCTGGTTTCCCTCTGCCTCGGCCAGGTCATCCAGACAAAACACTGTACTGAGCAAACCACACGTGTCCAAATACCAGGCGGCCATCTTAGCACCATATGCCCAGGCCAACAAACAGTTCCATCTTTAATGTATGAGAAACCATTGAGTCATTGCCGAAAAATTGTCTCCTTCATAGGAAAGAAAAAATTCTGGGAATGAATTGCCTCATGGGTTCTCAAAACACAAATAAAAATCATTTCCATCTTATTTGGTGTTTACTGGTGTCACCATGTCCCAAGGAGCAGAGACAGTGCTATTGGGGTCCAAGAAATACACTTAGCTTTCCAAATACCTGCTAGCAGACTCCTAGAAAAACATGCTATAGAACTGTATTCTTCCTGATGGGTCCCCACTCTGTTTAACTGAGAGGCACAACCTTCTAAGAAACTTCTTTACACATTCCAGAGCCCAGAGTCTACCCTGTGCAAGGCCTTAACTACCCCCATACATATTTAAATCTTTCTTTCTCACATCTCATGAAGGCTGGAAGGATGATGCATATGCCACCCAGGGGTCTGCTACCCATAGGTCATTCCATAGACCGACCTCGGGGCTGAAGCTTCCATCAAACAAAAGTGTCAAGTACAGCTGCATGATTTCTGTCAGTTGCTGGTCTGAATGCTGTCATTGTTTTATTCATTTACTTGTACAGTACTTGGTTTCGGTTTTTGAGTCAGTCTTACTCCCTAGTGCAGGCTGGTTGGGAACTCATCATGGAACCAGATAGGCCTCAAACACATGGCAGTCCTCCTGCCTCAGCCTCTCACAGATGTGAGCCACCACACCCGACTTTTTCAGTAATTTATAACCCACAGGCTCAAATCCTCCCCGTAAGTCTTGGTTTTAACCAAACATGGCAAACACTGAGACCTACAGTAACCTGAGTGGGTATCCACTCAAAAAGGATTTCTTAAAGCAGGTATGGTGGTAAATGCTTTTAATCCTAGGAGTCTTGAGGCAGAGACAGGAAGATATCTGTGAGTTCTAGGCTAGCTAGGATTACACAGTGACACCGTGTCTCAAAAAAAACAAAAACAAAAAAAACAAAAACAAAAACAACAACCAATAACCCATCATCCCAACGCCACCATCTGCTGTGTCTTTATCCCCACCCCCACCGCCACCCTGCCAGCCAAGCCCGCAGACTGCTTCCCCAGATGCTCTAACAGGACTGGGGCGTTTTTGTTTTTCTTTCTTTCCTATTAGGGATTGGATTCCGCTCCTCTGCTGGCCATCTGCTTAGTCCAGGATTCTGGCGTATTGCTTCCTCTGTGCCCAGAAGTCCACCCCTACACTCCCACTCTCAAGTGACAGTCTGTTAGAGGTCACTGCAGTCTGCACCAACTGAAAGGTGGGCGAAGATTCTTGCTCTCCCTGGGAGGTGTCTGCCTTGTAGCACTGAACTCTCTTTCCACCCCCAGGAAGAAGATCACCCACTTCTCCTGCCTCTCTCCCCAGTGTCCTCTACCCCACCCCCAGGAGCTCCTACCTCAAATCTGCAACAATGCCTACAACAGCTACTCGGTCCCTCGGTTCGAGGCACACATCACTAACCCTCAGGTAGACCTCTCAAAATCAGTAGCGCATGCCAGCTGCAGAGTCTGCCACCTCAACCAGAGAAACGAAACAGCATGTTTCTGTAGAACTTTTATTGTAACACACATCATGATCGTGCTGAGCTATTGTTAGAGACCTCCACCATGTCTCATCTGTTTTCTTGGCAAATGCCATATAAATGGAAAACCCAGGGGGTGGGCTCACCTCCAAGAACTCCTTATATTTCTATTTGTGTTATTCTTTCAAACATAATGAGTTGTCTATGATGCTTAAAGCAATGCACACCCTTGTCTCTAAAAGTGTCCACTACCATCTTCTCAAAGGTTCCTTTTTGTGGGGAAATAGTGGTACTGAAGCAATGGCGTAGTCTGCATTTTTTAATAGTATGTGTGTGTGTGTGTGCACATGCATGTCTGTGTGTACATATGTGTCTGTGTGTGTCTATGCAAGCACACTTTTGTGCACATGGTGGTTCAAGAACAACCTTGTTTGAGGCAAAGACTCATGTTGTTTGCTGATGTGAATTCCAGACTGACCCAGGAGCTTCTAGGGGTTCTCCTGTCTCCCCCTTCCTGTCTTGTTGTAGGAGTACTGGGATTAAAAGTTCTTGGAATTTAAAATCCTCCTTCTGCTTGCATGGTAAGGGCCTTACCCCTGAGTCATCTCTCTTTTTTTCCCTTCAGTGCTGGGATTGAACCTAGAGCCTCATGCATGCAAGGCAAATGCTCCACCACTGAGAACAATCTATATTCTTGATGCCTTAGAATTCAGGAACTCCATCCTGGGAAGACAGCTCCTGCCTGGGTTGGCTAATTCAGAAATAGCATATGGCTTTCCACCTTGATGCACAGAACAACTAGCCTAGAGCCCACACTCCAATGGCCTCCTTTATCTGACTCTTACACATCAAGCCAACATTTCTCTCATCCTAACCCCTCTCACCAGGGCTGGGTATCAGATGTCTAGGGACCACCTTTCTGAGGAAAACACATTATACTTCATCTATCTGATTCTAAGCTTACTCATCATAACTACCCACTTTGCCCAGTCCTCTCCATGAAAATCCGATATGGGCTCGAACAATTCCCTGCCCCCACTGCCACCTTCTGACCCACATGCTTCACCTGTAGTCCTGTGGGGGGGCACCATGCTGTTTCCTAGGGATTAGTGCTTGTATACAGCTCATACCTTATGCCAATCATTTTTACTCAATTACCATACTTAGGGCAACTATTGAGTATATTTTAAAATGACTGAGAAATGGCACATTGCTTCTGCTTTATGGTTCAAAGCAAATCACAGGGCCAAGCCAGGCTTAAGAGTTGGGAAATGAGGTCTTCTTGCTTCCTGAGAGAGAAGCAGCAAAACCCATGTCCAAAGGGCAGGCCACAGATACACATCTGGAAGACTGTGACTGTGGTGTTAACGTGAGGTGACTCATCATTTAGAATCCTCATAAAAACTTGCAACAAGCCAGGAAGGGGAGAGAGATATTCTGCCAACTGTTAAAGAACGCCAAAGAGTGAATCAGTGACTACATAACACTTAATATTCCAGAAAAATTAGAACAAGTGACTAGAGAGATAACTCAGTGATTATGACTGTTTCAGAGGACCAGAGTTCAGGTCCCAGCGCCCATAGTGGCTCACAATTGCTTGTAACTCCATTTCTGGGGTCCTAATGCCCTTTTATGGCATTGGCAGGCACCCACACTCACAGGCACTCCCCTCCCTCCATATAAACATAACTAAAAATAAAAAAACTTTTGAAAATCAGGAACAAGATAAAAATACATGCTTTCCCCACTCTATTTTCCCTACAATGGATTCTAAAGATCAAAACTAGGGTCTTGTTCATGTTCCACCACTGAGCTATATGCCAACCCTTGCTTTCTCCACTTCTCTTCAACATTGTGCTTAAGGCTCTAGCTTGTGCTGTAAGAAACAAAAAAATGGGTTGGAGAGAGACTCAGCCAGTCAGAACATTGGCTGCTCTGCCAGAGGTCCTGGGAAAAACTCCCTGTACCCTTATGGCAGCTAACAACCATCTTCAACTCTAGTTTCAGGGGATCTGATGCTCTCTTCTGGCCTTCATGGGCATCAGGAAGGCACGTGGTGCATAGACAAAGATTCAGGCACAACATCTACTCACATATAATAAGTTAAAGATGTTGTTTTAAAGAAGTGAAAAAATAGTAAATGCATCCATATTAGAAACACAGGTTCCAGTAGCTTCCAGAAGTGATTTGTAGCTTCTGGTCAAGTGATTGTCTGTGTTGAAAACCCAACAGCATCTGTGAATTACTAGAATGAAGATAGCTTTGGAAAGTCTGGAGGCTGCAAAGTCAACAAAGAAAACCATGTTTCTCTACATGACTAAAGAACAGTCAGCATTGCAGGAAAATATTTGCAACTGTATCAGAAATGAGATACTGAGGAAAAAATCTAGAATGTGTATTAGCTACTTTTCTATTGTCATGGTGAAACACTCTGACTAAGGCAGCTTATAGCAGAAAGGGTTTCTTTGGCCTTCCTGTTTCAGAGGGTTAGAATTCATGATGGCAGAGCAAAGGCAGCTGTGGCAGGCAGTGGCAGACAGCATCAGCAGGAAGCTAAGGGCTCACACTTGTAACATCTTGAACTGCAAGCAGGGAACAGAAGAGAGCATGTTGGGAATGACTTGAGGCTTTGAAACCTCAATGCCCACCCCCAATGACATACTTCCTTCCACAAGGCCATACCTCCTAAACCTCTCCAAACATTAGCACTAACGGGAGACTAAGTGTGCAAAGATCTGTGTCGGGTCCAGTCTGTTTTAGCCCCATGTTGCAGGGGACATTTATCAAGGACTGATACCTTCAGGGCTACAATTAGAACCAGTCAAACCACCCTGCGTCCGACCCTGAGTAGAGGAGTGTGGACACAGGCTATGCTAACTCTCCAACAGTGTTAAAGAAGAGACAGAGACATCTGGTCACACCAGGAGGGTTACCAACTAATACTGAGGGCCCTAGTTTATTGTTCCATCATCTTAAATAACCATCCAAAGGTGGGGGCAATGGCAGAAGACATCTATTATCATATATAAAGGGCTGATAGCAAATATTTCCCTTAATCCTAGAGACACTCCTTTGCAGCACGTGCTCAAGCCCTCAGGCACTCCAGACCAACACATCTCGCTAGCCTTCAGGGTGGGTGTAGACTTGCCCAAGTCTATAGTTATTTAGATAGGAACCATTCCTCACTGAGGCTAGGCTATTCAACGGCTATCAGCTGATATCTAAAAGACAATAGAAATTCTGGGCTCTCCAAAACTCCTGGCCGGGTGGAATATATTTCCAAATATATGGGCCCTCAGTAGATTTGAACCTATAGTGGACATTCTCATGCAAACCATCACAGAGAGATAGACTTCATTCACAAGCCACAGATGTAATACAGTTCTCAGTCAGTCCTTCCCAAATCACTGTGTAGCCTCAACTCATCCAAACCCCAAATCCCAATAGGGTGTTGATTTCCCCACTGAGAAGTACTAGGTATCTCTAGTATGGCCTATGGCAGGAGGGGCTTTTCAATGATCAAGACTGCTTGAGATGGGCAGAGGGCCTTGGCTTCCCTGAGAAGTGCTGGGTTCTCTATCCTGGGACAGGGGTTGGGGGTGGTGGTGTTCAAGACCAGTCAGAGGGAGTCACAGTTGTGCCAGGCTTGGGCTCTGTCATCAAAGAGGCTTGGATTTGAATTGTAACTTGGTTATTGCAGGGCAATAGTCTCCAGAATGAACTTGAATTTCAAACAGAGAAACACCTGGGAAAGGCTCAGGGATCTTGCTGTGAGTGTGGTTCCAGGGCTCCCCACGGGTGGCCGGGGAGGGCTTTATCACTGCTGGGTCTCAGGCAAAGACCCCTCTGGGAACAATGGGCCACTTAGCACTGGTGAATGGCTCTATGTTACACAGAGTTGAGGAGCTTCTTGGAATCAATCTTCCTGTGAAAAGCATGCATTGGAGACACAAAGCAACCACCAGAGAGCCTTAAATGTACTGTATGTTAGCAGAGAAACAGCACGGGTGGAACACAGGCCGTGAAGGAGGAAGAGTCCCTCCCAAGACTGAGCAAGGGGCGTGTGCCCTGTGCCTCTGGCTGTCATCTTGCTGGTTTCTACGTCTCCATTCTTCAGAGGAATGTGATGTCCTGGACCTTTATGCTCACTCTGTGATGTTGATGTGACATTTCTGGCTCCTGTCCTCACCTCTGCTCACTTCCCTTCTTGGGTAGGTTCCCACTCCATCTTCACTCCTCCCTTCTCTTATCTGCTGAGGAACCAGCTGAGAGAGGTCACGATGATGAGTTTGAGAGGGTGCAGGGATCCCGATCAGAAGGGACTGCCGCTATTTCAGATGTCTCACAGATACAGCTGTGGAACTGTGATGAGTCCTCCTGAGGCCCATCCAGTTACCCACAAATCCAAGGTGATCGCCTATGTTTGCCAGGGCCAGCTGTGTCCACTCTGTGGAGGGCTAAGTATTTGAAAAGGATGATATCTGGGCCTCATCCTATGAGTGGTGAAGCCACGTAGGCCTCTAACATCATGCATGTCATTTCCGTGGCCTCTAAGTGTAATCCTGTGTGTCGGTGTCTACTTCCCCTGAGAGTCAGCTCCTGAGGAAGAGGCTTGTCCTTCCCTTCACAGAGCTGTGTCCTGAGCCTCAACAGGGTCCTGGTGAGAGAGTTCTGTCAAGGCCAATGCAGCCTTGATAGAGGCTGACACGTTTTCACACCACTGTCGAGCCACAAGGACCCAGCATGGCCACGCCCATCAAAGCCTCCATCTGCAGGTGGAGAGTGTTCTGGGCTTCTGTGCTCCCTGTCACCATCATGACCCTCGGCTCTCTCCGTGTGGGCATTGTCCTGGTAGAGTAGCAGATCGGCAGGTGAGATCTGGCCTAATAGAAGATAGATGAGATGGAGGACAATACAGAGGACCACCATCACAGATCCCACATCATCGGAGCTGCCTGACATACAGCTTGGTAGGCAGCTTGACAGATCTGACCCATAGAGAAGCCCCTAATGAAGAGGGTTCTGGGAGGCCATGTGGGCTCAATATCAAGAGTTGGTGGCAGCAGGGACAGAGTCAGGTATGTCAGCTTGGCAACAAGCAGTAGAAGACCTCTTTCATGGGGAAAGGGCAAAAGGATGTACACAGTGGGTTCCTCTGGGAAGGGCCACAGTATAGATAGGAAAAGTCAGCTGCTCTGGGACTTCCTTTAGTGGCATCTGGAGATGGAGGAAGTAGACTGAGGCCTGTTTATAAAACATCTCCAGAAAGTCTGGGTACCAAGTCACAGTACCACTTGGGTGCTGATCCATCTGGGAAGGTGGAGGACCTAGGGAGGTCGCCCAACAGACAAGAATGTAAGGAGTGGAGTTGGGAGGGAGGTCCAGACACCAGAGTGTGTGGGACCTGGCTGTGCAGCCAGAGTCTCAGGCAAGTGCTGAGGGTAATCTGAGAGATCTAGAAGTAGTGTGCCTCTAGATCCAGGCCTCTAACAAGCTCCCTGGTGCTGCTGCTGCTGCCTGCCCATTGTTCACATGAGCCCTTTGCAGGACAAATTTCATATCCCAAATGTGACAAGCAACCAGAAGTCATGCTAGTGTGCAGAAGTGAGCCACCTCCATCTTTTGGGTACCTGGGGCATGTACAGATTCCTGCACACTCTGCACCTGGAGCAGGGCCCTCTAGCTGCCCTTCTTAGGAAGTCCAGGAAGCCTGCCCACTTGAATTCCACGCATAATTACCCACCCAAGTAAGTGTTTAATTAAATTCTCGTGACAGTCATGGTGCTTTACCCAAATGGATAACTGATGGCCTTGTGTTTTTGCCTGCACCTAGCAACCCCACTGTGGGATCTTCATCCTAGGCCCGCCAGCCTCTAACTGATTCTTTGTAACCAGCCATATTGTAATGGCTATAATGCCTGCAGTAGAGAGACCTTTCTGCCCTGCATCCAGAAAAGGCCCTTGGAGAACAGGACTGGGTCACCACAGACTGTCTTCACTTGGCCACCCTGGCTTCTGGTTCCAGGAGAAAATGTTGGACATGGTGGGACCAATGGGATGAAGCAGGCAGATATGGACCAGGACTTGCAGATGAGAACTGTCATGGTTGTGGCTGGAGGTCATAGAAATCCATGTCTCTGCAGATAGGGTGCGGAGCAGGGGTATATTATGTCCCTTGCTCCTTTTCGTGGCTGGGATCTGGGCTGGAGATGGAGGAGGTAGAGGTCTTTTTACAGAACATCTTTACCAGGTCCTCAGGTTTTTAGGGAGATGGAGGTAACTGCATTTGTTAGCTGTTCAACTCCCCACCTAGAATACAAAGCATGTGATCCCGTGGGTCCAGGGTGCTCCAGGGAACACCGACAACAGGTGTCTGTCTCGTCACAGATGCTGTATCAGTTAACTGTTGGTGACTTCAGCTGGGGGCTCAGAAGTTGGGGTGAGCTGGGGTGAGTCATAATGATTTGATATCCTAAACTTCCAGCCTCCCTTGTCCCCTCTCATGGTTTGAAGATGCCTTGGGTTCATGGGGCAGCAGCAGGGGATGAAGAGCACTAGATATGACCAGATGACTGTGGCACTACCCAGCTGGGGATGAGAGAAGATTGGACTCTACATTACAGACACTGGGAGCAGGTGGGTGACAGACAGGTCAGTCCATGGTTCCATCAACCAAACACTGGGAGCAAGGTGTGTCTGGCAGTCTACTGGGGGAGGGGCAGATCTTGAGTGGGGTAAAGATGAGCCTCTAAGGCCTGAGTAGATGAGCAGGGTCCTGGGCAGCATCGAGCAGCGGATGCCCCAATGCTCATCCATGTGTCCTCTGTGCCTGCAGCTGATGGGCTGATGGAAGGAGAGTGACAGGAACTGGCTGGCTCGTAACTGGGACCTCAGCATAGATCAGATTGGAGAAGGCAAAGACTGTGGCAATGGGGCTGCCCAGGACTGACTGGGAACCACTGGGAAGAAACAAAGTCAAGTGCCCTCGGAGGGAAGTCCCGGAGGCCATGCTGGCAAGGGGAATGGAGCAATGAGCTCAGCCTCGGGAGACACAGCACTCTCTCTACACTACCGTGTAACCTGGGCTGAGTCACTTGCCCTCTCTGTGCTTTATCTGCACACCAGCTGAACAAGGTCCCTTTGAAAAACCCCTCTGTATTAGGCTTTGCCGTTAAAGGGTTCTGTGTGACACCTGCCGCTTCATTGCCTGGTTCCTTTTAAAGGGACCCAGTGGTCTCCCAACTCCAGCCTGAGAAAGGCAAGCCAGCAGCAGGAGTCGTACTGCTGACTCAGCAGCTTCCCAGAGCCCCGGTTACTCTGGGTCTGGTGGTGACAGGGCTGCTTGGTCCATTAGAGTCCGGCACTTATGTGTCCTTGCCCTTGGAGGTGTCATTAAGGGGTGGTTCCAGCAGCTAACTCTATGGAAAGAAAAGGGACAACAGGATGTGAACCTGACCCATGGATGGGAGGAGAGACTGAGACAGCAAAGTTTTGTGCTGGGCTCAGCTCTCAAGCAAGGACCAGAGGTGTCAGCAGAGATTTTTAAGGCTCTGCATGCCCCAATAGTCCAGACTCCTCCACCTATCCCTAGTGTACCCATTAAAGAGACAGGCAGCTGTGAGAAGCAGGGAGACCTTCACTCACTGTGGCCTCAGTGGGAGGAGGAACAGATGAAGGGATCTGGTGACTCCCGAGTCTGTCTTCAGGGTATGGGATTAAGTAGAGGGAATGGTCCCACCCATTGTGGCCTCTTTACAGTCGCAGCTCAGGTCTGTCTACAAGGCGGTCTGATAAATTGTTAAGTTAATCAACGAATAGAGTTACCATGGAGGGTGATCATCTTCATCTTGGGGGGTGAACAGGATGGTTCTGGAAGGGTTTGCTCTTCCTATAATTCAAGGCTCAGGGATGGTCCTACACTGACTCTCTCTGACAATATCCAATCCCTGAGTCAATCTGGGTGACTAGAGAGAGGCTGCTAAATGTGATAAGGCAATCCTAGGCCATCCTGGGGACCCAGGAGTTAACCATGCCTGAGCAGAGGTGGCTGAGAGTCGGGGAGAGAAGTTCTGGGTGACAAAAGTCACAGACAGCCTCTTCTTGGCTGAAGGTGTAGGACAGAAAAAAAAAAAAGGTCAGGCATGGAAATAAGGGGTAAGTGAAGAGAAGGTGTGGGAATGTATGTATGTATGTATATATGAAGACAGACAGACAGAGAGAGAGAGGGAGAGAGAGAGAGAGAGAGAGAGAGAGAGAGAGAGAGAGAGAGAGAGAGAGAGAGAGAGAGAGTTGTTCTGCATGAGTGGACAATGCTTCTCTCAGAAGACATGGGCTAATAAGTGAAAATTCCAGTGTCAGATGTGTAATAACTCCCCATCAGTTATTGGCCAGGGAATCCCCATAGGCCCCAAACAACAACACAGTCTACTATGCTACTATTTGACTACTGTAGCTAGATGGTGAGACCCTATTGTGAAGATAAAATATACTTTGGCTCTAGGGCATGGAGAAATCAAGCAAGAACTGAACTGAAAACTTCAGTCTTGCTGGTCAGCTAGCATAGAGCTGGGAGATTCTATACAGATTGCTGGAGTAGAAAAGACATCAATGGTCTTACTCAGTGGCTACTACAATACTGACCTGCCAGACAAGATGTGCCCACTGGTGCAATAGTGGCATGAAGGTTATGCAAACAACCAACTGCTTTTGAGAGTAGATTTGAGACCTGCTTCATAGGAGGTTAATTCATGCCTGATAATATAAACCTGCTCAAAAGCTCAATGCTCAGAAGGTCATAGGCTCTAGAGGGGAACCTAGGACTGCTGTTTTGCTAAATGACATGCTACCAAAGTGTCTTGTAAATATTCATGTTTATACTTGCAGATCAGTGATGCCCTCAGTCTTGGCCTTTTGCTTGTTTTTGCAGTGGGGGTGGGAAGAGTTAATGTAGAGACTCATAACTAACTGGTCCAAGTGCTAAGAACAAGGGACAGCCCTGCATCAAACCCTTAGGCACAAAGTTTCAGGAAATATAACAGAAGAGGTCTTGGAAAGATGTAAGAGATGGTGTGTGTGTGTGTGTGAGTGTGTGTGTGTGTGAGAGAGAGAGAGAGAGCATGTGCATGTGTGTGTGTGTGTGTGTGTGTGCGCGTGTGCGTGTTTTGAAATACTGTCTTCGGGATATGACATGGCTGTTGCAATCATGAACTCATTGCAGCTGTGGTTACCTGCACGGCATCAAGCAAACACGACCAGCCCACATTCCAGCAGGCAGCACTAATTGGACTCAGTGGGCTAATAAATAAGTAAATAAACAGAGGAAAGATAGGAAGGCGGAGGCAGTGTATTGAGGTACCTGAGGCAGGTGGGAGGGAGAAGATGGAGGAGGATATGATTGAGACACATTGTTTACAGGCGTGAAATTCTCAAAAGATTAAATAAAAGATTTTCTTTTTTTTTAAGAAGAAGAAAAACAAGCACTTGAAATGAAACCAAGATCTGAAGTGCCTGGATGTTTTCGTTTTAACTCCCCAGTCATCCAGTAAGATTGTAGCTGCTACTATCTTAACTCCAGAATCCTGTACTGCCAAGCTGGAAGGAACTTCATAGGCACTTGGTTCAATGCCTTCACAATTATAGATGAGGCTACGGAGACCCAAAGGGGTTAAGACACCATCATGTGGTCACAAGGTTCATTATCGGAACACTCAGGTCTTCCCAAAGCCCACCCCAGTAGGTACCCAAAGCCCACCCCAGCAGGTACCAAAGCCCATCCCAGCAGGTACCCAAAGCCCACCCCAGCAGGTACCCAAAGCCCACCCCAGCAGGTACCCAAAGCCCACCCCAGCAGGTATCAAAGCCCATCCCAGCAGGTACCCAAAGCCCATCTCAGCAGGTACCCAAAGCCCACCCCAGCAGGTACCAAAGCCCACCCCAGCAGGTACCCAAAGCCCACCCCAGCAGGTACCCAAAGCCCACCCCAGCAGGTACCCAAAGCCCACCCCAGCAGGTACCCAAAGCCCATCTCAGCAGGTATCTGTCCATTCAGATCCTTGTAGACTTAGAAAAATGCAAGGAGCACACTCTGCTGCTGGACTCAGGCAGAACAGCCTGCACAATCAGAGGCCACCCTGCTGTCAGTCACTGGTCACCTCCCTGAGCTGTTCCACTGACTCCCTGTGTGGGCAGATGCTGTCTCAGTAGCTGTGTCTAGTAGATCTGGAGATATCTCCTGGAGAGTCCTATGGCTCTTTATTCTTCATATTACTGATTGTAGAGGTGGCTCCCAACCTCTGCCTCCTCTGTTTATCCATTTTCCTTCTGGTCTGTGAAGTCAGGAAAGCAAACTCTGAGTGTGAAGATGGAGCCATGCATTGGAGAGCTAGAGACCAAGGCCCAGGAGGGGCTCTCCAGGGCAGGCAGATAGCAGGGTGGGAAGGCTGATGATGCCTAGTCTAAGCTCTCCCACCACACCGTGGGCCTTGCTGGCTGCAGAGCCCTCAGAGGCATCCTGTAGTCTTGGTTGGAACCATCAACATCCTGAGGCCCAATGCTCACACAGCAACAATCCCTCCCTTGAATAGTGCTGTTGTGTATAAGGCAAATTCACTCTCCTACTTAAACACGAGGCACAGGAGCGTGGTCAGAGTATGGTCAGAGAGTGATTGGGGCTCCCCTGAGGTCATGATACTGACTTGTTGGAGGTCAGGAATAGCCTCCAGCCTCCTTCACACATAACAGGGTTAGGACCACATTGTCCTCCTTTGATCCTCCTGAACCCTCAGTGTGTGGGGACCATTCTGGGGTCCTATAGCCACTCTGCACCAGGCCTCTCATCCATTATCCGGTCTAGTAGGCTCCAAACTAACTGGGCTTTCTCAGGAGGGCTGGGTCCTGACTCCTTGGCATAGAGTTGGGCTATCTAGTGTTCTACATTTCAATGGTTACACTTTTTCATGTGAATGCTTGTAGAGAGGCCAGGGATATAACATTTTAAAGCAGAAAAAAGTGTTATCCCCAACAAGATAAGGGTTCACTGGTTATAAAACAGGGAGATAACTGTCACCAGGCAGCAACCAGCTTCTATCCCAGCATTTCCAGTCTTATTTTCATTGTGTCCTCAGATCTGCACAAGGACACATTTTTGTTGTGACCAGGAAGTGACAGGATGAACACTTGTCTAGGATTCCAAAGCACATGGTTTATCTCTACTTGCCAGCGCCTGAATGCAGGGCCCCTTGAATACCCTGAAGGGTCCCACATATGTCCTCCTGTCCCTTCTGTTTGTCTCTCTCCTTGTCACCTGTCTGCCTCTCCTGTGCCCAGTCCAGCTTGGTGAGAACATCTTGAAACACCAGGAAGGGGTGGAGGGGGGTGAGATAGTTGTGTTTCTGATAGACTTGCTTTATCCAAGTCTCCCATCAGAACTCCCTCAGTCCAGCCACCCCTACTCCAGCTTCCCTTCCCTCTGGCCCCTTGCTTATGGGATGCTCATTAGAGTAACCTTGGTGGAGGACACTCTATCCAAATTCAAAATGTGAGGAACGTCTGCCCTGGCTTGTAATCGTCGATCATTCAGAAATACTCAAGAGTATAAAATTCCCCAAGGATCTTCATCCAGTGTTACTAGCAACTTGAAACTCGACTCGTCTACCCGTCCATCATTTAGATTAGTTGCCTAAATGTTGGCACATCCGAACCATCTCATACTAAACAGCCATTAAAATGATTGAGTTTGGCCTCTAGGCTCAGACTTGGGAGAGTGCCCATAATGTATTTTTGAATAACAGAAGCTGCTCTTGAAAGAATACGAACAGCACAATGAGGATGTCCATGATATCATTTTGTGAACAGGTGAGGGATACTTGTCCTGGGAAATGCTCAGGGGTATTTCTCAAGGACTGAGACCCTCTGCCCACATGGATGCCCCAGGAAGGCCACTTGGGTGCAGGTTTCTGTGCCCTCTTGCCTTGTGGTCAGTGTTCCCTTCTCCCTGAATTGTTCCCATTAGTATCCAAACACACCATTAATTCTCTGATTCTCCAATCCAAGTAAATCTGCACTAAACCCCAAGGCTCTCCTGGCTTCCTTTGCCAACAAAACAAAAGTATCACCATTCTTCCCCTCTAACCTCTCCCCACTCTCTCTCTTCACTCCTTCCACTTTATGCCCCACCACCCTCTGCAAGGTCACCAACAACTTTGGCATTTGGTCAACATTTAGTGACATGTGGTCTACTGACTCTTGGCATGGTCTCTCATCCCTTCTGTCTGAGGTCTGTTTTCTTCTAGACACTTAGACCTTCTAGTGTCCTGGTGTCCCCCAGGCCTCCCTCCTGCCCTTTCCTTCTGGCTCCTCCATCTGCAGACCTGCCAGCCTTGGTTCCTTAGGAGACTTCCCCAGACCCATGGCTTCTCTTCTTTTACAAGTTCGCTACATCTCAAGGTGGGCTTGGTGGTGCTGGCCTGTGACTCCAGATAGTGGGAAGGTTGAGGAAGGAAGATGGGGCAGGGTAGGGAGAGTTTATGTTAGAAAGAGAGAAGGGGGAGAGAGGGAGAAAGGTGAAAAGAAAGATGAGAGGAAGGGAAAAGGCTAGAGCTGTGGCTATAGCTTTGTGACAGGGCACTTGCTTAGCATGTGGGATGCTTTATCTTTAATAACCAGCATGGGACAACAGGAGGAGGGGGATGACCAAAACACAAAATAAAAAAAACAAAAAACCAAAATTACGTCTCATCCCAACCCTTCTTGGTTTTGACTTCCAACTGCTATCCTTCTTCCCTTCCCTCCCTCCCTCCCTCCCTCCCTCCCTCCCTCCCTCCCTCCCTCCCTCCCTCCCTCCCACTCTCTTCTTCCCTCAGCAGTTTTCTCTGTCTTCTTTTCTCTCTCCCTCTCCCTTCTGCCTTCCCCTCTTCTATACCCAAATCATATCTGGCCCTTATAAATATACACACATAGAAATGAGTGTGAAACAGTCCTACAAATAAGAACTATTAGTGATGAAAAAAAACCAAACTCACAGAGAGCCTTCAGCCCCTTCCCTGAAGTTCTGCACTCTCCAGGGCCTGGGCAGTTGATTTTGATTTACAAACACGTTCCTTTCATGCTCCAATGCAACTCTTCAAAACAGCCTCTGTTTTCTTTCCAAGCTCCACACAATCCCGTGAGCATTTTCCAAGTTAGTCTAAGAAGCTGTGCACAGTGCTGTGGGGACAAGCATGAATAAAAAGTGTGTTCAGAAGGAAAAGGGACCACCAGCTCTCCCAGAGAGCAAGTGTTCCAGGGCTTACCTGGAGAGCTGAAGCCTTGGGCAATGTGAGGAGCGTCTACAACTCCTGAGAAAATCAAACTCTGAAGGAAGGTGCCTCTGGTCACCTTGAGAAGCCAGTGACTATGACTGGAAACGTGGATGCTGAGAGATGAGAGTGGCCCAGACATTCTACCCCCTTCTCCTACCATTGGACATATTTCATAGGATGGTCCATAAAAAACCATGAATGAAAGTACAGGTGCACCCGGAGACTGCAGGTGAGGAGGGTCAATGCCATGGGTCTTAGTTAGGGTCTCTATTGCTGTGAAGAAACACCATGACCATGGAAACTCTTACATTTTTGGTTTTGAGCCTAGCCTTTAATGGCTGAGATATTCCTCCAGCCTGGAAACTCTTATAAAGGAAAAACATTTAATTGGGGTGCCTTACATTTTCAGTGGTTTAGTCCATTATCATCATGGTGTGACACGGTGGCCTGCAGGCAGACATGCTGCTGGAGATGTAGCTGAGTGTCCTACATCTTGACTTGCAGGCAACACAGGAAGTGGTCTGAGACACTGGGTGTGGCTTGAGCATAGGAGACCTCAAAGCCTGCCTCCACAGTGACACACTTTCTCCAACAAGGACTCTCTCTCCCCCCCCCCCAAAAAGTCACAGTCCTAATAGTGCCACTTCCTTTGGGGGCCATTTTCTTTCAAACACCACACCATGTTACAGGTTTTAATAGCTGCAGGCACCCACGCCACCCAAATATCACAATGTCATTGAAGGCCCATTCAGGGAAAGCTATCTCCCCCTAGCCAGAAGAATAAAATCTACTTAAGGGTGGAGATCTAGCATCCCTGTTGGGCTCAGCCAATCACCTAGCCAAGGACTCACCCCCAGAAAGTTCCTGCTAAAGAGGAAAGGGGTAATTATCTCTTTAGTGAGATAATGCACTTTCTTCCCAGGCTTCTGTCCTCAGTGTATCTGGTTATAGAACCTTGGTGTGCAGCCATGCTAGGTCTGCCCATGATTCTCGGCCCTTATTTAGGAAAGTGTAATGTTTCCTTTTTTCTCTCTCTCTTTCTTAATCACGATTTCCCTGACACTTCGGGCTTCTTTCCTCTTTTCTCTGAAGCTCCTAACCCTTTGCATGTGGCTGACTTCCACTACTGAAACAGCCTTGCTTAATTCAAACAGCACTGTTTTCTCCTCTCTTCCTCCTCCAGGCAGTTACTGAGATTGACAGTGCGCCTGTTCTGTTTTTGTTTTGTTTTGTTTTGGTTTTTTTTGGAAAACTCTAATAAAATTGTCCTTGAGCTTTTTTCTGAGTCCATTCTTAAATTCCTTTATTAACAAGATCAAGAACCCTAAGAGAGAAGACCCCAATTTTCCTCATAACACTATTTTACCCAAGGTCGCTCTCCCCAATCAATTAACTAATTAATATTTTGAGGCAGAGTCTCCTGTATCCCAAGCTGGTGTCTAACCCACCACGCAGTGAGGATCAGAAAGCTGTGAATCTCCTGGCTCCCCCTCTCAAGTGTAGGGTTACTGATGTGTGGCACCTTGACCAGTTTTTGTGTGATGCTGGGCTTGAACCCAGGGCTTTGTGCATGTTAGACAAGCACTCTACCAACTGAGCCACATTCACAGCCCTGTGCCCACTGCTTTGGAAGCTGCTTCTTTGGAGCAGAGCTGCAGTGTTGCAGCTAATACTGGGTTCTTCTATTTTCCTGATCACAGCTGACCTTGGTGGGGACTTAGGAACAGCTGGCCAGGGAAGAGGGAGCTGCAGACATGAAGGCTATGGGGTGACAGAGAGTACAAGTACTGAAGGTAGTTGTGACTAGAGGGGACCTAGAAGATTCTGGGCTGGACACTGTGAGGTTTCAGATGCCAAGAGCTCTGTTTCCAGCACAGGGGAAGTGGGAAGTGAGATGCTGTCTTTAGGGGGGGGGTAGTATGATTAGAACAGCTTTTTCCCTGGTTATGATACCTGGCAAACAGAAACAAGCTGGAGGGGTTGGGCGGAGAGTCTACAGGGCCCCTGTTGGGACACCACCATACAGACAGGAGATTGAAGAGCTTTCTGGCAAGTGGATACCAAAGTACAGTAGAGGACAGGCAGGACTAGAGACATTTAGGGACTGCTCTTGGCATGCTTTGCAACAGGACCGAGTGCCCTGGGTAAATGGGAGAGAAGTGTCAAGGTGAAAATATCCCATTTCCAATTTGGGTTACGGAATGAATGACAGCAGAGCCATCTAAGGACACGGTGTCATCAGAGGAGCAGGTGTGAAGGTGAAGTCGGGGCGCTGCATCCTGCACTGGGTAAGTCTGACAGCCTTTGAGATACGCAGGTGTGTCTGATCAGGAAGCCAGGCTGTTTGCTTCCCTGCTGTCTCGTCTGTTTCAGGATGTCTCGAGAATGGCATTAGAGAAAACACTGTTCACACAGGCTCCTTCCTCTTAGCAACATGCATTTAAAATGCACCATTGTTCTTACAGAGCTTTATAGCACATTCATATTTTTATTACTGGGTAATACTCCATTGCATGGGTGCCTCACTGTCTGTTTGGAAAGTTATGAATAAAATGACTACAGACATCTGCAGGAATGACTTCTGTTTTTAGGTCAGCCAGGTAAACACCTCTGAGCATGTATTGTATGACTCTGTCCCTGGAACACCTGAACAAATGTCTACTTATATCAGATAGGAAAGCAACAATAGATCAAAGTACAGATAACCACCAAAGTCCAGATGGAGAACCAATGAGTTTTATTGGGATTACTTACAGGAACATGGGTGAGGGGTATCTTACAAGAGCAGAAAGTTAAAGACAACTGCATCCCCAAAGCCACCTCAGCATGGGGGACAGCTCACAAAAGCTGGGAACCTGGGGCACACGCACAACTGTCAAGCAGCTTAACAGAGTGGAGTGTCCTTGTCAGACAGCCCCACTGGTTTGCGAAAGACTCTCAGCATTCCTTAATTACTAAGCTTGGAGAAGGGGCACCCTTGTACACATGGTCAGTTCTGGGAACTTCCTGGGACTGCTGCGTTTTTTACTTGCTGGATCCTAAGGGATCTTCCTTTAGAACATCCTGAATCTTTTTTTTTAAAATATGTCCTGAAACTCAATATGTAGAGCAGGCTGGCCTGGAGCCCCCAGAGATCCGCCTGTCTCTTCCCCCTGAGTGCTGGGATTAAAGGCGTGCGCCACCAATGCCCGGCAAGCTTCCTGGGTCTTAAGGATCCTTGAGCCTTGAAGAATGTGATTCATAACAGTGTGACTACCTAGTCCTATGTGAGGTTCCAAGTCAGTTCTGCAGAAACAAACAAAACAAAAACAAACAAACAAAAACCCCAAACAAACAAAAAGCCCACTTGTATTCACTAGAGTGAATGATCAACGTCTACTGGCCCACCTGCTATTTTAGCTTTTTAAACAGGAATGTGAGGCTACCCCAGGGTTTGATTGCTTAACTCCCTTGACAGAAAAAAAAAGTTTGCTCACACTTGCTGGCCATCCACATCTAGTGTAGTGTTTGTCCTAATCTTTTTAATTGCCTTTTGGGAAGGGGGGTGGCAAAATGTCTCAGAAGGGAGAGATACTTGAGCACAGCCCTGGTGACCTGAATTTGAGTCCCATCAGGTGGGACTGACTCCTGGGAGTTGGCCTCCTCTGACCTCCACTCAAGTGTGGTGGCATGCATGCACCTGTAACCACACACACACACACACACACACACACACACACACACACACACATGCATGCACCTGTAAACACACATACACACATATGCATGCACCTGTAAACACACACACACACACACACACACACACACACACACAGACTAATGATTGCTTTCCTTTTTCTTTTTCAGAGACAGGGTTTCTCTGTGTAGCCCTGGCTGTCCTGGAACTCACTTTGTACACCAGGCTGGCCTCAAACTCACTGAAATCCTTCTGCCCGTGCCTTCAGATTGCTGAGATTAAAGGCATACACCACCATGCCTGGCTGATTTTTATTTTTAAACTGTCTTTTGCACAGAAGTTTTGTTTGTTTGTTCTCAATGCTGAGGATGGAATCTGGAACTGTAGACGGATCAGTCAAGTGCTCTACGCTGAGCTGTGTTCCCAGCCTGAAGGTTTCTGGTTCGATAGGCCCCAACTTGCTCCTCTTCGCCATGTGCCCCACTTTGGATGCTGTGTCTGTAAACATGCTACTAGGTCTGAGATCACCTGAACTCCTATTCCACATTTCCTATTAAAACTCTTACAGCTTTGCATTTTGCACTTAGACGTTTAGTTCTGTGCTTAGTTTGATTAATTTCTGTGACAGATTTAAACTTTGGACTGAACTGTCTTCCTTTGTGTTTATTCTGGGGTCTGGCTATTCCAGTGGAGTCTGTTGGGAAGGCCATCTTTCCTCTGTTAGATTGCCTGGCTCCTCTGTTAAAACAAAACAACAGTGCATCGACTATATTTGTGTGTCTATTTCTGGGCTCTCTGTCCTGGCTCATCGATCTGTGTGTCTAACTTTGCGTCTTGATTACTGTAGCTTTATAGTCAGCCTTGGAATCGGCTTGTCCCCGTCCTCTCATTTAATTCTCTTCTGGCTTTTTCATCACGGTGTTGGCCACTCTTGTTCCTTTGCCTTTCTCCATAAATTTTATGATCAGTTGGTCGATCCCTAAAACTATTTTACAGGGAATTTGGGGTGACATGAAATCTATAGCCCAAGTTGGGAGAAAGCAGTGCTTAACTATATTGAATCCTTCAATCTATGAATGTGGAATGTCTCTTCCATGTAGATAACAAAATTCCATTCATGTTTTGTATTTTTCTACATGGACTTGCTATACATGTTTTGTTGGATTTATTTTTAAGTATTTTATTTTTGGTGCTGTTATTAATGATATTTAAATATATACACATATGCCCCTGTGTGTGTGTGTGTGTGTGTGTGTGTGTGTGTGTGTGTTTAAAATTTCAATTATTCATTGCCGGCATACAGAAACTAACAGGATTTTCTAGGCCATGGCATCACCTCTGAGCAAGGACAGTTTTACTCCTTCCTTTCTGAAGATACATACTCTGTGTGTTTTTGTTTCCTTGTCCTTGTAAGGACTTCTAGTGCAGACTGGGACATTCACGATGACCCAGACTGTATTTGACTTTTTCTTCATCTCATCCTCACCAATGTAGCTGTAGACTCTTTTCTTTTGCAAACCATTTTGACTAAGTGGAGAAAAAGCTCCCTTGATTCCCAGATTTCTAGGAACTAAGTTTATTTTTCCCTAACTTCTGGGCAATGGATTTTGTCTAATGCACTTTCTATACCAGTTGATACTAGCCTATGTTTTTAATCTTCAGTCTCTTGATGTTACAGCAAGTTACAATGCCACAATGAGAATTTATTCAAAGCACTCAGGGAATAACATAATAAGAGCCCTTTTAATAATAGTGCATGCCCAGTTCTGGCTAATGCCCAAAGAGAAACCAGCCCTGAACAAAGATGCTTTACAGCTTATGTAGGTTTGAGAAATAACACTGTATTTTTATATATGCGTCCATCTGCAAAGATGCTCAACACAGAGACTGCAAGTTTGGTTGGTTTTGGAGAAACATGGAGATTTACATTGTAAAGCTATTGCCACAGTTATCTACTCCCAAACCTCATATTTATTGATTTGATTTCTGCCTCTATAAATGTGCTTTTTGATGGACAAATCTCATAAAGGAAGTTCTCTACGTGTTGTCTTTAGTGTCTAGCCTCCTAGACTAGTTTTTAGTTTAGTGTAATTTCCACCAGATGCATCCATGGGAGGTTCATGACAGTGATTCACTCCTTTCTATGGTGGAGGCATCTTTGATGGACATGCTGTGGTGGTTTGAATAAGAATGGCCTCCATAGGTTGGTCATCAGGGAGTGATGATACTAGACAGGGATTAGGAGGTGTGGCCTTGTTGGAGTAGGTGTGGCTTTTTTAGAGGGCATGTGTTATTGGAGGTGGGCTTTGGGATTTCAGAAGCCTAAATTAGGCCCAGTGGCTCTTTTTCTGCCTGCTGCTTGTGGACCCGGATGTAGAATTCTCAGCTATTCTCCAGCACTATGTCTGTTTGCTTGCCGCCATGCTTCCCCCCATGCCGAGAGTGGACTAACCCTCTGAAACCGTAAGCAGAGCTGCTGGGGTCAAGTTGTGTCTTCATAGCAGTAGAACACTGACTAAGACATACGTCATGCTCATTCTTATGTGGATGGGTACTATGGTAGTTTCTGTCTTTGCAACATTCTATTATGGGGTTTGGTTATGAATCTTTTTGTTCATGTGGATTTCCATTTCTTTCAGGCAGTTTGACAGGCATGGAGAGGCTGAGCCTTATGTTAAGTGTATACTCGACTTTTGAAGAAACTGCCACACCAAGGCAGGAGGTGTAGCTCAGTGGGCAGACTGCTCACCTAGCATGCCCAAGGTCATGGTTTTCATTCCCAGCACCGTACAAACCAGGTGTGGTGGTGCCTGCCTGTAACCCCAGGCATGGCAGAGACAGAAAGACTGGAAGTTCAAGCTCTACTATAGAGTGCAAGGCTAGCTTGGACAGCACTAGACCCTCTCTCAAAACCAAACCAAACCAAACCATTAACAACAGAAAAGAAGCTGCCATGTCATTGTGCCATGCCAACTGGGCCATTTCCATCCTTTGGATGACAGGCCTTGCTTTTCCATACTCTTTACAGCACTTGGCTCTGCGGATTTAAGCTCACACTGCTGCCGTGTCTCACTGTGGTGGCAGCTTACATTGCTAATGTTACTCATGAGCATGTTTCTACAGCTACTTAGCTACTCATGTGTTGTCTTCTGGGTAGCATCTACCCAAGTTTCTGGGACTTTTTGTGTTGTTTCAAATTAACTTTTTTAAAAAATTAAAATATAATTACTTCATCTCTCCCTTTCCAGCTCCTCCCATGTTTCCACTTGCTACCTCTCAAACTCATGCCCTCTTTTTGTTTAATTGTTATCCCACTCCGGCCATTCACTGTTGCTTGGAAGAACATAATTTGAGGGCTGGCCACTTGATATTAGGTAACCAGTCAGGGGATGGCTATTTCTCTGGTTCTCAGCAGTCTGTAGTGGCCTGCAGTTCTTTGTTTAGGAATGCCCTAAGCTTGAGGCTTGTCTTTTTATTTTTCTTAATGCTCCCTGTGAAACAAAATGTGGTTCTTTTTGGAGGGGAAGGAGTTACTAGTTGCTTTTGTAGCTATAGCAAAATACCTAGCAAAAACAACTTAAGAAATTAAGGTGCTCCAGTTTCATTTCTGTTGCAAATTATACCCCGCCCCAACAAATCAACTTAGTGAAGAACGGGGTTGTTTCAGCTCACAAATCCAAGTGACAGTCCATCGCTGTGGGGGAGGCACAGTGGCAGGAGCTTGAGACAGATGGACACATTGCATGCACAGTCAGGAGCAGAGAGAAATACAGATGCAAGTATGCTGCTTGCTTGCACTCAGCCTGATTTTTTCACTGTTATACAGTTCAGAAGCCCCCTGCCTAGGGGATGGTGCCACCCATAGTAGGCTGAGCCTTCCATTATCAGTTAACCTAGTTAAGACAATGCCCACAGGCCAACCCAATGTAGACAATTCCTCATTAAGACTCTCTTCTTGGTCATTCTAGTTTGTGTCAACTAAAGGTAACCGTCACAGAAGGGTTTATTTTGGCTCCAGAGTTGAAGGGTAGAGTCTATCATGATGGAAGGAACAGAAGGCAGCTGGTCACCTTGCACTCATAGTCAGGAGGCAGAGAGAGATGAATGCTGGCGTTCAATTTGCTTTCACCTTATTCCATCTAGAACCCTATCCCGTAGAACAGTGCCACTCACATTCAGGGTGGGTTTTCTGACTTCTCCTCACCTAATCTAGAAACTTCCTCTTGGACATACCCACAGGCTTGTCTCCAAAACAGTTCTAGATCTTGTCAAGTTGACAATCAGTATTAGCCATCACATGGGGTGCTGGTTATTAAACCTGGGCCTTGATGATCTGAGGCAAGCATTCTACTACTGAGCTACAGCCCTGGGCCCTGAACAAAATGTTTTAATTTCAACAGGGTCATTAACGTTTTCTCTTTGGTCATGTATAATGCTTTTAATTGCATTTATGAGAACTCTACCTGGAACAACACCATGAAAATTGACTCCTCTATTTTTTTTCTAGACATTTCATGGTTTCCACTCTTACACGAGTACTGGCTTCATTTGTACATAATGTTTGTGCCCTACCACTGCCATTGCCCTGGATGCACACTTGCTGCAAACCAATTGGCCACAAGCATGCAGCTTGCCTAGACTAGAGTGCTTGAGTTTATTCTACCCTTTGTCTTCGCAGCAACACTGAGCTGTCTTGATTAGTGAGGTTTTATGATACGTTTTAAAATGAGGTCGTATTACCCCCTCCACATTGTTCTTTTTCAAAATTGCTTGTACTTCCACATAAATTTTAGGGTCACTTTATCAATTTCTAAATAAAACAAAACCAACCTTTCTAGGCTATTGTTGGGGCTACAGTAAACATGCAGATCAGTTGGAGAGAGCTATGCTGACTATGAAGTGTGTCTCTATGCCTGTGTATTTGGGTCTTCTTCAAGTTGAGTCCACCAAAACTGGAGTTTTTAGCGTCTAAGTCTTTCCCTTTTTGCTGGTTTATTGCTGTGTGTTTTCTTGCACGTAGTGCATTTGTGAGCAGCTGTGTAGTGGTGTCTTGCTTTAGATCTCGGAAGTGTGGGCCAATGTTGTGGCTGTTCTCTTCCTTAGGTTTCTGTTCCCTCAGAACAGCTTTGTCTCAGACCAGAAGAACTAGGGAGCTAGGAGGCCCAAGGCAGGCACATCTTGCCCTGAACCTGTCTCTCTCCTCATCCTTTGCCTTCTCTCAGGAAGAAGGAACCTGGAGTGCGGGGGGTAAGGTGGGGACAGATGAGAGACCCAGCTGCCGTGAAAGCCCAGGGTAAATTTCAGATGTGTGTTGATTGGAGCCCAGTTAGACCGGTGTATCCAGATGAATAAGCAGGGCTGTCAGGGCAGGGGCTTCAGACAGGTGGGATTCAGATTCATGTGTAGATGTCTAGATGGCAAGCAGAAGCACAGCATGACCGTCTGCAGGATGCAAAGGACTCAGACACAGGCCGAGGCTCAGGGGTCACATTGTGACCTCAGTGCTCCTGGCAGGGGGTGGATTGACTATGGAGTAGGGTGGTGTTTGAGACACAGCAGCACAAGCACAGTTCTAACAAGTTCACCCTCAGGTGTCCACCATGTACCAGGCATGAGGTGAGGCAGCCAGATGGAGACCAGAAAAGCAAAGGCTCGGATGGAACTAAATACTGGGTGTGGTAACTGCAGTGACCATTTAACGAGTGCCTGCTGCCTGCTTTGCTCAATGCTGTGCCTTACTACAGTACAGTGAAAAGGAAGGCTTTAAGATAAGGTGAAGTGATTGGCAGGTAGGTGTTCTGCTTTCCTGGTGTGACACCAGTGGCCAGGCTGACTTTGGAACATGGGGAGTCTCTGGAAGTTGGAAACCAGCTTGTTCACCTGGGAGAATTTCTCTTCTAGTTGACACCACACATCACTATTCATGGCATAAGACTCACATCCTCATGCAGGGTGACAGAGAAACACTGTAATCTTGACAAAAATCAAAATAATGTTGTGTCGAGTGACTGGGAAGAGGTGGTTAGTACAGGGGCTTCTGAACAAGACCATCAATGTAGCTGATGGGTCACCTGCATGGAGACTTGTGGCATCCTGTCAGGACGGTGCAATCACACCTTCACTGTAGTTATCTGGTCTATTCTTCTTTCGTTATCACTGAATCTCAGAAAAACGTACCGACTTCTATTACATAAACATTGGGTTTGATCTCTCCATGAGGCTTGGTGATAAGGCTGGAGAATGCCCTGCAGTAAGAGAGATGAGGTTCCCAGTCACTTGCCCTGGACTCTTGTGATGTGGACCACAGCAGCTCTTAGCTGTTATCCCCATCTGTGGTTCACAATTTTCCATCCTTTGCCTTGCTTGCCCTGGAGATTCATGGGTTCCAGGGATGTGGGGTGGGGAAGCTGGTGTTTTTCTTCAAGCACAGCAACCACAGTCATTGAAAGAGCAACTGGGGATGCTTGCCAAACTGCATCACACAGGGCTGTTGACTGTTGCCATCTCTTTATAGAAAGAGGAGGGTCCTGGATCATTCCCTGAGTATTCAGCCACTGATACCAGCCCATTGTATGAATTCTGTCCTAATTACATGGGTCTCAAGAAGGGGTAGTCTGGGGAAGACTAGGGGAAAGAGGTTCCATCTATGAACCTCTTTGAGGGACGAGTGAATAATTGACAGTGTCATTCTGTAATCCACGTGACAATGGAAGAACAAATAAGTTCTTTCTGCTGTCAGGGGATCCTTGGTTCTCATATGGCAGTCTAAGCAGGTGGCAGAGCTGAGGTCATTGTGTCTTTCTGAATACTTAGGAGAGTCTGTCACGTGACGGAGGTTGTGAAGTTATTGTCACCACCTCTTGGCTGTCTAAGACCCCTTTGCTCCAGGGCACTTGCTTTGGTTGGCCATTTATCACCATCTGCCACCCACAAAGACTTGATTAATTGTGACCCTACTGAGTGCTGTGCATGACCAGATTCCCACTTCCTGTTACAAAGAACATCTCCCTGGGTTCCAATCCAAGGCTGTGACAGATTAGTGTCAAGAGTCTGTCCCCTGGGGTCTCCCTAGGGTCAACTCTGTACAGGCAGAAGCTGGAAACCACTTGGAGGTTTAAGCATGAAAGTTTTAATTTGAAGTGACGAACTGTTAAACTAATTAAGGACCTGGATGTTGAAGGGTTCAGAGGTCAAATACAGCAGGCTTGTGACCACTAAGGCTGAGAGGATGAATGGAGAAGAAGCAAAATCTTCCAGAGATGACAAAGACCCAGAGCCCAATTATAGGGTGTCTTTGGGAAGGTGTGGTCATCCCAGGGACACACCTCCCACCAATGGCCAGGAGGCTGCTGCAAGGGTCTTGTGGAGACAACTCGGGGGACTGTGGAACTAAGTGGAAAAGCCTATGCTGAAGATCAGTTCTGAATCCTGAATCTGCTTCTGGACTCTTGCCCTTTCCTTCCTGCCTCCACCATTGACAATGTCTGCCACCAAGCTGCTGGTGAAGGGAGCATGGTGACAAAACCAGGTTTTCATAGCTCAGAGCAGAGACAGGCAGATGGAGAGCGGAGTGGCGATAGACAGATCCCTGCAGCGTGGAAGAGGACCCTGGTGCTGGATAAATGCTCTCAGACATCGTGGTCTCAGGAAGCCCTGGAGGCTTCTGGGCGCTGCCCTTCCATGGATGAGTCTTCCCAGCTCAAGGACCTCACCCTTTGAGTACCAGTTTCTCCATGTGCAAAGGGTGGCTCTGGTCCTAGTATGAGAGGTTGGGGAAGGGTGGGAGGAGTGAGTCATGATTGCTAAGCTGTGGCACCGGAAGTGGACAGGGGGTGACAATTAGATGAGTGTGGGAATCACTTGGTGCTTCTGTTGTCTCCTGGCTTTGTGTCTACATCATTGATGACCTCTCACCGCCCACATCAGTTCCATAAGTGATTGCGACCTTTGTATTTATCAGGATGCCTAGGATCCAAATTAAAGCTACAACTCAAAGTGACTTGTATAGTAACAACATTCATCACTGCACGTGAGGAGAATCCATGGTGGCTGAAGCTTCAGGGTTGGTCGATCGTGCACCTAAAGGACCTTGGGAGAATTAAAAAAGGATCCTGGCTAGGTGTCACCAGGAGCTGAGAGAAGGAAAGTGAGAAGATGCTAAAACACCTACACTACTGAACACTCTAGGCAGCTTCTATGAGCCTCGGTTTCCTTGACTGCACTACTGAGGCTGAGGGAGATGGTAATGAAGTCCTGTATATGGCGCCTGGCAACAGCAAGCAATAAGTGACCCTTTTGACTGTCAGTGACACATAGAAGCTATCAAAGCAGCTTGAAGATAGAGGGCTTTATGGTCCAGTGAGCTGACTAGGGTTATGGTCAGTGCCCTGAGTCCAGGGTACAGGAGCCATGCCCAGGAAAGGCCAGGAGGGATGTGCTGTTGCCAGCAACTGATCAACACTGCAGGGGATGTGTGCCTGGCTGAGGGTCTTGGAGGACGCATTAATGAAGGGTGCAAACTCTGTGTCTGCAGCTACTAAGTTCAAGTGAGGCTTGTGCTCTGGGCCTTGCACAGTCACAGGGTTATGGGAATGGCTTTGTGGGGGCTGGGGAGATGGCCCAGTCAGCAATGCGCTGAATTTGATCCTCTAAACCCAAATTAAAAAGCCAGATATGAGCCAGGCGGTGGTGGCACACGCCTTTAATCCCAGCACTCAGGAGGCAGAGGCAGGTGGATCTCTGTGAGTTTGAGGCCAGCCTGACATCCAGGGCTACACAGAGAAACCCTGTCACAAAACAAAAACAGACAAACAAAAAAGGAAGCCAGGTGTGGTGCTTGTGAGGGTGGGGGATGGAAACGGGAGGATCTCAGAGGCTCGCTGGCTAACCAGCCCAGCTGAACTGAACTTCAAGGCAATAGGAGACTCTCTTTCAAATAACAAGGTATATGATATGGTACCAGAAGAATGACATCTGAGGTTCACCACAAGCCTCCATGCGTGCCCACACACACCCATACACAAGAACATACCCCCTGCATCACACACAAGCAGCTTTTCTGGATACACAGAGATCTTGTCTGATAGCCAGTGGCTCCTGCCACTGGGCATGGTTGGTCAGAAAGCTCTGAATCATAAGTTCCTTTCTCTTTGCTCAACCAGGCCTGGTGCCCCTCTCTGGGTGGAGGTTGGGCAGGGCCTAGTCCTGGACAATGTCCTGAAAATCAGCTACTTAGCTACTGCTGAAGCTCATGCTTACCTGTCTGGGCTATGCAACCTCTCTGACGACCCCCCCCCCCCGTCTTTCTTTATACCACTCAGGTACTTCTGCTGGGCCTTCTAGGAGCTGGCACCAGAGAGGGGACCCTGTGGGCACTTGGTTAAGCACTATGGGCTTGTCTTAGTGAATTCCTAGTAAACGTCACTTCCCTTACAAACGAGTAACTGATCCCCATGACTAGAAAGGGGAAGATAATAATGGAGCTGTGGTGGGAGGGCCCTGTGTTCGAATTTCTGCCCTGTTTGGCATCCTGAAACTCAGACACACTGAATGCAAACTGTGTTGACAAACATCTCCAGAGAAGATGTGAGTCAGGGAGGCTGCAAAATGCAGTCCATGCACACAGTGGTTACTGGGTAAATGCTGGCATACAGTAAGTTCTGGCTAATAGATGCTGGCATAAAATAAGTTCTGGGTAAATTCCGGGTAAATGCTGCCCGAAGCTGTTCTCATTGTCGGAAGTGGCCAGCATCAGCATTAGTGTAAGCAGCAGAGAAACTGTAGCCAGATGGCCTGCGTCCAAGTGAATCTTAGCTCACAAGCTAGGTGACAGCAGGCAAGTGGTTTGACCAACCCAAGGATCAGTTTTCTCACATGTCAAACAGGTACACAGACTGCTTAGCACAGTGCTCAACCCATGGACTCAAGGACACACCCAGAGCATGGCAGCAGGCACTGGGCCTCCAACAGATACAGACGTCCAGGAGCTGAGGATAGGCCTAGGAACCTGTGTCTTCAGAAAGCTGCTCAGGGTAGTGTGGCGAAAGGCTCTGATCACAGGGTTTGGGAACCCCTGCACCAGGGTGCACAGGCGAGAGATACAGAGCTTCTGGCTGCAGGGGTGAGCCCCTCTTGGGGCTCCGGGCTGAGAATGACTAAGCTGCATCTTTGAACCAGGAAGTCTTGGGTCAAGTCCTGCCTCTGTCACCTTCCCTTTGTGTGACCTAAGCATGGTCCTTATCCTTCTGGCTCCAGTGTCCTCATCTGCATGAGGACAGTCTCCTGTGAGACATGCACACAGATTCCAACAGAGCTGGAAAGGAAAGGCTGGCCCTGCCACTGTGCCCAAGCCACCCGAGTGCTGGTGACGCTGAGGCAAGCACTCCTGGGTCTCACCTGGCTGGTCCTCAGCACAGGTCACTAGCTATTTCCCGTGTCCGCCCACTGTCCCTCAGTCCCATGTGAGTCCCTCTCCCATGAAGGCCTCTCTGTCTTTCCTCCTTTGGTCCTGGCAGGGAGGCAGATAACTGAGGCCCTGGAGGAGGGAGGAAACACAGGAGTTCCGAGTTCTTCAATGAAGTCCCCAGGGCCAAGCTTCAAGCTGGTGACCAGCAGGGCCTCTGGCTCTTTCCAGGACCCCCACTTTCAGCATGAAGCCTTCTTCTTCCAGGTCACGCTTCAGAGTGGCAGCACAACCGGTGGCATCCCTCCTGGGGGCTCGATGCTCTCATCCCTGTCTTTCAATTAGCACCGGGGCTGTTTCCATTAAGAGAGGGTCTTTCAGAAGTGACATAAAACACAGCTTGAAAGGAAATGCCGTTTCCATTCCTCCTGCTTTACCTTCATCATACATTTCCATTTCAACGGCTTCTCTTTTCTTTTTTTGCTCTCACGTTTTAAGCTCAAAGCACACGAGAGCCCTAGAAATGCCCCCTTGGCGCCATAGTCTTCCTCAGCACCTTCCAGCTTCCCTGGGGTCTGGTCTTAGGAGAAACGGTCTGGTGAGCCTGGATCCCTATGGACACTGCCCACATGCACTTCCTGCTTCCGCAAAAGTGACTCTGTGTGAGCGCTCCTGCTCAGGCACAGTCATGTTCCGACATTAGGGTGTTCCGGCTCCCAGAGTGGGGCTGGACTGGAAACCGAGACACCAGGAGGAGGCTAGCTCAAAGGACCAGGAAGGAAGAAGGCACGGAGCAGAAGGGAGTGACTTCAAAGGGCCAGGGCTTGTTGTAGATACAAAAGAGAAGAGGAGGTACAGGAGGAAGAGGACATGGAGGGGGAGGGGAGGGCAGGTGGTGGTCAGCAGCTTTTAGAGTCACTCAGGAATTTTTGTCCCCAAGTCCAACTGACTGATTTCAAGGGAAGGTGGAGAGGGGCAAGTTTTGGCTCAGGGTGGTGGAGACATTGTTGACGGAGCATATGAGTATAAAGAGCAGTGGCTCTGTCAGTCCTTGGCCTCAGTTTCCCGAGTTAAAGTCATGGGAGCGGAGCTGCGTACCTTTATGTCAATTGACACGAGCTAAAGCCATCGGCGAGGAGGGAACCCCAATGGGGAAGATGCCTCCAGAAGATCAGGCTGCTGCAAGCCCATAGAGCTTTTTCTTAGTGATCGATGGGCAGGGCCCAGCCCATAGAGGGTGGTGCCATTTCTGGGCTGTGGCTCCTGAGTCCTATAAGAAAGCTGGGTGAACAAGCCATGAGGAGCAAGCCAGCAAGGAGCTCCCCTCCATGGCCTCTGCATCAGTTCCTGCCTCCAGGTTCCTGCACTGCTTGAGTTCCTGACTTCCTTCGATGATAAACTGTGATAGGGAAGTGTAAGCCAAGTAAACCCTTCCCGCCCCAGCTTGCTCTGGTCTTGGTGTTTCATCACAGCAATAACGGAAATAGGTAATCAACCAATAGACTGATTAGTCAAAGGGAACAGCTGGGGCAAATGTCAAGGCAGGCCGTCCAGGGAGGGGGCAGTTTAGCTTGCTATGTGTCTCCTCCCTGAGCTGTGGTAATGTTGTCTCTCATGTTCACTACTGTGACCTTAGACCCCACAGGCATCCGGGTGTTTAGTGGGCATCCAGTACACTTGTGTAAGTCAGTGGGGGAAATGAGCAGACCAGTGAAGGCCTGTGGAGGCCAGCTACAACCAGCATTCCTGGATCCGGTTTCTTTCAGCCAAATACTCAGTCCAAAATGCACAGGACACAGGCTGTGTGTGCCCTCAACACTTGCTAGACACCACCCCGCACCACCCCGGTTTCCCTGGCCTCTGTCCTTCCTGTTTGGAGATGGCTGCTGTGTGGGAGGGTGGTGGGCAGATGGGCACTTTCTCTTTGCCCAACAGAGCCGCTGTGGGATGTCCCCGTGGACATATTTTCCTGGGCCAGGTGAGAGTGTGGAGCTCAACTGCTGTTTTCTTAGAGGGCAAGAAGGCCTGGGAAACGACACAGCCCAGGTGCACAGCATTAGCAGGCTGCTACGCCACCACTTGTGAAGCAGTTGGAGTCAGATGAATAGATAGCTCCCATTTCCATCTCTGCCGGGGCCTGCCCTGCCCAGTCAGGCATTTCCTGGCCTCTGGTCTGGACATGCTCTGGTCCTGCTGATACCATGTGCTCAGTTCTGACCCTGCCAGCTCTGCTTAGAAGCAGTTTTAGGGTTTCTGCTGAAGGAAGCCATGAGCTTGGGAAAGGAGATTGACCTTCACTTTGGGCTACAAAGCAGTCCTGCAGAGGCCCGGGCAGTAGACTGGCAAGCTGGATGACACTGCTCCAAACCTTTGTCCGGCCATGGCTCTGAATGAGAACACTTCTGAAAACGGCCACTGGCTCAAGCCTGGACTGCCCCCGGAGGTGAACCAACACATCTTCCAGCTCTGCTCCCATCCCACAGACCCAACACATCTCCTGTCACATTTACCTGTTGTGTCGTTTGTACACAGGGAGTCCTGACCCCCAAGGGTCAGGTCAGTCCAGCATCCTTCCCTGTCCCTCAGCTCTGGCCATATGTGTCTGCCTCCAGACAGTGGCTCCTCACGGGCAAGAGTGGCTGACGCCTCATTTTTCTTTTTGCATTCGTGAATCTCGTGAGTCTTGGAGGCAGCATGGGGGATAAGGAGGGAGCTCAAGTCAGAGTCATGTGGGTCATTCCTGCTCCACTCCTGAGGGAACAGGCTTGGATGGAGTTTCTGAGCCCTAGTTCATCTAAGCGGCAGGTGCAGATGGGACTCTCACATGACTTGATTCTGATAATTCCTCCCATTGCATGGTAGATGTCTAATAATTGCTGGCTGGCATAGTCAGAGCTATACTGATATGCAGGATTTTCCCCTTTCGTGTCACCTCCAATGGGTCAGGCATAAGCCTTGGGGAAATCTTATCCATCAGCCTGGCTTTGGGAAAGAGAATTGGACAATACTCTAATTCCAAAGAGTAAATTTCACAGGGTTGGGAAAGATTTGGAGGTTCTGAAAATAAATACCAGCATGGAAGCAGGGAGGGAGAGAGGGGAAGGAGGGGTGAGGGAGGGAAGGGAGGAGGACAAGAGAGGTGGGGCTCTTTCCTTCCAGCCTATCCTGGGTTTCACTTATGGGACCCCCACAAAGGAAGAGAGAACATGACACCCTTCCCTATGTATAGCACAGGATGGGAGCTCAGCAGGGGTAGGGTGACAAAGGGACAGCCTGCGTCTCAGGACTGGCTGGCTGTGTGGCTTTGTTTTCCCTTCAAAAATGTTGCTGGAAAAATTCTATGACTGTCTCCACTTGGATTTCACCTCTGCAAGGAGGCCTTTCTTGGGACTCAGGACAAAATGATTGGCCTTCTCCTCCCTCTGGGAAACATCGGTGGCAAATGGCTGCTCCTTTAATATCTGCGAAGTGTTACATCCAGAACAGCATAGCCCCTACCCAAGGCCACCCAACCGCTCACTCACCCCCTTGGCTCACAGAGTAGCTGGAGCTTGTTGGTTCCACTCTGTCAGGGGGTGGATGTGGCTGCTGGAGACTTCTAGCTTCACCAGTGACACTGCCAGCTAGAGTGGTCCTCTCATGGCCACATCCCTAGGGAGTCTGCCTGGCATAAGGTAGGCATCAATTCTCATGGAAAAATGAAGGAATAAACTGAAAGCTTCTAAGTGTGTATGTGTGTGTGTGCAGCACACGTGTGTGTATATGTGTGTATATGAATGTGTGTGCTGTGTGGTGTGTGTGTATATATGTGTGTGTTACAGAAAACCTATAAGTAAAATATTCAGAAGGAATTCTTTGGGTGCTGAGATTAGAGGAAATTCCAGTTACAGTCTGAAGCAGAGTTTCTCAACCTATGTGTTCCAACCCTTTTGAGGGTCAAAGAACCCTTTCACAGGGTCACCTAAGACCATCAACACATCAGATATTCACATTACGATTCATAACAGTAGCAAATTTGTAGTTATGAAGTAGCAACAAAGTAATTTTCTTGTTGAGGGTCACCACAGCATGAAGAACTGTATTTAAGGGTCTCAGCATTGGGAGGGTTGAGAACCACCACTCTAAAGTGTCTTTCAGAGGGCGTTACAGAGATTCCCACCATGTAATGATCCCTCTGTCTGCTTCCAAGTGATCTGCTGAAAATGAAGATCCACTATGTTGTGTTTCAGCTTACACCCCAAATCCCAGATGAGGCAGAAAGGAGCCTGGATGAGCATGGAAGAGCACGGGGCTCCAGTCCTGGCCACCTCTTCCCAGCAGCATTCCTTGATTGCCACCTTCTCCTGGTCTGTATGAACTCATCTCTATGCTCCAGTTCTGTGTTGTGTCTGTGTTATGTTGACTGGTAATTTGTCACTCCTGCCTCCTCCTCTCTGCTGGGGCTGGATATGGTGGCTCCTGTCTAGAACCCCAGTATAGTGGAGGCTGAGGCAGGAGGACCGTAAATGTGAGGTCACCTTGTGCTGCATGCCAAGTTGTGGTGATATCTTGTTTGTACAAATAAAACCTATCTGAAGGTCAGAGAATGGAGCTTGCCACTAGCTAACCATAGGGGTCTGGAGGTCTGTACAGACAGACAGGAAGTGAGTTAGCTGGGTGGAAACTGGATATAAGCACAAAGAAACAGGAACTAGCTCTCTTGTCTGCTGAGCATGCTAAGGATGTAAAGTATGGCGGTGATTTACTCTTCTCTGACCTCTCAGCATTTTCTTCTATATCCGACTCTGGGTTTTTATTATTTAGGTCAATTAAGAACTCCTTTTATACCAAGTTCTAGACCAGCCTGGCTGCATAATGAGATCCTGTCACAATCAATCAGTAGGAAAATAAAGAAAAAGAAAGCTGTGGTCTAACAGGTTGAGAGAACGTTACTGAATGAAGAGAGAGTAAAGGCATGATTTGAACCCAGTGCTGCAGGCTCAGCCCCTGTGGCCCTTTCCGTGGAAGGAGAGTATGATCTTGGACATGAGGGCAGATGGGCTGGGCCAGTTAGGGAGGCATATCAGGTCTTGGCAATGCACTGTGACACTTCTGCTCCCCCCAGGGGAAACCCAGAGCTGGCTCTCTTTGTGGCACAGTAGGTGCTGGGTTGTTTTAGCTTTAACTGTCACTGTGACACAACCTAACATCACCAGGGGAGGAAGTCACAAATAAGGGCTTGTCCAGACCAGACTGGCCTATGGGCGTGTTTGTGGGGGGTTGCCCTGATGGCTGACTGAGATAGGAGGGTCCAGCACACTGTGGGCGGCACCATGAGGGTCCAGCACACTGTGGGCGGCACCATCCCCTGGGCAGATGGCCTGAGATCTGTGAGAAAGCTAACTGAGCAGGAGCCTGTGAGCCAGAGAATGAGCCAGTAAGCAGCTCCCTCTATGGTTTACGCTTCAATTTCCTGCTTGAATTCTTGCTCTGACATCCCTCAGTGATGGACAGTGACCTGGAAGTGCTGGACGGTGACCTGGAAGTATAAGACAAATACGCCTTTGCTCATGGTGTTTGTCAGAGCACCAGGAGGAAAAGCAGGGCACAACTGTAAAGCCAAGCAAACGGGTCACTGCTGAGACAGGCAGGGCTACGTCGGCTGTGATGCCACTATGTTAAGTGGCTCCGTCCTGCTTTGGAGTGATGACACAGATAGATAGTGGCAGTGATGTCAGCAGCTATTTGTAGAGCAGACACCAAGTTGGCCTTTAGGGACAAGAGTACCTATTCCACATGGCTTGGGGTGGATAGAGCACTTACCACACAAGTGTAAGGGCGTGAGTTCGAATGCCCAGCACCCCTGTATAAAACAGCACCCCTGTAAAAGCTGGTATTGCATGGCAGCTCACCTGTAATCCCAGTGCTTTGGAGGCTGAAAGGGAATTCCTGGGGCAAGCTGGATATACAAGCTGATTCCTGTGGAACAGAAGACCTGCCTCCCTACATTGAGATTGAGCACACCTGACATGAAGCTGTGGTACCCACCTGCATGCTCTCACATATGTGCAAACACCCACACATGCACACCCATGGACATGCATGGTACACCACACACACACTTACAAAAAGCAGGATTAAAACAACAGTAACTTCTTTATACTTCGTGTTCCTTCCCCTTCTCCTGGTTCTATGGTATTTTCCTTTTTCTCTCAGAACCTTTCATGGTCTGCATGAGAAGCAGTGAGTTGTCCCTTTGAGTAAAAGCAAGCTGGGGTTTCTCTGTGAGGGATGCACGTCTGATAGACTAAGAAAGCGACATGAATTTTATCTTCTGCGTTTGCTGCTGTGAGTTGGAACCAGGAAGTTCTCTGAAGCTCATTTTCGGGGATCCCTGCCCCACAGCCTGTCAGCTCCAGCTCTGCTTAGCACACACACTGGCTGGTGGGAGCCTCTTCATCGTCTGCCTCTGCTGCTGGCTTTCATGTGCTGATAACATGGCTTTAATACATTTATAAACATTTGGGGATCTTCTCAGTTATTTATTCTCATTTACGTTTAGGAAAAAATAAATTGTCTCTGCACTCTAATAAAATCGCTGTTCCATGGCCTTGCACACGCTAAGTGGATGTGAGCGAGAGGCTGGAGTTGCTGGTGTTGAAAATTGACACGCTATTTCTGGTACTGGCTGGCCAGGGACCTTGCTGTGCAGCTTGGGGACAGTTGTTTCCCCTCTCTGGGCCTCAGGGGTGTCCAGCCTGCAGCCTACAGTCTGCAAGCAGTCAAGGATAGCTATGAATGTGGTACAGAAAAACCACGAACTCACTTACAACATTACGAGGGTTTTGTGTGCAGTGTGTGTGTGTGTGTGTGTGTGTGTGTGTGTGTGTGTGTGTGTGTGTGTAGATGACAATAGTATGGCCCAATGTCAAAAGGTTAGCTATGCCTGTACGTGTCTCATATTCACAGTCACAGTGTTGCAAGAGAGTGAGGTTCTGGACAACAGGGGAAGAGGACATCAGTTATTAAGCATGTAAGCACCCATCACATGCCTGGCACAAGGCTGAGGCCCAGGGAGGCAGACATCCCTTAACACAAAGAGTATATGTTTTGGAGCAGGCAAAGTCCCAAAGTTGCTGAGCCCCGAAGCTCAGTATAGGCAGGGATTCCTTTTCACTTTGTTCTCTGCTGTTAGCAACTCCAAGGATGATATGAGCTCCCTGGAAATGGGGCAAGGGTGCATCCAGTGGGGTACCATCTTTCTTTAGGTGTTTTTGGCCTGCCAGGAGGCCAGCCATGCTAGGGAAACTTGGGCAGGCTCAAGACCTCGGGATGCACCAAGCATACAGCAAGGGCCTGGTCCCAGAGACAGATAGATGGAACAGCTGCTTTCCAGAGGCTCCCGCCCCAGATCAATGTGGCCATCGTTTCCTTCCCTATGTCCTTTCTGGAATCACCAGCCATCACTTTGGCTATGCCAGCCTGGTACTTGCTCAGCAAACATCTAAGGTGGACTCTACCTTGGAGTGGACCTTGTTTCTCTAGCCCTGGACTGAACCCTGGGCTGGGTTCAGATAGGCTGAATCGCAGGAATGTGTAAACCAGATTGTGACAGTTCCCTGTCTGCATAGGAAGGACTGAGTGACATTAGCAGTACTTTTAGGGATGGGAAATTAATGCCATAAGGAGGGCTTTCTGGAAATCCAGGGACTCCAGGCTATAGAAGCAGGACGGGAAACTATTCTGTGGGACAACCACGTGGGGAAGGAGCAGAGGCTGTGTGCAGCAGGGGTGGGGGTGGGGAGGCCAACTATGAGTGGATACTGGAGGTGGCAGGGTGAGGACTTGGTTGGGGCCTGACTGTGTGTCTGTGAAAGACACAACTGGACAAGGAAGGACTCAGGAGTCAGAGAGCCTGTGGAAGACCTCATGCAGTTCCTCCTCAGGATGGCTTGAACCCTGGCTCATTCTTCTGGGCCATCATGGGACACATTAGAGTCTCTCCTGTGGCAGGCAGAGGCAGCTGTGCCCGGGCTTTGTCTCTGGTCCCCACATCTCCTTACTTTAATGTCTAACTGTCCTCTGCAATGCTATACTCCACAGGGGCTCCCGGGGCAAGAAGAATGGCGCAGACTTAATCACTTGCTGTTTTACAAAACCACTGTGTGTGATCTTTCTCAGTATCAGGTCCTCTTTGGGACCCCATCTGTGATTACCTTTCTAATACCCCCCATTTCACAGGCAGGGAAACTAAGGCACATTGTTACATGCCAAGAAAACGGAACCCTGTAACTGTGGCCTGACCCTTGGGGAGCTGTGTCCCTCTAAGCTGTGTGCTGTCACTGGGGCCTCTTCTGAATACTCTGTTATGCTCCGTTCTCCTCTGCATTGCCATCCCAGTTTGTTAAAGCAAAGTAAATATTTAAGGAGCTTGGCCCTAGCCTCCCTGAGCTTGGGGGATGGTGTCTATTCAGCTGTGACTTCACATATTATCCCTCTGCTAAAGGAGCTAATTATCCTCCGAGATGCAGGCCTGGTACCTCTCCTATAACCCAACTGAAAGCCTCTGAGAGGCAAACTAATTATCTCCAGGATGATATGCCTCAGAGAGGCCTAGGAACCTGTCTAAGGTCACACAGCCGGGACCAAGACACCTGACTCCAGAGTCCTTGTGCTGAGCCTCTAGAGGGGAGCACTCTAATCTAGTCTCCCTTCCATAAAGGTGCCGTGAGCAGAGGGAACAAGCTCGTCTTGGCTCCTGGTGCTCAGGACCTGAACCCACAGCCCTGAGTCACCCTCACCCACTGGGAGGAAGGCTAAGATCCAGGGATGTGCAGACTCTACCTGGTAGGGTCTCTGCGATCAAGGGTGTGGCTTCCACTCGCCAGACCCGTGGACTTGGCCTACTTTGTTTTGAGGACTGTATCTCTGGACAGTCTCTGCTGAGGGGGCAGACGTGGGAATAGTCTGGGGGTCAAGACAATTCTATTGAGCCTCCTCTGTGGCCAGACCCAGGACTCCCCCACCCAGGTTTGACCACTCTTCCCTATATTCATGTTCACACTCAGCCACAGGGTCCAGCTGGCACTAGTTGGTACCCTCTAAATTTGGGCTTTGGCACACAGGGATCATTGGAATTCAATAGAAGAGGAAGAAATGAGCCCTCAGAAGCCTGTGGACACCAGAAATGGAGGCCCAGATGTTAAGTGAAGCTTTTTCTTTGCTAGCTGCTTTGGTATATCCCCCGCCAGTCGCCTGGGCTCTGCCGCGCCAGCCTAGTTCTAGATCCGCATGAGTCCCAAATAAACACACAGGAGGCTATATTAATTATGAAGCTGTTGGCCTTGTTCGTCTCTTACTGGCTAGCTCTGCCTTAAGTAATTACCCCATAATTGTTAATCTAAGTATGTCTCTTACCGGAGAATAGTTCCAGGCTTCCTACCCCCAATGGCGTTACATGTTGACTCCTTGTCTTTCTCCTTCCCAGAGTTCTCCTGGACTCCTAGTCCCTCCTATCTAGGTTTCCTATAGGCTCAACAGTACTTTATTGACAAATGCACAGGACTTCCCCCAACATCTCCTCTTTTCTGTTTAAACAAAAAGAAAGGTCTTAACTTTGACATAGTCAAATCATATATAACAGAACAGTTATCAAATAAGAATACAGTTGTAATATTTTGTCTATCAACATTTAGCAAGATTTAAAGAAAATATCATCCATCCCATCCTTGTGAGTACAAAGTCCTATATGTAGCTTTTCTTTTATCATAACTAAGGAAAACTATAATTATAACTATCTGTCTTCAACTCCATCAAAGACCACAGAAGGATAATATATAAACACTAGGATTGACAGAGACATCTTGCTATCTGGACAGTCACCCAAAGTTCCTCTGTATTGTCTGGGCATCCATCTTCAGCCCATAGGCCACAATGTGTCTGGAACACTTCTCAGCAAAGCAGGAAATTTCAAACTGTCCATCTGCGTTGGCAGTCTGTCAGTCATTTTTCTTTGTCCTGCAGAAAGTCTTGTAGACTCTTCATCAAGCAGGAACCCTGTAAGACTGAGTTCAGTAGTCACTTTCCTGTGGGTCCTGCATGTCCAGATGATACAACAACAGTCAAACAATCTAGGCAAGAGCAGTTTCTTGCCCAAATGGCTAATCTTGCCATGTTGAAAGCAAACTCCATAACAAGTTTCTTCGATGCCCATCTTCCTCTCAGACGTAATTGGTGCTGCCAGGAGCAGACATTTCTCATTGTCAAGAAAAGCCCTAAACCATTTTAAATGCCATTTTCTGAAGGTCTTTGAGAGGTTTGAAGACTGTTTATCTATCTCAAATATTTTCTGTATATCTAGAAAACCTAACTTACCTAACTATAAATTCTGACTATTATAAGTAACTATCTATAATCTGTATTTAATTACGCATTACATTTTAAAAGATCAGTATAAGCACAATACTTAATCAAGAGGAGAAATATACATATCACAAAATTGACCTTAAATTTGTATCAATAAATGAAAAACAATACCCATACCATAATTCCCCTTTTTACCATTAAAAGAAGATTGGCTGTGATCACTAGCCAATTATAAACAATCCCATTTAAATGAAAACAAAGTTTTATAAACAAGATGGGAATTGGGACATCGCTCATTCCAAACTGCTTCCTGCTGGAAGGGGGCGCTGTTTATACCATGGGGATCATGACAAAACTCAGAAACCTGTATAAGTCCGTATTTTCGGGGTCTGTAAAGCTGTATCATCTTAGCTGTCTCAGTCGTTGAAACACCTGGTCCACTGCTTCCGGGGGTCTTGGTTCGTGAAACCACAGAAACATGGAAGGAATTCTCAGCTTTTCATTTTCTGTAGAAACATAAATAAAAACTCCTTTTCCGAGTAACATATCCTTATGCTTAAATTTTGAAGTCAAGGCATTTTCAAAAGATAGAAGTTGGATTAATTCAGCAGCATTTATAATCAAGTGTACTTTAGCAGCTGTTCCTTCCTTAGCAATCAAAAAACTGAAAAACATAATAGCGTACAGTATCCAGACTCTCTGTGTATTTTCCATCTTTACGTGGCTTATTTATTTATTTATTATTACTTTATTTATTTTACTTTTATTTATTTTTCTTTGAGACAGGATTTCTCTTTGGAAATCTGCCTGCCTCTGCCTCTGCCTCTGGAGTAAATCCTACCAGCGTGCGCCACCACAACGCCGGCTTTTGTATTTATTTACCACTTTGCCATTTCATTTTCTCTCTCAATCTCACGTATATTTTTAAACACACTGAAAACCTTTAGAGGTTTTGTCCATCCAAGTCCGACTTTACTGTAAATCTTTATGTTTTTCTGGCCACGTGTTAAAACCGCGGCTGTTTTAAACTGCCGTTTTTTTTTGTTTTTGTTTTTCAAGATGGCGAGCGTAAGCGTGATTCCAGCTTACTGTCTCAGTCCATGCTGACATCCAGCAAAAACTGCCACTTCCAGCTGTACATACACACCTATCAATTGTTAGCAGAGTCTCTTAAGACAACCTTTTTTTTTTTCTTTTTATGCCGAGTCAGGAAGACTCCGGTAAGCGAGCCACGTGAATCTCGGCTTGTCGATAGCAAAACAGAGCACACCTGAGAAAATGCTGCTACCAAAATCTGTGCTTCTCTCCGTTCTTCTGTTTCTAAAATTTCTTTAAAGTTTTTGTTATTCTACGTGGAAATTCAATCCCACTTCTGACACCATTATGTTAAGTGAAGCTTTTTCTTTGCTAGCTGCTTTGGTATATCCCCCCGCCAGTCGCCTGGGCTCTGCCGCGCCAGCCTGGTTCTAGATCCGCATGAGTCCCAAATAAACACACAGGAGGCTATATTAATTATGAAGCTGTTGGCCTTGTTCGTCTCTTACTGGCTAGCTCTGCCTTAAGTAATTACCCCATAATTGTTAATCTAAGTATGTCTCTTACTGGAGAATAGTTCCAGGCTTCCTACCCCCAATGGCGTTACATGTTGACTCCTTGTCTTTCTCCTTCCCGGAGTTCTCCTGGACTCCTAGTCCCTCCTATCTAGGTTTCCTATAGGCTCAACAGTACTTTATTGACAAATGCACAGGACTTCCCCCAACACCCAGACTTGATCAGCAACTGTAGGTCAGAGGAGATTCACCCTGGCTTTGGCCTCTGAGTCTCTACACTTAGGTTAGGGATGGGTGGGGGTTGTTCCTGAAGAAGTTTCCAGTCTCCAGCCCCTGAGACTACCCACACTTCGGGAAACTGCTGTCCTTGAAGGCTGAGGGTCACAGCATTCCCCAGACCTGCAGGCTTGCTCCATAAGAGACTGTTTTCTCCCCATTAAAGGTTTATGTGTCTGTGTCTGTGTCTGTGTGTGTTTGTGGCCATGTGTGAGGATGCCCTCGAGGCCAGAGCTGTTGAATCCCCTAGAGCTGGAGTTAGAGGAGGTTGTGACCTGCCTGATGTGGGAATGGAACTTGGGTACAAGCGCTCTTAACTGCTGAGCCATCTCTCCAGTCCCAACAGCTCTTGACTAACAACTCCACTGCCTTGGAGAACTCTGAGATGTGACACTTCTCAGAGCTGTATCAACTCTCAGCTAACATCCCAGCATTACCAAGAGTTCAAATCCCCAGTGACCATTTGTTTTGCTTTACCCAAATTACCGTTGCTAATCCAGTACTGTCAATAAAACACCTCTCATCTGTATTCTTCGATGTCTGCCCACTCCATCCTTGGAAGAGAGTGGGACAAGAACCCAGCTGGAGCAGAAGGCATCCACTGACTTCCTCACCAACTCATCCCTGGGAACCTTTTACTGTCTCACTTTGGTTAGAGCCCTGGGAACGAGAGAGGCCAGTACCAGACTGCCAGGACTTCCCAGGGTGGCCAAGTCCCTGTGGAAGTCTGAGACCTCCTTCAGAGTTAGCACCTGCTGATATGCCCAATGCCTCTGGCTGGGTTCCAGGAAAACTGGGCGGAGCACCAGCATTCATCTCTGTCTGCTTCCTGGCTGTGGGTGGAATGAGACCACTGCCTTACACCCTGGCAGCCCCAGCTACAGACGCTGTGGCTTCCATCCCTTCCCCAACAAAAGGACAGTACCCTCAAAGTGTGGATCAAAATAAGCCTTTCTTTCCCTACCTGCATCATCGCCACGAGAAGAGTAACTGATATAACAACCAAGTCAGTTTGGTCCTCTATGTGACTGACTGGCAAAGCAACTCCTACATCACCCAGGAGGACAAAGACAGGTCTCTGCAAAAATCCAGTCTCAGGACTAGGCTTCAAAGCCATTTTGCATGTTGAGGTTGTCCTTGGCCGTCATCCTTGGTCTCATCATAGTCTATCTCCACTTGCCTTCCTGCCCAGGGGCTGCTCCTGGCTTCCATTGGCACCTCTGAGCTTTTGCTTACCGTGTGCTTCCTGCCTGGGCTGCCAACCCACATCGTGACCTTGTCCTTGCTCAGCTCTTCCTCTTGGTCTCCCAGAGCTGCAGACTCACCCTCATGGGGTGACTGGTAACAAAGCCAACAGGAGCCAATGAGTCTAGACATCCACAGCGGAGATGGCTCTCTCTGCTTGGGCTTCTCACGGGGCACAGAGCATGGATTTGCAAGAGGGCTGCTGCAAAGCCACGGGCGATTATTAGCCACTCTCAAACACAGGTAGCTGAAGTCACAAAGATGACCCTGGTCTGCCTCGGATGACTAGACTTTTTATGGACACCTACCTGTTCAGGCTTACCGTTGTGCTCCTGTGTCACACAGGAGGTCTTAGAACCACAGAAGATGGCAAAGGGAGCGGGTCTCATACAGTCCAGAGTGAGCACAGAGCTGAGGCGAGAAGCGCAGAGACTCAGGGACAGGCGGAGCAGAGGGACAGCAAGCACGCGAGGGCGGGTGATGGGCACAGCAGCAAGAGCCCGGGGCCGGCATGGCATGCGCAGTCACTGAGAGCCCGGGTCGGCATGGCATGCGCAGTCACTGCGATTCCGTTTGCTCTATCCCAGTTGTCCCCACAAGCTAAGGCTCATGGTATCTTACACTGCTGCGGAGACCCCGTGAAAGGAAGACCCAGGCTGTCCCCCCACAGTTAGCAATCTGATCTGTGGAGCAGCGGTGCTCGGCTGGTCCTAGGGTGACTGCAGGGCCTCAGTCTGCAGCTCAGGGACAGCTTCTACATAGACCTGTGCCTGAGTCTGGTATCCAGAGTGCTTTCCACTGCTGTGAAGGGCCCTCACAGACATGGGCTGTGTCTTGAATGACAGAGGTGCAGCTTAGCTCTACACCCAAAGCAAACACACTCCCCTCCCGGCACTGACTTACCCTGATACTCTGCCCCCAAAGACCCATGCCCCCTCAGGTGGTGCTACAGAGCCCATACCCTGGGAAGCACAGAGAGTCTCCAAGATGCCACCACAAAGCAGCTGTAGCCTCGTTGACTAGAGCTGAGGCGTGCACCTTCTCCTCAGAGATTTCCCCTTTCTAAGAACAGGGTCTTCCTGCCGGGCGGTGTTGGCGCACACCTTTAGCCCCAGCACTTGGGAGGCAGAGGCAGTTGGATGTCTGTGAGTTCAAGTCCGCCCTGTCTCTAAAAGACAAACACTGACAGAGAGAGATACAGAGAGACAGAGACACACGGAGAGAACAGGGTTTTCCCTGGGAATACTGCCTCGGCCCGGCCCAGCTGGGAACTGGAGGGCACAGCCTGGCAGGGTGTGCTAGTTACTCCACGTCTTAGCTCCCACACGGCCTTTACTGCAGGCAGATGACAGGGGAGAAGTAGAAGGAAAAGTAGGGCCATGTGTGGGGCTGGGGGATCCAAGGCATCTTGTTACTAGTCTGTACTCCAGGCCATCTTCAAATGAGGCAAAGTTACCTCCTAATCCTTTTCTTCCCCACTCAGTGCTCCTAGAAAGATCCACTTGACATTTGAGAAAGAAAACACAGTAAAAGCAATACTCTATTCAGTGGAACCTGCAGGGTTGAGAATTCCCGTGAGCTCCCTCTGAGCTCATCTTCATGTCTGTGGAACCAGGAGAGGCAGGAGAACAGATCTCACATAGGGACCTTCAAATAGCCCCATTGTAGCGGGGAGAAGTGAGGTAGGGGGTTTGAGTCATATCTACTCCCTATGACCTACAGCCAGGCTGTCACCAGCCCACCGCAAACAGGATTCCACCAGACTCAATGAGTCATGCCTCTCTCCAGTACCAGCCACACAGAGGTCTAGCCATCCATATGGGCTAAAAGGCAAACTGACTTGTCCTTGAGGTATGTATATGAGGAAGTCAGTCTGGAGAATAACAGGGCATCCTGTTTGCTCATTGCTCCCTTAGCTAGGGTCACTGTCGTAGGAGAAATTCCCAGATGTGGGTTTGTCACAGCAACTGCTGATTTCATTGCTAAGCCACCCTGCTCCATCGTCTGTTCATATATGATGCATTTACCAAAGGTAAAATGCATCATATATGTGTCTCAGTCTCCTATTGGGAAAATGACCTTCAAAGGGTGGTCTCCAGTTACCTATTTCTGCAAGCTAGGACCTACTTCAGAGTCTCCGTAGCCTTCAAACTCAAGCTGCAGGCTGGGGACTGAGTGTTCAGAGCATGAGCCCTTGGGACATTTCAGATTCAAACCTTAATGGCAGGTTGGCCTTCAGGACCCTTGTTTTGCTATTATTATTCCGGCATCACTAGAACAATGGCACCACTTTTATGATGGACAGCGGCCTCTGAATACACCTGCCAAGAGTTTCAGACACAAGCTAGCTAGATCAAGCCAGCTGGCTTCTCATCTTGAGTCTCTTGACACTCCCTATGATCTTTCAGAGTCCTTGTCCGTCTTTCCAAGTGTCAATTTTCTATCTGTTAAATGAACTCATAGTCTTCTAGAAACATCCAGAAAACAAAACACCCCTTTAAATAGATCAGCAGGCCTTGGGCAACCTTTCAAACAACTCAGGATGACTTAGGATGGCTAAAGATAAGCCTGAAAAGCCATTTTCAGTCCTCGGTGCCTACTACATCCATTAGCTAATTTACCGAAAAGCTCTATGAACAAGGTCAGGGTTTGGAGAAACGTTCACTCAACCTCTCTTCCATCTGCAAGTCTGTCTGTCCATCCATCCACACATCCATCTTTAGTTAAATGGACATGGAGTCCTGGCTCTGTCACAATCACTACCTGGAGGGCCCTAGAACACAACTTTGAAAAGGACACCTGCGCATACAAAACAAAAACAAAAAACAGACAAACAAAAGAAATTCTATCTACAAGAAGCTCACATTCTGGAGGCAGAGGCAGGAAATGAATGATATATCAATGAATAGACAGAAATCCAACTTCAGTGAAAGCTGTGAAGGTGACAGAAGGTTTCCCAGTGGCTGAATGGAACCCAGTGGTTGAAAGACAGTCGAGAGAGCTCCTCCAAGAAGTGACCCTGGAGACCCTGGAGCTTAGGTTGAGCTGTGGGAAGATCCCAGCCCCATGGAGATTGGGGCAGGAATAGGATGGGAGGCATTGAGCTCTAGGCAGAGGGGACAACACATGCTAAAGGTTGGAGGCAAACATTGGCTATGAGCTAGAACGGAGGGAGGTTCAATGTGGCTGGAAAAGTGATCCAGAGGGGAGAACAAGGAGAGGTGGGGTTGGAAGTAAAACCACAAGGACCAAATGGCTTATGCAAGCTTCTTTAAAGCTTCTGTCTCAAAGAGTTCCCCCAGGCTCAGGTGATTTGAGTGGTATGTTTGAGAGTAGTCCTAGGCCCACGAATTTGTGAACAGGGATAGGGGTGTAGGTGGGGGGTTGAGAACAGGCTCCTTTCCATAGAACGAGTGTTACCAATTGGTTCAGCAAATATTCTTTCTCCTAAGATGATGGCAAGGCCTCGAGAATCATGAGTTTTCATTACTTGAGTTTTGTTGTGCTTCTAAAGACAGGCCTAAATTTCCTGATGAAATGCAAAGATGAACTTAAGGTGTCAAGCTCCTTCCTTGAGTGTCAGAAGTATTTGACAGTATTCTAAAATTAGACAGTTGGATATTTGACAGAATTTTACTTTGATATGCTTGGAAATGTCTCTTGTCCTGCCTCCCCCTGCATGCTACCTAGGAAGCCTGTGTCTCACAGTTCTGCTGGCTGTCAAGAATTGTCCAAGAGTTTGCCAAGGCTGGCCCTTCCCTCTTGACTTATAGGGTTGGACACAGAGTGGAAAGTCTAAGGGCCCATTTCCAAGAAGAGAAGACTGAGATCGGAGGTCAGAGACTTCTCTAGGATGCCTTTGGGATTAAATTAGGTCATGGGCATCTCCCCAAGACCTGTGATGCCACAATGCACAAAAAGCAACTGATCTTCCCAGGTGCTATTTTGACATTGCCTGAAGAGATATGAGCAAACATGTATTTACTCAAGAGAGGTGACAACAACAGAGCAAAGAAATGATTGCTCCCACATCTGGGCCAGTGAACAAGTAAGATTATCAGGACTTCTGAGGTGACCCTCCCTTAGCTGCATCACTCAAAGCCCACCTCTGTGTGAATGATACGATAGCTGCAGCCCTGGAAATCCTTGCCCAACTTGCAGTCAGCCCCACTGAAGAATCTCCTTCCTCAAGCAGTTCCTTAGTCCTTATGTCACCCTGAGGAGGGGCTTTTGTGCTTCCTGTAGCTTCCTGACTTTTGCAAGCCTGTAAGTTTCTTGACCTTCCTAAGCCTAGTGGCTTTACCTTTCTTCTGAGTCTTATGAGCCTCTCACTTCTCTGGGAGTTAATTCTGAAGAGACAGCTAGCCAACAGTAGGCATGTCCAAACTGTCCACAGCCAGTAACTGCAATTAGTTAAAGGATTAATTCTAAGAATATTTACTAATATGCCAAGTAACGTTCATCTTCTGTCCTTCATATGCACCTGTATACATACATATGTACGCATGTGCACCCATACACACACACACACACACACACACTCACACACTCACAGACACATACACACACCTGAAAATATTCAGAGTTCTCACACGTTAGGCATTGGAGGGATAGCTGGGAAGGAGTGGGCAGGGAGGCCCAGGCCAGACCACAAAGGCTTTCCAGTAGCAAGCTATCAGTCTAAGAGCCTTATTTCTTTCTTGCTTGTTTTTTCTTCTCTTTCTATGGCTCTGGTGAGGTAGTCAACCAATGACCTCCTGAATCACACAGTAATCATGTGATCTAGAAATATTCATCCATGGTGTTCTGTAAACAGACATTTCCTGTCCTGACCACCTGGTCCCAAATACCAGCAGCTGCTATCAAAATAATTGACACAGAGGCATACTATTACTTGTAAATGCTTCAGGCTTAGTATTAATTAGCTCTTACATTTTAAGTTAACCTATATTCCTTACCTACCCTCTGCCATGTGATAGTTCCTTTATTAGCATGGCATGCTCATCTCCAGTTCCCTCTGTGTCTGGCTGGTGACTCTTGACTCCTCCCTTTTCTTTCCCATCATTCTTAGTTTGGTCGCCCCACCTATGCTTCCTGCCTAGCTACTAGTCAATCAGTGTTTTATTATACCAATTCAAGTGACAAATCTTTACAGTGTGTAAGAGGATTATTCTACAGCAATGTTCCCTTTAGACATCTTCTCTGGTTAGTATAGGAGAGTCACATGACCCTATTCAGGCTAGCCACAGTGATTTCCTGGATTTATGAATGGTTGGAGGAGTGGGCTAGCCCAGTTTCTCTCTGGGTCCACTGACTGTAAATCGGTACTGTCCTCAACCAGAATCGCTTGGGGTTGGGATGAGAAGGAGAGCTGGGCTTTTGCCAGTCGTGTATCTCAGCATAAGGAGGTTTCCTACCCAGGTCTAATTGCAGGCTTACATGAAGCTTGCCTTCCTCACAGTTCCTGCCTTCCTGGTTCTCCTCAGTGAAGGCTACTCTTCTGCCGGAGTTCCTGCCCTGCTGTGCCAGAGGCAGGAACTGGCTGTTTCTTTTTTGGTTCCCAGGAAGCCTTGGTGGATGGCCCAATTATTTGCAAGCAGGGCCCTCTTCAAAGGGCCTGACAGAGCAGAAAACTCTCCCCACAGCTGCTGAGAGTTGCAGTACCCTGCTGATTTAGTGATGGAGAAAGTGAGAGCCCTGGTTCCTGGAGTGGACTGCTGGCTAGATCTAACAAGGGAAGCTGGCCTGGTTTCTGCTGGTTTTGTGAGCGTGGCCTTTTGGGACTGCTCAGAGGGATGCAAAGAAATCTAGGTGCTGCCTGCATGTCCCAGGCATGCAGAGATGAGTGCAGAGGCTGTCGGGAGGAGGGTGGGAGTCCTGACCCTTGTGTCCATTTATGTCCATCCCTTAATCTTCCCAGGCAGCTGTGATGGTTAACATTACATTTAAGGTTTTAATTATAATGCTTGAGATATACATATAAAGCAAAACAAAGCCTCTAACATATAAATCTCTAGCTTGTACAGGCTGCCCCTTTTCCTCCAGAAATTAATACCATTCTTAAATTACTGATCTTGTAACATTTGTTGTTATTGCAAGATAGTAGGTCATAAGACTAACTGCTATTTCTATTTTTGTAATCAAACTTTCTTACTCTGCTCAAAAAGATGACTAGGACGACTGCAGGACATATATGTTAAGATAAGGCCCTGCAGACACATATAGTTGTGTGGGTTTTGTCTTTATAAGCCTTGGGCTGACTGTGCTGAGCCCATAGACTTGGGAGCGCTCTCACATACAGTTCTGGTCCTGCATCTGATGCCAGTACCTAAAGAAAAAGCCTCTTATTAAAATTTATTCATGGTCATGGTGAATCGTTAAGTGACCCCAGACTGATAACAGCAGATCTGTGAATCCCTGGACTTCACAATATTCTAGATCACTGGTTCTCAACCTGTGGGTCATGACCCCAAAGACCATTGGAAAACACGGATGTTTATAGTACAATTCATAACTAGCAAATTTTCAGTAGCAATGAAAACAGTTTTATGGTTGGGGATCACCACAACATGAGGACCTGTATTAAAGGGTCATCAGGAAGGTTGAGAAACAACCGCCCTAGATCTATTTGAGAACAAGTTTGGCAATATTTACTTAAATAAAACCAACAACCTTTGCTAGTCTGGCTCAAAATCATCTCTCCCAAAAGGGGCCCAGGAGAGCATAGGGTGTGTCCTCTTTGGATTCCATCCTTTGATATAGGATAACGTTCATTTCTTTGGCATAGCATTTAGATCTGTCATACATAGGTTCTAAGAACATTCCCAGTCCCTTTCTGGCCATAGTAAACATGTCTCTGGCATGTTATGACATGAACATGCTTGGCTGTGGGCCTTTGGTTCCTGACATAACTAGTTTTTGTCATGATACTGTCAATACACACACACACACACACACACTCTCACAGAGAGAGAGACAGAGAGAGAGAGAGAGAGAGAGAGAGAGAGAGAGAGAGAGAGAGAGAGAGAGAGAGAGAGAGAGAGAGAGAGCTCTTACTTTAAAGGGGACAAGAGAGTTTTTATCCTGGAGCCAAATTTGAGTGACCATGGCCCTGGAAGGCAGATTTAGGTTACTCACAATTCCATGTTCTAAAGTGGAGGGAGTTTCATGAAGTTTAATAGTTTTGCAAGGAAAGTCATAAATCCAGACAAATTTAAAATACCATCGGTGGGCCTGTTAGAGATGTGTTTACAGTGAGATGGCGGAAGCTTTTCAGTAGGCCTCAGATGGTGTCTGATGACATTTTTAGTTTTGAGGTTGGTGGAAACTAGTGGTATATTACGTTAACAGATTCGAAAAGTTTTTTTAACTATTAGTCACTGGATGTTAGTTTGAACACAGATGTGGGCAAGGAATGGCTATTCAGATGAAATAATTAACCTCTAGACCTGCAACATTGCAACCTCTCCAGATCTCTGCTGTTCTAATCAGTCAATGGGTCTCGTAGACCCAGCTTCTTGACAGTACAAATCTGGACCTACCTGGGAACAGGAAATCTCAATTTATAATGGCCTCCAGCAGATTGGCCTATGGGCACATCTGTGGAGGCATTTTCTTGATTTTTAATTGATGTGGTAGGGCCCAGTACACGGTGGGCAGTGCCACCCCTGGGCAAGTGGGCTTGGGCTGTATAAGAAAGGAGGCTGAGCACGGCAGAGGGAGCAAGCCAGGAATCAGCATTCCCTTCTGGTTTCCCTCAATGGTAGACTACAACCTGTAAGCGAAATAGCCCTCTCCCCATTCCCAATTACTTCTGGCCATGGTGTTTATTAGAGCAACAGAAACTGAACTAGAACACTCCCTGTCTCCCCCATGTGGACCACTGCTCTTCTCTCTCTCTGCTGCTGCTGCCATTTTAACTCTCCACTTGGAACCACCGCATCCCACGAGCAAGACTAACTGTCTCCACCTCCCATTGAGACCCCAACTTAAGTGTTTCTTCTCAGGGAGACTCTCCCTGTCTGCATAGCCCCAAGACAGTTCCTATTATGTCACACTATGTGACTTTCTTTCTAGTAGCATCCTTCCATGAATATCTTGGCTGCATTGGCTGTTTCTCTTCTAGCCTCCCAGACCAGCACACTGGCTGCTGGGTACAATGACCTTCCCATCTCCAGCTGCATTGTCAGGTCCTGTGATAGCACCTAGTAGGGCACTGCATTGTCAGATCCTGCACACAGAACGTCGTAGAGTGTGGCATTGTCAGGGCCTGTGCACAGCACATAGCAGGGCATGGAAGTGTCAGGTCCTGTGCATGGTGCATAGGAGGGCATGGCATTGTCAGTTCCTGCACACAGAACATAGTATGGCATGGCATTGTCATGTTCTGCACATAGCACACAGTGTGGCATGGAACTGTCAGGTTCTGTACATAGCACATAGTAGGGCATGGCATTGTCAGGTCCTGCACACAGCACATAGTAGGGATATGCGAGCCTTGCTGGAGTGAAAGAGGATGAAGTTAGTTGTTTTCAGAATCCCTGGATCTCTCCTGGTACGTGCAAGAACTGTTTGCTGACCCCAGTCATAATGCCCTCTTCTAGGCTTTTTCTCTGCCACATTTTCTGACTCCTTCCTGAGTTCCTAATAACAGCTACATTTTCGGGGTTGAGAAGAGCATTAAGACCAGAGAACTCTTTTTTTCTGTTTTAATGGGCCAGACATGGATTTGCAGAGTAGCCTGTGAGGACCTTGTCTTGGGCAGGGGGATTGAACTGGCAGTAAACACCAGTTTTCCAAAGGGTAGATAGAAATAATGAGGGCTATTTTGGGATTCTGGTCTTTCTCCTCACTCATAAAGAAAAAAAATCAAAAAACAAAACAAAACAAAACAAAAAAACCAAAACCAGGCATGGTGGTGTGCACTTGCAATCCCAGAACATAGAATGAGGAGACACTTAGGTCTCTGGAGCTCTGTGGCCAGCAATCAAACCAGCTTAGAGAGATCCAGCAGGTGAGACCCTGACTTGAAAATAAAAAAAAATAAACAAAGGAAAAAGAAAGCGGGCAATGCCACAGGAATAACACCCCAAGCTCTTCCCTGGTTCCATCCACGTGCACACACGGGTGCAAATGCACTTTGCACATACAAAGACATGCACACATGTGCAAATCCTTTTGATGACTTTGGTATGTTTATCATGATGCAATGACCCTCTTTGTCTCTGATGGTGCCTGCACTGAAATCCCTCATCTGTCAGGAGCATAAACTCTTTATTTGTGTGGAACAGTATCTATGTATCCATTTCTTTTAGCCCATTTCCATCTTTAGACTCGCAGTGGGTTTCCTATCGCAATAGCTGGGTCTTGCTACTTGGTCCAGGATGACAATCTCTGCCTTTTGACTGGACACTGTTGCCTCTCAGGGGCTGTTTTCTATTCCTTCCATCTGTTCCTTGTTCCTCCTTTCAAATGAGTTTGGCAATTTCTATGACTGTATTTTATCCCCCTTTAGGCTTTGCAGCTCTAACTCTTTGTTTTGTTATTTTGGTCTTTGCCTGAGGGTGTGTAGTAAACATTTTTAACTTCTCACAGCTCACTTTCAAGTGATGTTCCAATACTCCTGTTTGGTATAGAACCCTGACAGCATCTATTCCCATTTTTGTGCTAAAGTTGTTCTGCGTTTACTTCCACATAATGAATGCCAGTCAATTATCTTTAAAAGGGTTTAAATAATGAGAATGTCGTTGATATTTACCCACATATCTCTCACTTTCGGAACTGTTGATCACTAGACGACTATGTGCATTGTTCCCATCTGGTACCATGATTTGGATTCTAAGTGTCTCCGCGGCTCAGGTGTTTGAGCGCTTGGTCCCCACATGATGGCGCTGTTCTGAGAGGTTGTGGGATCTTCATGGGTTGGGGCCGGAAGAAGTCAGTGAGTAGGGAGTGGACCTTAAGCTTTATACCCCAGCTTTCTTTCATTTTCCTCTCTGCTGAGATGTGAGCAAGCAGCGACCTCCTATTCCCACCAACGCGAAGCTGCCTGCCAGCACGGCACTGCCATCACACCTTCCCCAACTCGGTAGAGCGAAAGCCTCAAACCGTGAGCTAAAAGGAACCTTGTAAGCTGCTCCTTGCCGGGCCTTAGGCCACAGCAATGGGGAGAGTAACTGGCTGATACATTACCTTTAGCCCCCACATAGTTTTCTGGCTCCTCCCCCAGCTATCCTCACCCCCTTACCACTGTGTGAGTGTATTCAGCTCAAGGCTCCAGCAGCCCCCAGCATCCCTCTCTCCGTTGTCACTCTGGGTTGGCCTCTCATCTCCAGGGCTCTGTTCTGAGAACACAAGCTGCCTAGATCCCCACATTCTGACTCAGCCTTAGCTAAGGAAGACAGACAGCTTCCATCTGTGTCATCACCCCCGTCCCACATCCCATCCCCCCACGACCTCCACCTGTAACCCCTGTCCAGACTGCAAGGCAGGAAAACACAGCTAACCCCTATCCTCAGGAATCTTGTGTCATTGCTTGGTGCCTGGTGATGTGCAAACAGTCATTTTATATACTCTGTCCATTTCCTCCGTTGCTTTAGGCAGGTGGCTACACGTGATCCTGTTGTCCCACTTTATCTGGAAGCAGAACTCCTGACAACACACACAGATGGTCCTTCCTTATATTAAGTATTTTGTCCTCACAGCAGCCTGTGATGTAAAGACAATTATTGTCTTCCAGTTTACAGGTGATGAAACTGAGGGGCCTGGGGCGGGGCGGGGTGGGGGGGACTCTTTCTCCATTTCACCAGCAGAAAGGCTGTCTGATCAGGCTCTTCTGTAGCCTGTCCTCTCCATCTTTGGCTCTAGTGACCCAAATGTTTCATGCATAAGCCCCATTTACATGGTTGATCATTATGTCCAATAAGAAGTAGGGTACTCAGGGGCATGACCAAATATTTTCCCTCTCTGTTGTGGCTAAATGGGAACCAGGAGCTATGTCTAGAACATGGCAGGTGCTCAGGAAACATTGGTCTCTGGTCACCTGTGTCACATGGTGCAGCAGACTGTGACCTATGAAGACTTTGGAGTTCTGATGCATCTTGGCTAAGCCAGATCCCAGAAACAGATTGGCACAGCTATGACCTCTAGTTCTGATGTGCACTGCTATCAGGCTATCCTACGGGTCTCAGGGAATTCCTGCTCCAGCCCACTCCTGCCTCTCCAGATGTGACCTCCCCTACTATCCAGCATTCTGTAATAGTGGACTCTCCTCTCGGGTTCTAATTGTCTCTAATAGCCAAGATCTGCTTGGTTTTAAGATGCTCATGTGTCACACACAAAACTCCAGGGACACCATGATTCCACACACACAAGAGGCAGGAACCATATTGCCAGGCTGTTTCTCTAAACACCTGGAGGTCTTTGGGTAGTGACTTCATTTAAATGGAGCATCAGAGAAATAAGAGGCAACACAGGTTTCTACAGCAAGTTGTTTGGCTTCAGTAGAAGTTAGTCAAGCACTGGGCCAATGTCTGTTACAGGATATAGTCATTTGTTGAGAGGTTGGATGAGACCTCTTACCCAGAGCACGGGGTCACAGATGAGGCAGTGGTCAGTGACCCAGCAGGGCCTGAGGTGAGTGATGTAGGGATGGGGTGGAGAATGTTCTGTCATCTTTATGCTCAAGTTGCTAGAAACCTCATGCTATTTTACAGGTAGAGAATGAAGGCCGAGTGAGACAGGCAATCTAGCCAAGACAACAGGCTAGCGATCGATGACTGACAACAGGTCTCATCAGAAGGACCTACTCAGGCAGCTGTCCTGGGCTCTTCTCATCCCAGATCGGATTGGTTGATACTGATGTCAACTTGATGCGATTTAGAATCACCTAGGAGACAGACCCCTGGGCATGTCTATGAGGGCATTTGAGATAACCCTAAATGTGGGCGGCACCATTTCATGAGCTGGGGAAGAATAAAACTGGAGAAAGCAAGCTGAATGCCAGCGTTGATCTCTCTCGGCTTCCTGACTGTGGATGCCATGTGACCAACCCTTCACAGTCCTGTCTCCATAACTGTCATTTCCCTGCCTCGGTAGGCTGCATCCTTGAATTATGGATCAAAATAAACCCTACCTTCCATCACATATGAGCAGGAGGGATGCAAGAACCACAAGGACAAAGGCTGGACACACCAGGGAACCCTGGAAGAAGGATGCTGACCTTGGGCCACAAATGGACAGACAGGATGTGATTCTTGCTGTCTGACCAGGGAAGACCAGAACCCTCAAATAGCCTCACTGTTTCTCCCCTTTGGAAAATGGGTATTCGCTGCCACCTCACCCCCTGAAGGTGTGGTCCTCAGCTACTGTGCAATTCCTTGTTTAGTCTACTTGCCCCTCCCATCCCTGCAAAAAAAAAAGTCTGGCCTTAACACTCTACACCAACCCTAAAATGTGGCTGTTATTAGGAATTTAGGAAGGAGTTGAAAATGTCACAGGGAATAGCCTGGAGGAAGGTGGTTGTCCCCGGGGGAGAGCCTGTGATTCTGGAAGCACCCTCCTTCATTCTCATTCACTCTGGCAAGGCTCACCAATCCCTGCTTTGTGCATGTGAGTCACGCATGTCTCAGTCTCCAGGAGACACTGGGTTCTGGTGACTGAACTCAGATCCTCATGTTTACAAGGCAGGCTCCTTAGCAACTGAGTCATCTCCTGAGCTTTCAAGATGAAACAGGTACCAGAGGTCTGAAACTGATTCGTCACTATTGGATGGAGATAGCTGCACTGTTCTTCCCATAGTCCAGGAAACAAGGAGAAAGTGGGTGAGGGTACAGAAGGTTAGACAAGACCTCCAACAAACAACCCAACTCACACTTGTAGCGACGACAGAACACACTCCTTCCTAGTGGACACTGGCTATGGAGAGAGGCAAATGACGTTGGAGGAGAGGTGATCCAAAAAAACCTCAAAATTTATTCTCTAACAAGGTATATTTTCTAAGTGCAACAACATTGAGTTAGTGATCCATAACACAGAAGTATCTAGAAAACAGTGACTTAGAAAAAGCAATAACAGACTTTAAGACCACTCATGGTATGGAAGAAAGTCAGAGAAATGACAGAATTTCTTGAGCCAAATAAAAACTGAAACATAACAGGAAATGCTGCCAGCTGTGAATGGGAAGTCAGGAGGAGTCCCATCACTGTGTGCAAGGTGACTGGGTTGCTGAGAGTTCAAGGCTGGAGTCCACTCTGGTGTTCATGCAGACAGACTGTGGTGCATCCATGGAGGGAATCAGACCCATGAAGGAGAAGAAAGAACAAACCACTGGTACTTGCCACAATTCGGAGAAATCTCAAAATAATTCTGCCGGGTGAACCAAGCCAAACAAAAAGATTACATGTGTTACAGTTCCATTTATACACAATTCGAGAAAATGCCACCCATCTGTAGTGATACAGAGCAGATTGTGGGCTGGGAGAAGACTTGGTTGGCAAAGTGCTTGTCACATAAACATAATGACCTGAGTTCACATCCTCCATATTCACTTAAAAGCCAGGTGTGGTGGCATGCATGGATCGTAATCCCAGCTCTGGGGGGGTGGAGACAGGCAGATCCCTGGAGTGCATTGACCTGGCCCACTGAGAGACCTTCCAGTGGAGAGCAACTGAAGAAACTGACCCCACACAGGCACACACATGTGTATGCACCTTTGCAGGTATACAACACACACACACACACACACACACACACACACACACGCACACACACGCACTTCTGGGGATGGAGTAGGCAAGCATTATCCATTGGAGGTCAGGATCATTAAAGGGTACAAGAAAAATTTGAAAATTTGAGGCGCTGAATATCCTGATTTTGGTGAGTGCTTTGTAGTTGTATCCATATGTCAATTTATCAGGCTTTACCTTTAAATATGCTTGGTTTATTGAATGACAAGTGTACCCCAGAGAGGCTGTTAAAAATAAGTCTTAGATATTTGTAATATTTTTGTCTTAGGCCCGCCCAGTGCTAAGGATTGTTCTACTTTTTTATTTTTAAATAAAACATGAGGTGATTCCATTATTACTTTCACTTTGTGGATAAGGACACCTATGCATAGTAAAGGGACCAGCATGAAGCCCCACAGTTGGTCAGTAGGTGCTATTGTTAGAATCCTGTCCTAAGTCAATTTTACTACAGATTCAGTGCCTCTAAAACCCAGGAAGCACACCCTGCATCTTCTCTGGGTGACCTTATATGACTCAGGCCCCAGTGATATTTGCACTGATGAGATTTCCTGGAGAAGTTGAGGATAAAACCTCAGGATTCTTGGGAGCTGTGTGTCACCTCTGAATGAGAGGAAAACAGACAGCTGCTGTCCTCACATCCCTTGTCACTTAGCTATCCCATGGTCATCAAGTGGGAGGAGGTGGATTGGTCACATGGGGGTCACAGAACATGCTGAACTGGGGTTCATTCCCACTTGGGCAAAGTCTAGGTCCTTCCCCTCCCCCTTCTCACATCTCCCCTCCCCCTATCACCCCATCTGTACCCAGAGTAGTCTGTGCAATGCTGAGCTTCTCTGATTCCAGGATTCTGACATCGGGGAAGGGCCTATGAAGGAGTAGGAGGCTGACAAGAGGGACAGGTTGACCAATGCCTGAAAAGATTCAAGGAAACTGAAGAGCCCTCCCCAACCCGGGTGTGGCTCAGTGCTGAGGGAGACTTTGACTTTGAACACATCCCTGCTTTTTCTGGGTCTCAGGTTCCTCACCTGTAAAATGGGGTTGATCACTCCAGTCTCAGCTGGCCCTCAAGAGTCAGATCAGGGTGCAAGTAATACCCCAGGGGTAGACCACTTCCTCAGAGCACTTTGGATGTTCCAAGCTTTCTTGCCTCCCATGCCTGAGGATGGGGAATTTCTACCCAAGATTCCTCTAAAAATGACAGAAGGAAGCTTGTTCATCCAGCTGTGGTGCTGGGAACACAGGCAGATGATCCTGAAGCAGCAGCTTGGCTGCATAGGAAGGTCCCACAGCTAGGATCTCCTCCCCAGAGCCCGGGTGAGGGCAGATCTGGGACCCACCTTCCCTGATGGGAGCCTGTTTCTCCCTGTCTGACCTGGTAATATTTCAGACAGAACCTGGAGAGGCCCCAGCTGGAGGTATCAGGAGACCCAAAATGATGAGGAGAGGAATTCCTGTCACTTCTGAGGAGGACAGAGGCAGGTTGACCCTGGTACATCTCCTTTTAGTAGTGTCAGGCTGCAGTCATGGATGACACTTTTAGCTCCATGACATCTGAGTGCCTGTAGAGAGAGACCTGGCCAGTGACAAGTGGGTGGCAAGGGAGTGGACCCTTTGGGTCACTTGTCCTGGGCTCACTCCCTCTTCCCACAGTGCAGATGACACTCAACATTATAGATAAAGGAAGCTGGGTCCCTTCACTACGCCTGGAGAAGATAGCCTTGGAGGAGATGTCCCAACAAAAGGCGCCATCTTGGACTTCCTCTGGGAGAGAAACTGAAGCTTTAGATGAAGTCGCTGCAGCATAGCACTGTTCGGTACAGTGCCTCCCATCCTAGTAGATGCAGCAACATGCCACTCCTCATCTTCCTCTCCATCTAGCGGGCCTGCATCTGGCCAGTCATATTGTAGCCACAGTCAGGGAATGGGGGTGGGGGAGAAATGCTTGACTCACCTCTCTGCGCACACCCTCACTGACACACTCAGAGGTGTGCTTCCTAGGTGGCCAGTCAAACTGACATTGAAAGTGAACCATCCAAACAGGAGTGGGGAAACTGACAAGCAAAAGGAGTAAAGGAACAACATTGACACTGTGTGATAAGTAAAAGTGTGACACAGTGGCCCAGGGGTAGACTCCAGCTGGACTGCCTCCACCCCAGACAGCTCAGCTCTGCACTGGGTTCAGGGATCTAAGTACAGGAGATCAGAGAGAAATGGGCGATAGCCTGGACAGGGGAATCTGAACAGGGTGCTCACTGCTGTCAATCCTGTACTGTGATCGTGGAGTTTCACACCTACCCCTAGAACACCAGCGTCCGGCTGTCTGTTCCCGATTAAGCAACAGACCACAGGTCACCATGTGGCCATCTTTGATGTTAGATCCTTTATGATGCCTTCATTTCTACAGCCTGCTAATGACCAATTTTCCTCTGTGCCTCAGGTTTTGATCCATGTCTCTGAGGTAGTGTCCCTGGGTCCTTGCCTGCTGGCTTTCCTTCTTGACCCACAGCCAACATGGTCAAAGCCAGAAAGGTTTCCATGAGATTGTCTTTCCAAAGAGGGAGGCAGAGAACAGAGACAAAGATGTTCCTCTACCTGCCTCCCATCACTCACAGGATGGTGAGTGTGTGTGTGTGTGTGTGTGTGAGAGAGAGAGAGAGAGAGAGAGTGTGTGTGTGTATGTGTGTGTAAGAGAGAGAGTGTGTGTGTGTGTGCTTACACGCACGTGCCCGCAGGCATAAGTGGGGGGCAGTTCAGGGATGGGCATTGATAACACAGCAATTGATGTCATGCTATAGGGTCCCTCTTTGTCAAAACTCTTGTTTCTCAGAGTCAAACAGACCTCACCTGGCATTCCATCTTCCTACAGGCAGGCAGCCCTTCCGATCTTTACCTTAGAGGCATCAAAAAATGCTTGCCACAGAGAGGCAGGTAAGAAGGAGGGAGGGAGGCTGGGAGATAAAGACATTGCTGACTAGTCAGCATCTGGAAACTGAGCTGTGGGGTTCCACCCACTCGGGCATCTGGCTCCCAAAATAGCCTCGGCTTCCCAGGCCAGCACACGCCCAGAGCCCTTGCAGCTGAGCTGACAGCGCAGTTTCCTGTTGGAGTAAGGCAGGCTCGTTTCTGTAACCTCATTGCAGCACTGTCAGCATGGTGATCTCCCCAGCTGTGGACACAGTGGGGACCTTTCTTTCTAGACTTGCTTGGTTCACGTGTGTGCAGGGGATCCACAGGCCTCAGTCCTGCAGTTCTTCGTTGATGAGGCCTTGTGCAAGGTTGTGAGTGTGGCCAGCAGGGCTGATTGACAGGTGGAACGTCTATGATCTCATTATAGATGATGAAATGGTCATAGATGGGGGCGCAAGGGGTGGCCGTAGGCCAGTGTGTACCCCGCTCCCCTTTCAGGAGACATACTCAGCACTGTCTGCAGAGTGCCTGGTGGTCTGGGCATCCTAGGACCTGCCTAAGTGACACATTCAGGCATCTGCCTCTTGATAGACTGTGGAGCACCAGAAGACTCCTGCTATCTGAATACTGAACAGAGAGCCCGACACGCAGCAAAGGGTCTGCCAGTCCAGCGCACAGCGGAGTGGTTGATGGCATTGTGGAGCATTTAATGCACATTGGTTCTCTGCTGAGCTCAGTGTCTTCCTCCTCCTGGGCCAGCTGTGGAGCTGGCTCAGACCCTGGCTTGGAAGTGGAAGAGCCTGGACTTCAGTCCTGCCTCTTTGCTCTGGCTCATTCACTCTCCATGGACAAGTCCAAGTGCTGGCACTTAGAGCCAAGTGTGGACTAAGCCCCGATCAAGCCACCGGGTTATGGAGTCGGGAAGGTGGAGACAGGAAGAGGACACGGCACACAGTGGATGCAAACCCTGCCTCTGCCCTGGCAGCTGGGCCTACAATGCACATTGCTCAGCCAGACTAACGTGGGGGACCTTAACCAGAAGACAGCACCCTTGCAGCATGGGGTTCCTTTGGGCTCTGGCCACCTGGATCAGAGGACCATGCCTGTTTTCTATCCACCGTGCAGGCCTGACCTATCTGAGAGTGGGACAGTCAGAGGTATGCTGGGGCTGTTACCGAGGTAGGGTGCACACAGAGACTTGGCAGGCTTCCCATTCATGTGACCCTGAGCAAGCTCAATTTCCCCAGGCCTTATGTCCTCAGGGTTGAGCTGGGAATGATGGACCCCACCCCTCTTGCTGAAGGGGAAGGTTGTCATGAGAGCTAGTAAGGATGCCTGGGTGCTACCTGGTTAGACCCAGCATACAGTAGCCACTGTGGGAGCAGAATTGTATATAGCAGGCACTCATAGGATAACATCTGCACTGTGATCTCCGGCCTGGTGGCTGGTGGGTGTGTGGATGGTGTGTGCTACCTAAGGGTCTTCCTTCCCCGTCCTGACTCTGATTGCAAGCACAACAACACAGCCAGTCTTTCTGTGCCCAGAACCGAACATAGTTGGCACTCTGTGGTGACACTTGTCAAGTCACTAGGGACTGGCATGCCAGAGAGCAAGGGACGGGGTGGCTATAGCCACTGTCCATCTAGCGGCCACCTGGCTTTGGGCCTCTCTGGAGCAGAGTGTCTGCTTACACGGCACCTGCCTCAGCAGGACAGAAGTTTCTTGGCAGCAGAGGGAGTTATTTAAGGTCCCCATTAAAACGGCTAGATCTTGATGGAAATAGAGCAGCTGCCACAGTGAGGACCCGAGAGAAGCCGGAGAAGGACAGAGACACACGTGGGGGTATCTATTCCAGGCTCTGCAGGAAAACCTACCTTCTGGTCACCGTCTAGATGTGACTACACCGTGGTGACACAAAGGAGCAGCCTCATGCCCATGGCAGGCAACTGTCAACACGGAGTTGATTGGAAATCATAGGAATCCTTTCTTCTTTCTCCACCAATCTCATTTTTAAGCATTTGCCAACAACCAGGCTGCAAGTGGCCATTCGGAGGGGAGGTGTCTCCAGCAGCATCAAACAGGCCTTAAGGGTGGCCTTGGGACTCAAAAATACAGCCAACATAGATACCTACTATATACCGAGCTTAGGTTCAGGTATCACAAAATACTGAGGAGGCAGGCACAGAGTAGGGCCGTGTGCACTTACTGTCCACTTCCATCCATTCCCTTGTTCCGTAATCAGACAGACAGGGCCTTCATTCCTTCTCACTGGCTCAGGGAGTCCAAGACACCGCTGGTTAGAGGAAGGGTTGCTTTTGTCATTGAGGGGCTGCCTCTTGCTTCAGTCACTCTGCGAACCAAATGCCCTCTGCTGGGTCAGTGGTGGCTGGTATCAGGTGAGTCTTTTTCATTTGAGATTCAGTTTACAGTTGGCTGATGTGCTTTAACCTAGTTGCCTCCCAAATGCAGATTGTCACCAGTGGGCCTTGCATAATGAGTTTCCAAATTCACCGGACTGGGCTTTCCTGTACAGATGCAGCAGAATGGGGGGAGCAGTGGTTAAGTGGACTGTTTGGTTAACTGTGGTGGAATACTTAGAACACTGAGACTTAGGAGCCTGTTCCAGGACACACATGGCTTGCTGACATACTGAGGCTCCCTCAGCTCTTTTGGGGTGCATTGTATGGTGTGCATGTTCATGTAGGTGCACATGTACATTGCATGCATGTAGGAGGCCAGAGATAGCTATTGTGTCCTTCAGGTACTGTTGATCTTGTTTGAGACAGGGGCTTTTACAAACCTGATACTTATCCACTCACATAGCCTGGTTGGTCAGTGAGTCGCCAGGATCTACCTGTCCCAACCTCTTCAGAGCTGGGATCACAGGAGTGTGTCACCATGCTCATGTTTATCTGTCTGTCTGTCTGTCCATCTGTCTATATCTATATATCTATCTATCTATCTTTCTTTACTGTAATGTACACATGCATGCATGTGTGTGTGTGTGTGTGTGTGTGTGTGTGTGTGTGTATCTGTGTCTGTGTGAGTGAGTATGTGAACGTGCAGGTACCAGAGGAAGCCAGAAGAGGGAGTTGGATACCCTGGAGCTGGAGTTACAGGTCTTGTATTCTTACAGTCTTGTAAGCTTCCAGAATTGGGTACTGGGTACCAAACTCAGGACCTCTGGAAGAGCAGCGTGTGCTCTAAACTGCTGAGCCATCTCTCTAGGTCCCATGCCTTAATTTTTTCTTTAATGTCAGTTCTGGGAATTGAACTCATGTCCTCATACTTGTCAGGCAAACACTTTTCTGACTCAGCTATCTCCCTGTCCTACCCTTAGTTTTGTTTTTGTTTTAAGATAGTGTCTCACTATGTAGCTCTAGCTGGCCTGAAACTCTCTATGTAGACCAGATTGGCCTTGAACTTCCAAGGTCCACCTGTTTCTGTCCCCTGTGTGCTAGGACTAAAAATGTGTGCCCCACATCTGACTGTCTCCCTCAGTTCTGAATCCTATATGGATCCCAGGCCTGGGGAAACTGGGCTGTAACTCAAAGCTGGACAGATAAGGGCAGGGCTGGAAGGAGCCATGGGCTTGGGCTGAATCAACCCCACAGTGAACACAGCTTGTGCTGAGATCCTGTGGGTGCAGGAGGGGCCAGAGAATGAGGATTCGCAGGTTTGATCTGACAGACTAGAATAGATGTGAGGTCATGCCAGCCAGTGGAGAAACTGTCCTGGGTGTTTAGTGAAATGAGGGAAACCAGCCCCATATTGTCTGTGGGTGTGAGGTCCCCAGATGATAACACCTCTCATGCTCACTGTTTCCCATCCCACTATGGAAAGTGTGTCTAAGACCTGGGACAATATGGCAGTGAACTCTCAACAGCCCCAGCTGGGCCACCTAGTGTGAGCACCGGCTGTCAGGAGCACATGAGCCTGTGTCTGTTCCCCTCCTTGGCCATCTGGGGTGATAAACCTTCCTGCAGACAGAGGCACAATGATGTCACATCACCCCCTCTTAATGTAGGCATGACACAGAACTTCCCAGGGACCTACCAGCACCTACAGGGACTCCACTTCCCCTGAGTCCTAGGTCCGCCAGTTGCCTAATCAACCCACACCCCTGTCTCACTACTGACATTGTAGGTCCAGATGTAGGTTCCAGTGAAGGATGAGAAAGGCATGAACCCCACTGGTGTGCCCAGAGTCCAATTTAGGTGTGGCGGTCCTTGATGGACTCTCAGTCTCTTCAATTGTATAAAATGGGATGGAGGGATGTCAAAGCCTGTCCCACCAGTTTCTGGGCATAATCATGGATGGAGAAATGAAATGCTTTGGAGTATCAGCAAGATACCCTTCCTTCTTTGCCAGCATTTCCTTGCCTGCACATCTGGGCAGGGGCTCTGCTGCAGACCCGGCCTCTCAGTCAGTGTCTATGGACACGGATGCATCCTTCCCAATCAGGTGCGTGTCTGGGTGCTTTACTCCCATGGTCTCCAATCTCAGACACGGAGGGGTGTCGCGCCCACTGCTCAGAAGGGAGCTGTGGGAGGTGGAGGCCAGGGCTGCCCACCACACTCCTCTTTTGGATACCCAACCCTCCTCTGATGCCTGCCTCTCCTCCTTTTTTTTGGATTTGTTTTTCTACTTTCTGGAGAGTTGACTCTTTTGTTTCCTGGGTCCTGATTTTTTCCTCAACTTCAAGAACTACCAGGTTACCCCAAATATGAGAAGCAGACAAGCAAGGATAGTTGCTCATGGAGGGATCCATGGATCTAAGGAGCTATCCTCAACATATTTCACCTGGGGCTGCTGGGACTTCTGAGTTGCTGCTGGGAGTCGCGGGGCCTTCTGGTACTAGAGCATCTCTCTGAAGCAGGGAGGGCCGGGTCCTCCACTTCTGCATGCAGGGCACCGTGCCTTTTCTGACAGTTTAAAGGCTAATAAGCTCCCAAGAAATGGATGTGTTAATCTTACTTTTCAGGCCCAAACACCTCTGCAGGAAGCTGGGGCTCTCTGTTTGCCAAGTGGATGGACCACTTAATTGCTGTCTCAGAGGCTCCTTTTTCCTTTACACATACAGACTGCGGGTGGCTCTGACTTTGGAGCTGTGAGAAGGGGAAGGTGGCCTGGGATGAGCTAACAGAGGAGGAGAGATCTCAGGCCTACCACACAGAGAGGAGTGGCAGAAAGGGGAGTCAGGGGAGGCCCTGGCTATCCCACACTCGGCTTCCCTGCCTCTCCCCCTCGTGGCTCTGCTCCCTGCTCAGCCCATGCAGGTTAAGCATTTCGTATGTTTCAGGTTTGATTCAGAGTGTAAGATCCAAGCAGAGATCTCTGCCCTCTTGGTGGGCAGCTGACGGAGTGTGTTTGAACGTGTGTTGCATCAAAATATGCCTTGCCGGCATCCGTAACCAAGCTGGAGGTGCTTAAGATTCTGGGAGCTTGGGGACAGACTTCGGCAACAAAAGACAGATTAGCAAGAGGAAAACAAGCCTGCTCACTGCCGAGGGCGGCCTGGGTGAAGAGCGACTCAACGCAATGGCTTCTGCCACAGTATTTGCCTTTCTTTATTTTTAAGATTTATTTATTTTATGTGCATATGTGTCTGCGTGAGGGTGCCAGATCGCCTGGGTGAAACTGGAGTTACAGACAGTTGTGAGCTGTCATGTGGGGGCTGGGAGTTGAACCTGGGTCTTCTGGAAGAGCAACCAGTGCTCTTAACCGCTGAGCCATCTCTTAGGCTCCCTACAGGGTCTGTCTTATATAGTTTTCTTATAAAGGGTGATCGGTTTCAAAGAAGGGACGGGGTGAAATGTGGCAGACACGGGATGTGCACAGAAAGAAGAGGATGGGAAGTGGGCCGACGGGGAGGCGGACACCTCTGGGGCCGTGGTCCATCTGATAGGGGTGCGAAGGGTCTGAATGTACATCTTGTGTTGAGTAGCGGGATCCAGGAGGAGAGAGGATCTTTTGTCTATGTAACCTCTGACCTGTTTTTAGACATTGCAGCTGCATGGACCAGGTGCAAACCCAACTGTCTGTCCCCAACTGTAAGCCTTGGGGATCACTGGCCTGTGTGTACCTGGATTAAATCTCTGAGGTTTACTGACCGTAAGTCCCTATGAGTCCTTGGGGGAGGACACCATCCTGATGCTGGCAAACAAGATTGGAGGTAGGGCCTGCTGGGTATGTGGGGATCCTTTTGAGGAATAGAAACCTCCTCTGAGAATGACTGTGTGTGGGGGCAGGGGTATGCCTCCTTTCTAACATCTTCACCATTCTAATCTTGTCTCAGTGGAGTCTCCCTGTGTGGTGATGTCCGGCTTTCATACGTCTTTAAAGGTTGCTAATCCATCAGACCCAGTGGTCACCAGGGAGTCTCACTGTCAAGGACGAGAATTAGTGATGCCCGTCCGTGGCTGCTGCGCTACAGTTCATGAGTGTTGCATGGCTTGTGGGGTTGGCCACCCAATGCCCAAATGCATCACTTTTAAGCCTCAAGCGCCTCTCTTCGCATCTAGTTACATGGAATTACTAACACTGGTGCTGATGAAGAGACTTGGTGGGGTCTGTGATGTGAGGAGGCAGAGGGAAAAGACAACGCAGAGGACTGCACAGCATCTTAGGGCCCTCCCTTAACTCCCTGAGGTGATCGTGGAGAGTCAATTCACTGGCTGACTTTTTTAAGGGAAGCCTGGAATATAAGAACAGAAGAAATCTGGGTGGGGTGAGTTAAAATGGGGGTCATAGTCCCAGTGCTATGGGGCTGGTCTTTCCTCCCAGGCTGTGAGCTGCAGGAATGCTGTTGTCAGGAGGACAGCGAGGACCAGAGAGGATCAGATACCTTGAAGAGCTGCAGTGGAGGATGGATGGGCAGAACATGAGGCCTGCTGGGAACTGAAGGTAAGAGTTCCCTGGTTGGAAAAAGCAGGGGGTGTGTCTAAGGCAGAAAGCACAGGTGAGACATAAGCCACATTTTATAGTTGCCTGGCCCTCTCTAGAGAATCAAGGACACTGGAGAACCAGGAGCCAATGGAGAGGACCTGCAGAGGCATCCTTGGAAGGCTACTGGAAGATTTAAATGTCATGCTGAAGTCCGTAGTTTTTGAGAGAAACTTTGTGATTGGAAGTCTTGCCTCCAATTCTTTTCTTTTCTCTCTCCACTGAGGATACAGGACAAGTTACTTAAACCTCTCTGGGTCTCAGTTTCCTCATCTGTGAAATGAGATTGTGGAATTACCCCACCATATAGGGTTGAGGGTGAGGATTGAATTTAAACCACATGCTTCCCACTGAGCTTACCCTAGCTGGTGACAGGACAGACAGGACAGCCTCTGTTGGATTGGGTTCCTATGGAGTCTGTGTGTGTGTGTGTGTGTGTGTGTGTGTGTGTGTGTGTGTGTGTGACTTGGAGTCTCTCACCTCAGAAGAACCTGGAGTGTTGAGTGGGCAGGATCATAGATCTCATTAAAGAAGCCAAGTCTGTGAGAGGTGAAGCACCTTCTCCAAGCTTGTATGGTTGAGTTGGAGTGGAGAGATTGAGACATGTCCATGTCGCTGTTTGACTCTGGAGGCTAGGCTGGTGTCTGAGTCTGGTGGGGCTGCTCCAGGCCTCCTTCCCCTCTAGGAGGCTCCTGTATCTTGGTCTGAGTGAACATGACCCCAGATGTTGAGGGAACAGCCAGCTGGAAGCTGACAGGTGCCTCCTTCCCTGCCCTGTCCTCATTCTGTCCTCTCAGCCTAGCACAGGACAGCCCTGCTCACTCCCCATGGGAAGTTCCTGGATGGAACGGAGGCCCAGGGCCCAGGCTCTCCTCATGATAATGTAAGCACGGCATTTCCGTTGAAATCCCTGCCTGGATGAGCCGCTGGCTAGAGGGTTTAACTCGTGTACACAGGCAGAGCTCATGGGCTTGTCCCTAATATTTATTCTGGTGACTGTAACATGCAGATAAGGTGAGTGCCTGGCGCCAGCACGCAGAATAAATTTACATTCTGGAAGCCACAAAGAGCTGAGTATACACAGCATTATGGGCCTGGCTGGGGGCCTAGGGAGGGGGAAGCCAGCTCCCTCCTCAGCAGGTTCTGGCTGTGATTCTCAAAGCTGAGGCTAGCCTTGCACTTGAAGCACAGTGTAAGTTGACAGCGTCTAGGCCTGAGGTCTGCACACAGACCTGAAAGTTTGACTTTTGTGATGGGAAACCTCAACCACCATCTTGCTCGGACACCCAGCCCATCCACACTGTTCCACAGAGGACATCTGAGGCTTCGGAGCTTGCCCTTGTGTGGCCTTCCTGCCCCTCAGCTGGATCAGAGCTCCTTCAGCTACAACCCCTAAGCCCACAAGAGGAGAGGTGCTCTCCCTTTGCTTGCTCAGGAGTCTCAGCACAGGGATGACAATATATGTGTATCCTGAGTGCTGCCTGCTGCGGTGGGTCTGCCTTGTGAGGCTGGATGTGGGGGACAGGGTAACATGGTCCTGGTGGAAGGGAATGAGCCCCATCCCCCCTCTGCATTCATTTTCCTCCTTCTAGAAGCCTTGGATTGGAGGTGCCTTCTGGGAAGACTAGGACCAAGGCCTGTGTCAGTCAGAGTCTTGGTGTTTCCAGTCCCTAGCTGAGCAACCTTGGAAAAAAAATACTTGACATCTCTGTGCTCAGCTTCTTCCACTATAACCTGGGGTTGGTGAGAATTCCCTTCTCATGCTAAGGTGACTAAGCACCTGGCACACAGTAGGCACTCAATAAGCGTTTCAATCTTTTGGTGCCACATATTCATGCTCGCTATAGAGCATGCTCAGGGAAAGAGGCACTAAACAATGAGGGAGATGCAACCATGAGCATCGGTCTTGCTGCTGGCTCCCTGGTGTCAGAAGATGGTGGGGGTGGCGGCTTTGCAAGCGCACAACAGTATGGGCCTCTACAACTGGACTGCTCCATGCTGCTGCTAATGGCTCACCACTCTTCCAGGAGGCCAGCTGGCAAGCCGACGGTGTTGGTCCTCTTCCATGTGGAAAGGCCTAGCGGTTGTTTACCCAGGAATAGATGGGTGTTCCTGGTAGGCAGTTATCTTTCCCGCCTGCAGGGCCTCAGACTGCTCCACTATGCAGAACACCAGGCCAGGGACTGAGTTACCTCGAGCAGGCGCAGCAGCAGGCTGGGCAGTAAAGAGCAAGATCTGCATAGTATTTGCACCTCCCGGAAACTGCCAGCCTTACAGAGGGGTGCCCTGTCCTTCTGAGAGCCCAGCTCAAGGACCACATTGGAGCAAGAGTTCTGAGGATGGTCCTCCAGCCTGCAAGACACACTCCAAATATAGAATGCTGGTACTTCAGCAGGAGATCTGTCCTCAGCAGGAATACAGGGGACTTGAGTCTGGGGAGATTGCTTCCCAGTTGGTAGAGTGCTTGTTGTGCAAGCTTGAGGACTTGAGTTCCACCCATTGAACCCACATTAGAAAAACAAAACAAATACACAAAAAAGGTGTGGCGGCATGCACTTGCCACCCCAGAACTGGTGAGGTAGAAGCATGCAGAACCCCAGAGCTGACAACAAGTCTAGCCACTCCGCCAGCTCACAAAACAAAGGGCAGGACCTCTCTGGGAGGGCATGGTGGCCAGGGCTCAGGCTCTCTGGGGAATAGGAACTGGGCCTCCAGATGGGTTACCAAGGATATACTGTCAGAGGCTGGGGAGGACTTGAATCTCAGGGAAGTAGTAGGTCTGCCTCTGTTTGAGGACTCTACCTACCTCTACCTTCTGGGAGGCTGTGTGGCCACCGAATGCTCCAGCGGGACCCCATCTCTCTCGAGGGTCCATTAGCAGAAAGGGAGTGGGGGAGCCTGGGTGGAGTGAGACAGACTTGGGGGCCCAGCACCCTTTTGCCTTGACCCCTGACCCTGCAACTTCAGAGTGCTGTGAGCACAAGCCCTCTGAGCATCTCGGTACATTCTCAGCCTCACTCTAGGGAGCAGCTTGGTGTCTGATGGACCAGTTCTGCCTATTGCCCATCACCTCTCTGCTCCCTGACCCCTGGGGACCTACCGGGGCAGTTTATGGGTCCTTCTTTGCCCTTCCCTGCTTGCTGACCTCTCATTCTCTTCTTTCCCCAAACCCATCTCCCTGCCTGCCTCTCCTTAGTCTATTTAGTAACATAGCAGAGGCCTGTATAATTTGGTGTCAGTTAAAGCTCAGTGGGGACCCAGCACCCATTACCTAACTAGCTGGGTGGTGCTGGATGGTAAACAACCTACCTCTCCCTGCCTCAGCTTCCCTCTCTACTATACAGTTACAGAATAAAGTCCCCAGGCTTTCAGTCTGCAGACCGTGGATAGGAAAACGCTTGATAAAGGAAATCACACAGCATTGACTGAAATTCTGTCTGCTCAGACCTGTGCCTGAGGTGCAGCTTGAGGACTATAGGAGGGCCAGGCTAGGTCTGAGACCTGCAGGGAAAGAGGCCTGGGTGTAGGGTGGGGGTTGATGCTAGGATGTCCCAGTACAGAAGGGTTGTGTGGATGCTGGGTGGATGGCAGGCAGGGTGTGTGGATGCTGGGTGGATGGCAGGCAGGGTGGGCTGAGCAAGGGTGGGGTATGTGGTGGAATGTTCCCAATTCCTGCTCCCTCCTCCTCCTTCCAGGAAGCCTCACTCCCCTGCACAGCTGCTGCGACACATTTTCGTATCAGGACATCCAGATCTATCCAAACAAGAGGTGGCGGCAATCTGAGACGTCTACACAATCTGGGAATTGAGGGTACTTGTGGGCACACCTTTGCCTATGTTTCCCCAAAACCCTGGGTTGGAGAGGGAGAGGACATCCTGGTTGTTGAGGCTAGGCTGTGGTACCGGAAATGAATGGATTCCAAAGAATGTACCAAATTCACAGAAGGCAACATCCCTGGTCCCAGCTGTCCATTCTGGGAGTCCTCAAGTAATGGTTCTCAGATGCCCCTGCCCTGATGTTGATGCTTTGCTGACAATGACAGATGTGCAGGTGGTTGCAGTGAGCTTGCAGGGCCAGGAGACAGCAACAGGGCTGTCCACCTCCATGCAGTTGGCATGGACCCACAAGGAAGTACAATGATTAACACTAGGACTGTGGGTGTGTTAACATTGTGGAGGTCAGATGCAGCCCAATAGAAAAGAAGGGCCTGGACTAGCTTGGGGCTCTGTGGGTGGGGCCCTAGGTTTCAAGCCACCAAGATGACCAGGAAAGCCTCAGCAGACTCCCACACACACAGCTGATGAATTCCCTAGGGATTTGGGCCTAGGAATGGCTTCAGATCATGGCTGTACCCTCCTCAGTGGTTCATGGTAGAGAGGGAGTCTTTGGGACCCAAGTGCAAAGCTTAGCACACGCTCTCAGCATTGTGGCACTGGATATACCATTTAAACACCCTCTTTGCTGACACATACGCCTATTCAGGGTGCCCCCTAGACATCTGCAGGTCCTCCAGGGTTTGTGTCACTGAAGCCTGCTGTGGACGCGGCTTCTTGGCACTTCTTCAGAAACCAGGTGTTAAGAGCTCTGTGACAGCCCAAAATCCTGCTGGACGGCCAGGGCCTTACAGTCTTTCTTCTCATTGTCAGCCCACAGTGAACATATCTGACCACAGGCTTCTTGTGCTTTTGTATGTGCAGGGGTGTGCCACCTATACATGTATTTGTGTCAATGTGTGCACACATGTGGTTATCTATGTAGAAGCCAGAGGCAGGCACTGGTGAGCTCCATCACTCTCCACCCTATTTTGAGGCAGCGTCTCTCCGTGAACTGTACCTCACCGAATCAGCTACACTGGCTGGCCTGTGAGCCCTGGGGATTTACCTGTCTGCCTCCCCAGCACTGGGATTACAGAGGCCTGTTGCCACGACAGCTGGCTTTTTACACAGCCTCTAGGGATTGAATCCAGGTCCTGTCCTAACTGATCCCTCTCCTGAGCCCCCTGGAGCACTGGTCTTTCTACAGATGAGGGTCTCTGCTTATAATTGCCTTCCACATGCTGTGCATGAGAATGGCTGGTTCACTCCCCCTTGCCAGCACCAATTACTCTCTTCCTGTTTAGTCTCTCTGCTAATTACACATCATCACTGGAGGCACAGACAGACTCTGGCCTGGAGCACTGGGTAATAATGAGACTGTAGCAAGTGGCTTCTAGCAATGATTTGAGGGTGGTGGCAGCAGAGGCCAGGAAAGCAGCCGAGGCCTGAGTTTCCAGCCGCGCTCACTGCCTGTGTGACCTGGGCATGTTTTGTTTCCCTCTCTGAGTCTTTGTCTATCAGGCTGTCTCAGGCACCTCTGGGTTGGCTTCCCCGCCTCCGCCCTATCTCTTGCCTTGAACAGCAAGCGGATCACACTTGCTACAGCGCTGGTATTTGCTGCAGCCTGAGCTGACAAAGTGACCTTTTGAGAGGGAGGATTCCTCCATCTCATTATGCGGCCTCCAACCTTTGCTCAGGCTCCAGCCATCCTGTTTATTCTTCTCATGAATTTCTGCTTCTACTTAGAATAAGAAAAACGGTCGAGATGGAAAATGACAAAAATGAAAAAAGGGTCCGACAACTTATAAAACCCAAACTTCCCCTGAGCCCTACAGAGATCTGGCATGATGAGGTAGTCAGGGAAACGGGAGGCAGGGCTGGGTCTTCGGGCTCCGTGATGAACGCTTTAAAAATGTTTTATTACATTTTACTTATTTATTTTGTGTGTGGAGAGGGGGTATAAACACACCCTGGTGTGCCCTGGAGGTCAGGGGACAGCTTCAGGACTCCATTCTTTCCTTCCACTGCGCGCGCGTGTGAACTATCCGGTTGATGAACTCTTAAAGGCACAGGGTGCACCAGAGGAACTCAGCACTCAGCGCCTCTGGTGCCCTGGACACAAGCAGGGGCTCACATTTCCTCTTAGGGGATACAGGAGAAAAGCAGGAGATGGCTACCACTCTGGACACGAGACATGAAAGGCATCTGCCTGGAGAGACAACGCCTGTGTGGCATTGGCTTCACGGATGGTTCGCTGCCTAGGCTTATGTCAGCTTGACACACAGACTGGAGTTATCTGAAAGGAGAGAACCTCAGTTGAGAAAATGCCTCCATGAGATCTGGCTGTATGGCATTTTCTTAATTAGTGATTGATGGGGGAGAGCCCAGTCCATTGTGGATGGCTCTACCCTTGGGCTGGTGGTCCCGGACTCTAGAAGAAAGCAGCGTGAGCAAGCCATGAGGAACAAACCAGTGAGCAGCTAGAGTTCTATTGCTGTGAGGAGACACCAGGACCATGGCAGCTCTTATAAAGGAAAACATTTAATTGGGGCTGGTCTCCAGTTCCAGCAGTTTAGTCCATTGCTGTCATGGCAGGAAGCATGGCAGCATGCAGGCAGGCTCAGTGTTGGATCTGCAGGCAGCAGGAAAAGTGAGTGACATTGGGCCTGGTTTGAGCATCTGAAACCTCAAAGCCCAGCCCCCCTCCCCTCAGAGGCACACTTCCTCCAACAAGGCCACCAGTCTCCTAATAGTGCCACACCCTGTTGGCCATTTTCACTCAGACCACTGCATGTTCTGACTTCCTTTGATAATGAACAGCAATATGAAAGAGTAAGACAAGTAAACCCTTTCCTTCCTAACTTGCTTTTTGGTCATGGTGTTTTATTACAGCAGTAGAAAAGCCTAACAAGACAGGTGGAGGGAGAGGCTTGCCCACCACCTAAGCAAAGGCCTGCCTCTGTCTCTGGACCTAAGTGCCAGTCTACCAGGGACACTGTAGGAAACTTTCTAGCCATTCCTGGTAGAGGCGCTATTCACACAGAGATCTGGGATGCGTTCTCACCCTGGCTTCTCATAAGAGGATCTTAATAGTCACACTGTCTGCGCCCAGACACAAGGGCATAAAGGTAGTTTGAAGGGGTCCTCAAGAGACCATCGACAGGCAAAGGAGAAGAGGTTGCAAGTGAGACCAGGGAAGGGGAGGTCAGGGAAGGGCAATGATGGGGGATGTCCTTCTGTGTGCTGTGAATATGTATTTCTGTTATTAGTTGGTGAATAAATACTGATTGGCCAGTAGCCAGGCAGGAATTATAGGTGGGGCTACCAGACTAGGAATGCTGGGAAGAGGAACAGAGACAGGGAGCCGCCAGGGAGATGCCATGTAGCTACAGAAGGAGTAACATGCTGGAGCATTATGCATAAGCCAAAGCCTCGTGGCAATACATAGTTTAATAGAAATGGATTCATAATTAAGAAAGAGCTAGCCAATAAGAAGCCTGAAACATCGGCCAAACAGTTTACAATTAATATAAGCCTCTCTATGTTTATTTGGGACTGCGGGGTGGGGTGGGGGTTGGGAGGGTGGCAGGACAGAAACCTTGGTCTACAGGGCATGGCCAGTGGTTCCTGGTCAGCACCAGGAAAGCATACATCAGGCAGGAAACAACCTTGTGTTGGTGGGCCGTCGTCCTAGGGTATCAGTATTCACAACACCCAGATAGGATGGGCAGCTGGTGACCAGCGCTGTCCCCAGAGTCTCCCTACTCATGGTTGGAAATTCAGTCTCCAAAAGACTGCCATATTCAGGCCTTTGTACTGTCTCTTCTGGGGAGGGACCTCCCCTCCCATGTTCACCAGGTCACCAAGGACAGCCCTCAGCATACAGTGTGCCGTTATCCAGAGCTTGCCTGTTCCTTTTCCTCCTCTGGTGAGCTCTAGGATGGCGAGACAGGGAGTATCCATCGGGCCATAGCAGGAGAGACACCTCTTCAGAGGGTGACGAGGACAGGGTGACATAGTTCACTTCCTGTCGCCTGCAGATCAAGAGCTCCTTCTCTGGCACCATGTTTTCTTATATCCCACTATGATGATAATGGATTAAACTTCTGAAACTGTAAGCCACCCCAATTAAATGTTTTCCTTTGTAAGAGTTCCTGTGGTCATGGTGTCTCTTCATAGCAATAGAAACCTTAACTAAGACACCTTGGAAGCAGTGTTATATCACGGCAATAGAAGGTAACTGACACACAGTTCAAAGCAGTCTGTCATGATGGGGAAAGTCAAGGCAACAGAGGCCGAAGCAGCTGGTCATATCACCACAATCAGGAAACAGAGAGGAGTGAATGCCTGTGCTGTCCAATGCCTTTCTCCATCTACGTAGTCCAAGATCCTCTGTCCAGAGTCCTGCAGTTAAGATGTCCCTTCCCAGATCAATTAACATAATCAAGGCAATCCAGAGGGCTGCCTCCCAGAAGATTCTAGACTCTGTCACAGTCACCATCAGTTACTTCACTCAGATAAGCAAATGTCTTTCTTTCATGGATGCCTACAGGAGCTTGGTTCCAGGACCCACCTACAGGTACCAACATCTCAGGGTACACAAGCAAGGATGGCTTGGTGAGGGCGGAAGGGGACTCCCCGTATCTAGAATTAGATCTAGGTATCTTCGAGTCTAAAACTTAGAGGAATGTAGAGACAGCCCCAGAGTTGGGCTAGCCTCCACTGTCTCCTGCAGAGTTCTTGACTTTTGGATGAGTGACTCATGGAGACAGAGGCTGTTGGTATATGAAACAGCATTTTACAAAGATAGGACATTAGGCAATGGAGAGAGAGGAGGAACAAATGGAGTGAGCCCGCAGCTGCCCCGGCATGCAGCCTAGAGTTTCCAGTAGACAGGGCTAGGAAGAACTCCCCTCTCCAAGCTCAGCAAGACCTGGAGTTGAGCTGACAAAGCTGGCATTTCAGGAGACCAAGGTACCTGGAACCCATAGCCCACAGCACCAGAGGAAACACTTGTGTGGAGACAAAACTCTGAACCCATGAAGGGGAAGAATAACCAGACTGCTTCTATCTCGTGTATGAAATTATGAAGGCAAAACTTCAGTAGAGCCAAGAGCTTCCAAGTAGCTTAGCTGTGTCTCAGAACACAGCAGAAGAAAAAGAATCCCAATCCTCAGCAAGGTAAAATTCACTATCTCTCTCAAGGACAACTAAAGTGGCTGGTTCAGGATCAGGAGTAGCTGAATTCAGAGCAAATAGTATGATCAGAAGTAGGGAAGACCATGACACCAACGTGTCCAGGGACATCACAATCCTGCCTGTTTACAGTTCCCAGTGAGCTGAGACCTAGGAGAAGAAATAGACAAAACCACAGTTACTATCAGAGACAGGAATAACCCTCCCTCAGTCACTCCTTGAGCAAGTGGTCTGGGCTACCTAGTAACAGCTGTTACTGTGGTAAAATACCTCAACAAAAGCAATTTACAGATGAAGGGGTCGATTTTGGCTCACAGTTCAGTACAGACCTCCATGGTAGAGAAGTCAAGATATCAAGAACTGGAAGCAGCCAGTCACATGGCATCCACCATCATGAACAGAGAGTGATGAATGCATGTCATTGTTCAGAACCTCTCTATACAATCCAGGATCCCAGCTAAAGAATGACGCCACCCACAGAGGGCAGGTCTTCCCATCCCTGTTAAGGAAACCAAGATAATTTCCCCACATGAAAGTTCAAAGGACCATCTCCTAGATTATTCTAGCTTCTGTCAAGCCAGCAATTAACGTTAACCACTGAAAATATCATACAGGATGAAGAAGACCCAACCCACAGCCTCAACAGATTGACATTTGTGAAACATTCCTCTCAGCAGCAGAGCTCACCGTAGACAAGATGGACCTTATCTTAACAAGTTTGAAAGAGTCTAATTGGAGAAAGTATCTTCTCAAACTACAATGGAATGGAATTATAAATCACTAAGAGAAAGATCTCTGAAAAAAACTCAACATGTTTAGAAACTTAAACAGCAGGCTTCTAAATTACCCATGTGTTACTGAGTAAATCGAAAGGGGAATTAAAAAGTATTTCCAGCAGAAAGAAAATGAAAACAACACATCAAAATTGGTAGGGAGTTGCTCAAGTGATTCTTAGGGGACACATGGAATACTAAAGCCCATGTTAGAAAGGAAAGCATGTCTCAGATCAGTGACCTCGGCTGTCACCTGAAGACACCAGGAACTGAAGAGAAAATCCCGAGTAAGGAGAAAAAAAATGTCAGGGTAGAAGCCGGGAGAGAAGCAGTGGAGAGATCATTGGAGATTAGCACAGCCCAAGAACCTTCCAGCCTGAACAGTGATGGGATTAAGAAGACACAGGTATTTGTAACAGGAATGATGGAGGAGACATTTCAGCTTGTCTGTAACCAAGATCATCTATATATCTATGTGCAACCAAGATTATCTATATATCTATGTATCTATGTATCTATCTATCCATCCATCCATCCATCCATCTATCCATCCATCCATCCATGTATCTATTTTCTATCTACCTGTCCATTTATTATCTATTTCTATCTATTGTCTATTTATCTATCATCTATCAATTTATTGTTTATCATCCATTTATCTCTCATCTATCCATAGTCTGACATCTACTTCTATCATCTATTTATTATCTATTTATACATATATCATATGTGTATCTGCCATCTGTCCTCTACCTATCTATACATATATTAATCATATCATTTATCATCCATCTATAATCTATACACTATCTCTTGTCTATCTTCTACCTACCCATAATCTATTGTTTACTATCTATTTGTCATCTGTTTATTGATTGATTGATCTATCTGTCTGCCTATCCATTCATGTGCCACTCAGTCATCTGTCTATATTGTCTGCTTATCCATATATCAGCCACCTAGCTGTCTACCAGTCATCTGTTGTCTATCCAGCCATCTAATTGATACATCATATATGTGTATCTACCTCCTATCTCTACTCATCATTTCAGTATTGGATGTTTGTTTCATGCTTTGAGATAGACTTTACTTTGTTGTTTACATAATTTCAGGCTTGGCCAATGAGAGCTCTTTTACTTGGTTCTTTCATGACCCCATAGCCTCATCATTGTTGCCTTCATTTGGCGGCGGTGGTGGGTTGGTTGCATATCCTTGTTTTCTAGCATAATGGGATACCCCAGGTTCACCTTGGGAGTGTCCTGCCCAGTCCTAACTCCTCATATTTCTTACTGGAAAATGGTGTTAGAATCAAGATTTAAGTACCAGAGGTGCTCTTAGCTACTGGGAAATTGTTGCTTTCAGGTCCCCTCAGCTCTTAGAGCAAGATACTAAACCCTACATATACATGTGTATGGGCGTTTCTGTATATAAACAAACATTCACGCCTGTGTTCAACTAACCACGGACGTGTCCACACTAATCCATCACCAACTGCATGGATCGTTCTCAACTTCTCTCCTTGTTCACCCGGAACTTGTCCACACTAGCAGTGAGGAGATAGCTCCTACCGTGCACTTCGTTGTTATTTTCAGTGTACAGTGCAGTGATTTCAAAGCCACCCACAAACTAGAACAGGGCTCGTGTGATTTTTGCGATCAGAGGTCAGCCCTGTGTCCCCTGCCTTTGTGAGGCTGTCCTGTTCACCTGTGATACCCAGACTCCATTGGAAATGCCCTGCCCCATCCTAGCAGCTCATAGTTTCTATTGGAAAACATTATACAAGTCAAGGTTTGCATAGCAGGTGCGCTCTTAGCTACCAGGCAGGGGGTCACTGCTTTCAGGTTGTCTCAGCTCAGAGTCAACACCAGCACGTATTCCTCTTGGGGTCCTCCGATACTATATTTTAATCTATGTACACATATTAAGATTCATTTTCTTCTATTGGAAAATTCTAATTTTTTTTGTTTTTCAAGACAGGGTTTCTCTGTGGCTTTGGAGGCTGTCCTGGAGCTACCTCTTGTAGACCAGGCTGGTCTTGAACTCTGCCTTCCAAGTGCTGGGATTAAAGGCATGTGCCACCACCGCCATTGCTTAAAACCAGTCACCTACCATTGTATTTTATACAGTAGTTCTGCTGGTCAGATCTTCTGTAGTTCCCCTGATTCAACTGTCCTACTTCCCAAGTCCCTAGCAACCACTAACCCATTCAATGTGTACAGTTTTACCTTCTTTCTGAATATGACAGAATAACCACCTTTGCAAAACGTCTTCTTCTCCTTAGCATAGTCATTTGGGAGTTGCTCCATCTTTGCTGACTGGCTGTCTCACTCCTTTAGAACACCAAGCAGTATTCCAGTGGGTGGACATACCACAATTCATCCATTCACCCATTGCAGGGTTTCTTGGGTTGCTCTCTGTTCTCAGAAAATTCTGTATTTCGCTGATGAGCTGATAGCAGCGTTCACATGCAGGTTCTTTGATGCCCAAAATCACTCACATCATTTGGGTACATACTTGGGGGACCTGACTGCTCGATTGTGTAAGACTGTGATTAGCTGTGAGAAACTGCCAACTCACACTCAAAGTGGCTCTACCAGCTCACACTCTTAGCAACTGAGAACAGGAGTTGGAGAAGGTCAGATAGATAGATAGATAGATGGATAGATGATAGATGATAAATAGATAGATAGATAGATATGGATCTAGATACATGGAAACATCTAAATGCTCCTTTCCCCATCAGCCAGAAGCCTGATGTCAGACCTGTGACTGTCATGGAGATCCTGGTCCTGAGTTGTGTCTCCCTGGTCCTGGAGGCTGGGCTTTTTTGGGGTCACAGCTCTCCCTTCAGGGCCCTCCCTCTCTTGGTCCCCACCTGTTGTACATACCTGGGATGAACGTGGGGTTGCTAAGTTCCAAATGCCCCCCTGCCCAATTTCTTCTTCTCTGTAACAAACAGCTTCACTTAAAAAGCCATCTGGGAGGATGGATGGTTCAGGCGCATTTTGTGGAATAAGTTTTCAGGGCAAAGAGCCAAGAAATTAAAGGCGCAGCACTTAGGACTCCAGTCTCATTAGCCCCCCCCTAACTCTGACTGTGGGGTTGTATTTCTGAGTTAGGCGGTTTCTCCCTTCCCTGCTGCCTGATGTTGTGAGCTTGATTTTCATTTGTCTTCCATAGGCACTGGTCCTGATGCCTCAGGCTGATTTCCTCCCTTGAGGCACCCACCCATCTCTCCAGGGCAGTCTAGGTCCCACCTCAGTGGTAGGTAGTTCCCTTTCTGCACAGGGTGCTCAGGGAACGCTTGCCTTCTGACGTGTCTCCCAAGGCTGACTTGGGACTAATGGATGGATGCTTTGAGAAGGGGAGATGTGTCCGAAGTTGAGACAGATAGGTGGCTCTGGGGAGGGGTAATGAGCTCCTGTCTTGGAGGTGTGTATGCAGGATAGGTGGACACTCAGCAAGGGAGGCTGAGAGACCTGGTCAGGGTCCTGGCCTCCTGGCCTAAGAGGTATTATGACCTCAACAGCTGGTCTACCATCATGGAACCTCAGTTTCTTCATCTGGAAAATCAACCAAAGCGATCATCTCTACTTCTTAGGGTTGCCATGGAGACGGCAGGACACTATGTGCAGAGTACTAAGCAAGGGGTCTATTGTTAAATCAAGGGGAGGGAGGGAGAGCGGGCTGGGCTGGGATACCTTTGAGCAGTCTGAGATTCAAAATTGCGGTCATTTATAAACCCCGGGACTGAGAGTCAATGATTCAATTATTCTAAGACTCTAAGATTCCCCTAGAACCGGAAGCTAAGGAATTACGATATTGTTATTCTTATCTGAGCTCCACGGAAGCCCAGGGCTGTGGGTTTTGAGATCACATTTTAAGCCCATACCTCAGTGAGTGACATTCTCCCGGTCGTAAGCTCTGGAGTGTTTTCATTTCTAACCCTCTTTCCGTTCAGATCTCCCATCTTTGCCTGGCTCCTAGCCTTGGCTCCCCTCCAAGACCCCCTTTTCTCATTCCAAGTTTGCACCTTCACCATTTGTTCTGAAAAGCAGGCCCCAGTGGCAACGGCGTTCCAGATGTGTGACCTGCACACAGGCTCACCACAGTCTTCTGCCCTCGCACCAAGGCCTGCTTTTACCCATTGAGATAGCCTATTTTCAAAGCTAGTGCCAATGGCTAACCTTCCAAGAGGGGGTGTTTACCTCCCAGCTGAAGTGAGGGTCCTCCCTCAGAATTCCCAGAAGAGTGACTGGGCTTGAACGGCTGTAGTATCACTTGTCATAGTCCTACTCATTAGCGTTGGAAAGGAAACTGCTGGTGACCCTCTAAGACTGCTTGCTTCCCCAGGAGAGGAAGGGGAAACATTCTGATTCATTTATGGGACACTGATGGTGGCAGGGTGTGGTCCCAAGGTGAGATCAGCTGAGCATCTCTCCCTGCCACTTGCTCTTCTGCTACCTACCTGTGCCAGGAACAGATCAGCTCTACTGACCCAACACTGTGCTGTGATACCCCTTATCCCTCTCTCCCAGCGCAGTCATTCCTATCCATCAGTGGGTTCACCCATGGTTCCATGGTCAAGCCCTCCATCTCCTACCAGCCTTTATAAGTCCCCAGGGTCTCCGGTATGCCTGGCACATCCTGACTGCAGCTGATGAGCTGTGCTGCCTCCTGGGCCTTTTGGTCCTGTACTTCTGTGCCCTGAGTGGCCACACCCTCTCTATCTGATAAGTGCAAAGATAAAGATCTTCCCATAAGCCTGCCCTCGGCTCCAGTCCCATCTCTGCATTGCTAGTACCTACAAATGGGCACCTGGGCGCTAGCCTTTGCTGCCCTCTTTCCTTTTTAACCTTCAGAAGTCCTGTCTCTGCCCAGCTCCGACAGGGATCATCTCTGCTCCTGAAAACCCCGTGCCTCCTGTCCGAGATCAGGTATGCTGTGGTTCTGGAGCTCATCTTCCCCTTGTGTACTTAGACCTGAGTCTGGGATTCAAGGGTTAGCCCCCAAATGCTCATCCTAGAGCCCAGATGCACAGCTGTGTGGAATGAGGTGCAGACAGAGCATGGCCCTACAGGTGTCAGTGAGGGTTGCCTACTGCATGGGTGGGACTGTGGCTGGGCTGGTAGAGAGACAGGTTAAAGGAGGGTATCCCCAGACAGTCAGAAGTCAGGGTCAGGAGGAGGGAGGGTCAGGGTCAGTTTTCTCTGCTCCTCACATTCCACTTGAGAGTTCAGGGAGCCCCTGGGGCAGGAGGGTAGAACTTACTCAGTTTAACATGTTGTTAGCTTGAATTATGGTGTGTGTTGTTGAGTCTGATGGCCTGTGAGTCTCTTATCAGGCTCTGACCCAGGTCTGTGCAGAGGATGAGAAGGGTTGGATCCACTACCAGCTGGTCCTCTAAGAGGAAACGTCCTACACACAGGGTGCTCACATCGCTTCCCTGATACACTCAAGTGGCTTTGGGGATGCTGGCCCTGAGTTGAGATGACTCACAGGGATCTTGGTGCGATGACTCCACTTCTACGTTATCACCCTGTGAGCACCAAAAATGCTGTCGGTAGAAAACCCAGACTATGCCCACCTGCTCTCACCCCCTCCCAAGGCGGACAGGCTGCAGGAGGGGTACGGGTGGAGCTGGGCACCTGGGCGAGGTAGTTTGTGTCTCCTGGGTGCCTCAGAAAGCCAAAAGACTCTGGGCTATTCAGACATGACCATCGTGGGCCACCCGCTTGGGTGGAGGTAGGGGATGACTGAAGCCACCCAAAGGCTGGCGGCCACCTAAAGGCTTGGCCGAAGTTTGGGATGTGGGGAACTAGGGGAATCTACAGCTGGAAGCATGACATCCTGTCACCCTCCATGTACCTTAGCTGTCCCCAGGAGAGGTCGACGACGATGCTATATCAGTTATTTGTCTCATTGCTGTGACCATAATGCATGACAAAAGCACTTTAAGAAGGGAGGGTCTATTGGCTCACAGTTCGATGCCGACGGTCCCTCGTGTTATGGAAAGCACTGTGCCAAGAGCATGAGCAGCTGTCACGTGACACCCACAGTGAAGAAGCAGAGTACGATGAATGCTGGTGCTCAGACAGCTTTCTCCTCCTTATTCTTCCCCAGAACCCCAAATCACAGAATGGTGCACCCGCATTTAGGGCGGGGCTTTTCCGTCACAGTTAACCAAAGCAAGAATCTCCCTGGCAGACATACGCAGAAGCTTCTCCCGAGGTGATCCTAGTGTCCGTCAAATTATAATCAATATTAACTGTCACAGAATCTCTAGGCTTTTCTGGCCTCACCAGGCTCAAGTCTGACTCCTCTAGGGCCACTCTGAGTCCTCTGAACACAGGAAAGCAGGTTCACAGGAGCCCAAGTCACATTCCCTGGGCATTCCGAACTCAGAGGAACAGAAACTAAACAAGGGCTGAGACCCACCCCGCTCAGGTAGTTGAGTCCATGAATACTGCATCCTGGCAGGGGACTCTACTCAGAGCTAGTCTTGTGCAGCCACCCTGTTTCCATAGAAACCAGAGCCCTCTGGCTGGGTTGAGCCTCCCCATATCCAGTCCTGTCACTTAGAAGGATAGGTGCAAGGTTACCTGCCCACAGAGCTGTGCCCTATCCAAGGCAAACCAGCCCGGGTGATGCCAACCACAGGCAGACCCAGATCGAGTGAGGTGGCAGCTGGTCACACTCCCAAGCATCTTCTGTCCATGCTGGTTTTGATGGAAAGACAGGAGGCTTTGGTGCAGGAAAGCAGATCCTATAGTCTGTTCCTGAGGCCTAATGTATCATTCATATCTCTCTGGCTGCCACATTCCAGCTTAGTCCTCAGTCTATGACAGACTGTGGGTTTTGTGGATGCTGGCAAGAACTCCTTCCTCCCCCAAAGCCTGTCAAGACTGAATCCCTCCATGCCCCGAAACTGGTCTGTACCTCCTCTCCCAGTAGGTCACCAATCTGGAGGGGCTTCAACTACTGGTACTCCAGTAGCCTATCTCCCACAGTCCCTAGGGTACCATAACCACATGCTACTTTATTCATTGACTCTTTCCCCATCTCTGGCAGCAACTCCCTGACTAGTCCCCACTGCCCTTGTCAGGCTCCAGGAGGGACCTCCCTGCCTCTTGCTTCCTTCACGACTCTTGGCAAGAACTGTCTCTCACTTCATAAGCCTGTGATAGTTCTATTTGCCCCTGGGATAAAGTCTATGCATTCATCTATTCATTCTTCATGTGTCTGATAGATATTTAACAAGCCCTGCTTAGTGCCAGGTGCTGGGGACAAAACAGAGACAGCAGTAGAAAGGACAGATTCTAGGCTGGGGATGATGGACTTCCCTGGAGAGAGACAGTGCAGACAGGTCAGGGGTACCTGGCTCACAACTTGGCAATGAGTATAAAGAAGGCATGAGAGTGTTGCGGATAGTTAATGTTGATATTTTGCAAAGACTTAAGGCACCTGAAGCAGGGAGTCATGAGAGTGTTAGTGGGGAGCATTCCAGGCAGAGGGAATGCTTGCCAGCTCTCACAGAACCCAGCAGCTCCTCTTGGTTGAATTCCTCTGCTCACTAGACTCTGTGGTGCTGGCCTGAGGTGAACTATGGAGTCTCAGGAGACTTTTTCCTGAAGGGACAAGTAGCCTTGCACTCCCCAACTTGTGAGCGCCTGTCTGACTTGTTTATTTCTCAATAAGCCTACAAACACACACACACAAACACACACACACATACATATTCATCCAGTCCATGGTAGGTGCTCAGTAAATCACTTTTGGGGGAAAATGGAATGGAAAGAATGGCCAAGGATGAAACCAAGAGGCCCTTGCTGTTCCTTTCCATTGTGCAGAAAGAGCTGATGCTGCTCCTGGCTTCTTATGGGGGGGGGGGGAGAGCTTCATCCAAGGTTCCCTCCCCTGCTCCTCTCCTCCTCCCCTCAGTCCCTTTCTTCCTTCCCCTATCCCCCTACCTCCTCAGCACCTCCCTCCCCCTCCGCTTCCCCTCTGTTCCTTCCTTTGTCTCTTCCCCTCCCTCCCTTCCCCTCCCTCCCTTCTCTACCCCTATCTTCTCTTCCCTTTTCCCCTCCTCTGTCCTTTTCCTTCCCCCCCTTTTCCTTTTTTACCCTTCCCTCCCCCGTCTCCCCTCCTTCCCTCTCCTTGTTTGAAAGCACACCTTGCATAATCAGAGCTAGCAATTACACTACCATCTCTGGTTCTGGCTTCATAGACTCCGGGCCCAGAGGAGAGGAGCCGTTTCATATTTAATCAGTATTAGTTCTGGAATGCCCTCAGGGGAGCTGGCTCACTTCAGGGCTGTGTGCTTTAATTCTCCCTGATGCTAATTAGATCAGGGAGAGAGCCTGGGCTCAGAGCGGGACTGCTGTGGGGTCACTGGTAGCAAGTCAGAGAACCCAACTCCTCCACTCACCATTGCCTCATCCATACCGGCCCGCACTGCCCATCCTTTGCCCTTAGTCCTCAGCCTAGGGAGAGAACAAGAGTGAGCCCGGGCCCAGTGACTTGCATGTCTCCTGAGGTATGAAGGAGCACGTGAAGTGTGATTGCGGGAGAAGGGGATGCTCCCCCTCTGTGGTGTGTGTACGCGCATGCACACGCGTGTGTGTGTGTGTGTGTGTGTGTGTGTGTGTGTAACTGACCCTCATATCCAACATTGCCTCTGCCAGCAAGCAACAATTATTCCAAGCTTGTGTTCTTGATTACTAGACCTTGGGTGTAGCATTAGGAGCCAAATACCCATCATTTCTGCAAGTGAGGACTTCAGATCTCCTTTACAGGTGGGAGAGGGACGCTGAGAGATGTTAAGAAAGACCTCACAGCTATCCAGGGGTAATACCAATTCCAAGTTCTTTTCTGCTGTCACGTTGTCCTTAGCTTAAATGATCTGAAACAGAGCAAGTGTATGTGTGTTTATGCACATGCAAAGTGTATTTGCTATGTATATGTATATGTGCATGTATGTGCATGTTGAATATGTGCTATATTCATATGTCTACGTATGTGTAAGTGTATACATGTATGCATATATGTGTATATGTACATGTGTGTATGTGTGTATACATGTGAACATATGTGCACACATGTCCACCTGGAGTTTTCTTTCTCAGCTCTCCCCTGGCCTCTCAGAGCAATTCTTCCTGGATCGCCTTGCTGCCTTGTAAGCACATTGGGTCACTATGTTCTCAGCGTCTGTGTGCCCTCAGCCATTTTCTTCAACAGTCCCAGCTGCCACCTCCAATGCCAAACAACCCGAGTCTCCAGTCCCAGGGTAGCGAATAGAGACAGGAAGGTGACCTGGGTTTAGCAATTGTGAACTTTGTGACCTCTGGTCCCTTCTCTTGCCTGGGCCCCAGATTCCTTACCTGTGAAAGAGGAAGATGGCACCTGTTCCCCCTGGGGACACTGTGGTGGTCAGGAAACTCACACATGCATTTCCAACCAGTTGGAGGCCTGGTATACAGCAGGTGCTCAGCACATCATCCTTTGTCTCCTTCCTGTGACCTTCCCTCCCCAAACCTTCAGCTAAGCACTCTGGATCCCACAGGAAAAGGGGGTTCCTTTAGAAGGGCGGCTGGGGGAGACAGATGAAGATGGAAGTAAGGGAGTGATAGGCAGGAACAGCCAGAAGGAGCTGTCCAGCTTCCTGTTTCAAGGGTCCTGAAGCCAGCCCTCATGGGTAGAGTGACACGAGTGGGGGGGGTATAAAATGGGAGTGGGAAAGCTCCCAGAGCAGGCAAGCAAGTTGTGTAAACATTAGTTTGTGGGGGTTGGGAGCTACCCTTGGGGTAGACAGAATGTGGCCTTAGGACACCCCAGCCCAAGTCTGGACAGCCAAGCTACAGCTAAATGTCCACTCACCTGCAAATGTGATTGGAAGCTTTGCCCCCTCCAGAACCCACGTTTAAATGTAATGTGATGTAACGGTGTTGAGAAATGCGTGTCTGGAGAGGTGAACAGGCTGAGTGGGCTTCTGCCTCACCAGTGGGTTTCAGGCCTTGAGAGAAGGTTTGTGGAGTGGGCTTTCTCTCTGCTTCTTGCCTCCTCGTGTGTGGCAAGAAGACTCTCCCTAGCTGTCACACCTTGAGCCTGAGCATGTGACCCTCCGGTACCATGAGAAGATAGACCTCTGTCTGCTGTAAATTCCTCAGTCTCGGGTGTTACATGATGGGATCACAGCATAACCAGGAAGGGTGGGAGACCTTGCCCAGACGTCCTTGTCTGCTTTCTGTCATTGCTCCTGGACCATCCTGACTTGTAGGAGAGGAAAGGAGGGTGCTACTGGGAGAAGACTACCCTAGAGCAAATGTTCAAGCCTTGCTGTGGGTGGGGCACATAGCACATCTAAAATGACAAGGTGAGGGTGCTGCACCTCCTTCACCCTGAAGAAGCCTAGCAGACAGATGGATGCTGACCACATCATCTGGGAGTTGTAGAAATGGAAGAGAGGTAAGCAGACACTGGGAGACAGTGGGTATGAGTGGGGCAACATTCTGGCCCATTCTGGTCATTGCATTAGATACTGCACTGGGCTTGCTGCCAGAGCCTCAGAGCACTTAAGGGCCCATGCAGTGTTTAAGGGCTGAAAAAAGTCCCAGGATTCAAACTCCATCAGAGAGCTGCCACACCGAAACGGGTACATGTTCAATTAAATGTCTGCAAAATGCAACATTGTCAACTAGTCACTTTCTGCTCTGCTTGGCTCTTATACAGTTACATAAACACAGATTTAGCGTCAGATCTTAAGATCTTTGGTTTGATTGCAGAAGGAGCTGCTTGCTCACAATGCAAGGATTTGGGGGGTGAAACCCCTTAGTACAACAGCTAGGGTGGGTGCACAGGCAGCAGAGCTGGGAGGGGAAAACAGCTTGTTTAGGGACCCACAGAGAGGAAGGCATTGATGGAAGGATGGGGTGAGGGGGGAAAAATCCATGGCAGGAACGATACCAGCAGGACAGGTCACTGGGGCCTGGCATGGAGATATAAATTGGGTGTGGCATCGATGGGGGATTTGGATCATGGCTGACTCTCCCTCCATGATGCTCACTGGCCTGTGTTCTCTCCCCAACATGAATGCCCCATTATCTGCTTGTCCTTCCAGGGTTAGACTTGAGGCAGGCATATCAGAGGCGGACTCCTCTGGCTGTCTTTGTTGCCTGTCTCTGCCTGGCTCCAGAAGCCTGGTCTTTCAAACTCTTGGAGCTTCATCAGTAGAAGCCTGGAGGTCATGGAAAGAGAAATGACTGACCCCTAAAGGCAGTGAGTCAGAACTCCCAGGCAATGCCACCGGCCAGCTGCTAGGTAAGCCACTTAAGTTAGACTTGTCTCTGACGCCTGAAGGGTAAACGGATGCTTCTATCCACGGAGTCAAGACAAACACTGCTGAAAAGCTGAGAGTTGGGGAGGTCAGAGGTAACTAGTGACAGGAAGGGAGAGATGCACCAGGCCACCTGGAAGGAAAAACTCCTTTCCAGGGCTGTGTTGAAGTTGAGGGTTGAAAGTGGGTTGTTTGACCAGTCGAGATCATTGAACAAAGGAGACAGGAAGTGTGGAGAAACCTTGAGCCATGGGGTAGAAGGTTGTGTCTTGTGTTGTGGGGAGGTCTCACATCAGGAAGGAATTCAGACTGGCTTGGGTGGCTTCTTACACAGAACCTGGGGACAGAAGGACAGGCTATGTGGGATTATTAGGTCAGGTGAATGCATCTGTGTATCTCCTGGATCACTGTAAGCCTGGAGCTGGTTCTGCACATGACTGTGGATCAAATCCTTTCAGGAGCCCTCGAAGGTAGTAACGGATGTCATTTCTTTTTCTTAACAGAAGAGAAACTGAGGCACAGAAAGACTCAGTCCAGGCCCAGTGACATCAGCTAGCAAATGATGGAGTTGGTGCTGAAGTTTCTCCAGCTCATGAGTTCTAAAATCTCAGGATCCTGAGAATGTCTCAGATCTTGTTTTCTTTTTAATCTCAAATCCATAATTTAATGATACCATAACTACGAGGTCCTACATTCCTAATGTACCACGATGCTGGAGCCTTCGAGTCTATAATCTGATGCTAAGTCTCGGGATCTAAGGCAATTGCTTTAAGATTCCCTGTGTCTAATATTTTATGGGAAACACAGGGAGTTATTTAAAGCCAAGCAGCGGGCGGTAGAACACTTCCTTCTTTCCCCAGAGTGAGCCAGCAGGTCAAGGCTATATTTCCGAGAGCCTGAGCTGTCTGTCTCCTCCCCCTGGCCCTGGAAGTGGGCCGGGGAAGCCAAAACTCTTGCTATTCTGGGCCCATTAATTTGCGATGTCCTCAAGGAAGGTGTTAGATACCAATGTTTGGAGCAGCAGTGGGCTGCTCCTGGAGGGAGAAGGTCTGTAGGGAGAGGTGGGCTATCAGGAAACACCTACTGAAGGATAGCAGTATGCAGGAAGATGTTAGGGGCTCTGTGGGGTTGTGGCAGGTGGGCCTGCTGGGACTCTGACATCCCTTTCTGTCACCTCCCCATGCCAGTCCTAGAGCTCTCTTCTGTTTCCTTCATGGTACTTACTATGTCCAAAGCAATCTTTCCCATCTCCTCTTTTCCTGGCTTCCACAGCTCATTAGCCACCACTGAAATACCAGCTTCTTGAGGGCCGAGAACAAGTCTGAACCCACAACAGCAGACATTTGTTCTGGACGTGAGTGACACTCCAAATGACATCCCAGCTCAGGACTGAGATGTCACCCACCTGGCATCCTCTCCACACAATGACCCGGGAAAGGGGTGACCTCTCTGCCCTTGTCTCTTTAAGGCAGAGATGGCTATAACCCTGTTCATCTCATCTCTTCAAATCAGCAAAAAAGGGTCTTAATTATCCCCCATACTGTCCTGCAGAGAAGTAATGGCTGCTACTGTGACATCAATGCCACTGTTATACCTCATTAAGCCTCTGTGTGTGGTGGGATCAAAGTCCCTCCCAGATAAACCTTTGAACTCCCCAATCTAAGCCCCTCACCCCCACCAGCCACTGCAGCCCCAGCCTCCCTCTAAGAATGCCCTGGTCTGTCTCCCTGCTCAGATGCCTTTCCCATCATCCTCTCTGCACCTCCTGCCCCCTGGAGATGCTGTGCGTTTTCTCCTCCTTCTTAAGCCCCTGCAGTCCTCACTTCCGGTCTTCCTGTGCTGTCTCTAGGCACCGTCCCTGCCACATCCTTCATTGCCCAGCTAGTGAATTGCCACACCATGGGTCTTTCTATCTGAGTTATTTGCTCCATAGCCAGGCTGTGCAGGGTGGGTTTCCCTGGGTGTACACAGGAATGAGCCCGGCTTCCCAAGGTGGGTTTCTGGAAGCTGAGCAGACAGCCCTTCATTCCTATCTGCAGAATGGAACCATGGTTCCTGGGGGTGCCCTCCCAGGACAACAGGGGCCTGACATTCTTGGACAGCCTGGGAGCTTGTTTGACAGTGAGAAAGAGTATATTAAATTCTTCTGGTCCTGGTTCACAGGGGAGCAGGTACGGCAGGTAATGAGGTTGTCAGGGGAACGGAAGCAGTTGGTATTGATGTTGCTCAGGCAGGAAGTGCCATGGCCTCAGGCTGTGGCCAACGAGGTGGAGCCTGAGATGTTCCAGGTCTCTATCCTGCTTCCTCCACCTCTGTCTGAGAGGCAGAAAGAAAACTGTGATTAAGCCTTGGTGGGTGACACCCTTGGCAGTACCAGCTCCAGCCTGTAGGTGGCGCTGCAGGCTCTTGCAAGTGCTGCTGGGTCTTTAGGCAGGGCATGGAGCTGGGAGGTGGAGGAAGGAGGGAGAGAGAAATTGGGGAGTGGGACATGAGAAAACAGGAGGAGGTGGTGGAGAGCTGCCACTGCCCTATAGAACAGTTCAGTTCCCCAAGCCCTCAGGGTGAAATCAGTTCACAGCCCTTTACCCTATCAGCTTACTACAGACCTCCTCTTTCTCCCCTACCCTAAAGCCTCCTTGAGACATTGCTTCCATCATCCAGGGTCTAGGATCCTCTCTGCCCAGAGGTGTTTGTTGTTGCTGTACAATAATCTCCTCAGCCCGCTCCTGGGTTTGCCTCTTCAGGTCTCAGCACAGACACACCTCCTTCTAACAGGTTCTTTCCCTCTCACCCATGACCCAGCATCCAGGGTCAGGCCACCCTAGGCTCCTGTGTCACAGCTCTGGTCACTGGCTAGACTAGGAGTTACTGGGGACAGGGACTTGGCCCTCTAGTGTCTTAGTGTAGCCAGCCAGCAGATGTTCTAGAAACAGAGGGCAGCAGGCAGTGCCTGGGCCATGAGTGATGAAGGTGACACTGGTCTAAGGATGAAGACAAGGAAGAAAGAGATTGGACCACGAGGGATGTGCATGGGGAGTGATCACTTAGGTCAGGGTGGGGGACGCAACAGTCCCTGTGCACAGGGGCCCTGGGCTTCTACCCGGCTTCCTGCGCTGCTGCAAGGGTTTTCTGTGACCTCTCTGAGGCCTGCTGGCCCGCTCACTGCCAGGAAGCTCCTGCTTGTTAGCGGATTGATTGGGGCTTCCTGTGCCTCAGCTCTCATAGCTGCTCAACTCAAGAAGGCATGGAGTTGGTGCAAGGATGCTTGACTCCAGGGCGGGGCCGGAGGGAGCACAGGGCTGGGGGTGGGGTTTGAAGAGCTACTGAAGAACCTGGGCTTTGTTCTTGCCCTTTATTTCTTTCTATGCTGGCTTGACATCTTTACTCCTTTCAGCCCCACACATGGCTAGAAACCTTGTAACACCTTGTTTAAGCTACCTACAGTCACCTTTCAGTCCCACAAAGACACAGACACACAAACACAGACATAGACACAGATACACATGCATGCTCACACACATGCACAAGTACATCTATACACAAAGACAGACACACACGCACATGAAGAGAGGCCAAGATCTGGAAAATCTGCCTGCCTACCATCACAATAAAGCAACACAGTTGTCCAGATTTAGGAAAGTTGTCTGGCTCTTCTGGCTAGGATCTGGCATCAGTACCAGCGCCATCTTGGCCTCCCATAGCAACCGTTCTTCCCAGGGGCAAAGTGCCAGGACCACAGCCTTCTCAGATCACACACCCTCTTCTCCAGGAAGCCTTGCTGACTGCTGCTCCCAGGGTCAGAATCCCTTTAATGAGTCAGAGACTTGTCTGCTGCGTTGCCTGTCCCAGGACACAACTGGAATCTGGTCGTCTGTTTGTCTTCTCCCACTCGCCCTGGACTGCATCCTCCTGCTGGTGCTGTGGAGTGGCCACACTGTCCTCACCTGCCTCTGAAACTCTTCACAGCTCTTGCACCAGCCAGGCCGAAACCCTGTGCTAACCCAAAGCCTGCAGCTCCCCATCTCAGTGACCCATTCCCTCCTCTCATTTAGAGTCCACAGAAGGGACAGGAGCCACAAGAGCCACCCACAAGGCCCTTGTCCATCATTTGTGAGCTGCGTGGCACACAGGATTTACCTTGGCTTTTGGGTCTTGGTATTTTTCTCATCACTGAGAGAGACAGTTTGCAGGCCAGGGCAGAACAATTTAATAAAGTCTTTAATAAACTCCCTGGCAGAGGCAGTCGGGAATCGCTGAGAGTAGGGCATAAAGGGGAACCAGGGATCTGCAGTGACTGCACAGAGCAACAGCAGCTGTCAGCACCAGGTAGGAAAGGCCATCTGGACTTCATTGCTCCTGGCAGCCACATGCAGAGTACTACAGATGGGGTAGAGGGTTGCTGAGCCTAGGAGGGGATCTAGGGCTGGGACTTCGGGGCGGGGGCGGGGGGGGGGGGATCGGGGCGGGGGCGGGGGGGGGGGATCAGGGCGGGGTAGGTGATGGCTGGCCCCAGTAAGCCAATTGACAAAGGGACGGAAAAAAATCTTTTCCTGTGCCAAAGTAACTGATCCCCTCCAGGCCTGGCTTTCATTAGCCTAGGCTTCCTGCTTCTCACTGCAAGGGGCCTTGGAGCCATCGCAAAGCACACTGGGAAATGGGGCAGGGCAGGGTACAGAGGCCCACCCTGTACACTCAGGAGCTGCTGATGTTATCTAGGGGGTCTGCTCCAGGTCAGATGCTGGGGCAGGCCTGTTGGACCTTCCTCATGCTAACCAGGGCTACTATTACGTCCTCATTTGCAAAGGCCCCAAGGCTCTGCCTTGGTCCTTTGTCGGCCCTCCCCTCTCCAGATTCCACTCTGTCTTCTGCCATGACCTTGCTGGGGCACAGTGGGTGAGTCTTCTGCTTGCTTTAGGGCTGGGCCAGGTGGAATGTTCTCGGGTCCCTGTGTCCCAGGTGCAGGCAGGTGGTAGAGCTAATGGATGCGCTTCCTTTCCTTTCCCATCCATGCTTTGTGCTTGTGGTCCTTGGAGAAGCCTCTGAGTAAATATTAATAATGTGCCTTTGTGTACATTGGCTAGGAAAGAGAATGAGTCACTTCCCACTCTACTGCAGGACTCAGAAGGAATTGTAACCACGAAAACGATGGGTCGCCTGGGCAGTAGCAAAGGGCCTGGCAAATGGAGCTCAGGCAGCGCCAAGAGTCTCTGTCCCAGGCTGCCTGAATGCTGAAGTCCCCTGAGTCCCACCACAAACCCGGGCCTGGACTTCCATTAGCACAGAGAGGGGGTCAGTGTGTGTGGGGTGGGCAGGTTCAAGTCCTCCCTTTGCAGGGCCCCGCTGTGTGGCTACAGCCATGATTTCCTCTCCTGTCTGTATGCCAGGTTCTGAGCTCGATGCCTCATCCAGCAGGCAGACTTGGCACGTCCACAGGCTGCCTACCTCACCACCTCTTCCTGATGGAGGGATGTGATTGCTTGAGACAGGGTCTTACTATGTAGCTCAGGTTAGCCTCTGACAACTGATCCTTCTGCCTTGGCCTCCTAAGTGCTGGGGTTGCAAGTGTGCGCCACCACACTCACCCTGAATGGCTTGTATGTGCAGAGGCATTGGAAGGAACACACGCTTTCCTCCAACGTGCTGGAGCCAAGAAGCAAAAACAGGCTGGCTGGAGCAGAGCCATGTAGGGTGGAATAGGGTAGCTTGGCAAGGCTCTGGCACCATGCCAGCTCATAGGAACATAACAGGCTCATGAGCTCCCAATTGCCATCCCATCTTGCAGATGTGGAAGCTGAGACCTGCTGAGGGGATCTTCCGAAGACCCCATCGCAAGGGAAGGGAGAGGATCTGAGCCTGGAGAGGATGCCAGCATCCTGCCCCCACCCTCACCTGCTGCCAGGGGGTCAAAGTGAGATGGAGCAAGGAGAGAAGACAGGGTGGCCGAGGAGGACTTTGGGGCTGGGATGGAGGGGGAGAGGGAGAGAGGAGGGGATGGGAGGGAGAAGCTGTTGGGCATAGCCCTGAGGGGGCAGGGCATGTGTGGGCAACCTCAAAGGAGCCCATTTGCCAAGCAGAATGGCTCAACCTCTATACCCTGATGGAGCTTGAAGAACACCACCCCCTATGGCAAAATCATTTAACGTATCTGAGCCATCTTTCATTCATTTATAAGTGATGTAATATGTATAGGATCAGAAAAGGGGGAAGTTATTTTCAGACATACAAATTCTTTAGGGGAGAGTAAGATTTGCCAGGTAGAAGCCCAGGTGGGCAGAAAGCAAGATAAGATACACGGGAACCTGCTGGTCAGGAGCTCTGCAGAATCAAGGTTCACTTTCTTGGAGACCTGGGGGAGCAGAGTTGGGGTGGGGCAGAGCTGCCATCCTTCTCTCTAATCTCACAAACCTTCTCTAATGGTCAAATTCAAGATGCCTGGTGTGTATGTGGCGGGGGGGGGCACCTAGAAGAGGGACAGCTGAGTTTTGCACTTGGCATGACCTAGGAGGAGACACGGCCAGCATCACAAAGGGTCTGTGCTTTGGAGCAGGAGTCCCAGGAGCCGGCTGCACATCTGATGTGTACCAGCAGGCTGGAGCCCTTCCTGGGTGTTGGTTGCATGAGATGACACCTTGCTGCCTTGATGGTGAAAGCACATCTGTCCTTCAGACGCCAGCCTTGCTGTGTTCAGGACCCTCTGTCCTGTACACTTCCCCCCACTCAGCATCCTGTCACCCCCACAATGGGAAGGTTCCAACATTTAGTGCCGGGGAGGGGGTGCGGGGATCAAGACTACAACCTCCTGAGTTCTGGGGTCCTTTCACAGGGAGAAGTGAACTTTTCCAGCCAGCCCCTGGCACCTACATCTGCTCACCACCTCTCCTTGTTGCCACATTCTGGTCTCTGTTGAAACAAGGTTACAAAGAACCTTGTATCCTGTGGACATGTTTCTATCCTTGTGGTTGGTGACTTCTGTGTTGCATCTGACTCTTGACTTTCCACCCTCCTTCTGGAAGCTCCCTCACATAGGTTTCTGTGACTTGGTTTCTTTCCTATGCTACAAGAAAGGAAGGGGAAATTCTAGAACATTCTTCAAGTCAAAAGTGTACAGGGGAATGATCAGCTGCCTCGGGAGGAAGAAGGGAAGAAGGAGGAAAAGGCGTTGTGTCTAGCATGCATGTTGTCTTAGTTTTATTCCTATTGCTATGATAAAGTACCCCAACAAAGCAACTTAAGGGAGAGAGAATTTATTTGGTTCTCAGTTCCAGGTTACAGTCCGCATTCAGGGAAGTCACACTAACAGGGTCTTGAAGCACAGGGTCACAGTGCACACAGTTGAGAGCAGAGAAGTAATCGATGCCTGCAAGCTCATACTCATCCCACTTTGCCTACTCTTAAGGCAGTTCATAGTTCCCTGCTTAGGGAATGATGCTACCCATAGTGGGCTGAGTCTTCCCATCTGAATTAATGCAATAAAGACAATCCTCCATAAACTCACCCACAGACTGATCTGATCTAGACAACTCTTCATTAAGACTCTCTTCCAAGGTGACTCTCTGTTGTGTCAAGTTGACAGTTAAGTCATCATCACAGCAGAGACACAGGATATAAAGGACAATCCCGGTAGTCTTTGGTTCTAGTTATCAGTACCCACAAGGCTGCCAAGACATCTGATTCTCCCCACACCCTGGAAGGGGGTTATCATTGGTGTTCTTTTGAAAAGATGAGGACAAGACATGCACCAGAAAGGGAAAAAGGTTTGTCCAAGGGCATCCAGGAAGCTGGAAAATGGATGGTTCTGTTTCCTTTGGAAATGTGCTCCCCTTTGCAACATTTGGAATCTTTATTGTTGTTGTTACATTATAAGGGATTGTTACCTGTTGTGAAAATTAACCCACATTAGACATAACTTGAGAACACCCCCCTTTCCTGCATTGCTTTCACACTCTGTTGATTCTGTCCTCTGGCGCATAGATGTTTTTATTTCAATTTATGTCACCATGTTTTGAGGCCACTCTGAAGAACAAATTGGCCATGATCAAGCTCTAGTTAATTTTACCCCAAAATGAAGCCTACAACTACTTTCCATCAGGGTTTCTTTAATGTTTCTGCAGAGGAGGTGGCAGGTGGTACCCTGTGGAAAGCCTAGTCTTCCCCCATCACAAGGCCCCAGGGCTTTGGAGACCCACAGCAGCAGGGACATGCAGACCTGGACTCGGCAGGCTGTGTCCCACTTGTATATCCAACTTCTGCCAGGGAGGAGGCAGCGGCCCACTCTTTGTGTGGAAGCTCAGAACCTGCCCCCCAAGTGTCCTGCACCGCCCCTCAAGTGTCCTGCACCGCACACTGCTGGCTTCTTCATGGGTGCTTCTCCACAGCTGGCAGGCGCTGCCTCTGGGATCAGTGCTAATCTAAGACTGAGGTTTCATCTCCACAGTCAATGCCATTGCTGCCACTGCCATTGATCGGTTCACAGTTCCAGAGAATCCAAAGATGCCTCCCTTCCTGGCCAGGAGACTGATGCTTCTTTCTCCCTAACCACCCTTCAGCTCCAACTCTTTCCATTCACAAAATGTTGGTGTCCTGAATGTGACAATGTTTGAGGGTTGCAGTTCTGTAGGGCCTCCCCCTTCCACCCCAAGGGCAGCCTGTTCAGTACAGGGCCTTCCAACATCACATGGTGCCCTCCTTACCTCCTGGACCATCCTTCCTGTGTGACCATTGCCAAGATCCCCTTCCTCTCCTTTTTCTTCACCTTAGACCTGACCCAGCATGTCCCCTCAGGAAGCTTGTCACCCTGGAGGACATTTCCGCTCTTGCTCCAGACCCGAGATCCTCACCAAGCACTGTGCAAAGGCCCAGCTCACTGCTCGTCCCTTCTATGGGAGCAGATGTGAGCCCCACTCCTGGGGCTTCTCCAGTTCAGCCGTGATAGTTGAGTAATGGGTGGGTCCCTCCTCCCCCCAAAAGGTGCTGGTCCCCATTAGTATGGGTGCCCATCTGTAGTCATCGAATGCCATATTCTGCTTCTCCCATTGAGTGGCTTCCACTAAGCTAAGCAGATAAACATGGATATATCCACGGGAGGCCTGAGGAAAATCAATAAGTAATAAAAGTTAACATGGGAGCAAATGAATTAGCAGAGGGAGCCAAGAGAGCATCTGCCATGTGAGGCATGCTGAGCTCTGTGGGGCCGGAGCCTGGTGGAGATTCTTCGCTGAGGGGTGTAGGAGGTTCTGGGAGTTAGGATAGGAACGCCCTGCCCCCCACGGGGGGGGGGGCTTACTAGGTGACTGTGGGAGAAAGTGAACTGGGAGCTCTTCAGCATCTTAATCACCCCACCCATTCGTCCGTTCAGAGGCCACAGCCTAAGCATTCACACACAAGGTCGGCATGGCAGGGTGAGTTCCATTACTCTGTGCCTGCTTCACACCGTGAGTTTGTCACACACTAGCGTGCGTGCGTCTTGGGCCACTAACATAACCTTTCTGTGCCAGGGTCATTCTGTTCCCTTCTTTTGGTTTTGGTCTTTATCCAGGGTCTCACTATGTAGCCTTGGCTCACTGTGCACACAGGCTGGTCTGGACCCTGCTCGGACCAAAGGCATCTCAGCTTCTCCCTCAGGGATCACAGAGCTGACACCACACTCAGGGAGGTGGGGCTGCGTGCCCAGGCTCTACAGTTTCTAAATGGTCCCAGGCATCTACCAGGTGTCCTTTGCTCTGTCCTGACCTCCCACAAGTACCTCCCATCTTTTCAGCAGGTGGATCATCAGCTCCTCAGCTACAGATGAGGAGGCCACAGTGTGGAAAGTAGATAGCGTCAGGTCCCGACCCCCCAAAATGACAATTTGGGCTCAGCTTCGGCTGGACTCTGACCCAGTAAACGTTCAGTGCTCCTCAGAAACCTTTTAAAGTGCGTTTCTGTTTGCGAGGAAAAGCTATCACTTTCTTATCTGCTCCAACAACCCCCAATGTCTGGAGAGGGCATCCAGTTCTCTATTAACTCAGACAAGCCTCCAATAGATCAGAGCCCCGCGTTAGTTCCTAGGCTGTTCCAGCTAACCTGCTCGCCACCGCCAGAGTAACTGCAGGACTCTTCCACAAGTTTCTCTGTCCTCTCTGCTGCTACAGCGCTGACAATTGGCAGTCTGCCCTTCTTCCCACCTCTCTCTCTGTCCTCCCCCTGTCACCGAGAGGTAGCCATGACAGACCCCTCCCCATGCCTCTGGCTGTTTCCTCTCTCTTATTCACAATAAGAACCTTTCACTCTAATAATGGAATGGCCATGTGGGCAGTTTTTCTAGTGTGATGTGCTCCCTTGTATACAGAAAGCTTGAATAGGCTCATGCTCAACCCAAGGTTACCCAAATGGTCATGGAGACTTGAATTCAGTTCTGACTCACTCCAAGAGACAGAGAATCAAGCAAATGCTAGCTTGAATATGGAGAGGGGGAGAGAGAGCGAGCATTCATGTTTTGATTTATTCTGTTTCTCTTGCCTGCAAAGACATCCAGATGTGGCAACTCTTGTCTGTGGGTTAGGGGTTCCTGACACTGAACAGGACCCAGGTTCGTTCCGACCTGATATTTTCAATATGTGTGGCTTCTTGTCTTCAGGTTGAAACCTCACAGTCATAAAATGACTGCTACAGCTCCAGGCATCACGTCTGGATGAGAACCTAGAAGGCAGATGGGCTGTCAGGAACAAAGACTTAGAAGAGACAGAGGGAACAGGACACATTAGCAGGACTGAAAGTGTCCCTGTGGCTGGGCCTTGAGGGATGGAGTGATCAAGGACAGAGAAGAAAGAGGATGAAGTGCAGAGGGCTCCAAGGGACCTTGGTAGCTGTGTGGATGAGTTTAACCTTGAGCCTGAGCAGTGGGAAGCTGTGGGCTCCAGACTCCAACCCAAACACAGCTCAGAAACGCCCCCTGCTGAAAACAAAAGCATGGTGCATGCAGGTTAGAGATGGCCATGGCCAGCACTTTATTAATTAGGCGTTCCGAATACATTAAACCTGGGCATTTAATTTAGATTTACAGGGATAATTTGAATTTATGAGACTAGTTATCACGCATTAAGTACGGAAATGCCTGTTGGTTTCATAGGCGACATTTACTGAAGCACGTGAAAGAAAACTATGGACCATTTAATTACCTCCTGTTAGCTCAGAGTTGCAGGAAGTCTGGGGGGGTCCACGTCCTCCAAGTGTGGGTTCTCCTGGGGGTGTAACCTCTCCCTCCCCTGGGTGATGGTTTCACAGACACTGGGTGATGTCAACCCCTCCAGCGACCCTGTGGTCTGGACTCTTTCAGCTGGCAGACACACCTGGATGGTGTGGGAGCCTCCTTAATGGGAGTCTGCAGCCAGGTCCTGCCTAAGCTTTGGTGCCTGCCCCCCTTTAATGAGAAGGAAACATGGACTCTGGCAGGTAAATAGCACTGCAGGGTCCACAGCTACACATGGTTGTGCTTCTTGGTCTCATGTGTCTGCCGACTGCTACTCATATTGCTGGCTTGTTGAGTGGGGGAGGAGAGCAAGCACTGGATGCATAGACTCATGGCAAGGCCCAAGCCACACACTGCATAGGCTCGCTAGGCAGACACAAGGCCAGCAAGCTGGTTACACGTGTTGGAATACTGCATGATGGTGATGGTCCCTATGCAAGGGGACAGACTGTGCTGACATATTGGCTTGAGGGGAAGACAAGAGGGGATTAGATCAGGAGACGCACACACACACACACACAGAGAGAGAGAGAGAGAGAGAGAGAGAGAGAGAGAGAGAGAGAGAGAGAGAGAGAGAGAACACACAGACTCTTTCATTTACGGGTGAAGCCAGTGTTCAGAACAGCTGCTCTGTGAGACTAAAACCATCAAAAGAAAGTTTGAGTCCAAGGCCAATCACTGGCAGAGCTGGGACAGGCTGCTCTCAGGGCGGCTCCTGCAGGGCACGTGGGCAGAGGGCTTTGGAAGAATGCATGAACCAAGCGCAGTGGCTGATGGTAAATGGGGGTCACTGACTCCTGGGACCCCCTGCCCTCATTCCAGTGTGGCCCCATCCTGAAGTGGGAGGTGGCCAAGGCTGGCTGGGCTCTCTTCTCCTCTAAGAATTCCACATTGTGTAGTTAGCCAAGCGTGGTTGGCCCCAGGCCATATAAGAGCACCTCTTATATGCATGGTGTCTCCTGTATTTAACAGTCCCCATCCTCCACAATGCCACCTGTTCCAATCAGCCAGCCCCTGGAGCCTTCTTTCTCAACGGCCTCAGAGCATGGAGTGTTCCAGTGAGGGAGTCCCACTGCAGTTAAGTTTGAATTAACCTACCAGCATGAGTCACTATGGGGGAGTTGTCTTTTCAGTTGAAGCTCACCTAGACGGACCCAGAAAAAAATCCTGTTTGCAGCCAATGAAAGTAGCATGGGGAGAGGGATGATTGCTTTTGCATTCCATATTTGACTCAAGTGGATCCAGGGCTCAAGGGTTTTAGAGAAACAATTAAAATTGTTGCCTGCGATCTGAACAGGATGATGTTGGTGGGCTGTATAGCCCACGCTGGGGTAGGCTGGGATCCTCAGAGCATGCCCAGAATACTTGGGACACTCATGCACAGTGTTCCTATCCCCAAAACAGTCATTTTACAGACAGGAAACAAGACTTGCAGAGGGACAGGGTGACCCAAGGTGACACCATAAAGTGAGTGAGGGTGGAGCCAGGAGGTGGGGTATGAGTCTAAACACAAGCCCCCATTCCTAGGCGAGGAAGGCAGAGTGGGGCCCACTTGACATCTGCTACCCTCGATAAGCCACTAAGCCTGTGTGGTTCTGCCTAACTTTGCCCCTGTTTCAGCCATGCAGGGGTTTCTGACCTAGATTGAATGCTAAGAAATGCAAGTGCACAGGATGGATAGACACTCCCTTGGCTGACCCATTACCTGTTCCTAACCTCTGAAGCTGTGTTCTGTATATGCTCATGCCATACTGCTGACCCCTGGAGGAGTTTATGGGCACTTTGTTACCCAGGGCAAGGTGCCTTTGCCTCTGTGGGCCTCCATGTCATCATCTGAGAATGGAGAATAATAAGATGGTCCTTTTGAGAAACTGACCTAACTTCAATCTAGACAGTGTAGGCAGATGATGAAGCCCTGCAGACCCAGCCCCAAGACTTTGTCCCTTCCCCAGTCACACCTTAGAGAACTCTGCATCTCTTGGACTGATTACAGAGCACACACTGAAGTAGAACATGATCTGGTCACATGACACAGGAAAATGATCCCCAGACAAAGTGGGCACTGCCTAGTCCCATGACAGAGTAGTTACAGATGGGCTCCCAGCTCTCAACTACTTTTGTCACCTGCCATGTGGCAGTTTCTTCCCAATGGTTCCTAGGGCACAGCTCACTGTCCACACACAGTAGGTGATCTGGGCCATTCTTGACCTCTGAGGGCCTAGAACAAGAACACGGATCGATGCCCACACACCATCTGTTGAAATATTTAAAGGTATAATTCAATCTAGCACACTATGTCCTGAAGATGTGCCTCATTCCTCTTTCCTCACAGCTTCATAACAGGTGGGGTAGCCAGGTTTGATTTTAGAATCCTTGCACTCCAAGCGTTCCACCCAGGAAGGTATATTTTCAGGGGAAACTGACCATGGCCTTGGCTTCCAGATTCTTCTTGTCTTCCTAACCTGATCCCAATAGCACGGACATCTGCTACAGCGTCTGCTAACAGCTCACTCTCAGCTCACTGCCCAGTGTGCATGGATGCTCATTCTTCTCCAACATACCTGGGGAGGAGAGGGTTGGGCAGACCATTTGAACAGAGAGCTCCAGGGTGCCAGGTGCTCAAATTGAAGTCATAAAGAAGAGCTGTCCTAGGCTCTAGACAGGCACATGGCTTTGGACACAGATTCTATGTCCCATGGAGAAAGACACACCAGAGCAAAGCCAAATGGGGGGTCTATATTGCTCAGGTAACAAGGTTCTGAGTCACATCCCCTTGCCAGGCTGTCTGCTGAGTTATTCAATGGGAATAACTAAAAGAGGCCACAGCCCCTAGCCTAGGAGGGGATTCAGACCTGATGTCAAAGTTCTGCATAAAGGCTAAGACTAGACCAGAGCCAAGCCATGGAGCCCCAGTGACTCATTCAGTCACAAAGGGGGTCTGAGCACAAGTATGTGATGCCCCTAAAAGAGGTTCCCCATTCTCTTCCTGTGTCCACCTAGAAAGGCAGGAGGAGGGGTGCTCTGCTGGTTCCCAGGTAGTGCTGTATCCTCCCCAGGAGCACCACAGCCTGGGGAGGAAGTCATAGGCACCATTGGGAATAGGCACTCACAGAAGCCTGCTCTGAGAAATGCTGCAGTTGTGCTCACTCGAGCTCTGCACTGTTTTGTGTTTGACTCCGCTCAGCTTTAAGAACCACCTTTTGTAAGCGTTTCGTCGGGATGGGTCAGGACAGGATGGAACAGGAGTGAGTGGGTCAGGTATTCTGGCACTCGGGAGTCACAGAATACCCAGTGTTACACAGCTCAGGTGGAAAGGTATCCTGGAGCTCGGGAGCCAAGGATACTGAGTGTTACACAGCTCAGGTAGAAAGGTATCCTGGAGCTCGGGAGCCAAGGACCACCACAGGTTGCAGTAAGCTTGGCAGCTTACAGCCTTGCCTCAGAGAAAGGCTTCTCCGGTGTATCAGCTCCGCTCCGGCAGGACAGGGTCTTCCAGCTGGGCATGTTCGCCTAGTGTAGCAGTTTTGCTCCGCAGGAGGTTTCTCGGGCGAAGTTGCTACAGTTCAGCTCTGCTCCTGGAGAGCCGAGCGGAGAGCAGGGAGCCGGGCGGGAGCAGAGTGTAACAACTCCGCTCTGCCAAGGAAGGTTTCCCGGGCAAGTGTTACAGCGCTGCTCGCTCTGCTCTGCTCTGCTCTGCCCAGGGTCGCCTCTGCTCGCTCTGCTCTGCTCTGCCCAGGGTCGCCTTTGCTCTGTCGCAGCCGCAAAGAAGATCTTCACCCCGAAGCTCATCCAAAGGTGTTTATTGGAAGACAGCTGGACCAGCCAAGCTGAACATACACAGGGTTTATATAGGGGTTCCTGGGGTTGGGGAAGTTTTTCCAGGGTAGGGATTGGTCCGATTTCAGTGCTGAGCTCAGATTGGCTAGAGCTCTGCTCCGGGATTGGTTACTTTTTACACAGGATTAGGGTCAGATTTGGCTCTGGTTTCAGGGCCAAAGTGTGTTTCTTTCTCTGGTCCTTTTTAGCCTTTTGGCTCCAATTTTAGGGCCAGGGTACATTTCTTTCACTGACTCTGATTCCAGGGACAAAGTGTGTTCCTTTGGCACTGGTTTTAGGGTCAGGGTACATTTCTTTGGTTCTGGTTGCAGGGCCAAAGTGTGTTTCTTTGGCTCTGCTCAGGGTGTGTTTCTTTGACTGGTCCCTTTTCCCTACATTCCCCCCTTTTTTGTTTAATAAAACTGGGGTTTGGAAAAGGGGCGGTGTTATCATTAGACTACTTCCTGCTGAATGGGGGCGTCGAGGTTCATGGGGCAATCTTCATCTTTGTCCAGATGTGTCCAGGTGTTGTAGCTTTCTGGTTCCTTAGCTAGGGGCTGATAACCCTGTAATAACAACTGGTTGAAAGTTTGGTTAGAAATTTTTTCAACTTGTTGTTGAGGGAATCTAGACAAAAAATTTATAAGACAGGGTGCCACTAGTAGAATTAAGAAAACAGAGAGAAGAGGAGTTAGAAAAGGTAGCATCCAGTTCCATATTGGATTATTAGTGATCCACTGGCCAGAGCTATCAAGTTGTTCTTTATATTTTTGAAGGTCTGTTTGAAGTTGTTGAATTTTATCCTTTACTATTCCTGACTGGTTAACATAAAAGCAACATTCTTCCCCGAGAAAGAGGCAAAGTCCACCTCTTTCTGCTGTTAGTAAATCTAGTCCTCTCCGATTTTGTAGTACTACAGCAGATAGGGAGTCTATCTGACCCTGAAGGGTGAGGATGGTTTGAGCTACCTGTTGGAAATCCTGGATGAATTGTGAGGAAAGCCTATGGTACATCGTTAGGGAAATGGTTAATCCTGCTGTTCCTGTGGCCACACCTGCAGTTATGCCCAGAGCTGCCAGGAGGGGTACGATCTGAATTGCTCGCTTGTCATGTCGTCCTGCTATAAACTGAGTGATGGGAATTGGTAGGGGCTCTTCACCAGGTATCACTCCTAATTTAGGGAAGAGGAACACCAGGGTACATGTCCCAGACCAACTGGCAGGCAGGCAGTGGTATACCTGTGTGCCACAGAGAATCGACGCATTGTGAATATTTGGACATAGGGGCTGTGTGGTAGTATTAAGCGTTATGGTATTGTTGCAGTCTTTAGAATCTAGAATGCCCACAAGGTGTGTTCCTGCTGAGCTAAAGCAGTCTGAGATACCGAAGAGAGAGATGTGGGAGAGATAAGGGGTGGTAGTAATGTTTGGCTCAGAGCAGTTTAGAAGTGGCAAAGTGGGAAAATCTGTTAAGACAATGGGTGAGGCCACAAAGGGTGGTTGTGAGTTTGACCCAGGAGGGACACACAACCAGCATTCTTCAAAGCGGTTAGGCAAGACATTATTTAATAGCTTGTATGTAGAGATTAAGGTTTGAAATAAGAGATGGTATGACAGGTTTAGGAAGGAGCTGCCATCCGTATACCATGTATAGGTGGCTTGGGGTAGAGCTCCCTCATGTATATGTGTAGGATGAGGTAGTAACTCTTCTAGGGTCTCAATGTAAGAGTGAGATGGGGAGTATTTTGAGACTGGTTGGGGGAGAAGATTTGAAATATTAAGAGGTGGGCATGGCTGAAAGGTAAGTGTTGTATCCTCTACTAATGCTACCTGAAGGGAGAGAACTCTGGAGGGGGTAATGTTTGGAGACCCTTATATGTTAGAAGATGGGACAGGTGGTGAGGAGAGAGGACAGTAGTAGGAGACCCAAAGGTTAACTTCTTTGATTCTCGTATGAGGAGTTCAGCTGCAGCCAGAGCCCGCAGACAAGGTGCCCAACCTTGGATAGTGTGGTCTAATTTTTTGATAAGTATGCGACTGGTGCAAAGGAAGGTCCCAGTTGGTGACCCAGGACCCCGAGGGCATATCCCTCTTTCTCAGTAACATAGAGAGAGAAGGGACGCGTTAAGTCTGGAAGGTGTAAGGCTGGAGCCTGTAGGAGGGCCTGTTGAAGCTGACGAAATGGCTTGGTAACAGGTGCAAGGAGAGGCTCATGTGATGGGCCAAGGGCTGCCTGATACAGAGGGCGAGCAAGAAGGGAGAAGGAAGGAATCCAAGAACGTAAGAAGCTGGCCATTCCTAGGAAGGATAAGATTTCATCCTTTGTGGTGGGGACTGTAAGTGATTGTATTAGGTTTTTTCTATCTAGGGTAATAGCCTTATGAGTTGGAGTAATAGTTAGTCCTAGGTAAGTTACCTGAGGAATGGACAGCTGGACCTTAGAGGGTGATACCCTATATCCTCGGCTACATAGAAAATTTAACAAAGTAGAGGTGTCGGCCTGGCTTATTTCTAGGGATGGACTACAAAGGAGAAGGTCATCTACGTACTGTATCAACTTGGATTTTGGGAGAGACAAAGAGAATAAATCAGAGGCTAGGGCCTGACCGAATAAATGGGGGCTGTCCCGGAACCCTTGAGGTAGGACTGTCCAAGTAAGTTGTGTAGAAATGTGAGTGTCTGGGTCAGTCCAAGTAAAGGCAAAGATATTTTGTGACTGGGGGTCTAGAGGAATAGAAAAGAAGGCATCCTTGAGATCAAGGACAGAGAAATGAGAAGTTTTTGAAGGGATGGTGGAGAGTAGAGTATAAGGATTGGGAACTATAGGATGAAGGGGCACTACTGCTGAGTTAATAAGTCGGAGATCCTGAACCAGGCGGTAGGTTCCATTAGGTTTTTTGACTGCAAGTATGGGGGTGTTGAAGGGGGAAGAAGTGGGGCGAAGAAGACTTTTTCTCAGGAGGTCAGAGATGAGAGGTTTGAGTCCCCTGAGACTTTGGAGTGAAAGTGGGTATTGAGACTTAGTTATATATTTGGCAGGGTTTTGTAGTCGGATGATTAGAGGGGTGTGATGTTTGGCTATAGAGGGATTTTGGGTGTCCCATACCTGAGGATCTACCTGAGAGGATGGTAAGGGAAGAAGTGTGTCAGACTGTGTGGTTTGTAGGAGGAGGAGAAGGGGAACAGCTGGCAAACCTGAGGCCAAACGGATAGGAGGAGCAAAAGAAATGGAGGCTCCCACTTTGGCTAAAAGGTCCCTTCCCAGCAATGGGATGGGACAGGTTGGTATCACTAGGAAGGAATGAGTAAGGGGGATACCCTTAAAGATACAGTTAAGTGGTGGGGTTTGTTGGGCCTGATAGGGCTGTCCTCCTACTCCGACAATAGAGGAACAAGAAAGAGTGGTTGGTCCCCAAAAATTTGTCAAGACTGAAAAAGTGGCTCCAGTGTCCAGGAGGAAGGAGATAGGCCTCCCTGATACTATGATAACTACCCGAGGCTCCCTGTCGGAGATGGCGGTGGTCAGGCCAAGGGAGCCCGGGCCCCGTCAGTCATCAATGGCCAGGCCAAGGAGGTCAGTTGAAGGGCGATCTGGGATTGATGTCCCCATGCTGTCAGGAACATGGGGGCAATCAATGCCCCAGTGTCCCTCTTGATGGCACCTTGGACATGGTCCTGGTGGTTTACGAGGGTTTGGACAGGCCCGGGCCCAGTGGCCTTCCTGACCGCATTTGAAACAAGGACGTAGGAGCCTTTGTCCTTTGGGAGCCTGGGCTTTCGTTTTGGCTGGCCAAGAGCTTTTAGCCATCATCAGGTATTTTTGTTTTTGGGCCTTTTCATCCCTTCCATGGTACACCTTGAATGCCACATTTAGGGCTTCTGACTGTGGAGTTAAGGGGCCCTTTTCTAGACGTCTGAGTTTGGCCCTAATATCAGGGTAACTTTGGGAAAAAAAGTAGGTCATAAGGAGTTTGTTTCCATCTTGAGTCTCAGGATCCACATTGGTGTATTGTAAGAGGGCCTTTGTAAGACGGTCTAGGAATTGGGATGGGTTTTCATCCTTGTCCTGGATGACCCTTTGGATCCTTTCATAATTTACTGCTTTAAGAGCAGCCTTACGGAGACCAGCCAGGAGACAAGTTAAAAACCGCTTCCTAGCTAGGATGCCCCCTGGGGTATTGTAATCCCAGTCAGGCTCCTGGTCAGGAACTGCCATAGATCCAACTGGGTAGGTATCATCAGTTTGATAGATGTCATCTGCATAGATTCTAGCCTGTTCCCAAACTCGCCTGCGTTCCTCAGGGAGGAGATTGTTGGTAAGAATCATGTAAACATCACGGAAGGTAAGGTTATAGGACTGGGTAATATACTGGAATTCTTTAATAAAGGTGGAAGGGTTGGCACTATAGGATCCCAACCTTTTGTCTATTTGGGAGAGTTCAGTCAATGAGAAGGGGACATGAACTTTGACTAAGCCATCCACCCCAGCAACCTCTCGCAAGGGGAGAACTGGAGCTGGTTTAGGTTGGGGAGGTAAAGGGGGTGGTCCCTTAGTGGAGCGGGACCGAGTAGTGGGAGGACTAGGGACTGTTGGTGGTGAGCTGAAGGAGGGTGCCAGTGAATGCTGACTAGGGTGACTTGTCACTGAAGAGGGAGGAAGGGAAATCGGAGGGGCCAGCACAAGAGGGGGAGCTGAGGGTTTTGTTCGACGGGGAGAAGGCTCATTGGCTGGATCAAAAGTAGTAGAGGGATCATCTTGTTCAGACTTCCTAGCCAAAAGAAGTTGAGTGGGAGAGCATGAGGCACAGAGAGAAGGCTTGGAGCGTAGCAGAGAGAAAGCCTGGACATAGAAAATCTCCTTCCATTTCTCCAATCGCTCACAGTAGTTGTAAAGGTCCCGAATAATATTGGGATCGAGGGTGCCATTACGTGGCCATTTGGACTGATTATCTAAATGGTATTTAGGCCAAATTTTATTGCAAAAGCGAATAAGTTTAGAACCCTTTAGTTCAGGTGTCAGGTGTAGAGACTTGAGGTTTTCTAGGAGGCATCCCAAGGGGGAATGGGAGGGTACGGATGACACGGTTCCCATGGATGAGAAGGAAAAGGTCACTGCAGCCTGTAGTCAAGGGCGTCCCCAGGACTCAGGGAGGACCACCGAAAGAGGACCAAGCCGTTCAGAGGGTCGTCACCCAACTCAACGGGGGTCAGGCTTAGCCCGGCTAAGCCAGAAGAGACTCGGCGCCTGGTACCAGGGCTTTTCTAGAGGCCAGAAGGCGTGAGACGGAAACCGAGCTCTAAAAGGGTCTCATCCAAAGGAAAGGGTCAGGATTGGAATCGTAGAAGCCGCAAGGGCCTAGAGGAGCTGTGCAACGACAGCCAGCTCCAAGGGAGGAGGTCAGGAAGGGACGCAATGACCCGGTGGGGCCTAAGGAAACTGCAGGATTGCAATTTCAAGGGTGGTAGGCTGGGGTAAGGTGAGGAGGGTCAGCTGTAGCCTTAAGGGCCTTGGCTGGGGTACCTCCGTCTCTACAAGTATCCCTGACTTAGGGAGCTGAAGGGGAGACTTACCCAATCGTTGATGGTGGATGTAGTGTCAAGCGATTGGTGAGCTGGAAGGCGAGTCTGCTGCAGGCCAACTGGAGATGAGAGATAGGGTCCCAGTGCGGCTCAGACCACGAAGGGGAGCACAGGCACCAGGAGAGCCTATCCAAGTCACGGGTAGACTGAAGATGAGGGATAGGATCCCAGTGCGGCTCAGACCATGAAAGGGAGCACAGGCACCAGGAGAGCCTATCCCGGGTTTCGGCACCAAATGTAAGCGTTTCGTCGGGATGGGTCAGGACAGGATGGAACAGGAGTGAGTGGGTCAGGTATTCTGGCACTCGGGAGTCACAGAATACCCAGTGTTACACAGCTCAGGTGGAAAGGTATCCTGGAGCTCGGGAGCCAAGGATACTGAGTGTTACACAGCTCAGGTAGAAAGGTATCCTGGAGCTCGGGAGCCAAGGACCACCACAGGTTGCAGTAAGCTTGGCAGCTTACAGCCTTGCCTCAGAGAAAGGCTTCTCCGGTGTATCAGCTCCGCTCCGGCAGGACAGGGTCTTCCAGCTGGGCATGTTCGCCTAGTGTAGCAGTTTTGCTCCGCAGGAGGTTTCTCGGGCGAAGTTGCTACAGTTCAGCTCTGCTCCTGGAGAGCCGAGCGGAGAGCAGGGAGCCGGGCGGGAGCAGAGTGTAACAACTCCGCTCTGCCAAGGAAGGTTTCCCGGGCAAGTGTTACAGCGCTGCTCGCTCTGCTCTGCTCTGCTCTGCCCAGGGTCGCCTCTGCTCGCTCTGCTCTGCTCTGCCCAGGGTCGCCTTTGCTCTGTCGCAGCCGCAAAAGAAGATCTTCACCCCGAAGCTCATCCAAAGGTGTTTATTGGAAGACAGCTGGACCAGCCAAGCTGAACATACACAGGGTTTATATAGGGGTTCCTGGGGTTGGGGAAGTTTTTCCAGGGTAGGGATTGGTCCGATTTCAGTGCTGAGCTCAGATTGGCTAGAGCTCTGCTCCGGGATTGGTTACTTTTTACACAGGATTAGGGTCAGATTTGGCTCTGGTTTCAGGGCCAAAGTGTGTTTCTTTCTCTGGTCCTTTTTAGCCTTTTGGCTCCAATTTTAGGGCCAGGGTACATTTCTTTCACTGACTCTGATTCCAGGGACAAAGTGTGTTCCTTTGGCACTGGTTTTAGGGTCAGGGTACATTTCTTTGGTTCTGGTTGCAGGGCCAAAGTGTGTTTCTTTGGCTCTGCTCAGGGTGTGTTTCTTTGACTGGTCCCTTTTCCCTACACCTTTTACAGATCTTTCTGGAGACAGAACAATGAGAAGAGAAAGTGCCACCTAAAGAAGAGAAAGAGGGGGAGGGAACAGGGGCCAGAGGAAGAAAGAACATGTGTTTGCTGTAGCAGAAGAATTCACTGAGGATAGTGTAGGGAAGGCATGTAGCCCAAACTCTTCACAGCGGCAGAGCAGACTCTGACACGTCTGTGCTATTGTCACAAAGCGGAAAAAGTAACCAAGACAATGTCTTGTGAGTCTGAATTGTCACTTTCACAGTGATGGAGAGTCCACCTCTATAGAAGGCAGTTCAGATCAATACCCACTGTCAGGTCAGGGGACTTCTGTGCAGGATGCTGGAAGGGACGCTCAGAGCAAACGGTAGTTGTAAGAATATCTACTCTTCCTGTGGGTTCAGGGCCCCACCATTGGGAGGATTCCTGGAGATCTCTGGCTTTGGGGGACGTCACTGCCTGACAGACAGGGCACATCTTCTATGCTGTGACCTGTACCAGCCACTGACTTGCAAGGATGACTTCTTGAGATCCATCTCCACTCACATTGACAAGTTGCCATGATCTCCCAATTCCAGGTTGGAGAATTGCTGTCCAGGGTCCTGCAGCAGAGACAAAAAGAGACTGCAGTGCTGTGGAGACTCCCATTCATCACCCATACCCCCAACACATAGCCCAGGCTGGCCTTCGCTGAGGATGACCTTGAACATCTGATCCTCCTGCCTCTACCTCCAGAGTTTTGGGAGTACAGGTGTGCAGCACTGTGCCCCGCTTACATAGTTGGGGGTGGAATACAGGGTCTCATGTGTGCTAGGCAAGCACTCCACCGACACATCCCCTAGCTTTTTAACTGCTTTACATATATGCTTTTTAACTGCTTTACAGCCCCTGCCCCAGGTGGCTCCCATCTCTCATCCTAGAGGGTAAAATGTTTTTGTGGTCCTGGCTCACCACTTACGAGAGGTGAGGAATTACCAACTCTATACTCGATGCTTTGAACAATTTTGAAAAACTAAGGGATATAATGACTCTGGCTGCTGTTCCCAGCATGGCTGGACGGAGTAATAAAGAAAACGAATGAGCTCAGGGAGTCCATTTCCCAGCCCCACGTGTGTATAAACAACCTAAGGGCTTGGCAGCTTGCCCTGAAGGAGAATCTCCCCTCCCACAGCCATAAGGCTGAGGCTGCTGAACACCAGACACCAGACCTCTCATGCTCTTGCTGTTTTACAGTGCAAGTTAAGCTTTTGGCATTGCAGGCTGCTATAGTTACAGCGAGGGCACTGACGGGAGAACAGGCTCTCTTAAGTTGAGATGCAAACCTGTAGGAGGCTGCGGACTGGATCCCTAAATTCAGATGGGTCTATTCTGTCAAGGGCATGGTGTCTTCACCCTCAGTGGCATCACCACCCTGAGGGACTGACCTTTGCTAGTGCAGCTCTCGTCAGAGAAGGCTGAGGTCCCCATCGGCTCACCTCTCCCTGTGTCTTTACCTCTGGAGCTGCAGCCAGAATCAACAACAGAGCACTAGAGATGAGGGACATAGTGGGATGGGGGGATTATGCTATGGGACTAAAGAACTCAGGTTCTATAGCAGAGGTCTGGAGAATGTGGGGAGCAGTTCTAGGTCTGGGGATCACGGTGGAAGGAATACAAACTTGGATGAGGCTGACTTCGTTGATATGGGCTCATTAAGCCGAGATTCTGGGTTTAATGTTGTGGCTCACAGAGTTAAAAATGGCATTGTGGTGATTAGAATGAGGATGGCCCCTGGAGACTCACTCATACATGTGAAGCTTGGTTCACTGTTCGGGAAGGATTAGGAGGCGTGACTTTGTTGGAGGAGGTGTGTCACTGAGGGTAGGCTTTAAGGTTTCAAAAGTCCACACCATTCCATGTTCTCTCTCTCTCTCCTCTCTCTAGCTCTCCTTCCCTCCCTCCCCCTTTCTCTCTCACACACATTAGATCAGATATAAGTCCTCAGTTACTGCTCCGTGCCATGCTTATCTACCTGCTTTCATATTCCCTATCATGATGGTCTAACCCTCTGGAACTGTGAGCCCCCAAATTAAATACTTTCTTTCATAAGTTGTCATGGTCATGATGTAACTAAAACCAGTCCTTGAGGAGGCGGACTTGCGAGTGACAGTGTTCTCCTCTATAGGCCTATCCTTACAGTTGGAGCCATCACTTAGGTGATGATTGGACCCCAGAGTGACAGAACCAAGGGCTAGCACTCAACAGCTAAAGACAAGGTGAGCATGCTTTCAGTATGGGCAGTAGAGTCAAGGTAATGTTCATGATGGTCTGAAAGATCCTCAGTGTTCCCGAAAGACACACAGACAAGTCAGACAAGTAGTGTGCAGTGTAAGTGTTTCGGGCGGATCGGGATGGAACAGGAGTGGGTCAGGAGTCACAGAATACTGAGTGTTACACAGCTCAGGTGGAAAGGTATCCTGGAGCTTGGGAGCCAAGGACCACCACAGGTTGTAGTAAGCTTAGCTGCTTACAGTCCAGCCTCGAGAAAAGCTTCTCCAATGTATCAGCTCAGCTCTGGCAGGAGGCAGGACGGGGTCTTCCAGCTGGGGATGTTCATTTAGTGTAGCAGTTTTGCTCGTCAGGAGGTTTCTCGGGCAAAGTTGCTACAGTTCAGCTCTGCTCCTGGAGAGTGGAGAGTGGGGAGTGGAGTGTAACACCTCTGCTCTGCCAAGGGAAGATTTCCAGGGCAAGTGTTGCAGCTCTGCTCTGCTCTGCTCTGCCCAGGGTCGCCTCTGCTCTGTCGCTGCCGCAAAAGAAGATCTTCACCCAAAGCTCATCCGAAGAGGTTTGTTAGAAGGAAGCCGCTGGACCAGCCAAGCTGAACATACACAGGGTTTATATAGGGATTCTTGGGGGCGGGGAAGTTTTTCCAGGGTAGGGATTGGTCTGATTTCAATGCTGAACTCAGATTGACTATAGCTCTGCTTGAGGACTGGTTAGTTTTCTGCACAGGATTAAGGTCAGATTTGGCTCTGGTTTCAGGGCCAAATTGTGTTTCTTTCTCTGGCCCTTTTTAGCCTTTTGGCTCCAATTTTAGGGCCAGGTTGCATCTCTTTCACTGACCCAGATTCCAGGGACAAAGTGTGTTCCTTTGGCACTGGTTTCAGGGTTAGGGTACATTTCTTTGGTTCTGGTTACAGGGCCAAAGTGTGTTTCTTTGGCTCTGCTCAGGGTGTGTTTCTTTGACTGGTCCCTTTTCCCTACATGCAGAGTCTTACTCAATCAGTGGAAGCAATAAGATCCCGGGGCAATAGAATGACAGTGCCTTGAACCACAACACCAGTCACAGCTGCTCAACCTATTCCCAGACTTGAGCCAGTTGATGGAGCCCATGAATAGCAGGGAAGTCATGTCTCCTTAAGGAAGGACACCCGGTCCAAAATCACAAACTTCTATGGTTACTCTTTCTTCCTTCCTGCCCTTAAGGGAACTGCAGCTTTTTACAGGGGCAACTGTACACTCAGAGAAAGGAAAATCTAGAACTTTCAGAGAGTTCTGGACATTGGCTCTGTACTGATGCTGAATTTGGGAGATCCCAAATAACTCCTCATCCTCTAGTCAGAGTACAAATAATGGAAGTCAGATGCATTTCAAATTAAGATCCAACTTGAAACAAGTCCATGGGACCCTGAGCTCATCTGATGGCCACCTCTTTGGTCCCAGAACACGTAGCTGGGATGGCATACACTGGGCAGAATCACCATATTAGTTATCTGACTTATGGGGAGAGGGATGTGATTGCGGGAAGGTCCACATGGAAAACTTAGTGTTGCCCCTTACTGGAAAAGTCCTAAAATCCCTGGAGAGCCATTGAAGATTAGCACCACCATGAAGGACCTGAGAGATTCCACCATACCCCACTTAACTCCTTCATTTAGTCCCTGCAGAAGATGGATGGAGTTGGAGAATGACCGTTTATAGTCAGTGAAGTGATGACACCAATGAAGGATGCTGCTGCTGTGTCAGATGCGGTTTCTTTGCTTGGTAGATTAACACCCCTCCTGGTACCTGGTATAAGGGTATTGATCTGGAAAGTGCCATTCCCTTTATCCTACCCCAAAGCCTCTAGAAACTGTCTGCTTGAAGATGACAAGCCAGTATTTGTGTCCACAGATAGGAAGTGGTAATGGATGGATGCTGGTGTCCAACTCTCTTTATACTTTTCATTCTGTCTGGAACCCCAGCCTGTAGAATGGTACCTCTCACATTCAGTGTGGGTCTTCTCACTTCAGGTTTACTTTCTTGGGAGCTCCCTCAAAGACATACCCAGAGGTGTATCTCCCAGGTGACTTTAAATCCAGTCAAGTAGCCATGAAATTGAGCTAACACAATGACTTAAAATTTATAGAGATGACTTATAACAAAACACTCCTATTTAAAGTTCAGAGGTTGAGCATTCAAAAGGATATTTTTATTGAGATGTAATTCACATGCGATAAACTGCACAGGTAAAAAGCACACCGAGAGTTAAATCTGTTATTTTTTGATGGATTTGATTTCAACTGCACCATCACCTGCATCACCTGCATTCAATGTCTTGAATATAATCATTTTCTGCTGCCTCTTGATGACCCATCCCTAACACTGCCTCCCACCCACCCAGGAAGCCACTTATCTTCCTAGTGCTTCTATATGTGATATACAATTGCTTATACAAGAAATCACATCAAATGTCCTCTTTTTGTCTGTATTTTTCAGCATGCCTAATTATTATGCAGCTCATCTGTGGTGTGTATCCATGGTTCATTATTTTTTACCATCAACATTTTATCTATTTCAAGAAAATAAATGTTTAATTTTAGAATGTATGTTAGTTTTCTACCACTATAACAAATTAAATAATTTAAAGAGAATTAGCCTATACAAATAATAGGCTTATTTGATCTTGTGGTTTTAGAGGCTGAAGGTCATTAGATTTCTGGTAGGGGTGCTCAATGGTGGGGGTTGCTGATGGTGGGAGTTCTAGATGGTGGGGTGCTGGATGGTGGGGGTTCAGGATGGTGGTGTTCTGGATGGCAGGGTGCTGGATGATGGTGTTCTGGATGGTGGGTGCTGGATGATGGGGTGCTGGATGGCGGGGATGCTGGATAGTGGGATGCTAGATAGTGGGGTGCTGGATGGTGGGGTGCTGGATGGTGGGGTGCTGGATGGCGGGGATGCTGGATAGTGGGGTGCTGGATGGTGGGGTGCTGGATGGTGGGGTGCTGGATGGTGAGGATGCTGGATAGTGGGGTGCTGGATGGTGGGGTGCTGGATGGTGGGGTGCTGGATGGTGGGGTGCTGGATTGTGGGGTGCTGGATGGTGGGGTGCTGGATGGTAGAGGTGGTGGGTGGCAATTATGGGGAACATGTAGCAGACTGAACTTCCTGCCTTGTGGCTAGGAAGCAAAAGAGAAAAAGGAAAAAATTATTTTGTGGACATGACCCAGTGACTAAAGGACTCTCATTTGGTCCCACTTCTTAAAGGTTCCACTGCTTCTCATAAACACAATCCCAGGACTGAGACTTCAGCACATGGGCCTTTGGGGACATTCAGCATCTAGATGAGAGCAGTGTTGGGATGACAAGAGTTATGGAAATAGCACCAGACACTCTGTTTTTTGAGATGTAACTTGTATATTTTGTTTGTTTAGGGCTCAGCTTTAACATGAATCCTGGGGATCTGAACTTAGGCACTCTTTTAGAGCTCAGCTTTAACATGAATCCTGTGCTCTGTCACATGCAGGAGGCACTTTATGCACTGGACCATCTGCACAGCCCTGAATCTTGTCTAATAGTACAGAATGCAGCCCCACAGGCACATACATTTGAATACCTGGTCCCCAGTTGGTGGAACTGTTTGGGAAGGACTAGGGGGTATGTCCTTTGTGGAGGGGGTGTGGCTTTGAGGTTTCTAAAACCCATGCCAGGCCCCAGTCTCTCTCTACCTGTAGCCTGTGGATCAGGATGTAAGCTCTCTGCCTGCCGCTGTGCTTTCTGTCACGATGATAATGGACCAACTCTCTGAAACTGTAAGCCAACCCCCAGTTAAATGCTTTCTTTTACAAGAGTTACCTTGGTTGTGGTGTTTCTTCACAGCAATGGAACAGTGACTAAGACCCAACTGTAGGTGTAAACATTTTCTATTGCTCCATTCAGATCTTTCAGGTTTGTCTTGAAGCTCCATTGTTGGGTACAGACAGATTTTGAATTGTTGTGCATTCTTGACCAATTTCTCCCACTCACTGAAGCCACACACTAGAGGTCATTTCTTGGTCTCCATTTTGTTTTGTCTCATGTGAATACGGACTCTCTAGCTTTTAGTGACTTTGGGTAGATTTAACTTTTGACCCTCTGGTATTTTCATACAGTCTGTGTTAACAAGTGGGATACAGTTGGGTCTTGCTGTTATATTCGGTCTGGAAATCATTGGTTCATTAACACTTATTGTGATGACTGAGCCAACTGCAACTATCTTAGCTGCTCCCGAATCTTTCATGATTGCTGCTTATTTTTATTTTTCTTCCTTCTCTTGAGCTAACAACATTTTCATGATTCAGTTTTATTTCTTCTTTTTCTCTTGTTAGTGTTTGCCATGGTGTTGATAATATACATTTAAATTAGTCTATTTCCTCAAATAATACCATGCCACTCAAGAATAGTGTGGCTACCCAAGAGTGGTACATTTTCCATTCTGACCCTTTAGTCTTTGTACTGTTCTTGTTATCTATCTCAATTTCAAACAAACTGAAACCATATGATATATTATTGCTATTTTTCCTCAGGCAGTCATTTATACTTTAGAGCAATTAAATATTATCAAAGAAAATTCATGAGATTTTATCTTCATTTATTTCATTTTGAGTATTCTATTCTTTTGTGTAGTCCTAAGTCTCTGCTAGTGATTCATTCTGCCTGAAGAACTTCTGTATTGTGTGTGCATGTGCGTGTGCATGTGCATATGTGCACATGTGCATGTGTGTGCACGTGCGTGCATGCGTGCGCATGCATGTGTGTGTGTGTGTGTGTGTGATGTTCAGGGCAACTTTGTGAAGGCTTTTTCTCTCCTTCCACATTTACATAGGTTCTTGGGATGTATCTCAGGTTACTAGGTTAGAGGTACACCTTTACCTCGTAAGCCAACCCAATAGTCCCATCCTTTAATACTTTGTCTTAAGTAGGGTTCTATTGCTATGATGAAACATCATGTCCAAAAGCAAGTTGTAGATGTAAGAGTTTATTTGGCTTACACTTCCACATCATAGTCCATCACTGAAAGAAGTCAGGACAGGAACTCAAGCAGGGAAGGAACCTGGAGGCAGGACCTGATGCAGAGACCATGGAGGAGTGATGGTTACTGACTTGCTCTTCATGGCTTGCTGAGCCTGCTTTCTTATAGAATCCAGGACCACCAGCCCAGGGGTAGCATCATCCATAGTAGGTTGGTCCCTCCCACATCAATAAGTAATTAAGAAAATGCCCTATAGGCTTGCCTACAACTCAATCTCATGGAGGTATTTTCTCAACTCAGTCTCTTTCCTCTAGCTTGCATCAAGTTTATATAAAAGTAGCCAGCACATACATCTTGATCAGGGTAAGAGAATGAGCAATAAACTCCTTTAGTGTTATTCATCTTGGGAAATACTCATTTCTACTTCATTCTCCAAGGACATATTCAGTTGAGTGTGGAATTTGGGTTTGACATGTTTCTTTTGTTTCTCCAGAACACTGTAACACACTATTCCATTGTCTTTTTATTGTCATGATTTTTGGCAGGAAGTCCACTGTTATTCTTATTTTTGTTTATACTATGTCTCTTTTCTTTGGATTTCTGAGTTTGTTTTTCAGCAGTTTGAATTTGCCTTCAGACAATACATGCCATAATGAATAACATAATACTCCAACACATCACATTTTCATTTTTATGTGTGTGAGTGTGTGTACATTAGTACAGGTATCAGAGGAGTCCAGAAGAGGGTGTCAGATCCCTGGAGCTGGAGTCACAGGTGGTTTGAGCCACCTGAAGGTGCTGGAACATGAACTAGAGTTCTCTGCAAGAATAGTAGGTGCCCTTAAATTCTGACTCAATCCCTGGCCTACATTTAACATTTTTGTTCCATTATCCATTTGCCTATTCTTAGAATTTACATTGGTTTGTGTTATTAAGTTTCTAAGACTGATAGGTTCACTTCCACCATTAATTTTAGGAAATTATTGCCTACCATATATCAGTCAACTATCCTCCCTCTCTGGAATTGTAATTACTTATATGTTATTCATTTTACAGTTCCCCACAGTTCTTTCCAATTTCTTGCTTATTTGTTTCATCTTGGGCAGGTACATTTGTTAGTTTTAGTTAGTGCGTTTTTTTCTCCCAGCTACTCCAGATCTACAGAGGGGCCAATGGAAGGGATGTCTCACCCTTGTTGCTGGGCTTTTGATTCTTGGCATTTCCATTGGTTGCTTTCTCAGATCTTCTTTCTGCTGAAACTAGCCACAGCTCTTACATGTTGTTTAGCTTTTCATGGGAGTCCTTGATGTGTCATCCTAATGATTGAAAATGCCCTCTCAGATCGATAGTCCCACAGTCTAGGCCACCTCTGAGCTTGGTTTTTAATTCTTTTCTGTGTTTGTGTGTGTTTTCTGGCTTTTACTTTATGATGTTTGGTTGAAAGCTGGGCTTGTTTTTCGTGAGCACGTGAGATGCTGAGGTAAATTTCGGTTTTATCCATAGAAAGATTTGCACACCTTTTCTTCAGCGAGATCATTAGTCAGGGAGTACAGTCAGGAGAGTTGCCATGGTTACCCTCAGTACGCTGCAAGCTTTGCATTATTGCATTGCTATTTTGCTTTCAGGTACTAGCTACCCAGAACTTAGTCTCCAAAGTCTGACCCTCAGATCTCTGCCTGAGGTCTTTCTTTGGGGTTGAACACCAAGAATCATATATCTAGCAACATCCCCCAAATCCCTGCCGCTATTTTCCCTTGCAACTTTTTACCCTGGAGAGGCTTGTAAGAAGTGGGCTTCCAATGAGGTGATAAGTCTTAGGTCCCGGGCAAGTGTGATGTGTGGTCGTCTCCAGTACACACACGTCTGTTACTTGTGCCACTGTTGTAGCTGCATATCCTGGCCATTATCCAGACCAGTGCTTACACGTGTGTATGTGCTTGTGTTCACAGGTATGTGAGCATTTATGTGCATGTATATGTACATGCATGTCCATATGTGTGAAGACCAGAGGTCAATTTCAAGTGACTTCAATTGCTCTTCATCTTACTTTTTGGGATAGCACCTGGTGCTCAAAAATTCAGTCATTGGCTGCCAGGCAGCCTCAGGGATTCTCCTATCTGTGTACCCTGCCCCAGGATTACAGATATGCACCACTGTGTCTGTTTTTTAACATGGGTTTAGGGGATCCAAACTCAGGTCCTTATGCAAGGCTAGTACTTTGCCAAACCATGGTGGTTTTTTAATAAGAATGGCCCCCATAAGCTCATATAGTTGAATGCTTAGGGGTGGCACTATTTTGAAAGATCAGGAGGCGTGGCCTTGTTGGAGGAAGATCAGGAGGCGTGGCCCACTGGGGGTGGACCTTGAGGTTTTACTAGTCCAAGCTAGGCCCAGTGTCTCCCTCTTCCTGCTTATCTGTGGATCCAGATGTGCAATCTCAGCTACCCCTCCCTCATTGTGTCTGTCTGTTTTGCCATGCTTCCCATCATGATAATAATGGACCAAACCTCTGAAACTGTAAGCATGCCCCCAATTAAATGCTTTCTTTTATAAGAGCTACTATAGTCATGATGTCTCTTCATAACAATAGAGTACTAAGATACAATATGGTACCAGGGAGCAGGGTATTGCTATGACAGGCCTGCTATGACGCCACATGTTGGTGGAATATGGACATAGGGAATTTGGACTAGGAATGCTAGCTGAATGCTTTAAGTAAGGCTTAATGGGCCATACTAGTAGGAGTATGGAAGACAGTGCTGGGGATGATTTGAAATGTCGGGGCTCAGCTCAAGAAGTTAGAAGGAAGAATAGTACTAAGTGACCTAGAGACTCTTCTTTTGATATTTTGGCAAAGTATGTTGTAGACAGAATTCCTATCCCACCTGGTCCCACAACCGTTTAGTCCCAAATACACAGAGGCCTTTACTAATTATAAACTGTTTGGTCTATGTCTTGGGCTTCTTACTGGCTTGCTCTCTCTTAACTATTAACCCATATCTATTAATCTATGTATTTCTACATGGCCTTATCTTACCGGAGAATGCTTGGCATCCTATCTTCCCAGTAGCTACATGGTATCTTTCTGGTGACTCCTCTCTGCCTTCCTTTTCCCAACATTCTCCTAGCCTGGTAGCCCTACCTATACTTCCTGCCATCAACCAATAAGAGAAACATACATTCACAGCCTACAGGACATCTCCCGTCAGAATGTGGCTTCTTTCTACCCTTGTCCAGAGAATTTGCCTGAGGTGAAATTGAAGACTTTTGGATTAATAATAACATTAGCACATGAAATTTCAAGACAGTCTAGTACTGATTGTGTAATGTAACCATTAGTGACAACTCTTATGCATATCAATAATGAAAAGGAGGACACTGAAAACAGAAAAACTTTATGAAAATGTATTTGAACAAAGGGGCCAAGTTCCAGTCCCAGCAAGCAGGAGACCTCAGCAGCTTTGGCCACATGGTTCTGGCTTTAGAATCAAGGATACAGAATAGCGATTGTGGAATCTCTCTCCACAGCTAAATAAAGCCACTGAGATCAGGCATGTGTCAGGTTATCTTTGCATGGAGGCTCAGTGTGGCCATTGCATGAAGCTGTGAAAGCGAAGCCTGGGTTTTGTTGTAGTCTCTAAGGTGATGGAGATGCCAGAGCCATGGGACACCTGCTGAGGAGAGCTGCTAACAGGATATGGAACCAGCTCAAGAGAGAGAAGGGTGTTGCAGTCAACAAAGCTGAAAGGAGTTGGAGATTTGAAGGACACTTTGACATCAGACATGCAGATGCAGAGTTTGGAGTTTGCCCAGCTGGTTTTTGATCTTGCTTTGGTCCAGTATTTCATCACGATGCTCCCTCTCTTCCAGTTTGGAATGGTAATGTATATTCTGTGCCACTATTTTTTTGGAAGTATGTGATCTGTTTTTATGGTTTTGATTTTATAGGGGTTACAGTTAAGAGACTGAATGAATCTTAGAAGAGACTTTGAACTTTGGACTTTTAAACAGTCTGAAGATGTTATAGACTATGGGACTTTTGAAACTGGACTGAATGCATTTTTCCATTATGATATGGCTACAAGTCTATGGGGACCAGGGAGCTGAGTGTGTGAATAGGAATGGCCCCCATAGGCTCATATATCTGAGTGCTTAGGGAATGGCACTATTGAAAGGATTAGGAGGTGTGACCTTGCTAGCATAGCCATGGCCTTGGAGGAAGTGTATTACTGAGGGTGGAATTTGAGGCTTCAAAAGCCCGTACTAGGCCTAATGTCTCTCTGCCTGCTGCCTGTGGAAATAGATGCGGAACTCTCAGCTCCTTCTCCAGCACTAGGTCTGTCTGCATGCTGCTATGCTTTCCACCATGACAGTAGTGAACTAAACTTCCAACACTGTAAGCAAGCCCCAATTGAATGCTTTATTTTATAAGAATTGCCACAGTCATCGTGTCTCTTCACAGCAATAGAACACTAAGTGTGCTGATATTTTGTTCATGCTGTAACAAATAAAACTTGCCTGCACATCAGAGTGTAGCGCTAAGCCCCTAGTTAGCCATAGAGGCCAGGCAGTGGTGGTACACCTTTAATCCCAGAACTCTGGAGACAGAGGCAGACAGATCTGTGTTACACGACATTGAATCTGTCTAAAAGAGAAACAGAGCTCACACAAAGGTGATCCCAGCACTTGGGGTCACATGCCTTTAATCCCAGCAGTAGGGAGGTGGAGACAGGAATGATACGACTGGGCACAGGGATGAATTTAAGGTGGGAGGAGACAGAAGGTCAGGGCAGTCTGAGCAGTCAGTCTGAGGATGCAGTTGCCCCTTTTGTCTGAGCATTGGCAGAGGTAAGAACTCTAGTGGTTGCTGCTCTGCTTCTTTTCCCCTGATAGCTGACTCTGAGTGTTTTCTTTTTTATTAAGACCAAAGAAAATTTGTGATACAACCAAAATACCAAATGAGCAATCCCCCAGCCTCCAGCGCTTGTCTTTATCTTGGTTCCTTGTCTCAGATGAAGTGGGTTTCCACAGTGCTTGTGGCAAATGCTTGTTTTGCTTGCCCTTCTGTGTCTGGAGCCCATTGCTGTTCAAGGACATTGGGAAGAGGATGTGCTGGCTATATTTTTGTCAATGTGATACAATCCAAAGGTATCCAGGTTGAGATTAAATTGAGAAGATGCCTCCATCAGATTGCCTGTGGGAAAATCTGTGGAGCATTTTCTTGATTAATGATAGATGTGGGCAAGCCTAGCCCACTCTATGTGGTACCACTTCTAGGCAGATGGTCCTGGGTTGTATAAGGAAGCAGGCTGAGCAAGTTCTGAGAAAGAAGCCAGTAAGCAACCTTCCTCAGTGGCCTTTCAGCTCCTCACTGAGTTCTTCCCCTGACTTCCCTTTGTAATTGACTATGATCCAACATATCATCCAAAATGAAACAAACAAACAAACAAACAAACCAACAGCAGCCTTTCCTGCCTAAATTGCTTTAGACCACAGTGATTTTTATCACAACACTGGAAAACAAATCGTGAGATTCCTCGGAGTTTCCAGTGTGTAACAGTTATTGCCCAAGAGGTCACTGGAGGAAGCTTCCCTTAGTCCATTTGCCTTCCCTGGGAGGCCCCGGTGGGATTAGGTGTGAAGCCGGCTCACTGCAACCTGGTCATCCTGAGTATGAGCTGGTGTCACATGAAGCAGGTTCACCTCCCAGAGACAGGTGACCAAAGTTCAAGGTGAGCCAGTCAGAACATGCCCTGGTCACATCACAACAGATAGAGCCTGCAGGCAGCCTGCCCTTGGCTTGCTATCCTGAAGCACGAGCTTAAAGCATTGGCAATCGTCGGGGAAGAGAGCCTGACTGATGTAACTAGCCCCCAGATCCTTCCAGATCATTCTCCATATACCCTATGGTTATTCCTGAGACCCATGAGCAAGGAAGGGACAAGCCCAAGAGCACTTGGAGAGCCTTGGAGGAGGAAACCCCCATAGTTTAGCTTTTAAAAAGTTGATGTGTTTCTCCTTTGGAGCTGATGTGGCTTCTGTGTCATTGACTACATACAGCTCTGGCCATTCCTCTCCACAGGACCCTATCCTTTCCCAGCTCCCCATTGCCAACAGCAAAATAATAAAGCCCAACCCCCTTGCCCTGGCATCTGCTACTGACTCCATTTCCTATTTTTTCAGCCCTGGCAAGGTTCTACCTTTGTCAAACCTCTACTGTCCCTCTTGCTGTGCACGCAAATTCAAACACCAGCTTCTATGCACGCACACATGCACGTGCATCTATGGTGAGCACGCACACATGCACGTGCATCTATGGTGAGCACGCACACATGCACGTGCATCTATGGTGAGCACGCACACATGCACGTGCATCTATGGTGAGCACGCACACCCACGAGCACACCACAGGCACATATCCTTGGGGACACAGAAGCCCTCATCCAGGCAAGTTTTCCCACCCTTTTTCCTCGGACCTTCCCAGCGTGGGGGCCTCTCTCCCAGTCTTACTTCCACATCAGCAGACATGAGGCTGAAGAATGGGCCTGAGCTGAGTTTCAGTTTTAATCGTCTCTGGCAGGAAGCCAACGTCTCAGGTGATAATTGCAATTAAAAATGTTGTGGAGTGGCTGAGTAGGGAGGAAGGACTGCTGAGAGACAATGCAGGAAGAGAGTCTTGGTGTGTAGTTCCTGTTACAAGACCCTCCTCCCCAAAGTGAAGAAGTCTCCATGCTTCTGTGGGAATCTCTGGGGACAGAGGGTGGGGGCAGGAAGCCAGGGGCTAGCTCTCCTAGGGAGGACCCCACCAGACAACGCACATCTGCTGGGACTGGAGCCTAAGGCAGGGTTCTGAGGGGCTGAGCTGGGCTGAAGCTCCAGTTCACTGACCCCTGGTCACATGGTTCTAGATGGTGCAAAGAGTAGTCCTCCTGTGGTAGATCAGGTCCCCTGTCTGCAAATGGTGATCAGGACAGGGACGAATGTGGAAACCCATGCAAAAAATCATTCCATGGCCTGTGGGACCCTGTCCCAGCCCCTGGGATTTCTGACATTCACTGTTCCACGTTGGGGCCAACAGTTCTCAGCTTAACCTTCCCTGCATGCATCCCAAACAGAGCTTGGGCAGGCTAAGCAGAGCCTCCCTAAGTCAGAGCCTGCCTTGCCTGTGCCTGAACCCCGGGCAGAAAGAGCAGAGAAGTGAGGCACTCTCTTCCCAGTGAATGCTTAATGGGCCCCAGGCTGGGCAGACTTGACAGTTGTAATGAAATCGGTTCATTACACCCCTCTACACAGAGCCGCTTAATGAACATGCAGCCCAAGGCACTGAGGCCTCTGAGCAAATGCAAATGAAACTATGTACACGACCATTTAATTAGCAGGGAGTAGAGGCAAGGGAGAGGGAGGTTCCAGTGGTCAGGGGGCTGGGAGAAGAACCAACTATTCTTTCTTCCTTTACCTCCATTTCTCTTTTTCTTTCTTTGAAACAGAGTCCATGAAGCCCAGGCTGGCCTTAAAGGCCCTATGTAGTCAAGGATTACCTTAAACTTCTGACCCTTCCATGTGCTGGGATTACAGGCACGCACCCCCACTCCCCACTCCAGGTTTTACCTGTTGCTGGGGATCCAACCCAGGGCCCTGTGCATGTTGGGCAAGTATTCCACCAACCTAGCCGCATCACTAGCTTCCAGCCTAGTTTTTCTTGGTTCACTCCATGCCAGCAGGGCTGAACCCCAGTTCTTTCTCCAGAGTAGACACAGTGGGGCCTGGAAAGCCCCGTAGAGGCCACATAGATTGACACCTAGAACCAGGAAGAAGTGGGCGTCTGGAGCAACAGGTTCTATATCAGGCCTCTGGGGAGCAAGGGACAGCACAGGACTGTGGAGCAAGGTAGTAATGTCCAGGCCCTGCAGCTGAGAATCAGGCCACTCAGACTCTAACTTCCAGCCCACCTCTCTCTGAACTGCAGGTATCCCCCTGGGGAACCCAGGTAGCGATATGACCCCAGTAACCCTGAGAGGTGACCTAGAGCTTACCTGTCCCTTCTGTTCTCCTTTCTACAAAGCAATGCCCTCTCTTGGCTGCCCCCTGCAGAGACACAGAGCATCAAACTGGGACAGGCCCCACAGCCACCTCCTTCCCGACCCTGGCCTGGGGGTCTCGTGGGAGAATCCCTGGGCCTCAGCTGCCCTCACTCTGTGACTGATCTTCCCAGAGCAGAGAACCCCCTGCCCCCATCCAATTAATGCAATTAGAAGCAGTCAGGTTGTGAGATCTGTGAGCAGGGTGAGTGATTGGGAAAATTACCTTCCTGCAAACATCTCAAATTTAATTTCCTTCCGTAATCTACAAACTAAATAAAGAAAGATAAACTTGCCCCCTTCCTCTCTTCCCACAGCCTTACCAGCTGTCCTGAGGGAGTCGTGTGACTGGGCTCACAACATAGGATAGTCATGGATATATCCCAGCAGGCATGCACACACATATGCAAGTTCCCCCACATACTTGTGCCCCCCCACATATGAATGCACACATGTTCATGTGTGCACATATTCATGTTCTACATGCACATGCTAATACACACACACACACACACACACACACACACTCACACACTCCTGCAGGGTTGCCATGAAGGTAGTTTCAGCTATTCCATTAAGAGGCCCTGTGTGCCTCAGTTTCCCCACCTGTGACAGCGGCTGCTAAATTACATTTGAAGATCCTTACAGCTGTCACAGTGTGGAGTCCCCTGTTCTTCTTAGCCAACCTCCTTGCTTCTTTTACATTGAGGCTTAACTCACAGAAGAGGAAGTTGGGAGGGGAGCCAGGAAGAGAGTAGCAGCCCTTCCAAGGCGAAGAGCTCACTAGCAGCCCTGTCTGGGCCCAGAGCTGAGTGCTGGCCAGGCAATAGTTGGTTTGCTGTCCAATCAGATGCCCATGCACCACTATAGTCACCAACTTCCCAGGGTGGCCTTATCCTGCAGTGTCACTCTGGACCAGGCCCTTGTCTGCATAGCACGAGCCCTGCATTCACCATCTGCTCTTTAATTTCCTTCTGAGAGAACAAGGTTGGAGAGGGTCTGGCCGAGGTAGCAAGAAAAGGAAATGTCTGGAGTAGGGAGACAAAGGTGGTTAAGCACACCTGGAGTTTGTCCATCTGGGGCGAGGACTTGGGGTCACTTTAAGAACCAGGTGACCAGAGGCTGGGAGGGGCCTTGAGTCCCCAGATGGAGACACAGGTAGGGCTGCAAGCCAACAAACTGGGGGAGTCTGTCTCTGTGGGTGACAAAAGGTCTGCAAAGGACTTCCTGTCCAGACCCAGCTCTGCACAATCCAGGAGGACCTTGGCTTAGAGGCCAGTCCTGCTCCTACTGAGAGCTCTGGGCAGGGAAGCTGTGGGAGAGCTTATCACGGAGGCTGGCCTGGTTTTGAATCCCAGCTACCGGCCCTGTGGAACTTCCTCCTCCTCCTTGGCTCGTTCATTTTTCTGCCACACAGGACATGAACCTACCTGCCTGGGGCCAGGGGTTGTAAGGCACAGGAGGGTACCTGCAGATCTCCGAGCGTGTTTGCTACATCCCTTCTGTATCCCACAGGGTTGGCATCCCGAGTCCAGTCTGTACCCAGCCAGTATGTGTTAGCCTGATGCGACTGTGAGACGCTATCCTGCCTCCATCTTATACGACCGTTTCCTCTAGACTCTACTCCGGGGGAAGGCCGAGGCTTCTGAGACTCAGGTGAACGAAAGGTCTCATGTTAGGAGAGCTGAAACTTGGAAGATTCTTGAGGAACCCTCCCCAGCTTCGTAAGGAGTGAACGGATAGCTGGGGAGGAGATTCTCGGTGCAACTGTGCCGAGATTATGGGACAGCACTGCTGCCTGCACGCTGGACAGGGGGCTCCAGGGACATGGGTTTTCCAGAGTCATTACGTGGGTGGGGTGGGCGCTGTGGTGATGTAGCTGCCTTTGAGTCATCCTTGCTCCTGTGAGTAACCCCTCACCCACACGCGATAACACAACAATAGCACAAGGTATTGTTAGCAACCCCAATAAAAACTCATTGGTTCGCTAAGTGGGTCACCTGTGCATTTGCTACTTAGGTCTGTCGCGGGTGCCCTTTCTGGGATGAGTAGGTGTGTGTGTGCATGTGTGTGGGGTGTGCGCGTGCCTCTGTGAGCGTGCACTGTGTCTCTCCAGGAGAAGTCTGACACACCGCCTGTGTGTGCCCGTGCTCCGGGAGGCACACCTGCCCTGTGTGGGAAGTGAAGGCCTGGCTGGGGCTCTGTGAGTGAGAACTCCTGAAGAAGCCGTGTGTGCAAAGACTAACCGAATGACTAGACTGCCGTTCTGGGGTGAGACTGGAGTGATACGGGTCTGGAGGCTAATTACCTTATCTCGGGTTAGCTTTAGCCTCTGGAACCAACATTCCTTGCCCACCTCCGTGTCAGAACTGGTATCCTGTGGCTAATAGATAAAAAGTTTTGGAATCTATTAACTTGGCAGACCCCTAAGTTCCAACAAGCTTCAGCCTTATCTGTCATCAGATAGCATCATGGGCCTATAGACAAGCTCCCCCATCTGGCTGTCCCTGACTCTCTGCACCCCATGAGTGCATTCTAATCTTGCCTTGATTTGTGACTCTCCGTTGTGTAAAATCATAAAATTCCATGAAACTGCTTCCACGTGGGAACATGGAATTTGGGGTAACTCACATCTATGTTCCTGGGCCATGGTTACTCAAAACAGCTCCAGAATAAGCTATCTTTTGTTCCCTTTCAAGTGAAAACTGTGTTTTCTGCATCAACACCATGTTGGGTGTGGTCAGAGTCGGTGGGGGGGCTTCCTGAGGGAGGCTGGCCTCGGTTGGCAGGTTTGGGTAGAGCAGTAGACACAGGTGGGAGGAGAGATAGTACTTGTGGGAGGGGCAGTGGTAAGACCACTCCCCTCCCCCTGCACTCTCTACCATGGTTGTGGATTAGACTTTGGGGTTTGCAATGGACAGAGCTAAGTTCAGGCTGTACAAGTCCCTACTCCCTTTGGAGCCTCAGTGGTGTTGGTGACAGCAAGCTCCAGTAACTGAGGTACTGGCTGGTGGGCTGGCACCCAGAGGACTTGGGGATCAGTAGCCTCTACCCACTTGAGTTCATCCAGGCCACCTGCTCCCTCTGTCCTGGTCACACACATTTCAACAGGGAGCAAGCTGTGATGTGGGGACCTAAAGCTGAGGGTGTTATCACTCTTCTCAGGTAGACACAAGGCTCTACGTGGTGAGAGGCATGAGGCTGGGTGGCCCTCCAGTCCTACCCTGCAGGAACCCTGGACAGAGAGGTGGAGGGAGTTTCCCAGAGTCACCAGCTCATACTGTTCTTTAACCTGTTCTGGGTTGGGGATGGGTGCATTTGGATCCACAACCTTAGAGTCTTCTCTCCTGCCATCCCTCCACCTTCACTTGCTCTAAGGCCAGGAGAAGCTTGGGAACAGGACCCCGATCCCTGAGGGTGTAGGCCAGTGCTCTTTGGAGCTGTCTCCCAAAGGCCTGGACCTGGACTGGGCAGGGGAGGGTTAAGGCTAGAGCTGCCCTGGATGTTAGTGTTGAACTTGCAGTTTCCAAAGGCCTCAGGAGATCCCCCAGCAAACGTTTTCTCTCCTAATGACACTGCAGTAGATTAAGGAGGGGTGTGCTTCCACAGCAGCGTTAAAGAACAGCCATCCGTTATCCAGAACTGTCTGGCCTGAATTAACTAGCCCACAGACCCGGGTGCAGAAAGGCGTTCTTATTCCTGCCATCAGCAAGTCCTGCCTGGTTCCTTTGGTCTAGGTTCTGTAGGGGCGGGGGGGGGGGGGGTGGTGGTGGTGGTGGAAGACGTCCTGTACCAGTTTGGGAGGATGTTATGACAGGCTGCGGCTCAGTGCGACATTTAAAAAAAGTCTTCCAGGCATAGTGGGCCATGAGATGAGAGCCGATGCTGCACTGGGCCACACTGTATTAAAGGATGGCTTGAGGGTGGGCAGCTCTCTTCTTCTGGGATTGGCTAGGAAGAGCCTCTGGATGCGAGCTTGGGCACCCAGTGGATATGTCTTTCCTCTCTCCATCCTCTTCCCGCATGTGGTCCAAAGGCCTGGATGCTTAAGGCATGCAACTGGATTCATGGCTAGGGGTGGATCCCTATCTTGCCTCTGAGACTTTGGAGACGTGATCTTCCTTATAATGCCCACAGCTCCCACTGATCATGGCCTGACTGTGCAGCAGCTCATAAAACAGCTGCAAATAGGCACTGTCTTCGTCACAGATACAGGAGCACACACCTAGGAGACAGGACAGCACAGGCTATTGTCACCTAGTGGCTGAACTGAGGTCAGGGCTGCCGCCTCAAAGTTTGTGTGATGTGCTATCTGTGCCTCAGTTTCTCACCTAGAAATCAGGGGTAATGCTTATGTCCTGTGTCTCTTCTGAGGGGTTGGATAGCCCCAGGGCAGTGACTCATGAAATATAGTAGGCACAGGGGAGGAGGCTAGACACGAATGTGCACAAATGCACGGCCCTTACCCTTGTGGATCAGTTGGCACCTGTGCTTCTGGAACCTGAGGGCTGGATCCAGGAGTGAGGTCATATGTGAGCAAGCTTTCTAAAGAGCAAAGTCTCTGTTGGTAGAGCTGTTGCCTAGCATGTACCAGGTCCTGAGTTTGATTCCCAGAACCACATGAATTAGATGTGTTGGTGTAAGCCTGTAATCCCAGCACTGGAGAGATGGAGTCTGAGAGGACCAGAAGTTCAATGTCATCCCAGCTACATAAAGAGCAAAGTCTGAACTGTGCTCTCTATCCATGTCTAAAATACATTTTTAAGTCTGCCCTGATGTTTAGTTTGTGAGTGTAAACTCCATAGGATTTGCCTCAGACCTGAAATACTTACTCATTCCCCAGCATTCCCGAATCCGGAAGTAAGATGCAGGCTGAGGACTGAGGCTTGGATGCATAGACGTCCGCAGCAGTGTTGAAGACAACAGCTGATGCTTGGAAAGAATCTGGACGTCAGGTGTGGGAGGAGAAAGGAGAGCTATCATGCTGTTAACATGGTTATGAAGTGATGTCATGACACAGGAACTAAAGGGCTAAACCAAGCCCTGCACCACATGCTCCTCTGTAGGTGGCGACTTCGTTAGGTTTTTGTTTTTTGTTTTTTCCAGACAAGGTAATACTATGCAGTCAGGGCTAACCTCAAACTCACTGTGTTCTGTAGTGGCATCTTACCTTTCCCAGTGGACTTGGAGTGGTGGCCACACCCTTAGGGTGTGGTTTCATGTGCAGACAAGACCTATTAAGGTAGAGGAGGATCTTGGCTTGTGCTCTCTTGGGTTCTGGGAGCATTGGAAGGACAGAGACTGCATCTTCTGGAGAGGAAATACCATAGCGGTTATTTACTCTTATCTATGTAAATGCTTCCCTAATAAAAACCTATTTATCATTTATCTTGGGTCTGGTGGGCTCATTTAAACCCTGCTTTCAGTGCTCCTCATGCCTCCGCTTCCCATGGTTGGATTACAGGTGTGTCTTACCATGCCATATTGGTCTTTGTTTTCGTTTGTTTGTTTTTCTGCATTAAAACCATGCATGTACTGAAAGGTGTGTCTGACTTGCAGTTGGTGGGGGCATATATATATATTTCAGGGAAGTGATAAATTAGACCCAACATCTGTACAAATGCTGTCATGTTCCAATGTCAAAGGTTGGGCACATCTTTGATATACAGTGTGCTTCTTGTCCCTGTGGAGCAGAACTCTAGCTTGTGCCAGGCCTGGAGCTGCCCTCTCACCTGTGGGTCAGGCTCTGCTGTCTCCCTGGGGACCTGTGGCCTGAGTAAGGGGCCACCGCTCTCCTGGAGCTCTTGATTCTGCTTTTCAGAACCCTCACCCTCCCTGTGTTCTCGTTGTGGATGTGTGCTGGTATCCCAGCTGTGGATGTCTGCATGGCTCTATGCCCAGGTGCCAACCAGGGCATTTCTTCAACTCTCTCAGACTAGCAAAGAACCTGTCCTTGTTATGTAGCTTTGAAGACTTGTCCAGAAGGCTGCCGTTCCAGGGGACTCAGCTCTGTCCCACCAGAACACACTCTGCTCTTAATTGCTGTGAAGACCATATGACATCCAACCATCGAGGTGACAAGCTCTCCCCCCACGTACACAGAGTATTTGCCAACACAGACCACATACTGGGCTATACAACTTACCAAGACATTTGAAAGCATGGGAACCATACAGGCCATTTCCATTGATTTCAGTGGAATGCAATTAGAAATCAATCACAAAAATGTCACCAGACACCTAATATATATCTGGAAATTAAATAACACAGGACTATACAACCAGGGTATTTATGTAGAAATCACTGGCAAGAGAAGAGAGCTGTCTGAACTGAAGGGTAATAAAAACACATCATAATTTGTGAGGTGCAGCTGAAAGAGTCCCGAGAGTGATGTGCTGAAGCTAAAATGATTAGAACCAGAACTTTGAAAAAAAGTTTAAAAATCAATGACCCATGTATCTTAGGATATAGAAAGAATAAAGAATAGAAACCAATATTATTAGCAACGTACAAACAGTGGAGAATACCAATAGGCTAGAGCTGCTTCTCTGGAAATAGTAATAGCCACCCTCCCGCTACAAGACTGTCAAGTCCTTCACCAACCAGCAACAAAAGGGAAAAACTAAAAATTCCCGGCATCAGGAGTGTCCGCATGGACATCACTCGGATAGTAGCCCCGTCTTTGCTATTGTTTTGTTTCACTGTTTGTCTTGTTTTTCCCAGACAGTGGCCCACTTCGTAGCCCAGTCTGGCCTGGAATTCATGGTGATCCTCCCGTTTCAGTATCTCAACTATAACAGCCTTTAATAGTATAGGTAATAGTAATCATAAGGGAATACTATAAACACTGTTGTAGAAATGAACCCAACTGCTTCAGTGACATGAGCAACTTTCTATGAAAGCCACAAATTATGAGAACTATCAGTGGAGCATCGAACAGCTCTGTATCTACTAAAGAAAATTGAATTTGTGATTTAAAACTTTCCCATGATGAGAGTTACAGGTTTGAATGGTTTCCCTGTTGGATTCTCTCCAATGTTTATAAAATGATATTAGCATTCTACAAATTCTTTCAGATCTTAGACAGAGACAGGGAATCCTTTCTATGCCATCATAACCCATGACACAAACCCCCAATAGACACTAGAAATAAAAACAAAGCCAGGATCTATCAAGAATATGGGTGCATGAGAGCTAGGAGGTTGCAGAGTGTAGTCCCCAGGACTCAAGCAGAAGCCAGGGTGGACAGGTGAGGGTAGAGACAGGAGAATCCCTGGAGCTCATTGGCTGTCCAGTATAGCCAATCATTGAGCTCCAGATTCAGTAAGAGACTCTGTCTCAAGGAACAAGTTAGAAGAGTGATTGGGGAGGAAGAATACATACACACGTGTACACACACACACACACACAAATGAGCCCCACCCCCACCTGTTGCACTGACCACACTCGTTTAGGCGTGGTCACAGGTGCAGATGTGATGGGGGAAGGCTAGGTCTGGGGTCCCGGACCCCAGCTTGCTCTCTTGGTTCTGGGCAGGTCACAGAGAGCAGCCTGGGTGTGGATCCTTGGAGCTGGAACTTGCGGGTCATCGGTTTCTTATGTAAGTGACTTCTCCCCGAATAAAATTAACCTACATTGAACCACGTCCCATGTATCTTAATCTGTGCATTTATAGGGAAGAGAACAAATAATATGTACGTATATAAACAGATATAAATCTGAAAACACCACGTTTAGTGAAAGAAACCAGGCCCTACACTTGATCTCATGTCTATGAAATCCTGGAATAAGTAGGTCAATGGCTGCCCAAAGGTGAGATGCAGAGTAGAAGTGTGTTTGGTGGTAACAGTACTTAGGCATCAGAACATTAGAAATGCCATGTGACCATAGAGTATCAGTTATTTTTCTCATTACTTAAAGAGGCTGGTGAGGTGGCTTGTCAGATAAAGACACAAGCTTAACAGCCAGTGGTCAACCACTAGGACTCCTTTCAGAAGGAGAGAACTGGCTCCACAGGTGTGCCCTCTGACCTCCACATGTACACTGTGGCATGCGTGCACACGGGCTGACATTTCAAGATTAGGTTATAACAGGGACTGCAGTTGCCCCTTTGGGTGCATCCCTTCCATGGCTTCTCTGGAAAGCCAGCAGCCTAGTCGTCAGTAGTCCTTGGAGAGACCCATGCAGGAGCAGTTGGGAGCAGGTACTCCCTTGCAGCCGAACCTGGAGTTGGCTGTGACCCTGATGAAGACCTTGATCTTTCTGTGACACCTTGAGTACACTGGCCAAGCTGGGTCACTTCCACAAAGACTGAGAGACAGAAAATGCTACTGGCTACAGCCAGGCTCCTTGTTTAGTTGTACTCTGGTTTTTGTGCTCTGCCAGAGCTCTGAGAGGTCCCTGTCTTCTCCAGTGAGAGGTTCACCTGCCTCTGAAAGGACCTGATGCTGTCTGGCCAGCTGGAGACTTAGTTCAAGCAGTCAAACCTGCCTCTGCTCCGTTCAGTTGAACAGCCACACGCTCACACTAGGTGGGAGAGTCATTGCAAGCTAGACTTAACAGGACCTACACAATCATGCCAACATTTTACACTTTCAGATGCATGTTTTATAATAGAATCATCTTATTTTATTTCTTTTCCTTTTTGTGGTTTTGGGAATTGAACCTGGGATGTTATGCTTGCAAGCCAAGCACTTTACCAATTGCACTAATTCGCAGTCCCTAGAATCCCTTTCTATTATGTTCCTCCAGAAAACCAGGTTAGAGAAGGCTATGGCAGAAGGACCACAAAAGATGCCTGAAGGAGCCGGGAGGAGGCCTCAGGCACCTATTGGGGATCATCTTGTAAGTCTATAGGTACCCAGGCTGGCTTTCCAGGAGGGCAATTTCACCATATATATCAAGCATTTTGCAAATGTCCACAGCCATTAACCTGATGAGCTCAGAAGTTTATCAGAAAAATGAAACCAAAGGTGAACTTAAAGGTCTGTGCTCAACACTGGCTGGCATGGGGTCACAGTAGCAGCCAAGGTTGGGGCTACCTTTATGCCCAGCAACAGACGGTGGATTTGCTAAATCAATTATGAGAGGGAAAATGGCCCTGCAGGAACACCATGCTGCCACAAGATGCTTGAGTGATGAATGTTATTTAAAATGGAACTTTCAAAGATAATTTATGTTAGGCGACGACTTGTAAATGAAGAGCTAGAGAAAAACAGCTTATAAAATTGGGTATAGGGTACATTCCAATGCAGGACTAATAAAACTCCGAAGGACTTAGACAAAAATACCAGCAGCTGTTACCTCTGGTGGAGGATTACTGTTTCCCCTTAATTTTTCATGCCTTCCAAGTTCCTACAAGGAGCACCTGCTACTAAAATATTATTTTAATTTTTGAGTGGATGCAGCTAGGAGAGACTCTTGGCTGTAGCCTCTCTCCTGGCAGGGCTTTCTGGATTAAGTTCCAGGCTTGAACTTTGATCTCAGGGTCTTTGATCTTCATTCAAGCATGCTGGCCCTGGTTGGCACACAGGCTGTACATGCCATTCCTCTCCATTCTCTGTCCATGTGTTCTGCTAAGGCAGTTTTCTTACATCCTGTCTGCAGATGGTGGAGACGTTGAGGGGCAATGTGAATGTAAGTAGTGAGAGCAGATGCCAGGGAACCCCTCCGGTAGAGCCTGTGCAGCTGGCATCAGTCTCTCTGCATCCCCTATTCTCCGTTCTTCTTGTCTGGTAGTGGCTGTGATTGTGGTGCTCCAGCAGCTGCACTGTGTCCATAAGACAGTGTTTCCATGAAGTTGTGTTGTGGGTGACAGAGTAAAACCAAAAGGGGAGTCTTATATGTTGACACAATTGTGCCTGCACCAACCATAGATGCCCGAGGATTCTTGCATCTATGGTTTTCTTACATGAAAGAGAGGCATGATTTTAATGTATTTAAGAAAGTTTCAGATTCTAATTAAACAGTTAAATTTATTTCCAGGGCCAAAGATAAAAGAAGATTCCACAGGGATTTTAACATAGTTTAAAAATAGTCTGTCTCGAAGCAGGGGAGTGGAAATCACAGTCCTCATGACTTCAAGGGTCTTGGGACATGACCTAGACTATCACCTGATTAGATAATGTGCAATAGCAGGAAATGCCAACAGAACCAAGAGTCTTAATGTCTCTTTCCCCTACTCCAGCTACCTCTCTGATGTCCAGAATTTATCAAATTGAGGCATGCACATGTCCCAGTTCAAGACACCCAGACCCTCTGGACTAGCCCATGAGCCCTTGAGAGCTCTCTTGTTCCTAGGGGGCCAGAAGACCCCCATGGAGACAGGCAACAGACCAAGTGATATTTTTTTTTTGTTTTTTCGAGACAGGGTTTCTCTGTATTGTTTTGGAGGTTGTCCTGGAACTTGCTCGGTAGACCAGGCTTGGTCTCCAAGTGATATTTCAATAGAAAGCAAGTCTTACCTGGTAGTGATGGGCACATTCTGTTATCAAATTTCAAATCTGAAAAGCATGTCCGTATTCTTCTAGACCAGTCCTTCTGATTCTTGATGCCTTACTTCTCTCTTCAGCAATTGCCACCAATAGTCACATCAAAATTTACTATACCAAAACATCTCCATCCTTCCCATTTGCTCATCCTTTCTTTCAGCAGCGATCAGCATCATCCCTGGTGCCATCATGGCTACCATCACCATCGTCCTTACCCCATCACTGTCATCATCACCTCATCATTATCACCATCATCGCGATCACATCCACCGCCACCATCACCACATTCACCAGAGTCTTCTTTGGGACACCATCTCACAAATAATGACACAGTGACTTATTAATTATGAAAGCTTGGCCTTAGCTTGGGCTTGTTTTTAATTAGCTCTTATAACTTAAATTAACCCATTTCTATTAATCTGCATTCTGTCACATACCTCCCATCCTGCTTCCTCTGTGTCTCCTTGTGTGTCTCTCTCATACCTAGATTCCTCCTCCTCCTTTCTTTCTCTGCCAGTTAGTCCCATCTATGCCTCCTGCCTAGCTATTGGCCATTCGGCTTTTTATTGCACCAATCACAGCAATGCACCTTCACAAAGGGAACAGATATCCCAAATCACTATCATAGCTATTATCATTATCATCACAACCACCACCATCATCATCACTGTCACTACCATCATCACCATCACCATCCCATCATTATGACCATTGTCACAATCACCACCATCACATTCATCACCACCATCGTCATCATCACTATTATCATCACAACCATCACCACCAACACCATCATCATGACCATCATCAGTATTATCACCATCACTAGCATCACCACCACTGCCATCACTGCCATTAGCATTGTGACACCAACTCATCACAGTCATCACCATTACCACAATCACCATCACCATCATCATCATTATCATTGCCTTGTGTTCCTGCCACCATCACAGCCTCCGTTGAGCACCTGTTTTAAACCAGGCACAGATTGGCCTTTTCAGAACATTAGTTGCATTGCATTAAATTTCCAGCACAGTGCAATGGTGTAGATAGCAATCCTGATTTACAAGTTGGGAAACTGAGGTTCAGACACTGTCAAGTGGCCTAAGGCCACACGAATGATAAGCAGCATAGAGGGATTCAGTCACAGTGTGTTTGGTGGCAGAGTCTAACCTCTACCTATTACATCTTGTTGCTCTGAAGGGTAGCCTATGCTCATCTGCCTCAACAAGAAAGGTGAGTGACAGGAGCTGACAGGGAGAGCTTTGTTTTAGCACCTGGCTTCCTTGTTGGAAGTAACCATCACCCTGGTATTGGGGTGCCATCCAGTGCTTCTGATTTCTGGAATACGCAGTATCTCTTCTGGAGTTGGAGGGCAGTGTTTTTCCTTCATCATCATCTCTGTTCCATTTTTCACTCCAACCCCAGGACCATTGCACCTGCATTCTCACGACTCTGCCTTCTGATGTCTTGGCAAGGATCATTCCCTTATCCTATTTAGGTCTTTGTTTAAATAACACCTCCTTAAAGAGTGCTCTCCAGCCTGTCCTCTTTAATGCCACTCCTCCCCAGTTCCTTCCCATTTGCTCATCCTTTCTTTCAGCAGAACTTAATAACAGACATTTATGTCAAGGTTATATAAATTTGTGCATGTCATGCAAGGATTCTACCAGCTGTTTTCTTTCTTCAAAGGGAATATTGCAGGTGAATCAACATCTTGTGCAAAGGCCTTGCATCTTAATGTCTGGGAAGCAGAGAGCAGATCTGCAGTGTGGGTGCTGAAGTACCATGGGGTGCCTGTTGCACAGTGAGCTAACCAAACAGCCCCCATCACTGTGTTCTGAAGACACTTGGATGAAATGTTTGTTTGGGTTATGGAGGTGGCTGAAAGCTCTGAGACATTTCGAAAGGTCTTGACATTCTATATAGTTTCCAGAATGTTGCAGCGGCATGAGAAGGTCACCTGGCAGCATGGACATACATCCATGTGACAAAGCTGTTGCTAGGAGGAGAGCAGGGAGAGCCGTATCAGTGTTGGGGACATGGTTGGATCTGGATACATAGGAGAGGGGATTGCTGCCATCAGCTGAGGAGCGTCCACACGGGGCAACCCGCAGGCCTTAATAAAGAATGTGGGAAGATTCGTTGGAGGTGGAAGCTGCACCTGAGACAGGAAGGCTAATCAGGGAGAGAAAGTGGAGTGAGGCTCATTGCTATCAGTAAGAGAGACCAAGGGTGGAAAATGGTCATTAAGGATGTGAGAGGCACAAGAGCTAGCAGGCAGACCTGGGAGGCCCCCGTCTCCTGTCAAGAAGCACATGATGAGGAGCTGGGGTAGAAGCTCAGCTGGTCGAGCGCTGGCTTGCCTAATGCGATGGCTCATCTTGACCGAGCTCCACTGGATCTGGATCGACTCAAAGGCAAGCCACCAGGTTGGGCAGTCCTGTGAGAAATTTTCTTAGTCATATTACTTGAATTGGAAGACCTACCTGAAATGTAGGTAACACCTTCTGTGGAAGCCTGGGTAGAAGAGAGAAGGAAGGACACATCACTTTTAGCCGGCTTGTCTTCTCCCTCACTATTAGGTTTATCTAGTCTGCCGCTCCTGCAGTCCTTTCTGGTAGACCCTTCAGGATTCCAGTGTAGTCCGAAGACAGTGGCTCTCCAGGAATCCTCTGGGCCTTTACCACCAGACTGGGGCTGCTGAGCTATCCAGCCTCATGGACTCAACAACTGGTTTCTCGGCCTCTTGGGTGTGAGTGGCTGTTATTGGAGTGCCCAGATGGTACTGTGTGAGGCCATCTAATGAATCCACTTCTAATGCACAGTCCTTGCATCATTTCTGTTCCCCTTCAGTCCCTAATGACTGCACAGTGAGGTCTTGAACTCACACGGGATAAGCCCCACCTTGTTTTTCTCTTTCCAGGTTCTTTCAGAGCCCTTTGTTTCTCACATCAACTTTAGAGTTGGTTTCTCCAACACAGGGTGCTGGGATTTGGGCTGGCATTGTGAATCTATGGATAAGTCTTAAGAGACGTGCTGTCTTCGTCACTGCTCTGTTGCTGGGAAGAGACATCGTGACTGAGGCAGCTTATGGAAGAAAGCATTTAACCGGGGGCTTGCTTTCATTTCCAGGGGGTGAGTCCATGACTAACATGGTGGGGAGCCTGGTGGCAAGCTGCTGTGGGGTAATCTTCTGTGCACTGTGAAGACATGTCTCCCTAAGACACCTTCTGTTTGGCTTAGCAAAGAGCTGAATGGCCAGTAACTAGGCAGGAGAGGATAGGTGGGACTTCCAGGCAGAGATGGAAACTCTGGCATGAAGAAAGGTGGATTTGCCAGAGAGACACTGAGGAGATCAGACATATGGTACACAGGAGAGGTAACAAGCCACGGAGCAGAACGTAGATTAATATAAACGGATCCATTTACGTTTTAAGAGTTAGCTGGGAATAAGCATAAGCTAAGCCCAAGCTTTCATAATTAATAAGAAGTCTCTGCATCATTACTAGGAAGCTGGAAGTCCCTAAAGAAAGTCTGACAGGAGACAAGTAGGCTAGCATGGCACTGGAGCTGAGAGCTCACATCTGATCCACAAATTGAAGGGTGGCAGAGAGAGGGAAGAGAGAGAGAGAGAGAGAGAGAGAGAGAGAGAGAGAGAGAGAGAGAGAGAGAGAGAGAGAGAGAGAGAGAGAGAGAGAGAGAGAGCTAGACCTGGCATGGGCTTTTGAACCCTCCATGCCCATACCTACTATCATGACTCCTCCAAAAAGGCCACACTTCCTAATCCTGCCTAAATGGTCCACCAACTGGGAGACATACACTCAAATATTTGAGCCTATGGGGGCCATTCTCAGTCAAGCAACCACATTTGTTATAACAGCAAGGAGTCTGCCTAGTCATGAACACTCTCCATTCCTTCAAAACTCTGTAACTCGAGCCATGAAATAATCTTTCTCTTTGAACTTGAGTGATGAAAACGTGTGTGTGAGCCCTGAGTTCAATTTCAGTATTATAAATAAATACATAAACACTGTCACATCTTCACTATTGACTTTATAAATCTTTTAAAATAGTGAATGTTCTAGCACGAATAATGCTCACACTTAACTGCTTGTATTTTTCATATACAGTTTTATTTCACTTTTTTAAAAGTTTGATTTATGTGTATGTATATGTGCAATGTGAGTGTGTGTCATGTGTGTGGGTGTCCACGGAGGCCAGAAGAAGCCTTTAGACACCCTGGAGCTAGAGTTACAGGTGGTTGTGGTCCACACCATGTGGGTTCTGGGAACTGAACCCGGGTCCTCTGCAAGAGCAGTCAGTGCTTGTAACAGCTGAGCCATCTCCAGTCCTCTAGTTCTCATAGAACACTTCCATGTCTTCCTTCTAGTGCCTTGTTACTTTTTCCTTTCCATAGGTTGACTTAAATCATTGACACTATCTACCCACATTCCATTTCAGGACAGCTATGACTCAGGGAGATACTTTAGGTGATTCTCTGGTTTTACGTGCACACACACGCACATGCACACACACACACACATGCACATGCACACACACATATGCACACACATACACACGCACATGCACACACGTACACACACATGCACACCACTGTGGGCAGGATTTCTGTGCACGCGTATTTACTCGTTGAGTTTCTTGTGACTGTGGGTGACATCCCACACGCCTGTTCCTGGGATTCCAGCCACTGTGCACTGCACCTCTTGACTTGTTCTCCTTGATCACTGAGGTCCAATTCCTCTTTTAAAATAGTCATATTTCCTCTCTGTGTTTATCTTTTGATAATTTCTATTCTGTCACATAAATTATACTCACTTTTATTCTACAATGTCTAATCTTTTTATGGTATTTTAGTAAAAATCTCATATCAAATAGTGTACTTTCCAGCTCTGGAAGATTTGTTGATGCCTTGAATCAATGTTTATTATTTTTTCTGAATAGAGACAGTGTGCAGATTATGTTAGATTTATATCTAAGTATTCCCATTTGGGTGTTATTGAAATGGTATTACTTTTCTTACTTTAAATTTCAATTATTCATCACTACTATATTGGAAAATAACTGACTTTTCTATCCTGAGACTGTATACTGAAACTTGGAGATACTTACTAGGGCCACACATTTTGTTCTACTTTATGAGATTCTGTGGGAAATTACACAAATAATCAGGCTGTTTGCAAATAAAGGTAGCTTTATTTCTTTCTTTACAAACTGTGTATCTCTCTCCTACCCCCAGGATGGAGATTGAACCCAGGGCTCCTCGCATGCTGGGCTGGCACTCCACTAGTGAGTCACACTCCAGCGCAGGCTATGCACTTTTTTCTGGTCTTGCTGTATCAACAGTACAACGTCAGGCAGAAGTGGTGAGAGAAGACATTTTTGCTTTATTTCCCACCCAGTTCCTCTCTATTAGAGATGCTATCCACAGATTTTTTCCCTCTCTCCCTTCCATAGGTGTTCTTTGTCAAGATGAAGGGGTTCCTGATTATTCTTTGTTCTCTGAGGTTTGATTGTGAATGGGAATTGGACTTTATCAAACATATTTTCTGCACCAAGCATATTCTCATACCAATTTTCTTCTCTTGCCCACTGATTTGGGTAGATTACAGTGATTGATTTTTGAATGTTGAACCAGCCTTGCATGCTTGGAGTAATTCCTTCTTGGTCACAGTCTATAATCATTTTTATGCATTCTTGATTTGATTATCTAGTAATTTTTTGGGAAAATTTTCTGGCTATGCTTGTGAGAGAAACTGTCACACTGTCGCATAGTTCCTTACAGTAGTTTTCACTGGCTTTGAACTTAGTGATGATGGCCTCACCCTGGTATTTTTAATGCAGTACTTAATGTCACAATTAAGATTTCAGCATGTTTCGCCCTTATATGACACAAAGCCAGTTTTAAAGGCAAACGTAAGAATACATGGGTCATACGCAAGAGCTCAGTCAGATAATTTGAGCTGGGTGCGATCTGTGCACCCATTCACTCTTGCATAATGGAGCAAGCACTACACACAGATCATTCCCCTTGCTCAGGTCACTTCACGCACGCACGCACGCAAACACACACACACACACGCATGCACGCACGCACGCGCACACACACACACACGCACACATGCGAGCACACACGCGTGCGCACACACACATGTGCTCACATTCTTTTTTGTTACTGCTGTTTAGGAACAAAGTCTCATTCTATAGCCCTGTCTGGCCTCTGTCTCATGGTGATCTTCCTGCCTCTGTCTCTCAAATACTGGAGTTACGGACATGGGCCATTATGTCTGGTGAATGTACACATATTCCACTATCAGCCTGCTGCTCAGTTCTGGGGAGGAAGAACTGAGAGGCTCTGGGGGCTGCCAAGCTTCTCCCTTTGTTTCTGTCGTCCTCTTGAGCACAAGTGGCGGGGCCAGCACATATCAGAAAGAATGTGCCAGGACTTCCATGTCACTCAGTGTCTTAGCAGGACAGGCCCACTTCCTTCAAGGCCAGCGGGCCCTGAATCCAATGGAGAGCGAGGCCTCTCAGGGCTAACCGTGTCTCAGATTCTCAGTCACGGAAGGCACAGTCTTACCTTGGATTCATTTAAAAACCGTGATAAGTATGCATGACACGACAGGCGCCTTTGAGCCACTTTCAAATGCCCAGCTCAGTAACATGGGCTCCGTTGTTCACATCCTCTGCTTGTCACTGCCTGCAGCCTCTAGAGCTTTGTCCATGTTCCCAGAGAGATGCTCCTTACCAACTAAATACTCACGCCAGCCAGGTTTGGCGGCACAGCCTTGCAACCTCACCTACTAAGAGCTGCCTGGACTACAGAGTGAGGTCAAAGCTAGCCTGGACAACTCAGTGAGAACCTGTCTCAAAAAGAAGGAAGAGCTGGGGATGTCACTCAAAGCCACACGCTTGCCTGGAATGTGCGAGCCTGGGTTCAGTCCCCAGTGTCTCAAAAAGGAGCAATCCACTGCACATTTCCCCCTCCACTCACCACCGCCATGTTTGCTGTCTCTCTAGATGTGATGACTCTATGTGCCTGATCTAAGTGGCTCCCATAGCATTGTCCCTGGAAGACTGGCTTACTTTATGGAACATCGTGACTTCAGGGTTTGTCCTGCTGTAGCAGGTGACAGAGTTTCTCTCCTTCCTGAGACTGACCGACAAGGCACCACGTGTACACTTCGATGTTCCACCACTCCTCTGCTGAGGCCCACTGGGTTCTGGGATTGCTTCTATTTTTGGCCCTTGTGGATGGTGCTGCCATTGATTGTGGCTACACAAATGTCTGTTCAAACCTTCACTTTCTAGGTCTCTACCCAAAGGGGCAATGGATGGATCGAATGCCTACTCTAGAAGTTTTGTTTTGGGGGAAACTATCACACTATTTTCCGCAGCATCTGTACTTGCTGACCCCCCCCACAGCACACAGGGTTTCTCGAGACCACTGCTTGCTATGTTCTGGTTTCTGTCTGCTTGCTTATTCAGTAATTGCCACCTTAGCATACATGCAGTGGGACCTCACAACCCCCCTTGCATGTCTCTGCGATCACATAGTATGGACTGCTCTAGTTTCATCTCTGTTACTGTGATAAAACAAACAAGCAAACAAACAAAAAGCAACTTCAGGGAGAGGGAAGTTTATCTCAGTTCCCAGTTCCAGGGTACAGTGTTTCATTGTGGTGAAATTCAAGGTGGAAACTTCAAATGGCTGGTCACATCACACTCACAGTCAAGACTAGAGAGAAGTAAATGTCTACACACAGGCTTGCTAGCTTCCTCGCTTGTGCTCAGCTAGATTTCTCTACTCTGACACAGTTCTGAAACCCTGCCTAGGGAGTGATGCTGCCCACAGTGGATTAGTTCTTCCCACATCAATTAATTTAATTAAGACACTTTCTTTCCCACATGCCCACAGGTCAACCCAATGTAGACAATCCCTCATTGAGACTCTCTTCCTGGGTGACACTATGTTGACAATTGAAGTTAACTGTCATGAGTCCACTAAAATTCTGCATTTAATGGGTCATCATTAGCGCTGTATGTAAATGGGTTGCTTGGAGCAGTGGTTCTACTCACAGTAATATTTCTCCTCAGCTCATACACGTCCCCATGCTCCTTTGAACTTCACCAACAAAGTACTAGTTCAGAGATGAAATCATTAGGAATTATTAAACAATAAGAACAGAGCCCTGAACCAAGCGCTGTCCAGTCTGAATAACTACTCGGTCGGGATTCCAAGATGCTAAGCTGGCTTCAACTAATGATAGGAGAAACGTTGGAGGTAAAGTTGGGCCAGTGGGCAGTCAAAGGAAAGAACAGTTAAGCAAAGCCAGGCTCTTTATGGGGGTGTTCCTATGCCCCCATTTCCTGGCTGTCCCAGCCTGTCCTCTGTTTTGCCCTTGGTCCCTTCTCATCAGTCATATCTTGATGATTGCAGTTCAGAGTCTATGTCACTGGGAATCTCCTGTGGCCATCCTGTCCCCAGGCATCCCTTTCCAGGACTTTGGCAGCCTTTCTTGTCCGCACACATGAGCCCAGTACTAATTTCTCTAATCACCCATGTCTTTCCAAGGGAAAGCCACAGCTCTCCAGAGAGCTAGACAAGGGTAAAGGACTATGGAAATATGCTTTTAAAAATCACTATTTTTATAAACAACAAATCCTTTAGGTTCTTGCAAGCACTCTTCCTGATCTTTATTTGGCTGTAAGTGAGTGATGTAACTCAGAGGTGATGCTGGAGAACAGGACAATCTGACTGCCTAATTGGCAATTGGCAGACGTTGGGCTCTTCCTTGCTTCCAGAGCTGCTTTATCAAAATAACTGTCAGTCGAGTATCTAGCTGGACTGTCCTTATGTCAGCACCAACCATCTGGAACCTTCTGCAGAAAACAAGAAAAAACCACACAATGATTTCAGCTGATCATCACAGACCCTGAAGTTGAGGCCTCAGTCAGGGCTGCTAGAGGCACTCCGTGCCAGCCATTTTTGCTCTCAGAAGACTTTCCAGAGTTCTTCGTGATGCTACAGCCATTTCCACTAAAGTCAGAAGGAATCACACCATCAGTGGTCTGACTAAAATTACTACTGTGGTTGGTACTAAATAGGCAAGGCTGTGATTGGTCCAAAACAAATGGCTCTGATTAATCCAAACACCCCTTCTCTAGCTAAATTAGTAAGCTGCTTGGGCTCACTCATTGAGCTGGCCAGGGAGCACTCTCCTGTTGTTGCTAGAAAAGTCCCAATAAGACTTCCCTTACCCCATGTCATGGTGTGGTCCTAGCTAGTGACACACAGAAAGAAGTAGCTAAGGTGGCAGTTGGCAGTGGCAATAACATTTGCACCCTCAGTAGGCTACAAGATATCCAGCTGCTTGACAGCTGAAGCAGGGGTTGGGTGGTTCATGAGTGTCCAGGGCAGGAAGAATGAGGACATCAAGGGACACAGATGGCAAGAAGGGTGATGAGCTGAGGCTGAGAGATAAAATGCTCTAAACAGCAAGAGAAGACAAACCATAGGTCCTAGGTCACTGGAAAAGTTCCAGAGTGACTTAATGTCTTTAGGACCAAGGATAGCCAACACCCCAGGTCAAGGGATGTAACCACTATGGAATTAAGGGTCTGGATGGCCAAGGTCTGCATCCAGAACTGTGAAACTGGAGGGTACCATCTGCTGCTGCTCCCACCTGCCCACTGCTGTTCTCTGCTGCCAACCACAAGGAAAGGAAAATCTGCCAAGGATTGAAAGTCACCTCCTGCCTCCTCATGATTTTCACCCAGAGACCCGGCTGATGGGCACCATCTGCTGCCAGATGCCTAGGCTCTGGGTGACAATGTTAGTGTCTCCTGCTACAGTGAACACACTGCCAAGACTTGTGTTTGACCATCTCATTCCTTGCTTTACCCTCATAACCCTGGGAATCCTCCCCACCATTCTCTGTATCCTCCCTGTTTTAGTTAGGGGTTCTATTGCTGTGAAGATACAACATGACCACAACAACTCTTTATAAAAGAAAACTTACAATTTCAGAGGTTTAGTCCATTATCTTCATGGTTCGACATGGCAACATGCAAGCAGACTTGGTGTCAGAGAAGGAACCGAGATTCCTACATCTTGACTCACAGGCAACAGGAAGTGGTGTGTCTCATTGAAGTGTGGCTTGAGCATATATGAAACCTCAAAGCCTGTCTCCTCAACACTTCCTGCAACAACACCACACCTACTCCAACGAGGCCACACCTCCTAATAGTGCCACTCCCTTTGGGGTCCGTTTCTTTCAAACCACTGGATTCTATTGCTGGAGGATGCAAAGTACATGGACCTCTTTCATAAGGATGGGTTCTACTCGCTGAGAGACAAAGCCCAGGATTAGGGCCTAAACAGTTGTCAGGATTTGGGGGAAATCCGGGTGGAGGCTGGCTCATAATAGAACAGCAAAGCACCACCAGGTAGCTTGACCTCTTTCACTGCAGCATGCCAGGTGGCCAGACATCGTTCTTCCTTCTTTTGAAAACAGCAGACACCCCCGCCCCCACCCCATGCTTAACAGTTCTGGTTGCTCCAATGATTACTCTAAGCTGTGCTTCCTACAGCCGTTCACATTGTTTTTAATGACAGCTCCTCCCCCTGTGAGTAAGTCCCAGGGAGTCCATCTTCCCAGCACCCTGCATCACCAAACTGCAAAGCCTTTCTTCCCAGGATTCTAGGAACCAAATCCAGGTCCTCATACTTACTCTACTCACTAGGCCATCTACCCAGATAATTTAAAATAACTGAATTTGAAGTTTAAACTCATCTCCAAAGAAACACCCTGTTACCTGTCTTAAACTTTTAGAGATGAAAGAAGTCGAGAACCCTTCGTGGCTTTTATTAAGATACGATAATCCTAGCACCAAAACCCAAATAAGAATATTATAAGAAATATATAATTCAAATATTTCCAGTGGCCATGGCTACAGAAATTACCACCACTGTGAGACTGCTAAAATACAAGTAAACTGCAAAGATCGCTATGCTTTCCCACCAGGTTTGTGTTATCCTGTGAATTTAAGCATCCATCAATATAGCAAAGCTGTCAATGATATTGGGCTATATTAACAGGAGACACAGGCAAAAAATATTCAGAATGCTTCTGAAGAAAATTATTGCAAGATACCCCAAGCAGAAATGCAGAGAGAAGCATCACAGCCACCAACGGGAGGGTTCATCCCTGCAAAGGTAGCAGCTGTCCTTTAACACTTTTCCAGATCCATAAAACTTCACTTAAAATTGTAATAGCACATTTCGAGGAACCTGACAGGCTGATTATAAAAGTTATAACAAAAAGAACCCAAGAAGTATCCAAAACACACCTGGAAAATAAGGCAGGGGCCGAGCCATTTCAGATGACAAGGACTGTGTGAGCCACTGAGAACAGGGGTTTAATAAGGGCAGGAGCAGAGGACTGCGGGGTGTCTATGCTGGAGCCATTGTGGACCACTGGGGAACCACATTGCAGTGACAAGTTGTCCACATGGACAAAAATAAAATCAAAATCTAACCCAGAAGCCCATGAAAATCAATCCCAGATGGATAGTGAAAATGCATAACTTTAAATATGTTAGAGGAGAAAATGGACTATTTTTATGACCTTGAGTAGCAAAATACTTTGCTCCCAAAGCACTGAAAGGGTGAACAGCAGAAGGAAGAGACTGAAGAATCTGACTCTATCACAACAACGATGATTCTAACAGTCCACACACTATGAGAAAATAAACAGGCAATCTTTGAAGGGGAAAGACATCGCACTGTGGTCAATAAACCGTTATTATCCTAAATATATATACATGGGACTCAGGAAGATCAGTAGGATGGCAACAACGAGTGGAAAATTAGATGAAAAAGGGAGTTTCACAGGTGAAACATGAAGACCTGTAATGGCTTGAAATTAGGGTTAGTTTCACTCATAGCCAGGGATGCTAAACCCATGAACAACACCGATGAGCATTTTAGGACTGAGGAGGTGGCTTGATACACACACAGGAAGACCCGAGTTTGATGCCCATGACTCAGGTGTGTGTGTGTGGCGTGGGCTTTCCAGCATCAGCACTGGGGAGGCAGACGCAGGCATGCATCAGGTTTGCTGGGCAGGCAACCTGCCCTACTGGGGAGCTCCAGATTTAGTGAGTGACCTTGTCTCAAAAAGCAGGGTGGAGCCCCGAGGTGGAGGTACACACTTTTAAACCCAGCACTCAGGAGGCAGAGGCAGGTGGATCTCTGAGTTTGAGGCCAGTTGGGTCTACAGATTGAGTTCCAGGACAGCCAGGACTTTTACTCAGAGAAACCCTGCCTCAAAAATATCAAAAACAAAACAGAACAAACAAACAAAACAAAAATAGCATGGAGATTGTTAGTGACACTGGATGTCGACTTCTGGCCTCTACACGCAGCACACATGCATGAGCACGTGCGCGCGCGTGCACACACACACACACACACACAGACTGGTATCTTATGCTCACTCTCCTGTCAACAGTTCTGAAACCTCACGGACTGTAAACCAAAGTTGTAAGCCAGGAGGGGAAGCAGGTGCAGCCACAGAGCACAACAATTTGTAACCAAGCTGCGAAGTTGAACAAACATGGTCGCCACATGCCAGCAATTCCCGTTCTAGAACATTCTCCCTGGAGAACCTGCTATGCAGGTGCACTGGGAATTCATGCTGGAGTGTTCAGTACTGCCTGGTCTGAAACAGCAGATTAAACAAGCCAGAGTTAACGAAGAGCAACAGTTAGAGGAGAGCCTGTGCAGGGGAGAATGGAGGGGAAGGCTCCTGAGTGCCAGCAGCGCCAGGGAGCCACAGGTGCGTATGTCCACACAGCACACTGCAAACCGTGCCCAGTGAAAAGGAGAAACACGGCTCAGAGGATCCCAGGAACGGTGGGGACATTTCCACACAAGTCACACCAGCAAAGGGGAGCATCGGCCTTGACGCAGGGACGTAGTGGTGCGACACCAAAGGAAAATCTGAAGGACACAAGATGCAGAATGCTTCCTCTGGAGGCTGCCCAGGGGCGATACCCCTCGGCAGTCTGGAAACAGCCTCATTTCACAGCAGTTGGATTGATTGAGAAGATTTTTACAAAAATCCAACATAAGACCCAATTTAAAGTGATAGATGAAAGCACATGAGGTTGAAAGAGACACCCTGAGCTCCCTCTGGAGTCAGGCCCTGCCCTCAGTCATTGGCACACATTTCTCATCTGTCCTCCTGCAGCTAGATGCGTCCACTTTTAGGTGAAGAAACTGGCGTCCAGAGAGGTTAAGCAGCTTGCCACACAAGAGGGATGCCAGAGGCCAGCCCAGATCTCTGTGGCTGGTGGTTCCCCTCAGCTATTGGAGTTATGCTTCACACACAGTAGGATCTCTGACTTCTGTAGGCCTGCTTCCTGATGTGTGACACCCTGGGACCTTGTAGAGACAGTCTCTCTCAAGCTCCTTCAAACATGTGCAAGCACACTCTAGTGCCTTCTAGGGGACTCAGCCTGAGGGAAGTAGCCTGGGCCTGAAGATGGGAGGGGATTGGAACTACAGGAGGGGAGGGACTGGGGTTAGGGTCAGGGAAGTAACTCAGGGCTGGAATAAGAGGTCAACCTGGGCCTTGAGGAGAGGAGGTACCTGAGGATGGAGGAGGAGGGAGCCAGGAGCTGGATTAAAGGGAGGATCCCAGACCTCAGGTGACAGGGAGCCTAGAGCTGGAGGCTAGTTCTGGCCAGCTGGCCAGCAGCAGTGTGAACAGAAGACCCTGGAGAACAAACCAGAGTCTTTCTTGAGGGTTCCTGGATTCCAGGGCCTACCCTGCTGAAAAGGAAATTAGCAAGGTCAGGAACATTCTGGAAGGCCTGCAGTATAAGAGAAGACAAAAGAGAGCAGCCTTGGGAGGCCAAGCAGTCAAACAGAGCCTAGGCTGCACTGAGCTCTGGTACTTCCTGTGACCTCACTTCCTGTGACCTCACTTCCTGTGACCTCACTTCCCTGTGGTAGATTCTTTACCACTCTGAGCCCTTTTCCTCGTCTGTGGAACAGGGGCTGTGAGAGCTCTGCCTTCTCAGGTTGCCTTGGGGCTTTTGAAGGAAGGATAGAGACCAGGGCCACTAAACCTGGTTGAGTTGGTCCCTCTCTCCCTGACTCTATTACTACTCTGTCTTCTGGAGAGTGTTTTGATACCATCAAATACATAGCACCCTCAAAACCAACTCCCATCCCATACCCCTTTCCATCCCCACCCTCACCCCTACTTGGAGTCTCATCTCAGGGTCTTGGCTGAGGACAAGGCAGAGACTTGCCACTTGGGGACATGCAATGTGTACATGACATGGAGAAGCTATTCAGTTTTGCAGCCAGGCATGAGGGCAAGTCAGGTCACTTGCCACTTTGTAGGTCAGGTTGACAATGGCAGTTTCTTCTTCCCTGGAGGGACTCAGACCTGCTGCAGGGTCCAAGAAGACAATGGTCTCTGATGGATCCCAAGTGTCAGCTCCACAGAAGGCAGGTTGGACAGGGCATCTCCTGCTTGGGCCTGCATCAAAGGCACCTGGCCAGGGATCTCTCCCAACAGCCTTATGACCCAGTGTCAGGTGCCCATGTACCTAGTTTGGCAATGGAAATGGGGGACCAGGGCAGGGGCTGGGTCTGCCCTGGGTGACTGTACATGGCACATCTCCAACCCTCAGCTAGGAATAGGGAGGGCCCATGCTGTGTACTGGGCTCCTAGGAGAAGACTTACATCCTGTTGTACTCATATTTCTATTCCTGCATACAGGCGGCTTCTGCTACAGTCAGCTCTGAGCTTGCTAGTGAATGACTGTCTGGCCACTCTGGGTCACTCCGTCTTGTACAATCATCCTAGCTTTACAAAACTCTAAAAGTCTTTGCCTGAGATCTGGATTATAAGCCTTTCTGGATTCCTGCTACTCTCTGAAGACTACATCGGGGAACACAGCCCTTTAAAGGACTATTCTGAAAGATCTCTGGCTGAGAAGGATCTCTGTCCAATCACTCGGGGTCAATCCTGAAACTCTAAAGTCAGGGCTCCTTCTCTCAGTCTCCCAGTAGGGCCAGCCCTGAGCTGAGCACCCAAGAATACATCCCTAGAATTGTGGCCAGCATCCTAACCATGGTCACTAGCCCAGGTACTCATTGCAGAGGTTTCAGCTTCATCCACAGCCTGACCTGGGAAGGAGCTAGCCTCAGAAGAGACTGGTAGTCCAGCAGTAAAACCCTATTCTCAGCCTCTGGACCTCTGGGTCCACCCAAGGATTGGGCCAGGGCATGTGCTTGGTACCCTTTGCTGCTGGTGACAACCTGTTCTTCCTCCATAACATCTGCTTTTGAGTCAGGCTCCTTTCCCCCTCTCTTCTTGTCTTCTGAACCCAATCTGGCTTCTGACCCTTTGTTAGATTGTCCCCTGTATAGAGAAGTGTCCTTGCCCCTGTCCTTTCCCAGTCCTCTACTTGCTTAGCAGGCAGGATTGAAGAGGACACCTGGCGTCTCTAAAGGTGGGGAGGAAGGTGTTGGGCTCCTAGGCTCTGGTAAGGCGTCTTGAGTTTGGGGCCAGAACATGGAGCATACTCATGACTAAGGCCAGGGACAGTTCTCACCATGTTTCATGTGTCCCCATTCTCTTTTATGCCAGGAGGGAGGGAAGGACACAACCCAGCATTGGCACTGAGACACCACTCATCCCTGTAGCCCAACCCCAGGGGCTCCCTTCCCACAGGTCTACTTCAGATGTATCAGCTCTGCAGCCCAGCTGGGGAGAAGTCCCTGGGAACCTGAACCCATGCACACTGTGGAATACTCTCTTCTGGTGGGGCTCCTCAGGGAGGAGCCATGCCTGGCCCTGCTCTTGTAGGAGCCAGGGAACTCGGGAGAAGCCTGGCCAATGCCCCTTTCCTGGCTTGTAGAGGCATGGACCTTAGAATTGCTCTGGGAACCTCCCCAACTCTCCCTGAACCTGACCTCTCAGGCGGAGGTCCCCTCATCACTCCTCAGTTAATGGACTAGAAGCTTCTAGAACATGCCAGCTTCATCATTTAACATGTTGAAATTGCTTCACAAGAAGCTAAATGGAAAGGAATGGGCAAGATGGTGAGGGGTTCACAGCCCCAGAGACTCCTGCAGAATCCCCCTTAGTGTGAGTGGCCCCAAGAAGGAAGGAGGTTCTCTCTGTTCTTTGGGGTTCTCTCTGGGAAAGGCCCTGGACCATGGAGTGGGAAGACAATGAGCCCATTGTGTGCACAGCCTCTGAAACTGTACACTGACTCTCTGTGGTGTCCCTACATCTGGTCCTAACATGCCACAGATGCTCCATGAGCTGCCTCTGGCCACCTTGGAGGCCTTAGCCTGCCATGCTCATGTTACTTCTCTGTGCTGTGAAGTGTCTTCTCTGTGGGCCTTGCTATGCATCTCATCAGCACTTCCCACTAGCACAAGGCAGGGAAGTGCCCTCAGTCAGCAGGAAGTCAGCTCTATGAGCCAGCACCCTGCCTACCCCCTTACCAACACCTGCAGATCAGCCATCCAGGGTATCTTAGGAGTTCTGGAGACAGGATGGAGTGGAGTGGGGGGGCACAGACTTGAGGGTCTGGCCCATTGCACATACCCAGGCTCTGCTTGTACTGGCCAGTGATCTTTACTGAGTTACACAAACTTTGTGTGCCTCAGTTTCCTCATGGGAGATGCCTACCTCTCCAAGGGGCTCTAAATAAATACATGTGTATTTGTATGTGAATGCATACTTTGGTGAGGAGCAGGACAGAGGACTGAACCTAAAACCCAGTTTGCATAAGACAAATGATCTACCACTGAGCAACTGCCCTAGCCTGACCCATGCACACATTGAAACCAGGGCCTGAAGTGTGCTTATTGCTACAGTGCAGCTGCTTACCCCCTCTCCAGTTTGCAGCCAAGCACAGCTTATTCCTCTATCCAGGCTTTCTAGCTAGTCAAACCTATCTGGAACTCCAGAAGCTCATTCCAGAATATTCTTTATGGCAGAGGTTGTTCAAGCTCACCATCTATAAATCAATGCTAAGCACTAGGTACACCATGATGAAAACTTGAGATACAGAGATTCAACCCCCTATTATGCAGTACAAGGTCTCCCTATGAAAAGTATAGTAGGGTATACCAGATGGCCCAGAGAGTAAAGGCTCTTGTTGTGCAAGTCTGATGACTGACTCTCAAATGTTGCCCTCTGACCTTATTGATAAAATTCCTTCCTTGCCTGGGGAAGATGGAAACAACATCCTGACCTCCCATTAGGTCCTAACCACAAATCAAAATAAGACTCCACCACCACTCACCATGGGGAACCAGTGAGTTTATTGGGGTTACTGACAGGAGTGTGGGTGAAAGCAGGCAGACTCTCATAAAGATGGCAGCTGTTGTGTTTGGAGAATGGTATTTTACAGCACTCCATCTTCCTCCAGCTCTTATATTCTTTCTGTCCCCTTTCACAATGGTTCCTGAGCCTTGGAAGGGGAGACATAATGTCTGACTTTTCCTGTTCCAAAGAGGTCCTAAACCATCATGTCTTCTCATTCATCCCTGTTTTCAGGTCATGACTGTTGATGGGAATTCCTTGTGTTACAAAACACAAATGAGAAAAAGGCAGAGAATTGGGAAATATCCGAATGGAAACTGACAGCAGTCATACCCACCATTATAAATACAAACATTGAGAAGCACCTTAATGGCACATCATATCCATTTACCCAAGTAATAACTATCACTTAACTGGAGCTGTGCCTTCCTTGACCATAGGTTTTTGTCTAAGTTCCTAGTACCGGATGTCACAGTGTTACCTTTATGTCTGATCAGAAAACTGGTTCTATCCATAGACTTTTGGGTCACTATTGCACCAGCCAGTACTTTCATGATGAAACATGCAGTATCTACAGATCATAGGACTTTGGGCTATAATTCTCCTTAGAAACTTTAGTGGCACTTTCTAGTATGATCAGGGAGGGGACACTTTTTACTCAGTGCTACACTTGTTTCATTAAGTCCTACAACCAAAGCATAGGGTATCTTCAACAATAGAGTCTTACCATTGAGTTCTGGAATGCAACCAAACACAGTGGCAATAGTGTTTATTGTCTGGGGGTGTCTAGAACCTCCATAACCCATAACTCCTAGGGAGGTAACCCAATCCTAGCATTGAGATTTTCAATCAACGATTACCTTATGGATTCTGAGAGAATTTGGTTTTATCCTTTGTCTACTCTGTAGTATTTACAGGTCCAGCTACCATGGACATCCCTCATCACCTCAGTGAGTAGCATTTGTAACTTGCCCAAACATTAAAGGACCCACGAGTGCCAAGCTGCACCTGGCCCTTGTGCCTCTGTGAACTCATTTCCCATCCTTGCTCCCTCGGGTGCATTCTGTCTCTCAGATGGGTCTCCCAATCTTCAAAGCACTCAGAGGTTAGCATTATGTCATCTATATACCAAAACATTTCTACAGAGGACAGGCGAGATGAAAACACAGGCATTATCCACAGCAGAAACAATGCCAGAGTTCCCTGCAAATTTATCTCTCATTTTGTCGTGTCCTTCTGACTACATAATGTGTTGCTAAAATTCCTTCCCTTGGGAGAAGTGAATAATGGCCAGTTCAACTAGAGTTCATTCTGGGGACCACTGCAGCAGAAGTGGGCTAAAGGAATTTAAGAGTTGGAGGAAGCATAAACTATTGCCAAAGTGCTCTCCTCTGAGGCAAAGTGCAGCCATCTTCACGAGATCACATGCCTGCTTGTGGGAGTCCACCTCTACGGCCTATGTACTGTTGACATTCCCACCTAGATGGAAGGGGTGGGAAGAGTCACTGGACCCTCACTTGAGTATCAGACCACTCCTCCTATCCATCTGCCTGGTATTCTGGCCTAATGTTGTGTGGTTTCAGGGTCTCAGGCAAGAGTAGAATCTGGGGAAGAGTAAGAGAGACTTCATCTATGCAGCTGCAGGAAGCTTTTTCCATGCCTTGGAGGTCATTGCACTCTGTAAGTAAAGTCCAATAGGTTCATTGGGTCCCCAGGGTGAACTGTGGTGACATCACTCTTTGGTTTGTGGTTAGGACTTTAGGAGGAAGGAGAATGTTGTTCCCATCTCCCCCAGGAAAGGATTTTAGCAACAGACCTTCTTGTGTGGCATGGCAAGTATGTGCCCCCCCACGCACACACAAATAAAAAAATAATAAAACAAAATAAATATTTTAAGTGCAATAAAAATGACCCAAACACACTAAGGACACTTCACAGCAGATTTATAAAGCTAATAAGCATGTGACAAGATGAACCATCCAAGATTGAAGGGGTATGTGACATAAAGCCTTTCTCTTCTCAGAGAAATGGACGGATTGAGTCAGGCCAAGCAGTTTGCATTGCTAGGGGCATGGGCAGGTCAGTCACCTCAAAAACAGCTTGGCGGCCTTTTCTAGACATGCACTGCCTGTGAGCTGAGATTCTAGAGTACTAAAACACACATCTCTAAACAGTGGGTTAATCACAGTTTCATTTGTCTTTGTCCCAAAGTGAGCCATTCAAAATGCCCAGCTTTGTTTGTTTGTTTGGTTTTTGAGGTCTCTCTTGAGACACCCTTACTAAATAACATGCAATACACACATCAATATGTTTGCATCTACATCAATTGCACCTATCTGTGGCCCCACCCATCCCTGGACCAATCACTGGATCTTCCAGGGACATTCAGTGTTCTAATTGACCAGATCTTGGGCTCTGCCCACTCCAAAACTCGGGACTAGACCCTTTTTAATAACAATGAGAAGTGAGAAGGATGAGCAGAGGCCCAAGGGAATGGTGCCGAGTGGGCAGGACTGTCATCTGAGATGGGGTCAGAGTGGGGTCTGGGGTACTTCTTGTTGGGACCTGCCAGCACCCATCCTCCAACTGCTAAAGGCTCACTGCCAGATGTTCTGGGGGATAACTCCAGCAGACCCCACCACTGGGGATGTTTATAGTTACTGCCCTCTTTGGGCCGCCTACAGCTAGTTAACACGGGGCTGCAGAAGGGCTGGCTCGATGCACATGTGGGACAGCCACAAAGTACCACAAATACGCTAGTACTCCCCACAGGTCCCAAACCCTCCCTGCCTTTCTCCTGAGTAACTAACCCTACGTCTCCCCATGGACCCTCTCCTTCTATGGAGTCTGGCCTATGACACTCGAGGGTGTGGCCTGTCCCTCTGTAGGATGTGAGTCCCTCACCTGGACCTCTGAAGACCTGTCCAGACCCAGACTCCTGCCATTAACCTTAGCTTCCCTGTCTCTCATAGCTTTAGGACTTCACCATCCAGACCTCCCCTTCTGTTCCAGATTTGATTGACAGATGCTCCAGAGAGTGGGAAAACCAGGGTCCCCAGGGCAGCCAGTGTCTGGTAGAAAATGCCATATCACTAGGCAACCAATAGATATTTCTTGAATTTGTGCAGATAGACAGAGCTAAGCTGATTAATATATTTTTCTTTCCCACATGAGGCCTAGGTCTACAATGCCAGTCTTCTCACCCCCCCTGGTGAACTGGTTTTCAGGTCAGGACAGGGCTTTATCTCACAATGACAGTTCATTAATAGATTTACGAGGGGGCGAAGACGGCTTGGTCTGTCTAAAAGGCTTGTTTTGCATTTCTCTTCTTTTAATTACACAGTTATCTCCCAGACCAAAGCTCTTTGAAAAACCGAGAGAAATAGACCCCCTCCCTCCATCTGCTCCAGTTCCGAGAATCCAATTAATGAGGGGGAAGGAGGGTGCGGTGCATGGGGCTTCCTGCTCTTCTAGACCACGGGGCTCTCCTCCTGGGCTGTTGGTGGCTGGGAAGCTTGGTCACCAGTCACAATGGCTACATCGGCATGGGAGGGGCTACTCTGATCATGGAACTCAGTATCTGGGGGCTTGGGTCAGGACAGCATCGGATCTCCGGAGCCACCATTTCCTGGGTGCCTTTAATGTGCTAGCAGGTATGTCCCACCTGAGTCCTGAAGGTCACCCTCATGCCCGGATGGCTATGAATGTAGCTCAAAACATTTGTAGATGGCACTATCATGTTATAATGTCAAAAAAGAGACTTTTCTAATTTAACCTTAATAGTGATCTGCTTTTAGACTCATTTTCCAGACAGAGGAGCTGAGGCAGACAGTTGTGTGTGCAGGGCCCTGTACTAGAGGAAGAGGACAGGTATTGAATGCTGGGCAGCTATGGAAAGTAGGGGTTCACCTAAGGTACCAGGGATGGAATGGAATGGCAGGCCTGTAATTGCAGAAGTTTCCATCATTTCCACTCTCCCTGCTCCTACCTAGTGGCTTTCCTGGCCTCAGATGTCTTGATTGCAAAGTGCCCCCCCACAGGATGAGTGTGTCTTAGGCTGGGGCATGTGTTGAAGAGAGTGACCATGGAAGGAGGCATGCAGGTCTGTGTGAAGGGATGGGAGACAACCGGGCCTCTGGACTCCAGAACCAGGGCTGGTTCAGATCTGGTGCTGGAGTTGAACATTCATGCAGGGCATGTCACTTCGGATGACCTCACCCAGCAACTTTCCAGAGACCTCTGCCATGTAACAGATCCTGGGAAATAAGTAAGAATGGAGTCCCTGCCTCCTGATGGTTCATATGAGCTGTCACACTGATAGTCCCTGGTGTCTCCTCTGGTCTCCTAGCTCTGAGCCCTGCATGTCATTACCAGAATGACATAGGGGACTATGAAGCCCATGGTAGCCCAGATGGGGCAGTGCTGGACCAGTGACAGTTGACTGAGGAAACTGAGTCCCTAACTTAGCGTAGGGCCTCTTAAATGCTTTCTGTAAAGACTGATGCTAAATATATTAGGGTTGATTTGGAGTTTGGAGGACCCCCAAAAATACTCCAGGATATGATGCAGGAATGATCAGAGAAATAAAAGCACATCTCTTTTTGTTTTTTAATTGATTATTAAAATGCATAATCTAAAATACATTCATGAAGACTGAAGTCTGAATTTCATATAGTATTGATGTTATGAAAGATTTCTCTTGAATGTCTTTTAATCGCTAAGGGAAACTTCTTTCAATCACTAGCTCAGGGACCACACAAAAGCAACTGCAAGCTACAGGTGAACAGCTAGCCATTGGCTGCAGACCATGGTTTGTGGTTGGTTGCCTGATGGCTCCCTATCCCACCCAAGGCTTCCCTGGACAGACCTCCTGTGCCATGAAGTGATGCCCATCTCTGTCAGTAGAGGGCGCTGAAGGGACACTGCGGAGGAAGCTGTTCCATATTTCTTGCTACTGTATCTTACTCCAGGGACCAGACAGTAGTGGTGCATAGAGGCTACATGGCTCTTGGTGACCTCACAATTCATGCAGGAGCAGGTGAGCATGTCCCTGTACTGTGACGAGACTCATGCTTCCAGCTGCAGTAGTAACATCATTCCTTCTTGCCTGCATCTAGGGAGATGTCTTCTGCCTGGGGCCGACCAGCTCCATCAGGACCAGCCAGCTCCTCTAACATGGTAGGCTGAGCCCCATCTTTGAAGTAGGTCTTTTTCAGGCTGTCTTCCTCACTGTCATGTTATAGCCCTTATTCAAATCACCGTGTCAAGTGTCTCTTCACTAAACTCTGACTCACAGAACCTAAAAAGATTCAGACAGTCTGGGGGCAGCAGGCTCTTTATAACACAATGACCAGGCTGTACTCTGTTTGCCACAAAGCCGTGACCATATGACTGCACCTCCCAAGAGTTCAGTTTGTTCAGCAGGGAAATAGGGAGCACTGTCCCCTTTCTTCTGAGACCCTGAAGTGAGTTGGGGCTAGGGTAGTACAGAGTAAAGATTGAGGAGGTAAGGCCTATTGTCAGTGTCCTGGACAGTCAACTGCATTGTCAGTGTGTAAATATCCACGAAATTTGTACAGCCTGGAGAGGAGAGCTGCTCAAACCACAACCTCTCCCTACTTCCTTCTTCCCTGGGGAGGTCTCAGCATCAGGATCACCAGCCTTTAGTTTCTCTCTTCAAATCTCTGAGAGCCGAGATGCTCTTCTGGCTGTGTCCAGGGACTCCCTCTGTCACCTCATTTGTGTGGTTACTATAGCAGCCATCACAGCATGGGCAGTGCTGAAGAACACAAGCAGGAACATAATGAGGCCACATAGTCTGATCCGTCTTCTGTTGTCACAGGTACCGTCCCCACATAAAGGCTGCTGGTTGTGAGCTCAGGTTCCTGGAAAAGGGTGCCGGCTTCCACCAAGCTGCCTGAGACCCAGCCTTGGGGCCCTTGGGACCTCCTGTTAAGTAGCCTGACAGTGGAGGGAACAGGAGACCCTAGACTATCCAGGGCTGTCACGTGGTTCCCACAGCTGAGCCCCAGAGGTATGACACATGTTAACAGGTGGAGAAGGAGTACTGCCCCCTGGGTTCTGCAAGTGGGGCTGGTGCACTGTCGCTGGGCCCTGAGACCCAGAGTCTCGTGTGAACCCTGGGAAGCTCTGCTCTCCTCCTGTGAGATTAGAGAGGCCCCTGCAGCTCCCAGGACTCAGCCTGGGCACAGATATCCCAGGCTAGCCAGCATATTCCCAGAAGTCTGCTAGGACACAGAGATTGCCTGCCCCACCTCCACGCCCAGGTCTATAAGCTCTGGATTCGGGTTACCTTCACAGCAGCAGGTGCCTTAGGGACCCCAGCTCAGGAGCTGGGGCTTGGGGGTCATGAAGATGTCCTAGAGGATCCCTTGTGGGTCCTGATCCCAACATCCTTCCTGCCTGTCCCTGGGAAATCAACATCCTTTACAGAGCAGAACCTGACTTGTAGGCCAGCCCTGCTCAGAGCCCAGAGATGCAGAGGGTCAGACTGTGGGCATGGGAAGGCCCGGGGAGGAGCAGGCTCATCCCTGTGAAGAACAGACAGACGAGGAAGGCGGTGGGGCTGCTGCTCCCCCACTCCTGCTGCTTCTTGTCTGAGCAAGATGCACCAGAAAATTTCCACCCGCATCCAGACTGTGCCCGCCTTCCTTACCATAATTAATATCCCAGGGAAAAGATACGCTCAGCTGGCGCCCATCTGCTAAGGCCTTGGCCTCGTGGGCTCTGTCCCTGGGGATTCAGGGCCCATTTCATCACTGTGGGGGGGTGGGCATAGGAGTCCTTGGGGATAGATTAACCTCACTTAGTTCAGCAGACAACAGTACTGAGGAGCCCCACAGGCAGAAGTAGGGGTGAACAGGGATGGGAAGCCTGCGGGCTTTGTCAGCAGAGGGTAGGGGTGGGTGGGGTGGGTGGGGGTTTGGGTGGATGAATCCCAGTTGCAGTTTGGAAACAGACACCCGTGCCAAGGCCTTCCTGGGGAAGACCCAGCTCCGTTCTCAGACTAACCAGGGTTGGGTGGCAGTGAGAATGAGAGGGTTTGAGATGACTGTCACCCATGGAGGGGAGAAACTGGAATAAACCAGGTGAAGCCAGGAGAGGGGGCATGGGATCCAGGTCTGCAAAGCCTAAGAGCATCAACCTAACCCACTCCTTCTGAGATGCTGAGACGGAGGGAGGTCTGGAACCTTCCTTTTCTCCTAGGATTTTCTAGACTGCCTGTGCCTCCCATAAGTGACATCCCAGAGTCCCAGCTTCTTTCCCAGGGTCAAGCACACCTCGATGGGCTCTTTGCTTCTCTGAGCACCTTGATTGTACTTCCTGGAATGAAGAGCCTGGGGGTTAAGGGGTAGCTGGGGAGACGAAAGTGTGTCACAGCCTGAGACACGCAGAGCAGGTCAGAGAGTGGGTGTCCTGGGATTGGCATCTGAGTCCTGGAGCCTCTGTCACTACAGCCTGTGGCACAGAAGCCCCTCCTCCCTGTCCTGTGAACAGTAACCAGAATTGTTTCAGGAACAGGAGGTCAGCACCACCCAAGGCCACCTGTCCCATTGTTGGCAAGCTCTGGCTGCTGATGCCAAGCGTACACTGACCTCATTGGACTACCCACACCTGTATTCTGGTCCCTCCTCAGTGAGGAGCTGACAGTGTAAACACATGGCCGGAACCCCAACCCAGGCCAAGCCTGGCTAAGCATAGCTTGACCACTGGCCATGTGGTGTGAATTTCCTCAGGGCAGAGCTAGCCACCAAAGTAACGCATAGAGCCACTGGCTCCCATGGACTCCTTTTAGTCATCAAAGGTAGAAAAGAGTCCTGTTTGGGGCTCTCTTGGAGGAGGAGCAGGTCAATGAGATGTAGGTGAACAGGAGGTGGTCCTGGGAAGGGTTGTTCTCTCATAAAACCAGAAAGGAAGAAGTGATGCTTCCTAAGGAAGGCCTCGGTGACATGGTACATCCAATCCCAGCCCACTCTGAGGGAAGCAGGCATGATTCAATAAACCATTGTGTAAGTAGATAGAGGTTCCCTAACCCTCAGCAGCATACACGGGAGGACCCATGCCCGGGGTCTGTCTTGTCTGGAGTCAACCGTTTCTGCTCCTTGTTTCTTACTGCCCATCCCCCACCCCCACCCCCGCCCCGGAATAGCTGTCCTGCACCACCCAGGCCTGGCCAGGACAGGCTAGTGCAGCGATGGAGTGTGTCAGAGGACCGGGTTGAGAACCATCTAGAATGAATCTTTCCAGCTTGCAAACCTGAGCCCAGTGCCCTGCTCTTCCTTAGAGCCCCCTGATGTCCTGTCACCCCATGAAGGGGACAGCTGACCAGCACCACAGAGAGGGCTCTGCATTTCTCCCTATGGTCCAGCTTCTCATCTCTTGTTCCAACAACCTCCACCCTCTGGTTGCCCTGTCAGGTGGGGTCCACGCTAGTACACAGACTCCTCTCAAGGTCTCCCCACCACAGCCTCCTAAAAACAAATCCACACCTCAGACAAATTCTGTCTTTCAGGGAAGGCTACCTGAATTACCACGTGCCATTCTTATCTCTTTGCAGAACAAAGGAAGTAAATCCTAATTAATAGAAGACAGTACCACTCTGGAGCTGTTTTCCTGTTCTCACACATCACATAATGAGCAAGGGAGAGGGAGAAAGGAGAAAGAGGAAGCTGCTGTCTAGCTGGAGACAGGCTTTGAGGACCACAGCCAGCCAAACCTCAGGTCATCCCTGGCGTGAGACATCAGATGACCAGAGTGACACCAGTGAACTCTCAGCGACAGTTTTCATTCCTACATCTCCGATACACAGACACTGTCTCCCTTCTGTGTGGCGGGAGCTAATTAGTTTGTTCAGAGGAAATACAATGTTCTCGTGGTGTCCCTGGTAGGGTGTGGCTACATAGTCCCCTTATAGGTCCTGGCATGGAGGCTCCAGCAGCCCTAGGGATACTGTCAGGATGGTGGCCACCAAGGCCAGGAGACTCCCCCCTTCCCAGGTCCCCCCCCACCCCGGCCTTGGTGTCTTCCCACTGATTGGGCCACCTTGAGGCGGCAGGCTGATGGCTCAGCTCCAGTCCCTTCATCTTAGGAAGGTCATCCATAGAAGATTTCCCCAAATGGGAGGGCTACCAGGCTTTGCTGGGACCCCGTTCCTGGTCCTCTGGTTCTGCAAACCTGAATCACAGTCCTCTGGCTATGTACATCCAAATCCTGGCCCTCTGGGTCTCTGAACCCAAGTCTTGGTTCCCTGGAACTTCTGCTGCTGCTGCTGCTGCTGCTAGTCTCTCCCCCACCCCCATTCCTGATCATTCTTCCTTCTCTCCCCTCCTCTTCCTCCTCCTCTTTCTCCTCTTCCTCCTTCAAGCCCTCCTCCCCCTCCTTTTCCTCTTCCTTCTCCTTCTCTCTCCCTCCCCAGCTGTCTGGTTTAAATATCTGGAGTAGGCTAGTGTTTCTGTCTCTGAACATAGAATAGATCATTGGGAAAATTGATCTATGGCAAATTGGTCAATTGGGGAATTGACCGTTGGCTCAATTGATTTCTGGCAAATCGCTGTAGAATCTCCCCTGAGCCTGCTTAAAGATTCAGCGAGGTCATGCATGGACACGCTGAGCAAGGGACCCCAGCTACCCCACACTAGGTACTTCCATGTTATTGCTGGTGCTGCTTGAGTGACAGTCCCTTAGGGCAGATGAATGAGGACAGGACTATGGGTTGGCATCAAGGCTCTAATTGAGTTCCAGCAGTAACTTCTGTTTGGGAGCAAGTCAGAGCAGGACCACCAAGAGAGCCCATGGTGGGCCTCAGAGTAGGGCTGGAGACCCAGGGCAGGGGCAGTCCCTTCTCCTTCACCTTGCTCCAGCGCTGTCCCCTCAGCTCTGTCCCGGAAAGGACGAAGAACCTGTTTGCCTTCATGGTTGGTATTGTCTCAGGAGCTGGGGCACTGCTTGGTGTCTCCTGCACCTGTGAGAGGAAGCCGGGGAGGGGGAGTATGGAGAGAAGGAGGGAGAAAGGGAGACAGGAAGAGAGGATGGTAGGGGGAAGCCCTTGAAGGGAACCATCTCCTCCAGTCAGGCAGCCCCACACCGGCCACACTGCACACCGGCCACACTGCACACCGGCCACACTGCACACCGGCCACACTGCACACCGGCCACACTGCACACCGGCCACACTGCACACCGGCCACACTGCACACCGGCCACACTGCACACCGGTTACACTGCACACCGGTTACACTGCACACCGGCCACACTGCACACCGGCCACACTGCACACCGGCCACACTGCACACCGGCTACACTGCACACCGGTTACACTGCACACCGGCTACACTGCACACCGGTTACACTGCACACCGGTTACACTGCACACCGACCACACTGCACACCGGCCACACTGCACACCGGCCACACTGCACACCGGCCACACTGCACACCGGCCACACTGCACACCGGCCACACTGCACACCGGTTACACTGCACACCGGTTACACTGCACACCGGTTACACTGCACACCGGTTACACTGCACACTGGCCACACTGCACACCGGCTACACTGCACACCAGCCACACCGCACACCGGCCGCACTGTGGTGCTGGTATGAGCGGCCGCACCATCCTTGAGCCCACAGCAGGCCCCTCCACTTTCCTGAGCTCCCTCCACTGTGCTCTTAGATCGTCACAGCAAATCCCTGAATGATGTGAACAGTGACAGATGCCACAGGAAGAGGCACAGAGTGTGTGTGTGTGTGTGTGTGTGTGTGTCAGAGAGAGAGAGAGAGACAGAGACAGAGAGAGACAGAGAGAGAGACTCTCCCCTACCGAGGTCTAAAAGTATGGAGCATATGACTGAAAGGTTCAGGCATTACACTTGTCTGCCCTGTTACCTGGCAGAATGCACTCAGGCAGCTCTTTGGCCAGCCCAGAGTTCCATGAGAACCAGTCAGCACGGAGGTGCAAAGGACCCCTTTAAAGGACAGACCTCTTATCTCTCATCTTCTCTCTCTCTCATCATCTCTTCTCTCTCCTCCTCCTCTCTCTGTCATGTCTGTCTCCCCCTTTCAGTCTCGCTATAATAAACTATGATTAATATGCTCTCCATGGCTCATGCTGTATTGCACCAGTCCCTTATTCCATAATATTAACAATGACCTTTCTAGGATTCCTGATGAGCCTCCCAGCATAGCCTGGTCCCCCTCTGCCAAGTGGGACAGCAGGTGACTCCCAGGACATAACACTTTCCCAAGATCTTCAGTTTCTCTCTCACTGTCCGTTATTGTGCCTGCTGGACTCTGGCAGGGCTGGCTGCAAAATGACAGAAAGCCAGCATCCCCACGCCCTTTGGCCTGGCTTTCATCTACCTGATTGCATGTGGCTGGAGCCCCGGAGGCCACTAAGCTGGAGAAATGTCAAAACTGTATTCAATTATTGGACATGAGTGAACAGTAAGAGAACACTTGTCACCCGCCGGCTGCTGGGTCCCTGAGGCTCCTGCACAATGGTGGAAATCGGGCTCCTGACCTGCCAGTGACCTGAGCGCTCACCCACTTTTACTGTCCTGCTCCATCATCACGCCTGTGCGGCTGGAGCTGGAGGAGGCAGGAGGGGTTCATCCACAGTCTGTCCCAAGCTGTGGTTCCTCCCCAACCCCACTATCCCCAGCCAAGGTGGAGAGAAGGACAGCACCCACAGAAAGGGTCATTGAAGGTAGCTCGATCGAAAGCAGCTCGTATCTAGAGTCTTTCCCCTTTCTTTCAATTTTAGGAATATATTTAGCAGCAGTATTGGGGTATAGCTGAGATCCTCTAAGGCACTGTTTAAAATGTGCAGCTTGATGAGGCTGACGCAAACATGCATAGCTAAGAAACCATCCCCACAATCAAGACAGGGAACAGATCCATATTCCCTAACTTTCCTTGCTCCCTGCAGCAATTCCAGCACCCCACTCCATCCCTGCCCCTCTGCCCATCGATCTGCTGCCCTGAGATACCAGATTAAATTTCTGGAACATTGTAGAAAGGGAATCCCACAGTCTGTGCTCCTGTCTGGCTTTTTTCACATCCCATAATCATCTTAAATTTAGCTATGTTGTGGGTATCAGTAGTGTGGTGGGTTGGTTCTTTTACATTTATTTATTTAGTGTGTGGTCCATGCATATGCCTATGTATGTTTGTGCCACAGTGCACATAGGAAAGACCGAGGGCCACTTGTGGGAGTTGGCTCTCTCTTTATACCATGTGGGTCCTGGGGACAAGTCAACCTTAGTGGCAAGCACCTCTACATGCTGGACCATGTTAGAATTCCAGAGCATGTGTGATGTGTGTATGTACATATGTGGGCACTTGTCTGTCAAGGCATGAGTGTGGAGGACAGAGGACAACTTTGGGAAACTGATTCTATTCTTCCACCGTGCAACTCCTGGGGACCGAATTCAAGCTATCAGGCTTGGTGGCAAATGCCTTACCTGTTGACTTTCAGCGTGAGACGCTGCTCCTCTGAACAGAAACCCAGCAACTTTGCTCCCTTTCACATCCGAGGGGATTTAGGTCGTCTCCGAGGGGATTTAGGTCGTCTCAAGTCCAGCTGTAACAAAGAAGCTGCTGTTGCACAAGACCCTTTGCACACACAAGCACTTTCTTATCTTTTCAACAAACGTTACACAGACCAACGAGTGGACCCAGTTATAGACGGGTACATGTTTTTAAGAAGTTGTCACACTGTCTTCCAAAGCAATCCAGGGTGGGGTATCTGTGTGTAACGCTCTGTCTTCCACCATTTCCCCAAACATTGTCATTGTGACACATACTTCCCTGATGTCTGGGGACATTGACCATCTTTTGTTTATCTTCCAATCATATGTCTTTGTTCTTAAACTAAAGTTGCTGTTCAAACCTTTAACCGAACTTTTAATTAAACCGATTATTTTTCTTGTTATTAACTTTCAGAACTGGTATCTATTCTGCATGTCCCTCATTAGATGTATGATTTTGGAAATATTTTCTCCCCCTCTGGCTTCTCCTCTCATAGTTCTTTTAAGAGAGGTTTCTCATTTTGATGAAGTCTACCTTGTCATCTTTTTCCCTACTCCATATGCTTTTGATTTACAGCTATGGAATCTTTGCCTAGCTCAACATCAAAAATAGATTCCTCCATGCTTTCTTCTTACACAACTTTGACTAGTTGCTACAAGTTCTATAACCTTTATGTTCTGAATCTGATTTACTATGAATTTTGAGTTAAATTCTATACATGATGGGTAAGGCAGACACAGCTGTGTGGGACATCCAGTTGCTTTGACAAAGATGTGGGAAACTCTTCAGGTCTTCCAGAATCTCCTTCATACCTTTGTCAAAATCAAAATCATCTCTGTCTCTGTCTCTGTCTCTGTCTCTGTGTGTGTGTACATGCGTGCGTGCGTGTGTGTGTGTATGTGTGTGTGTGTGTGCGTGTGCCCTCACGTGCTTCTAGTCCCTCCAGGTCTGCTGATCAGTTGTCTGTCCTTCCCCACCCCACGCCATCTCACTTACAGAAGCTATTTAGAGAATCCTTAGATAAGTTGGTATTCACCATCTAGACTTTTCCTCTCTGCATTTCCACTCGGCTTCTAGAAACAATTTATCAAATTCGAAGACTGTTGGCATTTTGCTTGTGATTGCATATCATCTGTAGATTAGGGGAAGGCTGATGGGCTCACGGTTTGGAAATAAGATGTTTCTCTGTTTCAATCCCTGTTTTCTTAGATTCTCTAAATCCCACCCCATAGTGCTTAGAGTTCAGGATTAGCACATTCTTTGTCAAGTTTACCCTTATCTAGTTAATTTTTATGCTAATACCTGTGATTTCTGTTTTTAATTGCTATTCAGTATTGATATTATACATTGCAGCCAGTTGCTTTTTCTGTAGAGTCTATTAGGTCTTCTACATAAGCAACCTTGACATTAATGTACATTATTTTTCCCTTTATGATATGTTTATTTCTTTTTCTTGACTCTTTGTTTTAGTTGGGACCTATGGGGTGCATATAAACAGCCCCTGAGAGAACAGACATCTGTCTGTCTTCTTGACCTTAATTTTCATGTCAAGAATGTAGTTTAGCGTTAACTGTTTCATACATGCTTGCTTTGCAGCTGAATGGGGATGTTTCTAGTTTGCTGATAATGAATTCATATTAGAATTTATTTAAATAATTGGCACCTATCTTGGTGATCACACTGTTTTCCTTTTCCAGCTCCTTAATATGGCGAATTACACTAATTGATTTTCAAATGTTAAAACTCATCTTGCATTACTAGGATAAACCCAGCTCACTCGAGATGTGCTCTTTGGAAGTAAGTTGTTAAATGTTCGTTATGAAACTCTGGCCTCTGTAATCATGAGGGATATTTCTCTTGTTTTTCCTTTTTGTCCTGTCTGTGTCTGATCCAGTGTGAATGATGAGGGATGGACATATGCCCTCTTCTGTTCTCTGTAGGCTTATTATATCATATTTATATCATAATTATATCCTCCTTGAATCTGATAGTAACATTTGTAATTGTAGCCTTTGGGACAGGAGACTGGGGGGCTGGGTGTGGGTGGGTGTGAGTGCATGGGGGCTCATTGGAAATTCTCTTTTGATTGTAATTAAAGACCAGCTTAGGGAATTACAGGATAGCCAGGAGTACATAGAGAGACCCTGTCTCAATGAACACTGAGATGTCTATTCTGTTTGATATCCTCTTCTGTAGTTTGCATGTTTGGGGGAGCTCTCCCATTTCACCCGAGGTGCCCATTTGCTAGCATAAAGTCCGCCACAGTATCCCACCCTGTGTATTCAGAGTCCCAGTGCTGCTAGGCTTCCCATCTGACACAAGTCATTTTTAACCTTTATCTTTCTATTTTATTCCTAAACCATCTGCCTAGAGTTATATCAACTTTGCTAACTTTGTTAAAGAGCTAACTTTTGGTTTCATTGATTTCCTTATTGGCTTTCTGATTTCTATTTTAACAAATTTCAGCCTTTCCCTTGATTTTTCCATTCTTCTGCCGACTTATCATTGAATTGGTCGATTTTCTTCTAATATCTTTTTAAAAAAGATTTATGTACATGTGTATGGGGGGTTGCTTACATAGAGGCCAGAAGAAGGAGGACCTCTTTCTGAACACAAGACTCCCATTTTCTTAACTACGCTTGAGGCCAACAGGCCCCAGAGTTCTTCCAGTTTCCAACCATCTCCCCTGAGCTGAGGCTATAGACATACACAGAACACCTGGGTTGTCTCAACTCCAGTCTTCATGATTGCACAGCCAGCTCTGGCTAAGCCATCTCTCCTGCCTGTGGCCCTAATTTCTTAATATGAGAATCTGCACCATCTGAAATGTTCCCGAAATGCCCACAGGTGAAGGACAGTTATCAGGCTGGGGTACATGTCCACAGGGTGAAGGACAGTTATCAGCCAGGGGTGCATGTCCACAGGGTGAAGGACAGTTATCAGCCAGGGGTGCATGTCCACAGGGTGAAGAACAGTTATCAGCCAGGGGTGCATGTCCACAGGGTGAAGAACAGTTATCAGGCTGGGGTACATGTACACAGGGTGAAGGACAGTTATCAGGCTGGGGTACATGTACACAGGGTGAAGAACAGTTATCAGCCAGGGGTACATGTCCACAGGGTGAAGAACAGTTATCAGGCTGGGGTGCATGTCCACAGGGTGAAGGACAGTTATCAGCCAGGGGTGCATGTCCACAAGGTGAAGAACAGTTATCAGCCAGGGGTGCATGTCCACAGGCTGAAAGACAGTTGTCATCCTGGGGCACTATTACAACACAGGGGGCCTTTAGGAGGTGTGGCCCTGTGGGGGAGAGCTAAGTCATTCGAGGCTTGCCCTTACTGGCCTCTTGCCCCCTTCCTATCTTTCTTTTTTTTTTTAATTTTATTTTCCAGTTTAAATTTAGATAAGAAACAAGGTTGCTTCACAAGTCAGTTCCAGGTCCCTCTCCCATTCCCTCCCTTCCTCCCGTGTCCTCCCCCCCCCCATCCCCTCATTTCTCCAGGGAGGGTGAGGCCCTCCATGGGGGTGTGCATAGTGTGTCATTTCATATAGGGCAGGGCCTAGACCCTTCCCCAAGAGTTCAGGGTGAGAGTGCACCTCACATTGCTCTATTGGAGTCCAAAGTCCGTGTGTATACTTGAGATGGGTACTGATCTGCTGCCCAAGGCTCAATAGATTCCCTAGGCCTCCTCACCGACACCCAGATTCAGGGGGTCTTGATCAGTCCCATGCTGGCTTCCCAGGCTAATGCCTGGGATTCAAGAGTTAACCTTTGTCTGGTCAGCTGTTTCTGGCGGTTAAACCAGCCCAGTCTTAATCCCTTTGATCATCAGTCCTCCCTCTCTGTTACTGGCTTTCTTGAGTTCAGTCCCTATCTTTCTTTTTGCTTCTTGGTTCTCATGATGTGAGCAGTCCCCCTCTCCCACACATTCTTTCCATCACTGTTGCCATCAGGGGCCTCAAACAATGGGCCCAGAGACCCTACGTAGAAAACTCTGAAGCCGTGGGTCAGAGTAACCCTTGCACATACAAATTGTTTCTCTCGGGTATGTTGTCACAGCAGTAGAAAGCTAACACAGAAACTGAAGTTGGTCGCTTGAACTCTTTCTTGTTTTAAAAACTCAGCTATTTAGCATTGGGAGTTTTCCCTCTATAGCATCTTACAAGTTTTGGTATTTTTTCCCTTGTCACTTATTTCAGAATACTTTACAATATTGATTGCTCCTTTGACCCATGGGTTATTTACACCTATCCTATTTAACTTCTGAATATATTGGAACTTTCCCAGATATTTTTCTCTTATTGAGTTTTACTACCACTGAGGTCAGAGGACAGAATTTGTATGTCTTCAATTGTTTACATCTACTGAGCCTAAGGTCTAGCCAATACCAGAAACTATTCTGTATTCACTTGAAAAGCATATATATTAGCCTCTTTTGGGGTGAGATGTCAGTTCAGGTCAAGTTCATAAAGGTTCGAATCTTCCAAATACACAATGACTTCTCTAGCTACTTTATCAATAGCAAAAAGGGGCATTGGATTGCTTGTTAAAATTCTGCATTTGCCTGTTTTCGGTGTGGGTCATGGGCCACATGTATGCTTATTTAACTTTCTGTTGACCTGGCAACCCCTTGCTCAGAGTGCCTGTGCATTTTGCCTCACCAGTAGCAGTGAGCAGAAATTCTAGCTGATTGGCTTCTTTGCAAACATTGGTGTTTGCAACCATTCTAATGGCTGCATGCTGGCATCTCATTGGGTATTTTACAGGCAAGTTTATTATTTATTTAGGGACAAGGTCTCCAGGTTGGGCTGGCCTTGAACTTGATTTGTAGCCAAGGAAAGGATGACCTTGATCTTCTGATGCTACTGCCTCTGCCCTCCACTTCCCAAGAGCTAGGATTGCAGGTATGCTCCAGCTTGCCTAGGTTTTTTGTTCCTTTGTTTTTTGTGATACAGGGGATGGAACCTAGGACTTCATTCATGCTAAGCAAGGGCTCTGCCTAGTGAACCACAATCCCAGTTGTCAGTGTGGCTTTGTACATGTGCTTTCGTGTGTGTGTGTGTGTGTGTGTGTGTGTGTGTGTGTGTGAGAGAGAGAGAGAGACAGACAGACAGACAGACAGACAGACAGACAGAGAGGGGGGAGCATGTTTGCCTGAGGGCGTGTGTCTGGAGGCCTGATGTTGGCATCTAGTGTTTCTTTACTCTCCACTACGTATGCTGAGACAGGGTCTCTTGCTGACCGTGGAGCTCCTAGTCAGCTTGCCCAGAGATCACCTGTCTCTGGCTCCTGGGATTGCAGGAGGGCCATCATGCCCACTCAGCTTCTGTGTGGGTCCGGAGGATCTGAACTCACGCTCGTGCAGCAAGTGCCTTACCCGCTGAGTCACACCCCCAGCTTCACTCTGGTTACGTCTCTAATGGCCAGTCATGCTGACCGTCCCTTCAGAGCAGTCTGCGGAAGTTCTTTTGTAGAATAGTGCTCTGACCCTCACCCGTCAAATCCAAAGTTATTTGAGTTGGACAGCGTCCAGTTTATCAAGTTTACCTTTGATTGACTTAAATCATTTCCAGCCTGTTTTTTTATATGTCTGGATCATGAAGAGAGTTTTTCTTACACTGTTATTGAAAGTCAGTGATTTACAAGAAATCTTTAAAAGCCAATCTAGGAAGAACAATGAAGGTGACCGCCCAGCTGGCTTCTGAGAACGTCATGTGTGGTGTCACCTCTTCCCCAGTCTCAGACTCTATGAGTTTCAAGGTCCACAAATATTTAGCAATAGATTTGTGAGGAAAACAAACACGAACGCAGGGACTTGAAAGACTACACAGTGCTAAGAGTACACAGTGCTCTTGCCAAGGTCCCGAGTTCAGTTTGCAGCATCCTCTTGGCAGCTCAAAAGCACTTGCCTGTACCTCCAATTATATGGAATCTGATGCCCCCTTCTGGTATCCTTGGGTATTGCCTGTGTGTGGTGCACAAAGGTATATGCACACACACATACACAAAAACAAAATGAGAACACAAAATGCACTTCTCAGTTTTAAGATACATTTAGTACCCCTACACATACATGGATTTTTGAGATAGGGTCTCACTGTGTATCTCTGGCTGACCTGGAACTCACTATGTAGATCAGGCTGGCCTTGAACTCACAGAGATCTGCCTGCCTCTGCCTCCCAAGTGCTGTGATTAAAAGTGTGTGCAACCATGCCCAACTCATTAACTCAATTCTTTAAACATAGATTTTGCTGTTTAGGACAGTTTTACATTTATAACAAAACTAAGCAGAAGGTACAAATTTCCCTGAAACTTCCTGTCCCTACAGAAAAGCAGCCTCCCAGATTACCAACCCCTACTCTAGTGACTTGGTTGTGGCATTCAGCCTGTGCAGCATCAGCTCTGCCTCCCAGATCCCAGAGCCAGGACTCTGGCTCACTCTGAGACTCCCATAGTGATGGATTTGGACAAATGTGTAAGGGCGTGTCCACCATGGCCACATTGTTTTGTGAAAACAGGTGATGTTGCCTGGGGGAGCCAGCACCTGCCTCTCACCCTCCACAGCCAATCATGCAGCAATAGGAGGAAATTTCTGGGTCTCGCGTGAGAGGGACATTGGTGGGTGTGGGAAAGAAAGAGAGCTCTCCCGGGGGCTGAACTTTTGCGTGGGACAGAATTGCTAGAACGGTCGAAAGCATCGGTCTCATTGCCCCCTGCTTCTCTGCCCCTTTTGTGGGGCCCTGATTCGTCCTCTGCCCCTTCCACATGAGATTCCCTGGAGAGCTCGCCCTTGGCGATGTCATTGAGTCCCCTTCCTCTGTTCTGAGTCCAGTGTGGCTTCCTCTTGCTTTTCAGCCTTCATACTCTTCATGGGTCTCTGAGACTGTTGGGGCCGCTCAGCAGGTAAAGACTTGTGACGGGTAAGCCTGGTGACCCGAGCATGAGAACCCACATAAAGGTGGAAAGAGAGAGCTGATTTCCCAAGGTTGTCTTCTGCCAACGCTGCGGCACCCGCGCCTCGCCTCCCATGCCGTAAGAACTCGTGCACAAGCGATCACACACACGCTTAAACCAAGAAGCAAAAGGAGCCCCTTGCCCAAGCATCAGTCTCAGTTCTCCCAGGAGAATGAAGCTCGGAGAGGCACAGAAGCTGTGCAAATCACACATTGCAAATCACAAATCCTGAGGGCAGTTCAGGACCACAGCTTGGACCACACGCGCCTGCATCAGCTAAGGTGGGGCACTCTCGGCTGCTTGGCCTTGGGCAACTGGCGTCGGTGCTGGGTGGGTCTTGGTGCCAAGCGGCCTCTTTTGTCTCTAATCTGGTTTCTGCTTCTCTCTCTTCGTGATTCCAATTTCAGGAGCATTTTTTGGGTCTGTGTTTTTAATTCTCTTGTTTTTCATTATACTTTCTCTCTGGGTAATCTGAGGCTTGCAGGCAGCTAAGTACGACATGTACATTAAAATGAAATGCAATAAAAAATAATTGAACATATTTCTTTCATGTCTGAGTGGTGAATTAATCTCCCTGGCACATCCTGGCTTCCTCTTTGTTCCTTCTGCTTTTTGTCTGAAATTTTGCTCCCTTCCCCCAAATCTCTGGCATCTGAACAGACCATCCCCCGCAAGCCTCTGCACATTGGAAACACATACACATTCCTGACTCTGCAGCCTGTGTCCCTTGGCAGATAACCTACATCCCCAAGGCTTAGAAGAGACCGCCAGTGTCCATATTTGTGTGCACCCAGAGGGGGAGACCATCAGGGAGTTGGGAGGCCTCTGTCAGTGACAAGCGAGGTGCTGTGGAACAGCGAGGGAGTCTTTTACTCTGCAGCTGGTCCTTTCAGGAAGAAAATGCCTTCTGGGAGAATCTCTCTTCTGTGATCAGATTTACCTTCAACACTCCCAAGGGCAGGTCCATTCTACAGGTGTACTACTAAGTCATCTTTGGAGAAGGCTGTGGGGCAGCTGGCACGGCTTGTCCCCAGATCAGGAGGAGCACACCGGTGTACATCTGCTGCTTCAGCTTGAGTTCAGAGTCTAAGTGTGAAAGGAAAAGGGGCAGCTATGCCGCCACCTTTCCTCAGTATTGGCTACTGAGTGTCCTGGCAGGGTGAGGTCTGGGCTGATGGCCAAGCCTGAAGGCTCCAGAGCCTCACTCTGAGTTTCTGCTTCTCCCCACCTGCCACTGGGATCATGTGATTCAGAAGCACTAGACCCACCTGTGGCACAGCTGTCCCCTATAACGTCCGACGTACAAGGAGGTTGTGAAGGTGATATGGGGTCATGTGAAGATGCCTGGCACATAGAGTGTTCACACCGTCCCATAGTGCAACGATTCAGCTCATCTTCAAAATGCGCTCATGGCTCTCAGTTTGTCCAGCCATGGGTGACCCAGGCAGGGTCAGGAGTTCGTGCCTGTCAGTGCTTCCAGAGTGTCAGAGTCCTGGCTGCACACACAGACACAGACAGACAGACAGACACAGACACAGACACAGACACAGACACAGACACACACACACACACACACACACACACACACACACACAATTTCCAAACTCCCTGCAGGGAGGAACTGCTTTAATTCTTGCTTTACATCTGGGAAACTGAGGCTCAAGGAGGTGATCCCACTGTCCCTCTGCAGGACCCTGGGTACAGGTGGATCATGCAGGTACCCAGGAACCTGTTCCCACCCTGAAGATCATCTGTATCCAAGCTAGTGACTGAGCTGTTCTCTCAACCCTATTCTTTGTCCCTTTGTCTCTGGGATCTCAGGAATCTGCCTGTGCCATGGGAGGCTCTCCTTCCTCCCCAGGACCATGAATGTATACATTCTGTGTCATCAGTAGTGGGGGATACACAGACGCAGGTTGGTGTCCGTGTCCTGCTGCTGTCTCTTTGAGAAGCGGCACATGCTTACACAGAATAAAAGCATACGCTAATGATGGATAATTACTCTGAATATTCATAGATGGGTCATAATGAGTAAAACCCACTTCCCACGATCCACACCTACAGACTCACCACAGCTCTGTAGCTACATGGAGACTCCTTGCTCTCACTGTAATGGGAGCGCTGACATTGGACACTGTTGGGGGCCTCAGCTGCTGCTGTTGCTGCCCCTCAGGGACCTGTGCCATTGCTTCCCAGAGAGGTTGAGTCATCCAGGAAAGACTGGGGAGACCATGGAGAACCATATTCCCATGTTTTGGACAAGCAAGCCCCAGCCCATTCACCCACTGGTTACTCTACTGGTCCTCTGAGTGTCACTGTGTACTAGACTCTGGGGAAGCAGACATGAACCAATCCAAGTCTTCACTCTCACCGTGGACCACGGGACAGATGACGGTTTTGTCTTAGTTAGGGCTTCTAATGCTGTGATTAAAACAAATAAAATACAAAACAAAAACGGGACCAAAGCAAGAGTTTATTTCAGTTTACACTTCCAGGCAATTGTCTATCACTGAGGCATGGATTCAAGGCAGGAACCAGGGGTAGGAGCTGATGCAGAGGCCATGAAGGGGTCCTGCTTACTGACTTGCTCCTCATGGACTGCTCAGCCTACTCTTTTTTCTTTAAATACACATTTTTATTTAAATTAAAAATAATCTTTTTTTACATACCAACCTCAGTTCCCTCTTAGTCACGTCTGACCCCCATCTCACCCCACCACCCCCCATCCACTCCCCAGGGAGGGCGAGGCCTTCCATAGGGGATCATCAAAGTCTGATACATCATTTGGGGCAGGACCCAGGCCCTCCCCTGTGCATTCAGGCTGAGGGAACGGGCTCCCAAAGCCCATTTGTGCACTAGGGATAAATACTGGTTCCACTGCTAGAGTCCCAATAGACTGCCCAGGCTCCCAACTGACACCCACGTTCAGGGGGCCTGGTCCGATGCTATGCTGGTTCCCCAGCTGTCAGACTGGGGTTCATGAGCTTCCACTTGCTCAGGTCAGCTGTTTCTGTGGGTTTCCCCACCATGGTCTTGACCCCTTTGCTCATCACTCCTTCCTCTCTACAATCGGACTCCAGGAGTTCAGCTCAATGCTTGGCTGTGAATCTCTGCTTCTGCTTCCATCAGCTACTGGATGAAGGCCCTAGGATGGCATTTAAGGTAGTCATCAATCTCATTATAGGAAAAGGACATTTAAGGTATGTAGAAAGAAGCCTTCCCACCAGCCTGGTTCCAGAGTCACATCAGTCCCAAATGAACACACAGGAGGCTATATTAATTATGAAGCTGTTGGCCTTGCTTGTTTCTTACTGGCTATCTCTGACTTAAGCATTTATCCCATAACTGCCAATCTAAGTATTGCTCTTACCGGAGAAAAGTTTCCGGGCTTCTTACCCCTATGGCGGTTACATCTTGACTCCCTGTGTTTCTCCTACCCAATGTCCTCCTGGGTAACAGTGCTTTATTGACATATACACAGGACTTCCCCCATCAAAGGTAGCCTCTCCACTATTGCTTAGATTCTTAGTTGGGGTCATCCTTGTGGATCCCTGGACATTTCCCTAGTGCCAGATTTTTCTTTGAACCTATAATGACTCCCTCTATTAAGGTATCTCTTTTCTTGCTCTCCTCTATTCATCCTTCAACTCGATCTTCCTGATCCCTCATGTTCTCCTTCCCCTTATCCCCCCTCTTTCTCCTCCCTCCCTCCCCACTTCCCCATGCTCTCAATTTACTCAGGAGATCTTGTCCCTTTCGCCTTCTCCTGGGGATCATATATGTCTCTCTTAGGGTCCTCCTTGTTTCCCAGTGTTGTGGATTGTAAGCTGGTTATCCTTTGTTCTATGTCTAATATCCATTTATGAGTGAGTACATACCATGTTTGTCTTTCTGTGTCTGGGTTACCTCACTCAGGATGGTTTCTTCTAGTGCCATCCATTTGCCTGCGAATTTCAAGATTTCATTGTCACTCCCCCATCCCAATGAATAATACTCCATTGTGTAAATGTACCACATTTTCTTTATCCATTCTTCGGTTGAGGGGCATTTAGGTTGCTTCCAGGATCTGTCAGCCTGCTTTCTTATAGCCCTAGTCATGGTTAGCTGGGTCCTCCTACATCAATCAAGAAAATGCTTCACAGGTCAATATGATAGGGGGAATTTCTCAGGTGGAGTCCCCTCTTTTTTTCTTTGCGTCAGGTTGACATAAGAGTAATCATCACAGGCCTGTAAATGCCAGGCAATGAGGGACACCAGTCACCTTTCAGAGGGCAGAGGAAGGGAGTGGCAGAAAGGGGTACAGGACAGACTGGAAAAGACCCTGCTCATCAGGCAACTGCTGTGGTTTGAAACTCAATCCCAAACTCCAGGTATTGGGAGGTGGGGTCAAGTGGGTGGGGCTTAGGTCATGGGACTTAGGACACCACCCTCACAAGTGGATTCAGGAAAGTTAAAAAGGGGCTGGGCTGGAGGCTGCAGAGCAGCTCCCTGGCTTTCCTCTTTTAATGCCCTCTGCCCAGCCATGAGGCAACAAGAAGTTCTCTCAAAAGATGAGCCTTGACCTTGAACTTGAGGCCTTCAGAACCCCAGATCCGACATGCTGCTACTGTTTGTAATTTGTCCACTCTGGGTGTCTGTGACAGCTGCAGAGAATGAAGAGGCAATGGGTAGTGTGGACTGAGGGAGGGGAGGACAGGCCCAGGAGGGCCCTCGGGCATATCACCACTTCCTTGCAGGCTTTCTGGCTGGAAGGCAGACAGAACGGCATGGAGATGGAACAGCGTAGAATATGAGGGACAGACGTGTGGTGACAGTAGTGATCTCTGCAGCGTTTCTCCACTGAGCCTGAGCCACCTCACCACCAATCCCACATCCCCTGAGGCAGCACACTGGAGAAACTGAGTCACAGGGAAGCCAGTGTGCATTTCCAGGCCACAGCCACCACTGTCACTGAAGCTCCTCGCAATTCCCATTCATTTGCCTATCCATTTAGCAGTGTTGACTATGTATTGACTCTGAGTCAGGCCAGAGTCTAGGCTGCAGGCACAGCTGGGATAAAACTGGGGAGCCTTGTGGGTACAGGACAACCACCAGCTTGTTTTACAGCCCTCAGGATATCATGACTGTATGCATCTGTGTCTGTCCTGTATCTGTGTCGTACCACGAGGTCCTATGCTGGGTGCCCATTGCGGTATATTTGCCCTCTGCTCCAGGAAGGATACCTCCAGTGTCCCCCTTTGCAGTGAGGCACCCAAAGAGACTTACATAGCTCACAGCAGCAGACCTAAGTCCAGGCCTCTCCCCTGCCCTGTCCCACACCCCTGCACCCCTGTGATAAATTGCCCAGGCCTCTCCCCTGCCCTGTCCTACACCCCTGCACCCCTGTGCTAAATTGCCCAGGCCTCTCCCCTGCTCTGTCCCACACCCTTGTGCTAAGTTGCTACCGGCTGTCCCAGTCCTGTGATGTTCAAGTCCTGAAGATCCAGGAGTGTCCCACAAGCTCCTGCTTGGTGGCCTTTCCCCAGTCACTTGGAGCACGGCCTTCAGTGAGCTCCCATCAGCTCCTGTGGTGTAAGTGCTCCATTACCCAGCTCTGCCCAGCTGGTCCCAGCTCTTCGGTGAGTGTGGCCTTCGTGAGGACCAGCTGTCACCAGCACTCTTACCAGTTCCCAGCCCACTTCTCCTTGTGACCACATCCCCACCTACTCTGTCTCTAGGACCCGGTTGAAACTGGACTTTATGGCTGTCACATGACACTGTCGGCCGTGATGGTGGGAGTTCAGTGGGTCCCGTGGGGCCATAAATCTGGCTAATTCAGAGCTGCCCTCCTCCCATCCCATTCCACGCTGCACCTAACAGGTCTCTACCAGTCGGCAGCATTAGTCAGTTACTAGACGGCTGCTCTTGGGCTCCTGTGAATGGGCACTGTTCCTCTCAAGCCACCAGGCTCTTTGAGAGTCCTAGCCCCGTACTGCTCTACCATGAGCTCCTAGGACAACATCCAGGTGGCCATCCCACGGGTCTGTCTTGCAGGATGAAGCTACATTTTGATCCCAGGTCCTGTGTAAGAGGCTTCATTCCTGCCAATGGCTCCTCAGTCATGGGGCCTGATACTCACTGGTTAGAGCAAGGCTTTGAATGTTTGTGGTTTCCAGCCCAGACCCCACCCCTTCTTCATTATACTTCTTAGAGCCTCATCAGTTTTCCTGCTTGTAAAATGGAAATCGTGGCAATGACTACAACAGATTTTGCCAAGGCTTGGCAATGTGAAGCTGCTGGAGGCAGACTCCTGGGCTCAGGTGACACTTCCATGGTTGTTCCTCTGTGTCCCAGGTCCTCCAGTATCGCACTGAGACACCACATCTCTTCGGGGTGTTGCTGGGATGTCTGACACAGTGAGCTGCAGGCACACGGGAACAGGCAAACGGGCATGGTCGCTATTGCTGTTATTCTTGTGCCTGAGTAAATACCACATCCTGTCTGTGAGCATCCTGCTCCCAGCACAAGGTCCAGGCACAGTGGAAGCCTGACACTGGGCTGAGAAAAAAAAAGGCAAGGTCTTGGGAACACTGTCCAGGTTCAAGACCACCAAGGCCACCATTTCTGAGTGCTGTGACCTTAAATGAGTGAAGCATGAATTCTAATTGGTCTTAATAATAAAAAGCCGGAGTCAGATATTAGGGGGATGAAAGCTGAAAGATCAGAGAGACAAAGAAGCAGGCCACCGCCACTGTTTACCTTGCCAATTCCTCAGCCTGAAAGGGGCTGAGCTGTCTCTATGAATCCTCAGACTGAATGGGCCAGAGAGCCTGTATCCACCTGCCTTATATTCCTGTCTCCACCTACCTAGCGCTGGGATTATAGGAGTGTGCCACCGCTGCCTGGCCTCTCTGGTTAAATAGTGGCTAGGTCTGCCCTCTGATCTTCAGGCAGTTTTATTTATTAGAGCACAAACAAAATATCACCACAAACGAGTATCTCAACCTCTCTGAACCTGATCATCTTTATTTGTAACACAACAGAGGATGGACAGCCACAGCACCTGCCTTCTGCTGACACAGGTGTGTGCGGTGCCTGGGGAGGAACCCTGGGGACCCCACTCAGGGCCAGCATTTACTATTTCCACCTGAGGGGGGCGTTGGATGGAGGGGCCTCTGAAGCCTCCCTTTCTGCCACCGCCTCACTTAGAGATCAACACACTGAGGCCAAAGACACTAAATTACACATCTGGGAACAGATACAGCATGGCTGTGCTAAATTATGCAGGGTAGGCAATTAGAGGACAAGCAATCTATAACAAAGAGCTAATGGGGTGGGACAGAGGCCTGCGGGTCCCAGGAGCCGGTCAGGGGGAAGGACTGCAGTGGATAGTGTCGTCCACTGGGAGCTCAGCTGGGCCAGTGAGGTGCTCTTGTTAGCGACTCTGAGACTTCATTTTATGTGAGTGATGCATACTTGCTGTAAAATGCTCAGAATATGCAGGCTGTGTGCAACTCATGGACGTCGCTCTCCTGTGTTCTAACAGTGCCTGTCCAGCCTGGAGATGGTGAGACGCTGCCTTCCTGTGGTAAGAGGGAACGCCTCTGTTTAAATGGCTCCAAGGTGGTGACTGTGTGGGGAAAACTGGCTTGGACAATAGGCAGGTAGCTGGGGGGAGGGACAGAAATGGCTTACCATCAGTCACCAAGGTGGCCCCTCCTGCTGATCTCCTATCCTACTGCTGTGACTGGAGGCCCACAGCTTCTCTCTGCTCCCCTCCCCTCACTCCAAGCCCATTAGCCACAAGTTGTCAGCATGTATACCTCTGGAATGTTACTCAGACCTCTGTCTTTGCTCCCTGAAGTAGGGCCACCATGTTTGATGCCACACCCCTTCCTATGCTGCTTCTTCAATGCCTTCATGGCCACCAAGAGGGACCCTGAAGGTGCATCTGACACCTTGTTGCCTTCCTGTCGTGCTTGGATTAAGTCCAGATGTTCTCCTTACCTGGTCTGGAGGTTGTATAGTCTTTGCGCCCCTCTGAGGCCTGGGTCTCTGGTGTATATAGACAGGTCATACTGAGCCTTTCTGACAGTCAAACCTCTGAGCCTTTGCATGTGCTGTTCCCGCTGTCTGGAATGTTTTCAGGTATCTCCCTGGGCTACCTTGAGTGGAGTACGGAGTTTCAAGTTTTCTCCAAGAAGTCCACTTGGCCTTCCCCACCCCCGCCCCAGGGCATGTCCTCTCATAATGTATGGGATCCTATGGCAGCAATCACTTTAATGGAGAGACCCCTAGGTAACTGAAGCCCCTGGAGATGCATCTGCTTTAGTCACCGGGTTCTAGACTTAGTACCCACAAACACATGTAATGGGTGTCAGGACAAATGGCTAACTGAGGTGCCTCTCTCTTGGTCCTCTCTCCTCTCTTCCTCTCTCAGTCTCCCCACTCTCCTCTCTCGGCCAGGTCCAGTCTGCTTGTCCACATCTTTCTCTCCCCATTCTGGACGCTTTCAGAAGCCTCTGGCTGTCCCCTCCCTCATATCTACAATCAGAACCTTCCCCTCATCCACACCTTGGAGTGGTCACATGGCCATTTCATTCACGGGGACCCGCTAAGATCAGAAGAAAGGAAGAGGCCTCCGTGGGAGGGTGTGGGTAACAGGGACAGGAGTGTGGACCAGAGCAGGCCCCATCAGGATGGGGCTGGAGGATGTACCCATCCTCAGGAACAGCCGAAGATGGTCAGCAGTGGTCTCAGCCATCAGGTCCCTCACTGAGGAAGACAGTCACCCGAACTGGTCTAGTTCCTCCCTGCTGCCCTCTGTCCACAGCCAGAGCAGGAAGTTCTTCTGAGCGTGGCTGGTTACCATCAGCAATCTGAATTTTCTCTGTCGCTGGCCTCATTTTCCTGGGTAGGATTCTTGTGGGGCTAGGGCCACAGGGTTAGACAGGAAAGTAATACCCCCCACTATCCTCCCCCACGCATGCAGAGTCAGCGAGAAGGGCCCATTAGGAAGAGAATGGACTGAGAGCTAAGTGACAACCAATGCCGGGCCTGGTGATCGTGCTGGAGCCTGGTGTCTTCCCCTTGCCTCCACAGCACCATCATTTTGTTCTCCGTCTTTTTGCATAATTGGGAGAAACATTGTCTTGGCAACATGATTTCATGGAGACCTTCCGAGAGATGAGGCAGGGCCAACAGTGAACCTCCTCTTACAAGGATCAAAGCAGCTATTTCTCAACTGGCAAAGGGGAATTGGCATCTAAGACTCTCTCAGGACCAGTTACAGCTGGAGGTGGAGGGAGGGGCGGGCGGCCTAGGCCAGCAAGGGCCCATTCCACACCACATCTTTCTCGATTCTCCACAGTCTCAAGCCATGTCCTCAGCCCCACCCTGTCAACAGTGCTATTTGTTCTAAGCTGACTACTTCATATTAAGTCACATCTGCTCATGAGTTCTTTCTATCCCCTCCTGCAAGCCTAGGAAACACCGCCATAGCACTTCCTGTTGCCATAGTACTTCCAGCTTCCAGTCCTGTAGCAAAAGGTCTGACATAGGCTATCTAGAAAGAGAGAGAGTCACTTCTCTCCTTCTAGTGTGGGTTGTGGGGTCAAACTCAGGCCGGCAGCCTTGGTGCCAAGCACTCTTACCCACAGAGTGATCTTGGCGCCCCGGAAAGAGCTTTATTTAGCTAGTTGAGAGGCTAAAGATCAGCATGGGGCATCTTCTGGTGCGGCCCATGGCAGATGGTAGAGCCTGTGAGGGAGGTAACAGCACACCTGGAAAGGAGGTGGGGAGGGAGAAGGGAGGAGCAGGCTTGCTTTATATATCTGCCCCCCTTTGCCTCTTTCAAGGGCAAGTCTCCAGTGACCCTAGAGACTGCCACTAGGCTCCACTTCTTAAAGGTCCAACCACCTTTTAGAGCTCTCACCCTGAGGCCCTCTTAATACTCTCACCCTGGGGACCCCTTAATACTCTCACCCTGGGCCCCAAGGCATTAAATACATGTGACTGGTGGGGATGGGTGTGAGGGACAGGAGAAAACTACATCCAAATCATAACATCAAGACATGGCTGGAGAGCAAGAATTTTCTAAGCAACTATTAGGGGTTGCTTGCAGACACACATGACCAGTAAGGATAGTCTGATCAGGGGACAGTCTGAATACTGTGACCACAGTGCCACTGTCATTCATAGTGGCAGCCACCTTCCACGAAGAACCTGCCACATGATCTCACCACTCTGAGTATCTCTGCTTCATATGTGGCAGCCATTCAAGGCAGGAGTTGGCCCTGGTGACAGATATGGACGCATGGAGCTAAGGATGTGCCCAGGGAACCAGTGAGTCAGTGGCTGATGTAGAATTTGAGCCCATGTCTGTCTGGACCATCACCTTCCCTGGCATCTGACTCAAGGATGTGGGGAAGACTGGGGAGGGCCACATTTGAAGGACAAATAGCTGAGGCCCCCAAGAGAGGGGGAGAGCATCCCTGCCAGGTCCCTGTCCCGCCAGACTCTGGCTTTGCAAGGATGCACGGAGTCAGCCCCCACCCCCGTTTGTTTCCTCAGCTTTAACTAGATAGCCTGCTCTCCTGTTTCTTGGGAGGAGCCTGAGCTGATGCCAAGGAAACCTGTTTATTTTTAAAATCTGCATTAAAACAGCTCCACTTCCAGCAAGGAGTGAGCGCCTCTTTCTGAGAGAGCCCTCACAAATAACAGAAAGGAGGCTTTTGCAAGCCTTCATGGGAATTAAACCCACAATCCGGGCGAACTCTTGTTTAACAAGTGATAATTAACTGCTGACAATATAATTTCAGCTCAGAAGAAATGTGTTTTTCATTAAGAAGGAATCAAAGAGACTCCCACATGGGGAGTGGGTCTTGCCTGCAGGAGAGGCAGCTCCTCTGGAGACACAGGTTCGGGTCATGTCCAGTATCCATTGCTCTCTGTCATGGTGGCATGTGACTCAAAGGTGACTCTGGAATTTCCTGTGTCCCACAAACTCGGGGGAATTTCCAGAGGGGTCTGAGCCTGCTCCCCTGCTCCCCAGGGAACCACACTTATCTCCTACCTTATCTATAGGCTCCTGTGGGAAGATGGAAGGCAGAACAAGAGAGTCTAGAAGTTTGTGGGCCCACTAACCTGGCATGCAGGGTGATTGATGAGGGGTGTCGTCTCAAAAAAAGTAGGAAACTGTGAAAACACCTGAGGTTGCCATCCAATCACACACACACACACACACACACACACACACACACACACACACACACACCCTGTCTTTCATCGCACACTAAATAAATAAGTAAATAAATAAAGTTAATAATAATATCCACAGTGTGCTGTTATGAAAGCAGATCTCTCCTTTCCAGTCTGTGGACCAGCAAGGTTCCTCCCTGCACCTTCTCCAAGTCCCTGGTGCTCACCATGGCTTTGGGGCACTTGAGGTAACAAGGAAAGTGACTTGGGGACTGAGGTGGAGAGCTGCTCCAGCGTCCTGAGCCAGTGTCCTCGGAGCTGACAGGTCCTCTTTCTTCCGGAGGCCTACCCACTCACCTGACTGAGGCTGATTACGGCCTGTGGGATATTGTCTCCATTTTCATCACTAGTTCTTTCTAGGGGTCCCCAGAGATTACTCCCTCCCATATCCTCCCCCCTACGCCCACCTGTACAGACAGGTTATCAGTCCCCCAACACAGTGAGGTTCTCTGTACAGACAGGTTATCAGTCCACCAACACAGTGAGGTTCTCTGCTCTAGCTTTTCCCTTCCATTCCCATCTTAGTCAGGGTTCCTACGGCTGTGGTGAAACACCATGGCCAAAACCAAACCACTGTAAACAATGCCTCATTGAGACACGCTTCCCGGGTGATTCTGAGCTGGATCAGGCTGATGGTTAAAGCTAACCGCCACAGACACCGAGGTCGCAGTGAAGAGGTGCGGGCGGCCATGGCCTTCGTGAGCAATGGATGTGATAAGCAGACACCTGATCCAGGCCTACTGAAGGTGAGCTCTCCTCACAGATTGTGAGTCTGGCAATCTGGGGGCCACCCTCATGTCACAGAGCAGGTGACCAAGGCCTAGGTGGGGAGTAACTGATGCCCCCAGACGCAGGCGACGTGAGTCCCCCCAGATCTGAGCTTTGCCCCCAGCCTCCTTGGATGACTCTAGTGTTGGTTTCCACCCATCTTTCTCTCCCACGCAAAGGAAAAATCTCCTCATGATGAGAGGAGAGGACAGCTCACCAGGGTCTGCGCTGAGTCTGAACCTTCCTGGTTTGGAGGTTTCGCTCTGAGTCCCTTCCCTCTGTGCTCAGACGGGAGGCATCACCACGTCCGTCTGTGGATCTGTGTGATGATTTATTCACTCGCCCCTCCCGTCTTCACGTCCATCCCGCTGCCTCTTCAGTCTCCTTTCTCTTGATTATTATTTTCACTCTTTGTCCACATGCTCATCCAATCTGCTAATTTATTCCTTGTTTCACAGCTTAATGCATCCCCGGTCCCATTTCTCATTCATTCATTCATTCATTCTCCCATTGTCTGTGTACTCAGCTTTTCACGGGGTTATTCATTCGGTATTCTTTTCTGACTCATTTATATCCAAGAATACTCACTTTCTTATTCACTTCACCTCATTCATGCTTTCATTCCATCCACCATGGTTCATTCATTAATTCTCTGAGTCACAAGTGGGTTGGCTATAGCAGCTCTGTCGATGTGAGGGCCGAGTGTCTGCAGTGATTCCTGGCACTGGACCTCCCAGCATGCTCTGGGCACTGCGCTCACTGGGGTTTCCCTCTTCTTCTGCACACCTCTTCTTTTTCTTTAAACCTCAATGGATAGGAAGCACATACGGGCAGGACACCAGACACCAGATGCCACGCTGGGACAAGCCCCCAGGGCAAGCGTGGGAACTGTCTATGATGAATGACTAATACTAGCTGTCAGGCTGACAGGATCTGAAATCACTCAGGAGACAAACTCTGGGCACGCCATTGAGAGATTTTCTAGACTGGATTAATGGAAGTGGGCAGATCCACCCTAAAAGTGGGCAGCACCGTCCGATGGGCTGGGGTCCTGGGCTAGATGCAAAGGAGAAAGGGAAGTGGCTACCAGCATTCAAGGCTCTCTGCCTACCAACTGCAGACTCGATGTGACCTTCCTCCTCGAGCTGCCGTTGCCACGCCTTCCTCACCATGAGGGACTGTAACCTCCAACTGTGAGCCCAGACAAGCCCCTCCCTCCTTCCTTCAGCTGTCTCATCTGGTGTTCTGCCAGAGTGAGAACCCACAATAGACTCACCCCGAGTGAAGGCGATGCCTTCTGTATCTTTTCTGTTAGCTCACACAGCGCCTCCCCACCAGCAAGTGACAGAACCTGTAAGAAGATCCAAGTCTGAGTCTGGTTGGGCAGTGAAGAAAAGACAGGGAGTGGGGAGGAGGGGAGGGAGGGAGGCTGCAGTGAAGGTTGTGTCAGGAATTTGTCCAGGGTAGCACACTGCAGACACAGCTTCACCATGGCCGGCAGAACTTCAGGAAGTGGGCATTACTCATCACCTGACCACTGCTATGGTTTCACCATGGCCGGCAGAACTTCATGAAGTGGGCATTACTCATCACCTGACCATTGCTATGGTTTCACCATGGCCGGCCGAACTTCATGAAGTGGGCATTACTCGTCACCTGACCACTGCTATGGTTTCACCATGGCCGGCAGAACTGCATGAAGTGGGCATTACTCATCACCTGACCACTGCTATGGCTTCACCATGGCCGGCAGAACTTCATGAAGTGGGCATTACTCGTCACCTGACCACTGCTATGGCTTCACCATGGCCGGCAGAACTTCATGAAGTGGGCATTACTCATCACCTGACCACTGCTATGGTTTGGGAGCTACTCCCAGCAGAAAGGAAGTGATTCCCAGGCTTTAAGTCCAGACACACAGAGCAGCAGAATGACCGGCATGGTGACCAAACAAAGTCCCAGGGGAAGAATGTGGCAGCTGGTTACCAGCCATTGGTCTTGAATTAATGCAGTCAAGACAGTTCTTTGAACACCAGTAAATTTACCAGGAACAGCTCCTGCCTCCTCTCTGTAATCTCTCATCATTCATCCGACTGCCCTTGAACTCCAGCGTTCTACTCTGAAGGATCCACAGCCACCAGATGGCTTGATGGCTTTGCTTTATGCACTGGGGAAACTGAGGCCCAAACAAAGGCTGTAACAGGTTCAAGGTCAACTGAGTCCCTCCTACAGAGTCCATTTGAAGCCAGCCCCCTCTCTTTGCTCTGTGGCCAGGGTGTATGGGGTGGCTTGGGTGGGATCTGACCTTGCCTACAAAGTCTTTGCTAGAACAAAGCCAACAGGCTGGATGCCGAAGCCTTTGAAGGCTCAAACTCATTTTCCCTGGGGCATCTTTTCATTTCCGACACCCTCCAACTCTGCCTCAACACACATACTTAAAAGGCACATTTGCTGATCCAAAGTGTCTGTCAGTTTCCCTCCCAAGGAGGCGTGTGTGATCTTTTACCTGAGTGATCATAGTGCACTATTGATGTGATCAGACCTAATCCCATCAAGAGAGCACTGCAGGGAAGCACGTGGGCCTGAGGAGAATTCCAGTCATTACACATCAGTGTTGACCCTTAACAAATTTTAAAATGAGAAAGAAATCAACTCTCTTTCCTTCGTTATTTGTTTATTAATTTGAGACATGGTCCCATTTTCAAAGGCTGACTTTGAACTTGCTATGGAGCTGAGGATGGCCTTGAACTCCTGAACTCCCTGCCTTTGTCTCCTATGTGCTGGGGTTACAGCCATGTTCTCTAAAGGTCACGTTCCCTTCAAATTGTCTTGGTGGGTGAACATGCGAAAAACCGGAAATGTTAATGGTTAGTCAGTATTCAATTCTGCAATTTCATCATTTCTCCAGAAACCCTGGCCCCCAGTCTAGCACACACTAGGAAACTTTCCTTGCAACTGGCGTTTGCCTTCTTCACCCCTAGAGAGACCAGTTACTGCTGTTCAGTCAATAGACACTCTTCTGGGAGGCTGAGGTTCTGTTTCAAAAGTCTCAGCACCACTCATGAGCTACAAACAGCCTGCCCTTTCCTGGAGACCTACTGTGCACTAGGGTGCTGGGTTGAGCACCACTGAAAAGACACTGTTGATCTGGAAACCAGAACTGCTCCCCCCAACAAAGTGGAAGCCCCTTTGTCATCTGTCATCATTTCTTGCCCTGATTATCAGCAGAACTGCCCATCCCTGACTCCCAGCCCGGCTTGCCCCTGAGTCCTACCTTGGCCCATCCCTGCCTGAGGACAAAAGAAAACCAGCTGACATCACTGGCAGAGTGGATTGGGGTTACAGTGAGAGGAGCCAGAGCCTCTCTTTGTTCTCTAATCTGCTGGGGGTGTCCTTGGCTCTGAGTTGTCATGGCTGGCTGACTCCTCCCTGGAGGAAGAAGAGTGCTCCCTGGCTGGTGTGACTACAGATGGCAGAGGCTCTAAGTGGCTGTATTAGCTGCTTTTCTGTTGCTGGGATCAGACACCATGGCCAGAAGATAATTTAAGGAGGAAAGGGTTTATTTTCGGCTTATGGTTCTAGAGGGATGTGAGTCCATCATGGCGGAAGGCGTGCAGCACACACGAGTTATGGTGGTAGTGTGGGAGGTAGGGGCAGGATACTGAAAGATCCTATCTTCAAATGCAAGCATGAAGCAGAGAGAGCAAACAGGAAGTAAAACAGGACTTTTAAACTCTCAAAACCCGCCCGGGTTACACACTTCCTTCAGTGAGGCTGTACCTACGACATCTACACAAACAGTGCCGCCACCTGAGCCAGGGCATTCAAATACCTGAGCCTGTGAGGGACAGCTCATTCAAATACCTGAGCCTGTGGGGACAGCTCATTCAAACCTCCACAGAGCCCCTGATACGGGCCTGATCTGAGAGGACCCACTGGTGGAGACATAAAAACAAATTGGCCTATTGGTAGGTCAAACATGGTGCTCTCAGGTCAGGAGTTACTGACCCCTGCTCACCCCAAAATGTGTTTGGGATCCTGGACGTCTCTGTTCTCTGGACTCCATCAGATTCTGTGAGTTATAATGGGACACCATGGTTGTGTTCTTCTTGATTGTCTAGTAACTATTGAGTGTGCCAGGCATGAGTCAGGGACAAAACAATGATGCCCACGGAGCTGGTAAACCACAGAGTGGGGCCCAGAATCCTCACCCTGCTGTGCTGTGGTATTCTGTCACCAACTGTGATTGCTCTCACCCTCGGAATCAGAGCAGTTGTGACTAAATGCAAGAGACCCTCAAGACCAATGGCATTAGACAAAGCCATCAGGGTCATTGTCCTCACATAGTGACACTAGCATCTTTATAAGAGGTGGGAGGGGGACTTGAATGCACAGAAGGAGGGGTGAGGCAGGACTAGGGACCCTCACCTGAGATTCCAGTCACTCCCTTAGCGAGTGCTAAGTGTACAGGAAGTAAGAAGAGTAAGCGACTGAAGAGGGAACTCCACCTACACCGCTTTGGGGAGGTTGTTAACTGTACTGGCGTGGAACTTTGCAGTGATACAGATCTTTAGGGGTCACTCACACTCCTGTGACACCTAACCCATATACCTTAACCCAATAAATCCAAATGCCTCACCAGCTAGCCTTGGTTAAAACCGTCTGTTAGGTCCACTACCAGCGCCCTGTCTGAGGTAAATAGGTGTTTTCATGTCTCCCCAGGACGTCCTCAAGCACTTGTCTCTGCTGCTGCCCAATGCTAGGCGTGCTCTGGCCTTGGCCTTTCTTATCTGTGGAGCTGGGACTGGGCTAGGGGAGGGGATGGGGAGACAAATGGAGCAGAAATCACAGAGCCCCATGAGAATCCCAGCAATTCACCCAAGAAATGAGCCATTTTACACAAATTAACTCGCACACAGTCCATATCTGAAGCAGCCACCACTGCTAGTGAGCGTCATTGCCTTAGTCAGCATATTCAAGTCCAGCCTTAATATGCCCATCAGGAGCCAAGATGCTTCCTTGGGAGTTTCCTAACTGAGAACAAAGGCCTCATTACGTTAAACACATTAACCCAAGAGCAGGGTTGATGTCAAACAAATGAAGTCGTTACAGGGAAGGCACAATGGTCCTCAGAGGGGCTGGCAGCCATCAGACACCTTGCAAATGTACCCAGCTTTAGTGTGGTAGAAATGGGATCAGGGGGTGGGGAGCTGACTACATCTGTGGTCACAGGTGTCCCGTGATGCATGCTCTGTTCAATGCTAAGGTCCTGGAGCGCTGGTGGAGGGCTCAAGCTCACTGTTAGATAAGGGAAACAGGGTTTAGCCCCTGCTTTGGTGTGAGAAGGTCACACTTAAAAGTTCCCATGCTGGGGTCTGGGGAGCTGGCTCTGTGTTGGGGACACAGAGGGCCTTGGGTCCCTGGAGCTTTTGTCCAGCCTAGCCTACTTGGTGAGCTCCTGGACAGTAAGGCAGCAGGAAGTGACAGTGACACAGTAGGTGTAACTTGAGATTCTGAGACCTCAAAGCCCGCCCCCAGTGATGGCTTCCTCCAACAAGGCCACACCTCTTTCAGCAAGGTCATACTTCCTAATAGCGCCACTCTCTGTGGAACTATGGGGGCCATTTTTATTACCACAAGCCATAAGATGGAATGGGGTGGTGCATGTTTGTAATCTCAGCACAGGGCAGGGGACAGGAGTTCTTGCTCAGAAGTCTAAGGTCTGGAGTCTGAGGCTAGTCTGGGATGGATGAGATCTTCTCTAACTGGGAGAGGGCCATGCCTTTCAGAGAGAAGACTACAGGCGTTGCATTGGGGATGAGGGGATAAGAAGTAACTGTACTCAATGTGGTCCAAAGGAAGGACTTCCTAACAGTCAAAGATGTCTAGAGGTAGAATGGTTACCTGAGCAGGTGGTGAGTTCCCCATTATCTGGAGCATGCAAGCAGAAGTTAGTACCATTGGGAGATACTATGAGGGCACAGCATACTCACGTCCATGGCTGCAGCTATAGCAGAACAAATGGCTTTGCCTCTGGTTCTCAGTTTCTTCTTTTATAACATGGAAATGCTAATGCATTCACCACTTCGCTACGACATATAAATTGGGTAATTGATGTGACTTGGTCTGTCCCTGATACCATGACATGAATCATTTATAAACAGCATGTCTTTATCGTTACAATTCCCTAGGCTAGGAAGTTCAACACCAGGCACCAGCAGGGTTAGGTGCTAGGTGAGGACTTGGTTACTTGTGACATCTTGTGCTGTGTCCTCACTTGGGCCTGGTGGAAAAGCCCTTTAGTCTCTGCTGCAGTTGCCAGTCTCTGCAGGATGAGGGGTACCCAGCACTGCATCCCTTCCCGAGAGGCCTCACTGCTTACTTGGTGTGACCTCCAGGGGTGGCAGCGTCCAGCAGGTGAATGTAATGGGATGCACTCGCGCACAGCAAGCTTGGAGCCTTGAGTACAACCCCCTACCTCCACCCCGCCCCCGTTCTCACTATGGTTTATTTGAACTGAGGGAATTAACATTCAGAATCTTTGGAAATCGGTTTATTTCCCCATACCTCCTTCTCCACATTCTAGAATCAAGAGGAACCTCTCTTATGCTGGCTCAGAGTCCCAGATGAAATCCCTTTCAGATGTCCCAGATGTAGAAGTCTGTCTTGTTCCCTTGCCCCGGCCACCAACACACACACACACACACACACACACACACACACACACACACACACACACAGACACACACACACAGACACACACACACACACAGACACACACACACACACACACAGACACACACACACACACACACACAGAAGATCCGAGATGCTGTGGTGCTGGCTGTTTGGTAGCAGTCAGGTGGTGTGCTGGAACAAAGACCTCTATCGGGGAGGAGAGGATTCCTCAGATATGGGAGTCTATCTTCTGTGCAGGCCTGATTTGTTCTTTCGTGAAAACCCCTTTTGGCAACGTCTCTGGGTTCAGAAATGGCATTTAACCTTAGTCAGTGGCAAGAGTAAAATAAAACAGAGAGTCACAAATTGCCATGTAAATCCATTCACTCCCTACAGACAACCCATCACGTTGCAATTAGTCAAAAAGGCTGCTCAGGCCATAGTCCCTCCTTTAGCCAAGGTCCACTTCCTACTTGTTAATACATTTAATTTCCATGGGCTCTCAGCGTTTCTTGGGAGCTGACCTTCCTGTGAAAGTGTGCTTTGGAGATATGAAATAACTATCAGACAGCCTTAAGTCAATTACACTCTAATCAAGCGGAGAGAAGCTGCGTGCTTGAAGGTGCGTCAGGGAAGAGGGAGTGGAGCCAACAGAACTTAGTTCTGCCTGAAGCCTGTGCACACCAGGGGACACTATGGCTAGGCCACTGTCTCAGCTGAGTGGGTGTATTTCCTGCACTTGTCCCTACTCTAACACTACCCCACTACGTGAGAAGGGTTGTCTTGGCCATTCTCCCTGGTCAGGTGAAGGGAGGTGGCAGGTCCTACTCACTTCACTTGTTCCTTCTGAATTCGTTCTGGATCTAGACAGCTGCACTCCCTCTGTCTGACTTGCCACTACCCAGCCCCAGAGGGGAGACTGCTGGTGGATGGCCTCCGTGCTATATCCAACCACAGGACCTCCCCCCATACTGTGTGTGTGTGTGTGTGTATGAGAGAGAGAGAGAGAGAGAGAGAGAGAGAGAGAGAGAGAGAGAGAGAGAGAGAGAGAGAGAGAGAAGGGTTTGGATGCTTTGGGGAAGTATGAGTTGTTCTCGTAGACCAAAATCACCATGAGGGAACAGAACAGCTAGAACAGCTGGACTGCCAGCCCCTGGATCAAGGCACAGTGGGTCATACCAAAGTCCCAGCTCTGTAACCAAGAGCACAGACTCTATAACCACCCTTGGCCTCCTGATACAACTCTGCAATTTACCACAGGCAAGGGCTTAAGAAACATCTTGGGACAAGTTTTCTCATCTATATGGTGCTGTCTGATCACCTCTCATGACAAACTTGTCTTGGTGAGGATGGAGATGACGTCATAGCATCAGGTCACTGTGGCCCAGTGGAGCTAACCAGTGGGAAATTCTCATGCTTGAATCCTAAAACACCCTCACCCCTGGTTAGAGCACCCTTACGTGTATCTTGGTGCAGAGAGGAGACAGGAAGTCAGAGCAGAAAGAGGATCTTGGTCTTTTGGGACAAGGACCAATAGTAGAGGTAGGAGGTGACTGGTGGCTGCCCCCTGCTTCTCTGATCTTTGAGTTTCTTACCCCAATATCCGACTCTTGATTTTTTTAATTGGTAGGGTAATTAGATTAATACTTCACAAGCCCACATAAAGATGGAAGGAGAGAACTGACTCCATCCTCTGACCTCCACATACCTGTCATGATGAATGTGACCCCCTCCACAACATCCATCCATACATACACACACACAAATAAATGAGTGAATAAATGCAAAGAGAGAATTAGTAGCTCAAACAGCAAACAAAGGGTCAAGGCTTTTGTGGAGCATAGTAGGCTTTTTATCCCTGGCTCATTTGCATGGGAAAGGCTTCCTGGCACATGCTGTATCTTTTCCATGTAGTTCTTCATAAAACTTCATGCACTGACTCTCCTATTAGCATCTTGAATCTCTACCCAGAGGTGTTATTTAATATTGTAATGAGCCACAGATCATCTGTCAATTCGCTGGAGTGTCTCTGTGCCTGCTCAGTGGCCTCAGCCAGTTCCAGTCAGCCTCTGCAGGGGTGTGTGTGTGTGTGTGTGTGTGTGTGTGTGTGTGTGTGTGTGTGTGTGTGTGTGTGTCTCAGGGGGAAGGCTCCCAGGCTTTCGAGTACTCCCACTGATGCCAAGTGAGGCATGAAATTAATCACAGGTGCAGGGCTTCTGTTTACTTGCAGGACTTGGTCTCATTAGAGAGTCCCAGGAGAGTTACTGCCCAGGGGAACTCAGATACCTGCAGCTTCCTTATCCCTACCCTTCTCTGTTGTGTAATTTGGGGTGACTTACATTCCCTCTTAGCACGTAGACTTCTCGTGTATAGACAGGGGGTGGTGATTTGGTCAGCCCTGCCATCATTCAGGGTGGTTATGGAGATGAGTCACGGAAGCCGTGTATGGGCACCAAGAAGGGGGTGGGGGTGGAGGGGTGAGGGCAGCTATGAGTGCAGGGGGCTGAAAATAGACACAGGTGTTATGTTCAGCCTCAAGCTGTGAGCTCAGGCAAATATCTCAACTGGGGCCCAATATCTTTGCCACTGAACTCACCACTCAAAGCCTTCAGCAACCATAAATCATGTTTAATAACACACCACCTTGTAATTACCTCAGAGCCTCAGGAGACTGAGACATAGTTCAGACATGGTGAACTCATTACTGTCAGGTCAGCCTGTCGCCCTCTGGGAGCAGGCTGGTTTTCAGGCCCAGGCTCTGCCTGCTGCTGCCACCAGCTGTAGGCTCTGGGGAACCAGTGTTGACATTTGCGTGGTGAGATGGATGGGATAAGGTAGGAGACGGACCTGGAAGGACCGACTCGTGGGACTGCAGTGTTGTGCCTGCAGAGTGGCGGATGGGGGCTGTGTGTGTCCTTTGTTCCCCTCACAGGGACCCTCAGGTCCCTCAGGGCCCCAATGAGTAACCTTGGTGGTGACATCACCTCTCACCTACTTGGTTTCTCATTATTCTATCTTCCCCTCACTCCCCTCACAGGTTCGCCCCTGCCCTTTCTCATGGACCCTCCCCAGCTTCCCGACCTCCGCACTCTAAACTCAACACACAGATCTAAAAATTGGAAGCTAAGATCTGCCTATGAGATGGTACATGAGGCATTTGTCTTTCTGGGCCTGGAAGACCTCAATTAGTATATTTTCCAGCTCTGTATTGTTGTAAACTTCATTTTTCTTTACAGCTCAGTAAAATTCCACCATGTACATGTACCACATTTTCCTTATCCATTCATCAGTTGATGGACGTCTAAGCTGGCTCTGTATCCTTAGTGTTGTGCCTGTAGGACAGCACATGCCTGTTGTGGCCATGGGAGAGCACGTGTCTCTATAGTAGGATGTAGAGTTTTCTGGGTTCATGCCCAGGAATGGCGCATCTGGGTCACATTGTTGTTCTATTTTTAGATTATTGAGGAGCCACCAGACTGATTTCCATGGTGGCTGCACTGATTCACAGCCTCCCAACAGTGGATGTGTCCCCCTTTCCCCACATTGTCACCAGAATTGGTTGACATTTGTTTTCTTGATCATAGCCATCTGGCTGGGCTGAGATGGATGCTCAAGTTTTAATTTGCATTTCCTTGATGGCTGATAATGTTGAATACTTAACATTACTGTCCATTTGTATGTCTTCTTTTGAGGCTTCATTGTCCAGTTATATAGTCCATTTTTAAAAATAAGATTTATTTTATTTCTATTTATATGTCTCTGTGCCTGTGAATGTCTGGGTACCTGCGGAGGCCAGAAAGGGCGTCAGACCCCTTGGAGCTGGTGTTACCCCTTGGAGGGTAACCAGCCAGTCATGATAGACTTGTGCCTGTAATCCCAGCACTTGGGAGGCCAAAGGAGAAAGATCAAGAGTTCAAGGTTATCCTTGGTTATGTACAAAGCTATCCTGGGCCACTTGAGACCTGTCTCAAAAAACAAAAAGAGGGAGATAAAGGAGGGAGGAGAGAAAGGAGTGGGGAAACCATGGGGAGGAGGGAAAACAGACCCTGATATTCACAATAACTTCTCAGTGATTAATGACTTAATTACTCTTATCCCGAATCTAGAATCTTGAAGTTTGTGATCTAGAAGCATATCTGCCCCCCAGCTTTGGCTTGAAATAATGTTCCTTACAAGAGGGACCAGGGTCCTTAGAGAGCTGGCAGGCTCTAGGACTAGGAAAGGAAGCCTTCAGAAGAGTCTGGAATGGCTGGTGCCTGGAAGAAAGTGATGATAAGTGTCCCAGGGCACGGGAACGTGACGAGCTCCAAAGATGAGCAGTTTCAGAGACAAAATAAATAATGCAGTATCGACCACTAACCCAAAGAATAAAGATCATGAGTCTACAGTGACATAAATAAATAATTGAATAGATACATACATGAGGGGAAAGAAACTAATCTTCCAGGCAAAACACTTAACAAATAATTTATAATGCACCCTCCGGAGCTGGAGGCTGACCTTGACCTTGGAGTGAAGACCTCACTTAGTGCTCTGATTTTAGGAAACACTGCAGGGGAAGGGCGGGTGGAGCTGGGGGAGGAGCTTGGGTTTACAGGAGTCTGCAGAACTCAGTGAGTGGTGGAGGTTAAGGTAGCCCGCCACGGGGCGGTGGTGGCGCACGCCTTTAATCCCAGCACTTGGGAGGCAGAGGTAGGCGGATCTCTGTGAGTTCAAGACCAGCCTGGTCTACCGAGCGAGTTCCAGGACATGGTCCAAAAAATAATACAGAGAAACCCTGTCTCAAAAAACAAAAAACAAACAAACAAACAAAAAAAAGATAGCCGGCCACAGAGATGACATAGCGTGTGATGTTCACCTCCACAGGATTCTTCCTCGAACCCCAGTCTAATCATAAAGACACCCAGGCAAATCCAAGTAGAGGAGGACTCTGCAAAACTCCTGACCAGGGGCTCGGAGGCAGCCTGGTAGTTGGCTAGCCCACATAAAATCCTGCTTTTCTTCTCCATCAAACCTGAGTATGGTACATGCTCAGAATCCCAGGCATGTGGCAGCAGGAAACAGCTGTTCAGAACTCCTGGCCCACACTCCTCAAGCTTTAAATGCCATTGGGACCCAGAGAGGGACCAGCAATTGATGACAGAGATGGGAAAGGAGATATGATTGATGGACATAACATGATGTCCTGACTGGAACAGAAAATGGGTATAAGGGAGAAACCAGGGAAATGGAATAAAGTGGAGGGTTTTGTTAGTAAAAAAGTAAGTTATGGTTGCTCATTAGTTTTAGTTTACTTATGGTGTATGTGTGTGTGTGTGTGTGTGTGTGTGTACATGTGCTTTGACGGCATGTGTATTTGATCATGTGGAAGCCAGTAGCCAACCCTGGAAGTCTTCCTGCCTCACTCCACTCTCTAGCTTATCCTTTGAGACCGTCTCTCACTGAGCCTGGAGTGCACCAATTTGACTAGGTTGGCTGACCAGTAAGCTCCTGGGATCCCTCTGACTCCATTTTCCCAGTGCTGGGATCAAGACATGTACAGATGTGTCCAGCTTTTAATTGGGTGCTGGGACGCTGCCCAGCCCTTGACCAGCTGAGCCATCCCTCACGCCTCAGGTTCTGTTAACACAGGCCTTAGCTGTCCGATACTCTAACATTGGAGAGAGAGCTCAGAAAGGAAGTGGAAATGAACTCTCTGTAGCCTTTATATAAATTATCTGTAATCTAAACTCCTCACTGGAAAAATACTGGTTTGATCCTTTCATTTTATCACAGGAACAGTGAGGTTCCAACTATGTTGGGAGCTCACAGCCCATTAGTGCAGACTCAGGCACAGCATGGGAGACACTGGAAATCTAACATAGGCACAAAGTGGGTGGGGGGAGCTTTGTTTGTCAGCCTGGGAGGCATTTGGTGAGGCCACAATGAAGGCCTAACTACTCCAAAACACTATGGGGACCAGTTTTCTTTAATTAACCTTTAGTGTCCTGGGTGTATACAACTCAGGTCATGGCGTGGTGGCTCTTCACTGGTCTCTTGTCCCAGGTCCACATGATGAGGCACTGTCCTGTCCTCTCCCGGATCTATCATACTCCCAGTTTTCCAGGGAGCTTTTCCAGAATTCCCTGACACAACTTTGAACCCGTTTCATTGGCTGCGGATATATCACATGATCCAGGTGAGTGGGTGGGTGGCAAGGGCGGGAAAGACTTAACTTTTGAGTTAGGCTATCACTGTTCCCAGTTCAATAGGATTCATGAGCAGGATATCCGAAGGCTGGAACCATCAGTGGACGGCCGGTAGCATCTGCCCACCCTTTTAGGTGAACTGTCAAGTTTCTACCATCTCCCCAAACTACACAACGACACATTTCTTGCTGTGACGGGAAAGTGGCAAGCTGAGTCCTTTCCCAGAGCCCCACAGAAGCCATTTATCTGCCAACACCCCAAAGTAACAGCTGGCCTCTGTCTCTCCCCTCAACCCCCACAAGCCCAGATCCTCACATCTGCCCCTCCCAGTCTGGCTCCCTCCTCTCTGTTGCTGCCTGCCTTAGACCCCTCCCAGCCAGCCAAGCCGGGAATGAACTCATCCCTGCAGAGTGCGGAAGAGGGAGGGTGTGAACCTTGTGTTTCTGACGCCACTTCAGAGCTGAACTCCACTTTAAACAATCTCGTGAATGTGTCACACTCACGCCGAGAGGGAGCGGGAGAGCGGGAGGCTTCTTTGAAGTAATCTCTGTAGAGGACACTTAAGCAGCGCCCATCACAATTCGAGATGCACCTGTCTTTTGACCCAGCAATTTGATTTCTTCTAGAGGTTGATATTTCTGAAAAGCTCAAGGGTATGCATTTATGCAAAAAGGATTCCTCTGGCATTATTTGTAATAGGGGGAAAATGAAAAACAAAAAAAGCACATCGGGAGGCAGACAGCCTAAGTGTCCGACAGCAGGAGATTGGCTGGATAAATAATGGCGCTTCCAGACAGCTAGGTCTGAAGCAGCCATTCCCAAGATTGAGTTTGCTCTCCACACTCTGCCAGAGGTGGTTCTCCGTGACATATTTTTGAATAGGGAAAACAAGAATGAAAAATATGAACAGCACGGTGTAAAAATCAGCCATTCATCTTGGTTTGTACACAGATGAGTATCTGGAAGGATGTGCACCTTTGCTGGAAGTCCCATGGGTATATCCATCATGTCTCCGAGTCCCATGTGTCTCTCTTCAAAACATTTGCACAGAGATGCCATCTTTCCCTGTCTGCTCTAGAGTATGGCTCTGTAGGTTGTCCTATAGGATAGGTTGCCCTAGCCACCCTACGCACCCTTCTGAGTTAGCCTGATTCCTTATCCTTGGGCTCACTTCTGTCAGGGTGCAAAATGCTTCTAGCTATTTCCAGAATCACAAAGGATAAAAGATGCAATAAAATAAAATAAAATCCATGGCTAGTGTAGCTTGCTTGGTAGAGCGCTAGTTTAGCATGCCGAAACCCCTGTGTTTGATCTTGGCACCACATAAACGGGGTGTGATGGTGGGCCTGGAACCCCAAATCTCAGGAGGTAAAGACAGGAGGATCAGAAATTCAAAGTCAATCGAGCTACATAGAGAGTTGTAGACTAGCCTGGGCTACATGAGACTGTCTCAAAAAGAAATTAAATTAAAAAATAAAAATAAGTTTCCTTTTACACACACACACACACACACACACACACGTCTAGTTTCACCTTTGAGAGCCTTGTCTGGACTCAGCATCCCGCCCTCTCCCAGTATCTCCTCACCTACTCATACCTGGATTACATCTCCGTCTTGTGAAAGTAGCTGGTGGCTGACCAGTGAAAAGCTTCAGGGGCCATCTTACTCAGCCCATCCAGCTGGAATTCTGCCTTCTGTGCCAGGACCCCACCTACTGTGGACCATCCTGCCTCTCTGGTGGCTCCCTCTGGTTCCTTGGCTGACTTCTCCCGACTCTTCTACCTATAAACCCTGATCGGCCCTGGGCTCTGTCCCATGTCCTCATCTCATTCATTCCTTTGGTGGCTTCACTAGACTGTGTGGCCCTTACAAGCCATGTCTATGTTGATGGTTCCCAAACTGACCCTGAGATCTTCCCCTGGCCCCAGGCCTGCACATACAACAGCACAGACCACAGTTCTACTCATGTCTCCATTGGGCTTCTCAAAGTCCTTCCACTGGCCTAAGGGAAGCCTCATGCTAAATATCAACATTTTGGACTCTGTAGAAGACCCTGTTCTAAAAAGGATGAAAAGACACACTACTGTGTGTGTGTGTGTGTGTGTGTGTGTGTGTGAATAATTCAAAGCACTTACCTAACAAAACACTCCAGAATAAACAGAGAATACTCAAAACTCAACATCAGAAAAAAGATGGTGGGAGCCTGGGCCTAAACTTTGGTCTTGTTCAGACCACATTTAAAAGCAATACTTTGGCTATGACCTGTAGTGACCTCTCCTTCCACCCCTTAAGCCCAACCAGGGATATGCCAAGGAACGTCTCCACCCAATCCCACCAGACACTCCTCTCGTAGGGAGCTGTTCCACCCTCCAGATCAACAGCTCCACTGCCGTGTGGCCCTTGTAGAGTGCCCCTGAGACGCAGGTGTCAGCGGCCGACCACCGAAGATGGCAAAGTTCAGAATCAGAATCAGGAACCTTTGCTGGCCTCACTAGATCTGCCTTGTTTTGCTCACAGTGTGGACTTGAGGTCACCTCACTGAAAGCCAATGGGTAGATGGAGAATAGAATATCATGTTAGCACAGCTAGAGTGAAATAAAAATCCCAACAGCAAATGCCGGTGTGGGTGTGGAGAAAGCAATTCTGCGCGCATTGCAGGTGGGAATGTGAAATGACACCGCTGGGAAGGACAAGAGCCTGGCAGCGCTTCACAGCGGCACACTGCCCCTACCACATAGGCCATGGGTTCATCGGCAATGAGCTCAAAGAGATTAGGGCCCTGACCCATGCCTGAGCATGCCTAGTCTCCTTGAGGGGCATTGCATTGTCTTCTGTACAATGTCTGGGACTACTTTATACAGCAAAATCGATATCATCTAGGCACAAAACTGTAGACGGTAGGAGATGCTGTTTACAATATAAGAGTCAAATAAAAAGGCTTGACCTCAGCTGGGAATGTATGTCTGATACTCAACTTTTTCCTGCCTTTGTCTAATGCCATGAGCCTAGATTTCCAGGTTACAGATACTTTTAGCAAGCAGGAGATTTCCTGAGTACTGGCATTGTGAATACTGGTGTAGATTCCTTATATGTGTACACACAGAAACATCTTGTGTGTGTGTGTGTGTGTGTGTGTGTGTGTGTGTGTGTGTGTGTGTGTGTGTGTGTGTGTGTGTGTGTAAGAGACGGAGACAGACAGGGCAGGGATAACACTGAGTACCTTTAACAGCAGACAGCAGTTCTCTACTTCACCCCTGACTCTGTCTCTGCACACAGCTTCCTTGAAGTATAGCCTCTCTAGAGGCCCACAGAAAGCAAAGGTGCTTGACTTACTACCTGTTTTTATTTTCATCCTCCACCCCTTGCTTTGAGATCTGACATATTCCAGAAAAACATGGCTGACTCCTGCCCCTCTTGGGGTCTGTGCCAAGAACTGTGGGAGCACGTGAGTAATCAACTCTGAACCTGAAAGCCCCTGGCATTGATGACTCTGTCCCTTTGAGACTTTTGAGGGACCAAAGGCAGAGCAAAGGGACCCTCCCAGCTGCCTCTCTGCTTAGATGTAGGGATGAGAGGCTGTGATCTGGACAAAGTTTGAATAGGGAGCCCTGTATAACTGGGCTGGAGACCTAGACAGGGAGCTCTTGGGCCCATCAAGCTGTAAAGGTGGGTCACTCAGGCAGGTGTTCGGGCACCAACTCTGGGCTCAGGACAGGAGCAATGCAATGGCGCTCCCACAGTAGGTATATGAAGTGAACTGGCCTGGCTTATTATTCCCACTCCACCTCAGGCAAGTGTCCTTCAGGCCCTTCCCAGCTCACAATGGGTAAATGAAGACAGCGTTTGGGGAGGATAAACAGGTGACAGCAAGTTCCTGCCACACAACCTTTCTGTGCCAGAGAGGAAGAGGCATGGCCACACCATAGTGCCTGTACCTCACTTTGCCCACTCTCTCATTCACTCGTTCATTCACTCATTCATTCACTCACTCAGCCAATCACTCACTTACTCATTCACTCACTCATTCACTCATTCATTCATTCACTCACTCACTTATTTACTCATCCATTCACTTGTCCACTTACTCATTCACTCATTCACTCACTCACTCAGTCATTTACCCACTCATTCATTCGCTCACTCATTTATCCATCCATTCATTCACAAGCCTGTTGAGTGACAGCAGTAAGTCTGGTCTTGCTAAGCCTGGCACCAGGACAGGCAAAGACTGACGTCTTAAGCCAACAGAGATGGATTTGGGTTCATAGTCTGAGTTTCTGAGAACCGACGAAGCACCAGGAAGAAGACCCTGACTTAGTAGCTGCGGGCTTCAGAGAGTGCCATAGCCTATAGGTAAGACAAGAGGCTTGCACTCTCTCTCTCGCTCTCTCTCTCTCTCTCTCTCTCCCTCTCTCTCTCTCTCTCTGTCTCTCTCTCTGTCTCTCTGTCTGTCTCTCTCTCCTCTCTCTCCCTCTGTCTCTCTGTCTGTCTCTCTTTCTCTGTCTCTCTCTGTCTGTCTCTCTGTCTCTCTCTCTCTCTGTCTCTCCAGCTGGTCTACCCTCGGGGAGCAGGGTCTGCTTCAGGTGCCAGGAGAGTCTCCTCAGCCAGCTGTCCTCATGGTGTTCCCTGGGAAGCTTCTGCAGAGAAAGCCAATGCTGTCCTGGGGGCTTTGGCTTCCTCAAGACAGTTAGGTGGTCACTCCACTGAGCTTAGAGTGGGGATCTTAGCACTTCTGAGGACAGAACTGCTGTCCAGCTCAGAGCTACCACCCAAACCCTCCAGCTATACTTAGCTCTGGCCAGAATGTCGACACCACAGCCCTGTAGGCCGACCACTGCTGACCGTAATTGGAGTCAGTTTCCTGCATTATGGTTCTAAACATATCACCTATCCATTGGGCAGCGATTTTTCTATGTGAGTTTACTAAGAAATAAAAATAATGTCGAGTGTCAGAGACACAAGCAGGCCCTTCCTCCAAAGTTGCCTCCTGTCCCCCTTATGTAGCTGGATTGGTTGCTTCTGAGATTGGGGGTGAGGGGCAGCCTTTACTTGGCACTCGAAGGCTTTATGCAGAGCCCAGCCTGCAGCTGGGCCTGGCATACAATGGGTATGTAATAATTGCTGCTGACACAGCCTGTGCTGTGTGAACACCTGGCTTCTCCTGGCATGCTAGCACGGGCAGGGCAGGCAGGACCTATCTTGGGCAAAGCTCACCCCGAGACTCTACTCTGGAAAAGGAAAATAGGAAAGATTCTCATTCCAAAGAGTAAATGTCACAGGCTTGGGGAGGATCCTGAGGCTCTGAAAATAAAACAACAGTGTGAAGGAGGAGGGAGGGAGAGGAGTGTGGAGGGTGAGCGAGAGTTGGAGAGTGAGAGCAGGCCCAAGTTCTGTGGTGACTCCTAGGGGGCCTTGAGCACCCCTGGAAGGTGGCTGATGGACCTTGGGACCAGTGGGCAGAGTGTGGTCTCCTTGTAGCCTTCCAAGCATCCCAGCCTGTATAGCATGCCTCTCTTCTCTGCTTGGCTTCTGCACCTTCCACACTGCCCCTCATGCTAGAGTCACCCCAGCAGGAGCTTTCTCAGGGCAAGACTAAGTAGTATTGATTTCTGTGTCCAGGTGGTGTCTGCTGATGGCTTGGCTCTCACTGAGTATTAGGTTGATAGACAGTTCACTTTTGGTATGTTACTGCTTACCTTGACCAAAGTTGCTCCTTTTAAATGGGGTGGGCATAACACCCGGACACTTACCTCAGATCAGCCAGAGGTGTGTAAGGTGATCTATTTCAAGTCAGTGTGTAGGTGGGGTCTCTGCGGAAGTGGGCAGGCCTCTGCAGGAGGAAAGGGGCTCTGCAGGGGCAGGGCTCTGTATGGGTGGGCAGAGAGGGGCAGGCTGTTGCTATGCCCTGGTTGGGTTTAGGGCATCTGCTCAGAAACCTCTGGTCCATTTCTCACTTGCAAACCATGACCTTTACTGCCATTTCCCGGAAGCTAGCTCTGAGCCACCACTGGCTGGGCTTTCTGCCAGCATTTCCCCTTCTGTTGTCACAACACACAGAGATGTTGAGACAGAGGCTCCGAGTGAGCCCTGAGAGAGCCAGTTCCTGTCCTGAAAAGTGTCATTGTTATAATTTCAGGACAAAGTTGACAGATGAAAAAGTGAAGAAGAGGGCTGGACAGGTCAGGCCAGGAAATGTGTGAGTCTCCACCCACACAGAATTAGCGCGGATTGAATGTGAAATGTCCCTAGGGCATCCTGTGTTTGAACACCTAGTGGTAGCCCTGTGTTGGCAGGTTGTAGTTCTGGATGATGAAGTGGGTCACTGGGGTGGGTCTTTGAGGATCATAGCCTGACCCTGCTTCCAATCCTATTCTTGCTCCTTATTCACCAAAATTAGAACAAGCCATGCAGCAAGCTCCTGTCAACGTGGCTGGTGCCATTCCTGCCACCATGATGAATTGCACCCTCTAAACCCATGAGCCAAAATAAACCTTTCCTGTTGAATTGCCTCTGTTGGGCATTTTGTCACAGCAATGAGAACATAACTAACACAAACAGAAAATGAGTTTCTATTCATAGAGGGCAAATCCCAGCTACTACAGACTAGTTGCCTGTGTGGGTATATAGCAATGGGATGTCGCCTCTGGGAATCTGATGACTGACTGACAGCTCCTGAGGACACTACTTCTGGGTACTTTTAGCTGGTAGCAGGTTAGGTGTCCTGTTTCTCCTGCTTGACTCAATTCAGCAGATCTTACCTGTCTGGAAGGGGCACGACTGAACTTTGAGGTCAGACAGCCTGAGGCCTGCTCACTCATGCCTTCACTTCCCGTGTTCACTGCACATCGTCTATGAGCTGAATCCCTGGTGATGTTCCCATACTGATAATGTCAACCACAGAGGTGGCTGTGGTAGGAATAAGCCACATTCTCTGACTGGAGGTCACATTGCCCTCTGGCTCTAGTGACTTGGAGAGGACACATGAGCTCAGCTTTGTCTAACTGTCTGGTGTGCGGGTGTGTAATATGCCCAGGAGCTCATTAGGCCATTGGTGAAACCTCCCCTGCCAATCTTGCTCTCCATGTCTTATACTGGTCTAGTCTCCACACATTCAGAGGCCCCGCTCAGTTCAAATACCCATGACCCTCACACCCCGACTACTAAACAGGGGGCAAGAGCCCCAAAAGAGCAAATTTCCAGAGTTCAACCTCGTCCCATTCTGTTCCCCTGCATGGTCTAACTCAGAGTCCGTCCACTACTACCAAACCAGAAAGGTCCGCTTGGACAGAGCCAGGTCTACAACCACATAAGCCTGCGGCTGTGCAGAACTCGTCTGAACATCTGGACACTTGGACTTTTCGTAACCCCAAGTCTGCCAGGAATTTGTTTGCAACCTTGGTCAAGTCATTTAACTTTCCTGGACCTCAGTTTCCTCCTCTATAAGGGGAAAGGCTGCCACCAGACTCCTTTTAAATCCATGGTGTATGGCTTAATAGGAGGAAGTCAAAAAATATACCAATTACTTGCTAAGTGCAGGGTGTGGGCTTTATGGTATATATGAAATAGCTATTATTTCTACCAGTTTCAGACAAAATGGCAGTTAATAGAGGTGGAATGACAGGTCCATGATCACAGAGCTAATTAACATCAGGCCAGGCACTCCTGTGCTCCACTGGACTCCACTCTCCTAAGCCTGCCCTCAGACACAGGAGACCCCAGCCCCAAATAACACAGGGGCTGAGCACAGTGGTTGGGGCAGCATGGCTCTGACAATGGATGTGCTGTGCTGGCGAATCCAGCAGCTGCCCTCGGCTGCCTCAGTGTATCAGGATGTTCACAGTCCCGTGATCAGCAGATAGGCTTCCGGAAGCATTGCGGGTCTTTGATCTGTTTGCTCACGAAGTGCACAGGTGCTGTTGTTCAGAGGGTTGTCTGTTGTCGGCAGAGGAGGCTTCTGGGAAACACTAACTCCTAGTGAAATCCAGCACTGGCACCGGCTGGGAACCCCAGGCCTTCACTGTCTCACTGTGGTCAGAGTTGGGGGAGGAGGGATGTCAGGGTGGAGTGTGGTCAAGTTCCATGTAGGAGCCCAAGGCCTCTGACAGAGTTAACACCTACTGGTGTGCACCCATGGTTGTCCCTGACCAGGCACCCTGTCTCTGGCTAACCCACGCAGGCCTGGAGATTGAAAACACCGGTGCTGGTATCTACAGGCACGGTGGCCCTGCGGATGAGACCCACAACCCACAAGGGAAGGTAGTGAGTGGGCTCTAAGGTTTCCTGATGGCAAATCCTGCACTTACTGTGTGACCACAGGTGAATTATTGCGTCTCTCTGAGACTTGGCCACAGGTGAATTATTGCGTCTCTCTGAGACTTGGCTTCTCTGCTATGTCATGCTGATGAGTACCCACATGCTTCTGGGGACTCAGAAACCACCGGAAATTGTACTTAGAATTCTGCTGATAGTATTTTTCATGGCAAATCCACTTGCTTTTACTGTAAGAGGCTATCAGATGATACTCCATCAACTTAATAACAACCTTTTCTTGGAGTGGGGGGGGGGAGAAACATAAGAAAGATGGAATTAAATGTCTAGATCAATCAAAAGAATACATCTTATTGCAGAATGTTAATGCATGTCTCAGAATTGAGAAATACAATATTGCTATGAAAAGCTGCCCTAGGCTTCAGATGCCTGGGGCCCCTCCCTTACAGGATAGAAGCAGCTTCCCTGGGTGACTGGATTAGCACTCACTCTGCTATGAGCTGACAGTGTGACCCTGGGAAGTGCCTCCTCCTCTGGCATCTATGTCCTCTATGTGGGCACAGTGAACAGCTGTAGTCACTCCCTCCCCAGCCTTCTGACCCTGGGCCTGGCAGAAGAGGGAGTTCCTTCCCCTGGCCTACTCTTGAGTTTGGTGACCTCCCATCTCTTGCCCTCCTGGACCTGCAGGCACAGTTTCTGAAATGCAGTCTAATCAGATGACAGTCCCTTCTTTTCAGGAGCATCCAGGGTGGCCTTGGAGGCTCAGGAAGGAGAGGAAACAGAAGAGGAAGCGCTGGGCTCAGAATGGGCCTGTTACACCCACGTGCTCCTAGATAGCTTTAAATGGGATAAAATTACACTCTGATCCCCCGAGCCTCCAGCCAGTGCTTTTCACAGAGAGGCAACTTGACATTGCAGGAAGAAAAATAAAGACTGTGGGGGAGGGGGGAGATGCAGCAGCCCACAGCAATGGAGGGCAGAGACCTCCTATCAGCCATGTTACCTCAAAACCTAGAAGCACATCAGCCAGTGGAAGTGAGTCAGGCACAGGTGGGAAAGGGGCCAGGAAGGTCGGGGTAGGGGAATCAGAAGTTTTCAATGGGGGCGTTGGGTAGCTAATGAGGGTGCAAATTCAGGGGATTCCCCCCAAGAACCTGCATGTGCTAACCCCACTGGTGGACTGATTTCCTTTTTCATGTAGGCTCCTGGTCATCTTGCTACTGAGTCCCTCTCTTGGACAATTCACTGGCAAATTCTTGCCTTGGCCTTGGTTCCTGACCTCTCTGCCTTCTGGGTCCCCTTTCTGATCACGTGATCTTATTACCTTGCACCCTGTGCACCCCTTCCTGTCCCCTTGGTTTCTGCACCTTTGTCCTCTGCTGCTCGCTCTCAGAAGATGTCTTCAGCTCTGTCCTGTAGCCCCTTGACCACTAAACAGCTCTCTGTTTGAATGCGGCAGATGTCAATCTTCAGACCTTGTAAGAAATGGACAGGCAACAAGCCCTGGGCACTGGGAACAAGCAAGAATAGAATATTATTAAAAGATAAAAGCCACTCTTGGCTGTTTTTAAGATGAATGCAAGGCCTTAGAGACAGACCCTAGGCAAGCTCCTGTAGACACAGTGTCAGAAGAAAGGAGTTCTTGCATGTCCTGGCTCCAGGCCACCTATTGGCTCCGGCACAGCTACCTCTCGCTTGTACACTCATACACCGTTATAATGGCTGCAGTGGCACTCGGAACAGGAAGGTAAGCCTGCGGCCGACAGCCTTTCTCTACTTTTCAGTGCAGGATGATCCTCTAACATTCTATCCTCAGATGCATCCTTCCCTGTCCTCAGCCCTGGCTCCTCTCCCCAGACCTCCCTGTGATCCAGTGTTCCTGAATCCTCAGCACATACCAGACATCAGGCTCTGACTCAACGGGGGCCTTTGATGCTTGTCTTGCAGATAGTCATGGTCTTTGTGGGTGGTCCAAATGAGAAATGCCCCCGATTTGAACTCTTGGTTCCCAGTAGATAGCACTGTTAGGGGAGGTTTGGGAGGTTAGACCTTGCTGGTGGGAGCATGTCAATGGGGAGTAGGGCACCTCACTCTACTTCTAGTCCATCCTTACTGCTTCATGCTGTGGTTGAAGATGTGATCGCTTGGCTTCCTGTCCCTGCTGCCAATCCTCCTCCACCATGATGGGTTCTTATCCTTCTAGATCCTTCTATAATTGTGATCCAAAATAAACTTTTTCTTCTAGAAGTTGCTTTTGGGTCATGGTGGTTTGTCACAGTGGCCAAAAGTAACTAACCTAGCCTCTGAGGGGGGCTTTCCTCAAGGAATGTACTTGCTACTCCCCAAAACCCCTCCGTCTAGGAAGTACATGCCCATCCAAGTCTTCACACCTGAGTTGGTCCTGCGGGGACTCAGTGATGTCACCCTACTAAGATCAGACCTCATAATTAAATCTGTGACATGGCACATGGATTGTAGAGTCATGATGCTCTTCCTGTGCACTGTCAGGCTGATGTCACATGGTAGGTGACATGATCAAGGAGAAAGAAGAGGAACTTGGAAGTAGACATGCTTGCTCCAAATTCTGGTTGTTTCACCTGATGGTCATGTGACCTTGGGTGAGTCACTCCAACCACTCACTTCTCTACAATGAAGACCTTACATGGTTATTAGGAGCTAGTACAACATCTGTGGCAAGTCCTCCATGTATCAGGGCCACCTTCTCGGTGGCTGTTCTTTAATGGTCTCCTTCTGATGTGCTCACAGCTGGAGAGGTCCCCACCTGGGCACCTGCCTGGTCTGAAGCAGCAACATGGGACATGATGGAGTCGTCCAACTGTGCCTCTGGCCCCACCATCATGTTCCAAGTTCAGGAGCTCTGTGTACCCGAGATTCTTCCCTCTTCTGTCTTTCATGACCTTGGTCTCCATTACTCATGCTTCCTTTGAATCAACATATGTTTTGGGTTTTTTGTTTGTTTTTGTTTTTGTTTTTGAGACAGGGTTTCTCTGTGTAGCTTTGGAGCCTGTCCTGGAACTCACTCTGTAGACCAGGCTGGCCTTGAATCCACATAGATCCACCTGCCTCTGCCTCACAAGTGCTGGGATTAAAGGCGTGCGCCACCACCGCCCAACCTTGAATCAACATGTGTTTTACTAGCTTAAATTTATCATTTGGGTATGATTTAAGAGTAGGAAGAAGTTCTATGAAAAAAAAACACATACACATATGCACAGCTACATACTCATGCACATGCATGTACACACACACACACACACACACACACACACACATAAAGTTTTCTCCTGGTTTGTCATTGATACAGGCACCATGGCCATGGAACACCCTTGGGCCTATTTTTTATTTTTATGGTATTTTACCTTAGTGCCCAGCATTTCCCAGTGGAAACACTGAAAAAATTCATAACCCATGTTTTTCTGACATCTTTGAGACCTAAAGAGTATTCTTGTTCTATTAAGACTTGGAAGAGCATCCGAAGGAAATGGCACTATCCATACAGAAATGCTGCCATGGTTATCTGTATTCAGCATCTCAAGATGATGCAACACAGAACAGGACCCATGTCTTAGCCAAGTATGTAGAAGGAACGAATCACAAGTTCAAAGGCAGTCTGGGTAACACAGTGAGACCCTGTCTCAAACTGCAAGATAAAAAGAGGGCTACAGATGTAGGGTGGGGAGGCGTGATTGTCAAACTAACTCAAGGCAGGGGTTAAATCCCCCATGCCACAAAAAAATGAATGAAGGAAGGAAGGAATGAACGAATGAACTATTTTTAGATTGTCGTTTCCTTCTGAAGTGCCCACTAACAGTTCTTCTGGCTTAATAGTCAAAGTGAGACGTGACAACTCCAGGACAATAAATAAGGCTGTGACTGGCCTGTGCTGAGGCCTCTGCCCTTCCCTCCCATGGCCCATGAGCTCTGTTCTGTCATCATGGCGTGCGTTGGCAGAGGGTGAGGCACTTACTCACAAGAAGGAGAACATTTCTGACCTTGGATCCAGCCGTGTGCTTTAGGCAGGTCCTGTGGGTGTCGTCACACCAATACAGGTTACCGCCGCTGCGTGCCAGCAGCACAGGACCCTGAGCAGGGTCCACTGAAAGCCAGGTGGGGCCCAGACTGCGTGGCAGGGAGCAGTGGGCGCCTTATTTCTCTGTCCTTTTCTGTTTTGATGTGCGTGACTTCCGAAGTGAGTTTTCTGTGTCCCTGATGTTGATTCTGCTCACGCGCACGCTTTTCATTAATGCCTCGCCGCACTTCCCTCTTAAAACATGTCAGCTCGCTTTTCATCTCTCCAATCCGTGTTTCTTATCAGTAACTCTTTATTGAGACTTTCGGCTTTGATTCACCCCTCCCCCGTTCTGGGGATCAAACCCAGAGCTTTGCAAGTGCTTGCCACTGAGCTCCAGTCCCAGCTTGAGAATTGACAGTTCCCAAGGAACTGTCATCCCTTTAGTTCCTTGGAATGATCCTGGTAGATCCGGTGTGTTTTCGGTGCCACCATCAAGCCTGGTTCCAGTCACATAGGCCTGCTCTGCCTGTATCTGTTGTGTTTGGTGCTGATGGCTGTAGGTCTGCTCCTGGCCACTCTGGGGAGTGGTGTCTGTCCTGTGCAGCCCTAAAGGGAGCCTGACTATGCCACTGGAGTCTGTTGGGACTAGTTTAGGCTGTTCTCAGACATCCATGCTGTAGGTGCAGACATCTTCTAGTGAAATCTCTGGTTCTCTGGGTCCTCATACCTAGCTTTGGAGCAAGGAAATCCTTCCTGCATGTATGAAGGGTCCCAGCAAGGTCTGGGGAACAGGCCAGGCCTAGAACCTCAAAATCAAAAACCAGGAGAAGAGACAAGAGTCTAAGCAGGGCTGAAGTGAGGGCAGCAGGGAGTTTGTCCTTGAGTGACCTTGAGGCCTCCCTGATCCTCTCGCAGGCCCACACTCTTCAAATATCTTTTCACCTTTCCCTGCCCACCCCCCTAAGAAGCTCTGCGGTTAATGTCTCTCTTGGTTCCTGTTCCATTGCACTGGAAGCTTAAACAAAAGAACAACAGCCGTCCTGTCTAGATGACACCTCTCCGACCGCCCTCCTCCACAGTCTGCTCTCTGCAGGGCAGGTAGTGTGGCCTCTCCCCACAGAAATCAGTTTCCACACAGTTTTAGCTGCAGGAATTACTGCTCTCTAGAATCCTTCTGGAACCCTTGGAAGGTCCCTGGCACCACAATTAGCAAGCCTTGTGGACTGGAGGATGAACTGGGGTCTGTAACTGTTCAAGCAACTTTCAAGTTCACGTCTACTACTACTACTACTACTACTACACACACACACACACACACACACACACACACACACACACACACACAATGTGTGAAGTCCTTGATAGATATTTCCCCAGATTTGACAGCAGTTCTAAAGATTTACGGGACATTATCAAAAACAAATTTCGAAGATGGAAATAAAGCATTCCTAAACCATCAATAATAAAAAAATCAATTTCCATCAAACTCGGCTCCAGGCAAGCCTGAGCGATCTCCTTATCCTCTACAGAAAGTGCTCTTACAGAGTCACTGCTGCAGAAGATGTAATCCAAGAGTGGGGGGCCCATGCGCAGGGACATGGTCCTGCGGAGGTGTGACAGGAACTGATTGCTGGACTACATTGTGTGGTAACCCTGGCAGTTTTCAGCTTTTTAAAAGTCTGTAATTTCCTGTGATTTCCTTTCCCATTCTAAATAGTGTCAAATTAGACAGTTGATTTGGGGCCTAACTCTGGATTCTTCTTCTCTAAAGAGGTTGTCCCAAATTAATTGTTTCAGTTTTCACTGCGTGGAGTGTCTGTCATCCCTTAAGGCTCCTTTGTGATTTGGAATCAACCATCCCCTCCTTCTCCGGGCTTGCTCAGCCTCCTCCTGCTCACCACACCCCTTGCTTCCCTTAACACCACCTGGTCCTCCGACGGCTTCACTGCCAGCCTCTTCATGTTTGTTGCTCTTCCCGAGTGGAGTGGCAAACCCTAATTCCACCCCGCATTTTCCCTTCTGGCCACCTGAGGCTCAACTTCAAGTTAGTTCCTCTGAGGACCCCGGTGAACACATTCTACTTGAGGTGGAGGCCCCTGCCACCACTGCCCTGCTTTCCACAGAGCAGCTTCACTTTGCTCTCGGTCACTTCCTGCCACAGAGAACTAAGGTAGGCCCCCTTTCAAGGACTGCCCTCTTCCATCACACGCGCTCCAGAAGGGCTAGGTCATGGCTGTCTGTCTCTGTTATGGCCTCAGCACACAGCACAACATCAGGTTCATAGTAAACACCCCAGCGAGTAATAGTTGAATTAATAAACTGTTGTTACAGAGTCAGAATATTCTGGAAGAAGTGTTGGCAGTTTGCCCCAGGAGCGTTAGAATACACAAGCCTTTTGACCCATGGCTTCTAGTAAGGAATCCCAAGACATTATGGGAAAGATTCATGGAAGGGGAAGTTAACCTCCTGGTAAAATCGCGGGAATCAGTCATCTCCAGGCTTCATCTTAGCTTCTCTGAGAAGCTGCAGGGCGACCCTAAGCAAGCTCTTGACTGATTATTTTCTCAGGGTGACCCCACACAAGCTCATGATAGATTATTTTCTCATTGCTGCGATAAACTTCCCAAGGGAAAGGAGAAGGGAAAGTTTATTTTGGGTCACCATAGCAGAAGGATTTCAGATCATGGCTGAGGGCCGGCATGGCAGTAGGAACGGCTCTCTCTACAGTGGGTGGAGAGTGGGGGATGGTGTTCACACGGTGGCAGGCAGGGAGTGGAGAAAAGTGGCTGGACCCAGAAGCAGGTATATTCTTCAAAGCACACCCTGGGGACATACTTCTGCCACCTCCTAAAGGCTCCTCAGCCTTATGTGGTTCCTTGCAGCCTCTTGACCTTCAGGGGCATACCTGTGACCAACTTGTGCTTGCAGTCACCAACCCCAGGCCCATCTCATTCTTATTGCAGTGAGTCACAGAGTGGTGGCTGGCTGGCACAGTAGCAGTGTTGTTCTGGGAATACTCACATTTCATAAGGACTACAGAAGTCTCCTGGAATTATACATTAGAAAGCTGAAACTCTGAAACAATTCAAAATTATCATTCCCAAGCGTCTCTATGGCAAAGGAAGCCAGGATCTGACTGGGTAATAGGGAAGACAAATTTTCCTATGCTGTGAGCACGTCAGTGTCTTCCCCAGAGTCATTCTCAACTCCAAGATTGGTGCTTAAGCTTCTGTGGGGGTGTACCATCAATAATTTTCCCTGGCTTTCAAGGTAACATGTAGACATTCATTCCATCTTGGGGCTGTGGTAAGCAGTATCCTACACATTAGATCCCCGTACACATCCCTGATTGGCTCTAAGGGTTAAGTGTCTAGATCTGGGATTTCTGGGTTGGTGCAGATTCATAAAGAGCTCCCTCTCCATCTCTGAACGTCAATTGTCCTGATCTGTCTGGTGGGAGAGATCGGACACCCACCTCCTTTAAGATCCTCAAACTCCAGCTTCCTGCTGAGTTCAAATAAGCCAAGATAGAGGGACCAACATCCTCCCAAGCCCATAACAGGACTCAGCATGGTGGGATCCAGAGAGAAGTTTGGGAGGAGAACGAGCTGGATAGTGTGTCTAGGATCCCAATACTTGTCGCTCACAAGTGAGCTCTTCTCCTGCTCTCTTATTGCACAAATGAGAATATCACACACACACACACACACACACACCACACACACACACACACACACACACACACACACACACTACTCTGTCCTATCTGGCCTTAAAGGTGGCAGAGGGAGATTGTTAAAGGGACACACCTCTTGACCTTCCTCTATGTCACAGCTCTCTAAAAGCCAGTGCTGCCGGGCTGGGGAACTGAGACACTATCGCAACCCTTCCCTGTTGCCTAGGAGGCCAAGCTGCCTTTGCTGCTTCACTGACTTGAGATGTGCTATAAAGGACCTCACCTATGCTGGGGCAGTTTCTGCTTTACTGCCATTCCACACAATGAGAAAACTGGCTGTAAAGTAATGGGAAGGGGAGGAGAGGCTAGGGTTTATCTGGGGCTGGTCCCCAGGCTCTCTGTGATGCAGCCATGAGGAGTCAGGATGCATCAGATGGATGCTGGGGGTGGGGGCAGATCCTGTTCCCTTGGAGGACTCATCTGGCCAGCGTGGCCAGATTCTGTATAAAATGGGGATTCTGTGTGAGGCAGCATGGTCCCTAAGGCTGGCTGTCCCCCTCCAGCTCTGCTGTGTCACATGCCAGGACCTCATGAAACCATCAGCCTATTTGTGTAACTGGAGTTCAAACAAGTCTATTAAGTACCACCCAATTAGAGTCAACAGCCAGTGCCAAGTTTGCTGGCTCAAGCATTTTGGAGCCCCAGGGACTTTAGAAGTTACAGGCTGTGACTTCAAAGGCCAAGGCTTGTTCTCTGCTGAAGGCTTCTGATGGGTCCCCTGGTGTCAGCACAGAGTACTGTCTCTCCTTTGTGTGTTATTTGATCACATGGTGACCTCAGGGCACTTCTGGCCTCTGGTCTCAGCTGAGCACAGAGCCTCTCTGCAGGTGTGATGTAAATTACCTCTTACCTGTATCTTCTGTGCATGGAAGGCTCCTCTGCAGTGACCCTGTCAGCTCCATCCCAAGCCTGGCTCAGGTGTCACCCGCTCCTAGAAGTCTTCCCTGATCCCTCTGGGAGGGAGTCTCTTCTCTTCAGGCCCAGGCTGTCACATGACTGAGCCTTGCCTTGATTTGATGCCGGTAGTCAGTTTAGCTATCAAAAGACCTCAGGCTGTGATTGACACAGCACAAAGTCTATCCCTTCCCCATTGTGGAGACTAGTGCTTCTAGAAGGCAGCAGCAGAGGCAGTGCAGGGACCAATGTCCTTGGACTGTTGCAGCTGCCTGCTTGCTGGTCCTCACAAGACTTCTCCTGGGTGTGGCAGGGGCTTGTGGGAAGAGAAGGCGAAAGGGCTCTCATCTTATAAGGCCATCCACCTTCTTTCAGCGCCATCTGACCTTTGAGATATAACCACAAGGTGGCGCTCTCATGAGCAGAGTCAACACTGGTCCCTGTGAAAAGGTGACATCTGCGACCCAGAAAAGACCTGGCCCACAGCAAATCTCCCAGTGCCTTAACCTTGACCTTCACAGCCTCAGGAACTCTTGAGAAATGAATGGCCACTGTCTGTCTCATTGCCCTGAGTCGCTCCCCTTGGGGTGCCCCATACAACTTAACCCTCTGCGACAGAGCCACACGGCTAAGACCTCAGTGAGAGATCTTGGAGTCCAACAACGGAAATAATTCACAGCTCATAGAATGAACCAAACACACTGTGGGTTGGCACAGCAACCTGTGAGGAACAGGTCATGAGGGGACAAACAAACATCCATTTTCCCAAGGGGTGCCACATCCTGGGATAAATAGTGGGGACTTCTTGAGAGTCTCATCACTCCAGGGTTGATGAGGGAGGACAGGCTCCCATTTGCTCTGTCCCTCTCTCTCGTCTTGGTGCCAGGTAGACAGCATGCTGCCAGGGGACAGAGTATTTCTTGAGTGCCCGACTACTGCTTACTGGTCCACTCCAATTGTGCACAGGGATGTTTGTGACCCTCCTTACTTGGGCCTGGTCCCCCAGCACCTGCTCTGCAGCAGAGTCCTTCTCCTTAGGAGGTATGGGAGGTCCTAGCACACAGTCACTCAGCACAAACGTGAATATGTGCATGCAGGTGTGTGTGTGTGTGCAGGTGTGCCTGTACAGGTGTGAGTGTACAGGTGTGAGTGTGCAGGTGTGAGTGTGCAGGTGTGTGTGTGTGCAGGTGTGCCTGTGCAGGTGTGTGTGTGCAGGTGTGAGTGTGCAGGTGTGCAGGTGTGTGTGTGCAGGTGTGCCTGTGCAGGTGTGTGTGTGCAGGTGTGCCTGTGCAGGTGTGAGTGTGCAGGTGTGAGTATGTAGGTGTGAGTGTGCAGGTGTGTGTGTGCAGGTGTGTGTGCAGGTGTGAGTGTGCAGGTGTGCCTGTGCAGGTGTGCCTGTGCAGGTGTGAGTGTGAAGCCAGTTGATGGCTCTGATGTCTACGCAGGCTTCAGGAGCTGTAGGAGTATGGATGCTTCCTGAGGTCCTGCTCCACCCTATCTTTCCAGCTTGAGACATGGTTCAGCCCCTCCCCAGCCAACCTCCCTGTCACTCACTCCTCAGTGGATTCTTCAGGATCCTGCACAGGCTCCTCTCCTGTGGCTCTGAGCCACTGTAGATGGTCATGTCCCTGTAGATGTCAGATTAGAGATGCTCTCAGACCCAGCAGCATCGCCAGGCTTCTCTCTGGTTAGAGCTCACACAGCAACTGCCGGAAGGGAACTCGCCTGGTCCTTTTGTCTTCAGTTTGTTTGCCTCTGTTTCACTTGAATCTGATCCTCTGTGATTGGCCGATACATCCTTTACCGTCTCCACACTGATTTTCCGCCTTCTGATTTCTCTGTTTGTCCTTATGATTGATTTATTGGCAGAACTGAGAGTTGCCATAGAGTCCTCTGACAGATACTGGAAGGTGCTGCTGAAGACTCCGGCCTTCCCAGACCCAAAGGCTCAGCTACACATTGGCATTGTTCCAGGGTAGACTGTAGATTTAGATCAGGCTGGGCCATCAAATTTGTTTTTAAATCCGGTATCAAATGGAAAAGCAGTATTCTTGTCTGGGAGCTTGGTGGCCTGGGGACTGCAGGTTCAGATGGAGAGGTGATTCTTATCCAGCGTACAGTAGGGAGACAGACAGTGACCCAAAAGGGAAGCCACATCGGCTATGCAGCTGAGGAGGGCTGAGACTGTTTACACCCAGATTTGAGATATTGTACTAGGTTGCTTCTCACTGGTGGAGACATGAGATTCTAATCCTGCCTCTGACAACTTGGCTTTGGGGTTTCCCCACCTATACAGTAGGAACAAAGCCCTGGGCATGACCAAGGGACTCACTCAGGACTAGGAGAGCAGGAACAGCAGTGCATGGTGGGACCCTCAGGCCAGCCCACATTGTCACGTGTTCCTCAGTCTGGCCTTAGCTCTGAACTCACTCACAGGCTTCGACCACAGGTCATACCACATCTGCAAGCTGCAGAAGGTCTATCCATTCACCCCAAGCTGCAGAAGGTCTATCCATTCACCCCAAGCTGCAGAAGGTCTATCCATTCACCCCAAGCTGCAGAAGGTCTATCCATCCATCCATCCCAAGCTGCAGAAGGTCTATCCATCCATCCATCCATCCATCCCAAGCTGCAGAAGGTCTATCCATCCATCCCAAGCTGCAGAAGGTCTATCCATCCATCCCAAGCTAGCCCAGCAGCTGTCCTCGCTCCCCTTGCACTCTATGCTCCCCTGGGGGTGCTCCCTCGGGGTGCTTGTATGAATGTGTAAACAGGTTTTGGAGGTCTGGCGAGGCCTTGAAAGGAGCCAGCTAAATATTGTGCTGGCAAATAGGGCCTAGGGTAGGAAGGAGGTACAGACCCAGGGGGACCTCATACCAGAGACACACGTACTAGAAGATGGCTACAGTGGGATCGTCCTCTGAGGGCTCAGAGCAGGGTCCCTGGGGGAAGAGAAGTAGGGCTAATGCAGATATTTACCACCTCCCCCACTCCAGTGGTCTCCCTCCCTGGGATGACCAGCACCTTCCTCCTGGCTTATGCCCTCCCCCTGCCTCACTCATCTCTGCTCAGTGGGGCACACGGTTGACGGAATTTATAGAAACCTCTAAAACAAGCTTTCCCTGTGTATCCATCCCTCATCTTCTCCTCACCCTGCTCCCTGAGCATTTTACAGCAAGGAGAGAGAGAAAGAAAAAGGAGGTTCCCTGGCGTTTATTGAGACAAATAGTGGGTATCTGGCAGGGTGAATTGTAAAAGATGCATCTTTGCCTTGCCAGTGAGTCCACACAGATGCAAAGATGGGTGTCCTCCATCTTCCGAAGCCAGACAGCTTTAGCAGCTGGCCATTACCGCTGCAGGACAATCCACCATGTACTCCTCACATCCCACAGGCAGTGGGTCCCCAGAATTGACCTCAGACCCCTTTCACACTCCACTGTCCGAACAACTGATGCCCTCATGACCAGGAATCCTGGTGACTGCTTTTCCTGTGAGCTCCCATGGGAGGGAGCAGCCGACACCAAGCATCTGCTGTGACAGGCACTGGGTCTGCTCTGCAAGTTTACTGCTGGACACAACAGCTCCTGTGGTTGGAGCTCCAAGCCACCCCGTGGGTTGGTTAACAGCCCCACTTTTCGATAAGGAAAAAGGCTGAGAAACTTGTTTTCCTTTGACTGAGCATAGGAGACTCTTGGTGCTGGCTGGTGACTCTGAGTGAAGATGTCGGCCCTGCCTTGGGGACACCATGGTGAGGCCATATGAGCTCAGATGAAGACAGGACAGGATGGTTATTTCCAAAGAGGCTTGGACCCAGGCAGCTGAGAGAGACAGAGGGGACTCCCACAGGAGATTCTAAGCTCATATCAGAGAAGGGGATAGGGAACTTAGAGGAGTTGAGAAGACAGAAAGGACCAGCTCAATGAGCCCAGGTTGTGTGCACATCACAACAAAACAGGTCTCCTAAGCCAGGCTGAACTGTGTACACACGGAGACAGCCTGGCCTCTGAGGCAAAGTTGAAGAAGGGCCACCGAGGCCTGGAGGGGTTGTGTGTTCAGGGAGCCTCCTCCTCTGAAACTGCCCTATAGGACAAGGTGGCAGCCTCTCAGATGGAAAGATCTGGAACTCATCCCTGTGGAGTCTGCTCCAAGAAGGAGGCAGCCAGGAATCTTGCTTGGAGTCAGCAAATAAAAGCAACTAGCAGGCTGGGATATTTGTTGTTGCAGCTGTACTGACTGATACATTCCTGTCCTGCATGGCTCCTCTTCACCAACAAGTGTTACGGAGTAGATGTGCATGTTAGGCTCTGTGTCACCAGGACACGGCCAGAATGAGACAGGAAAAGCAGTCAAAACAGGATTAAATAGACAAATAAATACAGTCATTGTCGAGACTGAAAATGGCTGCAGAGGAAACGAATGCGGCTGATAGGAAATGTTGGGGGTGGGGAGGGGACCTTGGGTACTCAAGCAGGGGCCCCTCAGTTGCCTCTTTGTCCCTGCCAATAGTTTCTCAGCCTTCCTGATGCTGTGACTCTTTAATACAGTTCCTCATGTTGTGGTGATCCCCCAACCATAAATTTATATTCATTGCTACTTCATAACGATAATGCTACTGTTACACCTTGTGATGTAAAAATCTGTGATTTTTAGATGGTCTTAGGGGACCCTTGTGAAAGAGTTTTTTGACTCCCAAAGGGGTCATGACCCACAGATTGAGAACCACTATGAGCTGAAACAAATCCCTTCTCCCTTAAGTTGCTTTATGTCAGGACATTCTATTACGGTGTGATGGTTTTAACGAAAATGACCCCCATAAGTTCATGGGGAGTGGCATCGTTTGAAAGGATTGGGACATGTGGCCTTGTTGGAGGAAGTGTGTCACTAGGGATGGGCCCTGCCTGTGCACCACCATGCTTCCCACCATTATGACAATGGACTACACCTCGTAACTACAAGCTAGTTCCAATTCAAAGTTTCCTTTATAAGAGTGTCATGGACATGGTGGTGTCTTCTCACAGAAACATAAACCCTAACTAAGACCCTCAGCACCAGAAACTAAACCAAGACACTCCCCACCAAAGCCCTTCCTGAGGGCATCTCCTTTCATTTGTAAGGAGGAGTCCTCAGAGCCTGGTCACCTCTGAAAGGTCCTTGTCACTAGAGGAGCCCACCCCTATTTACTCCTGCTGATTCTGGAGAACCCTGAGTCACACAACAAGTCAACAGTGACAATTTGGGATTGTGTGCCACAGCTTCCTGGGTCTGAACTGTTGAATGACAAGGTGTGACTGAGAAGAAGAGCCAGACCGAGGGGTGTACCTCAGGGGATACCCTTCTGAGGTCGTGTTCACTAAGGGGATACGTGTGTGACTCAGACTCATGCTCTCTTTGATCCCTACATTGCAAATGTCCCCACTGCTCTAGGAAGAAGACTGGAACCCTTCCTGTGGAACTGAAGGCCCCGAGTCTGGCCCATGCTCTCCTCTCGACACTCCACTTGCACAGGCTTAGAGTCCTTCATGGCCACCCAGGACCCCTGTGCCGCAGTGCCTTGATATGTATTGTTGATTTTTGACAGAAAACTTCCAGTTCGTTTTTTTTGAAGTCTATCTCAGCCTACTGTGACCCTGAACGGGCTGGTTTTGTGTCAATGTGATACAAGTTAGAGTCATCAGAGAGGAAGGAGCCTCAGTTGAGGAAATGCCTCCATGAGATCCAACTGTAAGGCATTTTCTCAATTAGTGATCAATGGGGGAGGAGCCAGCCCATGGTGGAGGGTGGGTGGTGCCTTCCCTGGGCTGGTGGTCCTGGCTTCTGTAAGAAATCAGGCTGAGCAAGCCAGTAAGCAGCTCCCTTCCATAGCCTCTACATCAGCTCCTGCCTCCAAATTTCTGTCCTGCTTGAGTTCTTGTCCTGACTTCCTTCAGTGATTAGTACCAATACGTAAGTGTAAGTCAAGTAAACCCTTTCCTCCCAACTTGGGTTTTGGTCATGGTACACTTCGTTGCAGCAATGGAAATGCTAAGTCAGGCCCTAGCCTCCTGTTACACACTTTCCTGTCATCATGAGCCTTTCTTTACAGTCCATGTGGCTGTGTGTTCACTTGTGGGATTCTAGATCATTCCTGCCTCCCATCTTGTCTAGAGCACCCATGGGGTGGAGTCTGTGATGGTTTTGCTCAATTCTTCCAACATGGTTGCTAAAGTATCTTAAGCCCTAAGTTGTCTGCATACCTCAGGGTATGTACCTAAGAGGCATCAACAAACACTGGTCATAGGGAAAGAGGATAAGGGCCTTGAATGTAACAGAATCACTAGCTGGTGTGAGGATGATGGCATCCTTGTCCATCTGCAACGAGGGGACCAGGACCTCACTGATGAGCACACAGACCAAGTTCCACCGGCCCATCAGCCCTGCCAGCTGTGCCATGACTCTACACAGTATCTCATGAGCTAAGAACTGCAGGGTCACAGCATGTCCCTTGTACCTTTCCCATGCGAGCCAAGCATCTCTGGAAGGATGGACCCCACTGAATCCACAACTGGAGAGTTCAGCCCCCTCTCCTCCCATCTGCCGCTGAAGCTCGTTTCCTGTTGTGTGACTTCAGAACAGACCCGCCTCACTGAGCGAGAAAACGCCAGTCAGCTCAGCTGTGAGGGCTCTGCGTGTGTGCTGGCCTGGGATATTTCGGGAACCAGATGTCTGTGTGGGTGGAACTGCTCAACTCCGCACGGCTCAGCACCTAGATACTGCTGAGTCAGCAATTCCTCTCCATCGGAGACCCTTGGCCTCCTCCCTTTGACAGGTATTTATTGATGCCTCTTAGGTGCAGACCCTGATGGGTAAGCAGAGGACTTAGGGCCTAAGACATGTCCCAGCCATGGGGATACTGTCTCAGAAAGCTGTAAACTGATCCTGGGTGACCCCCAGTAAAGCATCCCCTTGTTTGTTCCGAGCTGGTACTCAGAACCCTCTGCCACTGTGTTAAGAGAATCGAGCAAAACCGTGGACTCGCTCTGTGGAGCTCCAGTTAAGATGGGAGCAGGCAGCATCCAGATTCCTACACATGATAAAGAAAGGCTCCCGGTGCTGGGGAAATGTGCGATGGGGGGCTGGGGTCCTGAATCAAGTGAACAGGACACCCCAGAAACACCTGCTCCTTCCCACCCATCACCCCCTCCCATCCCCACCTGGTCCTGCAGTGGCGCCATCTGATGGGGCTAGCGTGGGAGCTGCCTCAGGAAGACCTTGAAGCTCCTCCTGGAGAATTCCGGCCCAGAGGCCTGAAAATCGGGTAGCAGAAAACGTCCGTTCTGAGCCCTCCACTGGCTCTTCTTCAGGCAGCCCTCCCTGGTGTTTGCCGCCCACCCTTGTGGCCCCCTTCCAGCACTCAGCCTCAGTGACGGGTGTGGGCGTGAGTTGCTGTGTGATCTTGGGCAGATCACTTGACTTCTCTAGGACTTAGCTTCTCCAAGTCCAATGGGGAGAGTAGCGGTGGGAAAGACCACCTGACTGTTTCTGTGCCATCCCCCGCCATGGGAGACAAATCTTTCCAGGCAAAAGCTGTCTTTTCTGAGTCAGGTCAATACTCGCTAACTCCAGCTGTACTTTCTCTGTTCCACTTTGTTGTAGGCCAAGAGCCAGCCTACCAGTCAGATATACAACTTCAAAGGCACAAAAGGTTCAGAAGTAAACACCACTGGCAGTTCCTGCATTAGGCTGTCCAGCCAGCAGAGCCATCTGCCATGTTCTTGGCTCTGGGCTGGCTGCTTTGCCCAATGGCAGGAGTAGGATCACAAGACAGGTTCACGGCAATGTGTGAACGCTATTCTATGAGGGTAATGATAACGATGGTGATAGTGATGATGGTGGTGATGATGATAGTAATGTTGATGGTTATGGTGATGGAGATAGAGATGATGGTGACATTAAGGGTGATAATAATGGTAGCTCTAGTGGTTATGGTGATGGTGGTGATAGTAATGCTCATGGTTATGGTGATGGTGGCAGTGATGAGGTTGATGGTAGAGGTGATAGTTGCCTGAACTTTCAAGTCATTAAGGTGCCAGCATCTCTTCACTGGACCATCTCTCCCATCAAGGAGGATGCTTGCTCGGAGTTTAGTTAATCATGTGACCCACATGTACTGAGGCTCCCTGTGGTCAGGCCAGAGTCTGCCACTTACGTCTATGAGATGCTTTTGATAGTCAGACTCTAAGAAGAACACAGTAGAATGGTGGTTCCAGGTGTTGAGGAAGGAGGAAGTGGGGTTCTCTGTGTGTGTGTGTGCGTGCATGCGCGTGCCTGTGCACACACATTTGTCTGTGTGATATGGACATGCCACTGTCACAATGTGCACATGAAGGTCAGAGGTCAGAGGTCAGAGGTTTGACAGCAATCTCTGGTGTTGGTCCTCACCTTCTTCCTTGTTAGAGGCGGGGTCTCTTCCCTGTTTCGTCCCTTGTGCACACCAGGCTAGCGGCCCCCACGCTTCCCCCAGCATGGCCTCCCAATCTTCCTGCAGGACTGCTAGGGTTACAGATGAGTATCTGGGCTCTGCGGATTTGAATTCAGATCCTCAAGAACCTTTACCAACTGATCCATCTCCCAGTGCCCAAGTTCTAGAGATCAGATGCCCAGCATGCACACAGTGGATTGATTCTGCCATAGACCACAATGAAACGTGGCTCAAACAGGAAAGTTAATGGTGCATAGTTTCAGCCACAATTAAAAACAGGCCCTGGCCTAGCAATTTGTTTCTCAGGTGTTACCCTGAGGGAATTTAGAATTAGAATCATGAAGACAGTGGGGGTACTCCTCAGGGTGTGTCTGCAAGGACATCTCCAGAGATGACTAGCAGAGGGAGGACCCACCCAGGACTTTGATGTGTTTCCTGATCTTCACTGTGGAAGCTGGTAATGCAGACAAGGCAAGCAGGCCAGAATGAGGATGCAGACAGAAACCACATCCCCTAAGCCACAGGGCCACAAGGGCATCCTGGGTATAAACCACAAAGGGCTAGAGAGTACTCACTCCCTAGGGATAGAAAATTCCAGAATTCCAGAGGCCCCAGCACTGGAGGCTCTGAGGACAGACAGCACTCAAACACAAGCCTTAAATCCTCCAGGGTCACAACCCTCATCTAATAGTCCCAATGTTAGAAAATATTGAGTTCAAAACCAGGATCTTAGGTTCTCAAGCCTTAATTTTTTTGTTTTAATTACTTATTTTTTGTTTGTTCATTTGTTTGCTTTGAAACAGGGTTTTTATATGCAGCCTGGGATTGCCTTGAATTGAAGACAATTCTCGGGCCTCAGTCTCCCAAGTGTTTATATTACAGACATGAGCCACCATGCCCAGCTTGAGTGCATTTTAGCTCCGTATCACACTGAGAGGGAGGACATCACAGACTCAGAGCTTCATGGGGGAGCACAACCTCTTGGCACCATCCACTTGCTAGGCATCCCACACACAGCCAAGCTCCCCCAGTGCTACTCCAGCAAGCAGCTTCCAGGCCTTAGCTCACACTACAGGGTAACCTCTGCTAAAAAGCCCCAAGCCCTCTGGCCTGGTATCCCAGGCTCCCACGACTCTGCCTTCTTGCCCTGTTCCACCATTTAAAATTTGTTTCTTAATTACACCATGTTCGTCTTTGTCTCCTAGAAACATAAATGTGAGCTCCAGGGAGGCTCAACATTGCACCCCTAACCCTGGGCCTGCTACAAAGCAGATGCTCACCGGTATCCATCAAATGAATGACTAAATTGGTGAATGAGTTGGACAGATGGCTTCCAGGGCTATACCCTTACTCCGAGGCTACAAGGAAGCACCCAAACCCCAGCACACGAACCCCAAGAGGCTGTGAGCACCAGTCTGGCTCCTGGGAAGATGAGGCCCTGCTGAGTACATGAGAATGAGGGGGGAGGTTAGATGTCAGTTGCCTCCAGGCCTCCCTTGGTCTGCAAGGATTCAGAGGGACTGAATGAGATATCAGAGTTCAAAGCCACACCCAGGAGTCGAGCAGGCTCAGACAGGGGGCGAGGAGACATCCATCACAGACCACAAAACAGTTTCATTTTGGGCAGAGGACCTTTGTGTAGATGGATAGATATAAACTCAGTCACCCTCCCTGCTCTCTGAGTTTCCCAGGTACTCCCTGTGCCTCAACTTCCTCCTGTGTAAATGAGAATAACTTCTGCCTTGGAGACTGGCGTGGGCCAAATAAGAGAAGGATGGAATAGCCCCCCCCCCGCCCCCGGGGTGCTGAACCTGTTCTTTAGGCCCCGGGATGCTAAAGCGTGTCCACTCACATGATGACCGCACACCCCCACTCTGGGACTTCAGCAGCTTCGCTCCTCAGACACCCCCCCCCCCCCCCGGGTGGGAGGAGGAAGGACTTGGAAGACATTGATGCTCAGGCTGTCTGCTGTGTATCTCAGGTCATTTGAACCTCCCTGACCCTCAGTGTCTTCTTCCATAATGAGAACACGGTGCCTCCAGAAGAGTGTTGTGGGGATCCGTGGAAGAACGGGCACCAGTGTGCTGTACAGTCAGCTCTGTGTACAGAGTCTAGTTCTCTCAGCCCAGGGAACTTTCTGACCTAAATGCATGAAAACAAAACAAAACAGGAGAAGAGCTGGGCATGGCGGCGCACGCCTTTAATGCCAGCACTTGAGGAAGAGGAAGGCAGATCTCTGTGAGTACCAGGCCAGCCATAGTCCTTCCAGACCCCGGATTGTAAATAGCCCCGATGGGGCTCATCTTCCTCTCTGTGGGAGCCCCTACCGACAAGCTGATTGACATGCTGATTGACACCCACCTGGGAGCAAACACTTAAACACTGGTGCCATTGCCTGTTTTCTGCATTTTAAAACTGAGAACAGCAGCAAGCAGCCTTTGGCACTGGGAAGGGAAAAAAGAGCCCAGACTGGCTTTGAATGGCCACGGCAGGAGGCCATGGTGGAGGCTGGGGGTGAGGGGTGTGGAAGGACCAGCAGCCACAGGAGGAAAGACCCTCAGAGGCTCAGGGGCACCTAAGGCTGGGTGTCATCCCCCAGGACAGCAAATATAGCCTGGCCTGGAACCTTCTGGAAGCAACAGATAGGCAGCTCAGACATGGAAGAACCCCTAGATGGCCACAAGAGGCCCAGCATCAACTCCTTTCCCTGAGGCCCACTAGTTCTCTCCTCATCTGACTGCTAATGATTCTTTGAGTGAAAGATCTGTCCACACTGCTGAAACCTGCCACAGGAGGATGCAGATGAGAACAAGAGAAGGGAGTGTATGGAGGAAGCAGGGAAGACCCAGGAAGCCGCCAGGAAGACCCAGGTAGAGGTGGTTCGGGCCCCTCAGGGGGTGGCTGGAGAGATCTGCAGTTAGGACTCTTGGCCTATCCCCTTTTCTTCCCTCCTTTGTCCAGAGGCCTGGACTCTCTTCTCCAGGAGTCTTGATTTGTAACTAGCCAGAAATTCAGAACAAACAGGTCACCCCTGGGCATCTCAGTTGCCTCATCTGGAAAATGAATCAATAATTCCACAGCCTCTTGGACCTGGAGAGTGGGTAGTGAAGAAAAGCCTTTAGAAAGGACAAAACCTGTGCCCACACTCATGCATATCTCTCTCTCTCTCTCTCTCTCTCTCTCTCTCTCTCTCTCTCTCTCTCTCTCTCACACACACACACACACACACACACACACACACACACGCCTGCAAACAGGCACACATACACAGATGCACACACATAGAAATATGCTGATGCATGTATAGACACTTGCATACCGACACATACAAAGATACACACCCAGAGACACACACATAATGCACACACACATATGCAAAAAAGACTCACATAAATGCACACACACATGTACATATACACAAGCATGCACAGGCACATACACATACACAGAGACACATCAATGTAGACAGGGCCACAAACAGGCATATAGACACCATAGTAGACACACAGAAAGTTAGGCAGAAAGACATACAGACACTTCAGAAAGGGGACATGATCTGCAGGTGCCACACTTCCTATAAAAGGCTTTCACACATTGCTGAGTAACCTTGAGCTTTGGAGATGAAATGTTCCAGCTTTAGCCTGCCTCAGTTTCCCAAAGCCTAGCAAATGTAGAAAGTTCTTGACAGCTAGACCTCGGTTTAGACTGTGGCTCCGAGTCTTGGTTTTGGACCTGTCTGTGCCTCTGCTGGCTCATCACGTGACAATGAAGTGAAGCTGGGCTCAGCACAGCATGTGAGCTCTGTTCTCTCCCCCTCTACCTTCTCCCCCTCCTTGTCCTGTTGCTTCTCTCCTCCCCCATCCCCATCCTCCTTATCTTTCACTGCACATATTGAATTTTATGTAATTGGGATCGCACAATTTATTCGGCTATTCAGGATTTTTTTAAGCTCACTATATATCATCAGCATTTCCCCACATCATTGAAAATTCCTCAAAAGCCTGATGCTAATAGCGCTGTAATTGCACCTCATTTAGATGCACCATCGTTTACCCACGTCCGCTGCTGTCAGATCCTCCAAGGATGGCTGGGTTTTCTCACACACATCAGCTGATGAACCTTTTGGGTGTGTCTCACCCAAGTCGCTGCCCTCATCCTCAGGATGGACTCTTGCAGATGGGGTCTGGTTTCCTATCAGGTTCTGGATGCTTATCTCCAATTGCTTTCCTGGAGTTGCTCTGATTGCTTCTCTGGCAGCCAGCAAAGGCATCTAGCCTCACCCCAAGAGCTTAGACTGGGCCTCCCAGATCCATGGATATCTGTCCTTGGAATCTAGGACATTAGAGGAGGGCAGTACAGTCAGGGTCGGAGGTTCCCTGTTCCGCCTGCCCTCACTGCGGAGTGCCACACATACCTTTTCTGTGCTGGCTCTCTGTTTTCCCTGGTCTTGGTTGTTGGATGGTTATAAGCATCAACGTATGTGACCCACTTGGCAGAGTCATACTTACAAACTGTACTGATGTCAACATCCAGATGTTGGCCCTGCAAGGCCATCAAGTGAGTTGTAATCACTGGGGGAAGTAGAGTGAAGGTTACAAGGAACCTCTCTACTGTTTTAAAAATCCCATACAAAACTACAATAACCAGAAAGCCAAAACTGTATAAGGAAAACCAAGCATGGAGATGGTGCTTACAAAATTCCTGCAGTGTGACTCAACAGGAAGTCAATCATCTGTCAGAACCTGGTGTCTGACCTTCCTGACTGCCAGAGCTGCCACCCCTGAGAGGGCAGCCAGGGCCCTCCACACCATGGCAAGTGAGCATCTTGATGATTCCCCGTTAATTACAGGAAACAAGCAGACACCATGTGGGCTGAGATCTTTGGTGTATAAACAGAAAGGTCTTGTTGAGCTATAGCGTACTGGGTTCTGTGATTTTTGGCTCCACCCCTTTGGGCTTATAACAAGGCAGTATATCATGGTGGAAGCTTGTAGAGGAACTGAGCAGAACAGAGAGGTCCCAGAGCCACCCCTAAGAGCACATTTCCAGTGACCTAAAGGCCTCCAACAAGCTCCCACCTCCTAAAATCTCTGCCATCTCCCAATAAGGCCACAATAAATGTTGAGCCTTTAACACATAGGCCTTTGGGGGAACCTTCCAGGTCCAAACCATAGTGTTTCCAAAATTCATGTGGAGATGGGGAGCAGGGAGCCTCCAAGGCAGGCATGGCAATCATGAAGCCATGCTTCTAACCTCAAGAAGCACGGGCATGATGGAGCTCATCCTGAGTCACCCTGAGTGACAGCTCTTGCAGTCCAGTCTGATGGGAAAGAGGATGAAGCAGGAAGCCAAAGACACCAGAGGAAGCAGCTTTCTGCTCTGACTGAGCCTGAGACGTTCCATCCTAGAAGACACACCTGCCAGCCAGCAATGCACTGCCGCCGCCATCTTGTCCCTGGGGGGGCTGCGCAGGACCCATCGGCTTCTCCTCCTTTCCCCGTTTCTTCTTCCCTGTAACAAACAGCTTCACTTAAAAAGCCGTCTGGGAGGATGGATGGCCCAGGCCCATTTTGTGGAGTACATTTTCAGGCGAAGAGCCAAGAAATTAAAGTCGCAGCACTTAGGACTCTAGTCTCATTAGGCCCTGTAACTCTGACTGTGGGATTGTATTTCTGAGTTAGCTGGTTTCTCCCCACCCCTACCGCCTCATGTTGTGAGCTTGGTTTTCATCTCTCTTCCAGAGACCTGGTCCTGATGTCCTGGGCTCATTTCCTCACTCAAAACCAACTCCATTGTAACATACAAAGAAGGTGCAAAGTGTATTCCACAACAGCCATGCAGAGGGGACCCTACCTATGTGGGACTGCGGTTTGTATAACAAGAGGACAGAGCTGGGGACGTGGCTCAGTTAGGGAGCTTGCCTAGCCTGCTCCAGTTTGCATCTATGGTACCTCATAAACTGGGTGTGCTGGCACATGCTAGTAAACCTAGTCCTGGGAGGAGGAGGCGGGAGGATCTGAGGAGAGGCGCCCTCTGTTGATAGTGCTGACTGGACAGAAAAGCTGTGGGTAGAAATGAAGATTGGAGAGGCCCTCCAAAGACCGCGGGGTGTGCAAGGACTTTCTGAGAAGCAGAGCCTTGTTACCGAGTGGCTTCATGTCCTTGGGCTTTGCAGGAGGTAGTGCTTGGGAATGCTGAGTGAGGCTGTTTGTGGTAGCAATCTCCAGGCAGCCAAGCGCTCAGATGCTGCCTGACTTCTTGGCAGGGAGCCGTGAAGTTTGGGAAGAAAGGTGAGAGTTTAATGGAAAGGGCAGTGGGACATACAATGGAGAATGCTCAGCTTAGCCATGGAAAGAACGACGACAACAAAAAACATTTAAGTTGTGGCCAGGTGGCTGCTGACTGCCAATCAGGACCTCTGTGGGACAAGAACATTGGGTGACAAGGGGCACATGCACAGCATTATGGAGGCTGGAGAGTTGCATGGTCCCCGCATAAGCTTTGAGACCAGTCTCTGTGACTGGGGGGCCTCTGACATTCGGTGTCTCTTCTGGGTGAGATGACCTAGGACAGTGACAGAACCTAGGTCCCGAGGGCAATGAGGCCAACAGCTCTGTCATGTTTGGTGGGGTGGCAGGATATGTCTGAGGGAGCATGCATGTTTGGATACTCAGATGGGAACAGGACGAGGTGACATCTAAAGCCTATCACCAAGCACATCGCCCATCTGGTGGGTTTCCACCTTGCCACTCACGGAGACACAGGAGGCCTCTTGCCTCCAGCCAGGCATCCTGCCCACTCTCTGCTCTGGCCCCTGGCAGAAGGAAACTCCCCTAGGGATGAACTTGGAGATGCAGCACACTGAAATTGGATCAGACATGTCCCCAAAGGCCACAAGATGAAGCTTAGACCAAAATAAGACTGTATTCAGAGGTGACTGGACCAATAAGGTTCTGACATCATGAGAGGATAGATCCATTGATCGATTCACAGCTCAATGGGCTGTTGGGAGGTGGGGAGCTTAGCAGGTGGTCTGGTAGGAAGAAATAGGTCACTGACACCCTCCCCCTCTCCTCCCCTTCCCTCCCCTCTCCTCCTCTCCCCTCTTCTCCCCTCCTGCCTACCTCTCACTCTCTTTCCCCTCCTATTTTTCTCCTCTCTCTCCTCCTCTTACCTCTTTCCCTTCCCTCCCCCTCTCTCTCCTCTACTGTCCCTCTTCCATCTCCCCCTCTCCTTCTCTCCTTTCCCCTCCTCAACTACAGGCTCAAATAATCCCTTTCTTAACACTCAGCTCACTCAGTCTGCGGGATCAGGCTATTGACAACAGAGAGTTGACAGAGGCAGCACACACTCATACCCACCAAAGGGGCGATGGACAGATGGATGATCGGACGGCCAATGGGAGTGCACCTGCTCCTAGCTTTCCTGTGGGTTGTTTTGTTCTGGTGGAAGCTATGTGAAGGACAGCATCCAGCCATTTGGGGGATGTTCAGAGCCTGAACTCAAGCTCATAAACAAACACAGCTGAGCACAGCTGCCCTGGGAGAAGCAAGGTGTTCAGAAGGCTATCCCCCATCAGCAAGGCAGGGTGGAAGGGGCTCTGGGGGCTTCCACCTGCTGTGTGGGACAGGAGTGTGTAGGGAAAATCTCTCCACAGGATTCAGAGCTGGGGTTCACAGGCTTACCAGGACAGTAGGTGCTGGCACCTGGTCTAGCCTCTGTTCCTCCTCCACCCAGAAAAGGGGCTGCAGCCCCACCCCACCCACCTCAGAAGGACCCTAGGAGAGGTGTGGGTGAGCCCCCAACCCCATGCCTACCCTTCTCCAAAGGGGCGTTTCTATTCTGAGTCCCCCAGAAAGTCTGCCTCCTCTCTGGGGCTTCTGCTTCCACTCTTACTTCCTCGGAGGCTTTGGGTTCATTTTATAAACCAGACTGCGTGGGGTCACTCACATCCCTGTGTAATTTAGAAACGGTGAGTCACCAAATCCCACTGAGGAGGTGGCAAGAGCCCACAGGTCTGGCTGCTATTTCCTCCACACTCTCCTTTTACTCTCTCCTCTTGACATGCAACACATCACACCTCCCATATCCTCTGTGAGTCCTTCAGCCTCTCTTTCTCACCTCTTAGCTCCATCCGTCCCTGCTCCTTACATCACTCTGCCCTTCTTCAGGCAGCTAATTCCTTTGGGGCCCAAGTTAAACACTAGTTCCTAATTCCTCCCCTCATTGTTAGTTCCACTCATTATCCTCCCACAAGTCTCTTAGTACACTGTGTCCCCACTGCAGAGACGGTGAGACGTGCTTGTGTGACTCTTCTTTGAGAGGTCAGGTCCTCTTCTGACTCTGAGCCCTCTGAGTTTTTACTTCTCATCTCGCTCTCTGTGTCCCACTGGCCACACAGTAAATCGTCATAGGCCCAGGAGCTGTGTGACATCTAAGGACAGCTGCTGAGAGGAAGAGGAAGGACTGGGCTCTTTAAGCAGAACAGGAATAACCGAGTGGTGCTGATTGTTTTTATTTGGGAGATGTTTTGTTTTATCTTTTAATAACTCTCGCCGCATAATCAGCTGGTAATTACAGCTTCTGCCTCTGGTTTGTGCCTCCCTGGCTGTGCTGGGCGGGTGGGAACCGGTTCATATTTAATCTGCCTTTGAGCTTTGAGCAGGAGTGCTCCCTAGGGAGTGAGCTCTTATGGGGTGTGAGGTTTAATTCTCAGGGATGTTAATTAGAACAGAAAAACATCCGAGCTCAGAGCAGGGCTCCTGGGCCCCTGGTGACTAGAGCGGAGACCCCGCCTGCATACCCCCCCACACACACCTAGTTCTGCAATCGCGACTGCCCATGTCCCAGGTAGCCAGCCCTCAATCCTGCCCCGGGACTAGGAAGAAGGCTGGCCCACCAGCACTTACAACGCTCTTGCCCATGTGACAGGAAGCCAGACAGTCACCACCAGCTGAAATGGGCAGAGCCAATCTCACATGCAACTGTTCTGCCTTGGAGCTTTCTGGACCCTCCAGGAACGAGAGAGTAAGACCAGAGAACAAGGCAGGAGTTGGGGGAGGTGAGAGAGAGAAAGGATGCCACTGAATAATCAGCTCCATCCTCTCTCAGAATTGTCAGGACCCATCTTTAGTCATCCCCAGTCATCCTCTCCACAATCAGCTGTCTGGGTCTATTCTCACCAGCTCAGTTCCAGAGAGGAACCCTGGCCCTGGCCAGGTTGCAGGTTGCAGAGACCTACTTTGAGTTCAGAGTGGGAGGAAGCCATGTTCACTAGTGAACAGAAGAATCCTGCTCTCTCTCCACCCCACATGGGGCCCATTGCCTCCTTGGAATAAGCAGTTTATAGTTATTTAGGAGAGCCCAGGAAGTGAGGGTCCCTGAGATTCCCACAATGCAACATGTGCACCTCTGTCCTGGGAGGCGGGCCTGGGATGGAGGAATGAACAGCTGTGTGAAATGGGTGACGTGGGAAAGGCGTGGCCTCTGAGGGATCTCAGAAGTTACAGGCAGGAGTCAAGCCCTGATCCTGAGGGTTGGGGTCAGGAGGTCTTGCAGAAAATAGTTGGGGCAGGCACTTTTAAAAAAAACTGTTTTTTTTTTTACTTTTTATTTTATCTTTTGAGACAGGGTCTCATTTTTTAGAACAGGCTGGCTTTGAAGTCATAGAGATCTATCTGTCTCTGCCTCCCAAGTGCTGGAATCAAAGGCATCCATGCACCACCACACCTGTCCTAATATTTTAAATAATTTTTCAAGAATTCCATATGTGAGTATACTATGTCTATATTATTTACATCTCCTCCAACTTTTTCTCCAACTCCTCCCTATTCCCCATTCCCTCTCAGACTCATGTTGCATACTTTCATGCATATATACATACATACACAGATTCATATATATGAATCTACTGAATCTGTTCAATGTTTCCCATATGTACATGTGTTTAGGACTGATCACTTGGGATTGGATAATCTATCAGGGAGAGCTTGTCTCCCTCCCTCCACAGCCACTGACTGCTTATAATTCTTCATCTAGTGGGGAGCCTTGTGAAATGTCCCCCACCCCTGTTGGCCTGTTGACTGATGCTGTCACCAGGGCCATGCATTTTAGAATGCTGCAAAGGAAACTTCTAAAATTCTACCTGTGGCATAGCTATTTTCTCAACTGAAACACACCTTCTTAGGCTGGGGGTGAGGAAGGCTCATAAGACACAGGGAGTTAAGGAAAAATGCAGTTCTCAGGAAGTTCCTGAAGCTTAGGAGCCTCACAAGCCTCTTCCTGGGGTTAAGGCAATAAACAATGCTGGAGAGAGGAGACTGAGCAGCAGAGCTACCTGCAAGTTGTTCAGGAAGCTCCAGCGATGCAGCTTTTGTGAGATGTTACCATGCTGGGGTGGAAATTCTACTGCCTTTGAGTCACCATTCATCTGACAGGAGAGTATCCTTGGGGACTTCCAGAGTAGTTGCCTTCCTCTATATATTATGGAGTGGTATGATGAATGAGGTCTGCCCCGTAAGTATGGGGATACCCACAGATGACTGCTGTTGCAGTCACTAAGGTGGCATTTATGGGACAGAAAAGTTAACATACTGTGGCAGCTGTAGTATAGCCTCTATGCGAGCATAAGAGATGGGCCAAAGACTTGCCCACGAAAGGGGAATCGCAGTTCAGAAAAGGCTCACAGATACTAACATTGGCATTAGTCTCAATTTGTCAGGGAGATGGGGAAGAGGGTGTTATGGAAGAGTTGGCTTGCTGTTGCTCAAAGCTGGCTAGACACAAGGCAAAGATTACCAATTAGATCTCCTAGGCCAATGCTGAAGAGCCCTTCCTGGGGTCCAAAGACTCAGGCAGAGAACAGGATGGAAATGATAGCAAATAACCTATGGACCCAGTCTTTAATATAGAGAAAGGGAACGTCCACAGCTCAGCATGCGGAAGCCAGCCTTGTAATGCCCACTACAGGACACTGAGATAATTAGGGCAAAATCTCCACCTAACTGTGACAATTGGAAATGACTTTTAAACGAGCAATGAAAGAGCTTCTCCCAGCCTGGATGGTGAGGCTGCAGAGCATGGGTGTGGATAGCATCCGTCTTACTATGTACAAACAAAAAAATGGAGCAATGTTTTTCTACCCATACCTCCTGAGACAAAAGCTGCAAACCAAAGGCAAGGCGTGGGAAATCGACCCCTCCAGAACTGTCTCGTATATACCATTAGGGACACTTATTTCCACTGTCTGAGGTCCTCATGGGTGTCAGGGACTGCAGGACTATAATGGAAGGAAAGGCATTGCTGAGGCAACCTGGCATGAGAGAGGCGGTGTTTGATGCCAAGTTCCCCGGGCTGGAAGGGATTGTGCTCACAGAAGAGCAAAGGAGGCTGCAGAGCTGGAGAGATGGCTCAGAGGCTAGGAGCACTGGCTGCTCTTGCAGAACCTGGGTTTGGTGCCCAATACCCACATGGTGGCTCACAGCCTTATGTAACTCCAGTTCCAGAGGACCTGATGCCTTCTTCTGACCTCCATGGACACCAGACATGCACATGGTACACAGACATGGATGTAGGCAAGCATTTGTATACATAAAATTTAAAAATAAATGAGTCTTTAAACAGAAAGAGGTTGGTTCGGCAGGAACCTCAAACCTGGCATGGGACTTTAGGGGTGTTGCTGGTCACCATGGGAGGACAATCTTTATGAGGTGGGAGGGGCCTGGAAAGACCTGAATGATTTAGACTGGCATATAAATTAGATTTATAAGACACAAAAGCACCCAAGAGTTGAAGAAAAATGAAAAAGGTAGACGGCGGGTCCTGTCAGGGTGACTAGAAAACAAGTGTGTCAAGATTTGTGCTAGCCTGAGTTCCGAGGGTGGGGATTAACAGAAAGACAAATGCTTCCTAGTGAGCTTCAGGAAGGCTTTAAAACCTCAGCAACAGTTTATGGAAGACGTAAAAAATAAAACAGAACAGGGGAAAAATAAGCCTGTCCTAGAGGGAGGCAGTTATTCTCCAGAGTATATGGTGTACATTTCTCTCCTGCAGAAAAAATCTACTGGGAGTCAAGACTGTTTGCTCAGCCCAGAGTCTTTTAACAGCCAGTATGGTTATTGTGCTGGCCGGGGGCCTGTCAGTACTACCAAGCTGGTTCCAGTAGTAGGCAGTCACAGCGAGTGGGAGTGTGGCTCTGCTCCTACTGATTTGGACTAAGTCAGCCCCACAGGACCCATTTGGGATGTGGAGAATCCCAGCAGTCCTGTGGCAATAGCGACGACCCGGAATGAGGATGCTGATAGCAATGAAAAACGGTTGCGTGATGGATGGTGAGATGGGGTCATGTATTCCATCCATGCTACTGGTCCCAGCATTGCTTTCTTGATCAAAGAGTAGACATGAGGGATGGAATCGTTTCAGTCTCTAGTGGACCTTGCTAGTATTTCTTTTTCAAAGTCTCCATAGCTATCCAAGACCAACTGGCATTTTCTTTGAATAGAAAGTGATATCCTTTGGAGATCCTACTTACCCTCTGTATAAAGATGTCTCTTTGTAATGTGAAACTTCAAGTGTTTTGTAGAAATAGCTGGAAGAAGAGTAAAGACAACAGTTAAGGTGAAGGCACATCGTGTGAAGGGGAAAAAGCATGCCCAGGAGCCATAAGCTTGTTGAGTGAAATACCCAGTACTAGGGTGAGCTACCTTCCTCTGAACTGTTGGACATGGAAGCTCTTGAGGCCCCTCACAACCATAAAGGGTATTGTCACTTTCTGATGGTAGCCTTGGTTATCACCTTGTCACATCTGGGAAGCAGGAACCTCTACTGAGGAACTGCCTCCATTGGGTTGATCTATGGCCATGTCTATGAGGCATTCTCTTAGTTGCTAACTGATGTAGGAAGGCCTAGCCTATTATATGTGGTGCCATCCCTGGGCAAATGGATGAATTGTATAAGAAAGGCAGCTGAGGTACGGCAGAAGCAAACCAGTAAGCAGCACTCCTCCATGGTCTCTCCTTCAGCTCCTGCTTGTTCTCGCGCTTCCTTTGATGATGGACTATAAGTTGCAAGAGGATATAAACCATTTCCTATCCCGTGTTGGTTCTGGTCAGTGTTTATCACAGCAATAGACAAGTGAACTAGGACTTGCTGCTGTTGGCTGTATGTCAGGACTAGATAGGAAGACTGTATTTCTGAAGCCTGGTATTGTAAGCCAGAACAAGGACCTGAGGCTGGCAGGTTATAGAATCCAGTTGGGAGGCCATTGCTATTTTTCTGAGCCTGCCAGATTTCCTTGTTATTTTTCATTCATTAGTTTGCTTATTTATTTTGGGACAGGTCTCATGAAGCATTAACTTTCTATGTAACCAAGGATAACCTCGAACCAATGGCCCTTCTGCTTGTACTTCCCAAATGCTAGGATTACAGGTAAGTGCTGGGATTACAAACATGAGCTAACACAGGCAGTTTCATGCTGAGCTGGGGAACTGAACCCAGGGCTTTGCGTATGCCAGGCAAAGACCCAGCTGAGCTACACTCACAGTTCTCAAATTGCCACTTAAGCATCTGTGTTTACTCCTTGGTCAGTCGTGGAGAGAAACCTCAGTTTTGCAGTCAGTGTTGTGCTTTGGAGACTCATTACTGCTCCAGATCCTGAGTACAGGTGACTGTTGTGTGTCACAGTGGTCCAAGATTCAGCCATGGAGAAAAATAATCCAACATCTGCAGTCCTCTAAAGCTCAAAGGAACATCATAGAAGAGGGAAAAGGGGGGACAGAAGCAATGTAAGAGCCAGAGGAAGGGGTGGCATGTTGTGTCACTATTTCTCCTGTCCTGGAGGGAGGAGGGAGATTCACAAGGCTCTGAAAGCTGGAGAAAGGTAAAATGCTCAGGGAGGGGTGGGGCTCAGAGCAGCAGAACTGCCTGCAGGTTGTGCATGAAGATCTGGGAATGTGTGGCCTTCATGAGTTGTCACCCATGTGAGGTGGGGTTTTCAGTGACATAGCTTCTTTGGACTCACTTATGCAACTATAAAATCCATCAATCAATCAACCAATCAAAGAAAAACCCGGCCCACACTTCTGTAAGCAAACCCTCGTGTTCATTAACTAAACTCAGGTGGGATTGTTTTCTTTGGTCTGTCCTTGATGCCCCCATCTGGGGTGAATAGAGACTTGTTCACATTGATCCAGAAAATGCAGTGCAGTCTGCTGCTGGTCCTGCTGCAGGTCTTGCTGCAGAGGGAGCAGGTCAGAGAGGGCTGGTGAGTTCATCCAAGTTGACACTATGACCCCTGGACCCACCAGGCAGGAAGAGTGGGATGGAGAGAAGCACCCAGAAGGAGACATAGGAAGACTTTGCTGCCATCAATCATGGTGTTAGGAGGGTAGCAGGAATGTAAGAACCACGCCTCCAGCCTGGAGAGATAGTGAGGACATCCACAGAGCCACATGGAGACCTCTATCCTCACAACATTCATTTCTTAATAGGATGCTCTAGGGACCAGGGAAGCAGAGATACCTATGCTCATGTGGGCACCTTGGGTCTCAGAGGAGCCTTCTGATGGCCTGGAAGCTGGCCAGGGCCATCTGATCCATTCCTTATTCCCATCCATTCATGATATTCATGATAAAATGAAACACCTTTGAGGGGTGGTGAGTGGTTCAGTGATTTAAGGAGCCTACCATCATCAAGCCTGATGACCTGAGTTCAATCCCCAAGACCCCACATAGTGAAAGGAGAGAACTGACTCCTACTAATTGTCTTCTGACCATAGAGAGAGAGAGAGAGAGAGAGAGAGAGAGAGAGAGAAGAGAGAGAGAGAGAGACAGAGAGAGAGAGAAAGGAGTGAGAGAGAAGCATTGTGGCACTCTGGCACATGAATACACAGACAGACGTACACGCAATAAGTGAATACAATGTGATTTTTGAAAAGAGAAGACTCCTTTGAGGAGGAAAATGGGCTTGAAATAAACAGATCAGTAATGGGATATGTTGCTCATTAATTACATGTCGGCCTGTAATTTAGATTTATAGGGATCACTTAGAAATAAGACTAAGCTATTACTTGTCAAGTGCAGAAAATGCCAATCAGCTTCTATAGGAGGTATTTATTGAAGTAGAAAATGGGAAATCTGAAAACCTAATCGCCCCTGATTGTTTGCTTCAGCCTTCATAGGCGGGGTGGGCACACCTAGCCTCCCGAGATGCTCTTCTCTCTCGAGGCCCATAATTCTGCCCTTCCCTCACAATTCATTTAAATAAAAACCAGACATCACACCACAAAGGAGACACACACCTAACCACACAGCGGATGCAGTCTGGGCTGAGTCGCCCCAGCGCCCCAGCTTGGAGTGAAAGGACAAGTGAGGGGTGGAAGGCTGTGGCGTCAGCACCAGGTGGGGGTCTAGAGGCTACAGCATGACTCACTGGTCCACATCATCAGATCCCCAAGCTAGGAGGTGATGAGATGCTCTTAATGCCCTTCCTGACTCTGAAGTTGGGCAACCTGGGAAGTTGGTGGACTCTCCCAGGGGTGGGGGGGCTCCCTTCTCACCAGCTATGAGTGCTAAAGCTAGAATTCTGAGCACCTCTCTCCTCACACCCAGCCAGCATCCCTAGATTCACTGCATCCATGTCCTGCCGGTCTGGGCAAGGAATCAAAGGCCAGACCTGGGCTGAGTGCTCAGGGGCAAGTTGATGGGCTCAGGAGTCTGGCTCAGCTCCCAGGAGCCACTGTTCGGGGGAGTCTGGAAGGGTGTGAAGAGAGCTGCTGTCACCTACTCCAACCGCTCTGCTCCTGGAGGGGACTGGGAGAGGTCCATAGGCTCTTAGTGGTAGAAAATGCAAGCCTGACTCGCCTGCACTTCTCCCGACAACAACCGGACGACCTTAGTCAGTGTGGAAGTTCATCTCTGCACCCCTTTTCCCCAGGGGCTTCTGGGACCTGGAACAGTGACATACACCAAGCTGCCCTGGCCCTCTACTGCTCTAGCCATTTCCAGGATTCATAACTGGGACCAACCCCCAGCAGGGTGTGGTACAGGGAGAATGACAAGAGATAATCTTTTGTCATGATCACCGGGAAGCAGGTCCTGAACTCTCCCAGGCTTTTAGGATTGAACAAGAACCCCGACAGATTGCTGAGGAAGTCCCACAGGGACGAAGGTGTAGTTCAAGTCACGTGACCACACACAGGCAGAGCTGGGCTCTTGACCTGACCCCAAACTCTTTCCCCAGCCCCACGCCACTGTTCTGACGTCTCTGCTGATCACTGTCTCTCCCTCTGTTCTGTCCAGCAGGCTGATCTTGAACTCCAACTGGAGCACAGTCCAACCTGCCATTTGAGGGCTCACAGTCCTTCCTAGTCTGGTGTTGGCTCCTCCTGCCTTCTCTTTCCTTCCCAGACACTGAGACACACTCCATTCTCCATATTCACCCTGAGGTTCCAGAGAATCACCACCCTGCTACTGCAATGGTCCATTGGGCAGTTACTGCCCCTTCTTCCACTAGTGTCAACCCAGACCCCAGGGCATATTGTGGAGAATGATGATTTCCTATATTTCAGTGGCACTGGTTATGTTTCTTCCCTGGTCACAAGGTTCACATACCATGTCTGTAAGAATTTGGTCATTATGCTGGCCTGCCCCTGTCACCTGGCAGAAAGTCCTCAGGCAGTACCCTGGTCAGCCCAGGGCTCCATGACTACTAGTCTGCATGCAGGTGCAAAGGACCCCTTTATAAGTTAGACCCCTCCCCTCTTATGATCTCTTTCCACTCTCCGGTTCCCTCTCTTCTTTCCTGCTGTTCCTTGGGGCAGACAGGGCTTTTCCTGTCTCCCTCTTCTCTTCTGTCCTCTCTCTCTGTCTCTTTACCCCTTCTCTCTTTCCTTCCCCCTTCCCTCCCCTTTCTAATAAAACTTCTCATTTAAGCTCTGTTTGCCCAGAATGTCTGTCCCTCTGCCTCGGCCACCCTTGCCTGCTGTGGAATCCGACAAGGTCCCCATGCATATTTATTTCTAACAAACTTCACTCTCCATTCCTGGGGCTTTGCAACACAGGATTACAGCTATAGCATACAGGAGTCACTCAGGAAGCTCTAAACACACTATGAGCTGACAGATTTCATTTTTGAGGTTTGCTAGTTCCTGTTGTCTTCAAGTAGTTGAATCAAGGTTGCTGAGACCCCAGAGAGGGTGACTTAGGATATTGTTGCCACCCCAGCCAGTGAGGACACTCAGGGAAGAGGGGCTACAGGCCCAGGGCTACTGTCTGTCCTCACAGCTGGTGTAACCCCAGTCCGCTACAGCCAGAGTCATCTCACTCCAGGCAGCTTCCACTGGTCCCTCATCTGTTGCCAGGACCAGCACAGAATCAGTTTGCTTTCCTTTGGACCTGCCAAAAAGAAGAGAAAAAGAACAGTCTACAACTCCCTGTTCCTCCCAGCCTCCTCGCCAACCTTCCAGTGGCGGGACAGAGCCAGAAGTCAGATGACAAGGAGCCCTAAAGAACGTGGGTGCAGATGGGAACTCTTTGTCACCTGATACCCACAGCCCACTTTGCCTCCTAAGATGGAGTGAGGGACTAGAAAGTCTCCATGCCCAGTGCCCATATGTGGCACAGGATCATGGAGCTGGCGTGTGACGGAACTGATTCCTTCCCAGGATGTCACTTGCAGAGAGCAGCACTCTTTTCCTAGAGCCTAGTGGGAGGGTGTGAATGCGCTGAGAATGGCTGTGGTCCTCACCCCTCCCCTGCTTATTCCTGAAGAACTCACAACAGCAAGGGAGAAGGGCTCCCAGGGGAAATTCAGGAAAGCCAGAGGGGAAGTGTGGGCCTTGAGGAGGAGGAGGGGTAGGAGACGAGACCCAGTGCCATCATCTGTTGAATTTCCTACTTGGTAAAGCCATTCTGAGTGGGGTCTCTGTCATTTTTAACTTCAAGGATCCCAGCAAACACACTTTAAACGCATCTGCGTGTTGTCAAGACCAAATGAGATAATTAAAGAGACGGCTTTAAATGGCGCACCAACATTGGCTCTCTCTCTGTGTGAGTCAGCTTCTCGCCAGAGCAGCAAATACCCGTGAAAGCAGCCTGCGGGAGGGGGGTTGTTTTGGCTCTGGGTTTTGGAGGGCTTAGTCCAAAATTGGCTAATGTCATGATGTCACTGTTCTGGGCCAGTGGCTCAGCAGGACATCATGGTGACAGAAGGTCATAGTCACTGAGTAGCAACGAGCCATCAGCACAGAGTCTTTGGGGGGTAAGCCCCAACACTGTGGTTACGTTTTGCTGTCTCATCCATCACTGGCCCGTGACATCTACTCTCTTTATCCCAAACTCTCCTCAGCTCTTTACATCGTCTTTCTCTTCATCATACTTGTAGCACATGTGTCTCCTCTTTCCAGAGAGTCTCCCCAGTTAACCCTTCTTGTTACTGTCTAGTCACTGCCCAGAGTCTGCCACTCATCTCAGGTGCCATGCTTATTTAGTGATGATTTGGTCATTGCCTGCCTGCCCATCCAGACACTGAGCACCAAGAGGGCAGGAACTATGGAGATGATGTGTTCTCTGTGCCTGATATATTGTAGGCATTTGTATCAGTCAGCTGCTGCAGTGTAACAACACAGCCCCATATGCAATGTTTTCAGCTGGAACAACTTACTCTCATTGTTGGACCACATCTGGGTGGGAGGTCAGCTGATTCAGGCTGAACTTGGCAAGGTATGCTCTCTCCCTGCTGCAGGTCCACGGTGCTTATCTTTGCTCCAGTATGGATGCAAGCAGGGTGCATTCACTGCTGACACAGAACCCATGTAAACTCCCTAGTGCCATTTATCTGAGCCTAAACCCTCTCTGACCTTGCCTGGCTACTTACTTCTGCACCACCTCCACCCTGAATCTGCCATCAACAAGCTTTCCAGGCAGAGTCCTCGGGGGGGGGGGGGGCTTGCAGGGAGCATTCTGATGCCATCTTCACCTGATACGTGCTCAAGAGGAGGCCGTTTAGCCTGTGAAAGAACAGGTTGCTGAGGCTCTTCCTTGACAACGGGAGTCTAAACTCATCTCTGGTCTTCTCTAGGGCAGGCACAGGCACCTTCTGGGAAATGCCACTTTCCACTCATCTCAGTGAGGAGGGCACCATCATGGGCTGTGTTTATCCCTTTAATGCACTCTGTTAGAAGATAATTGACTGGATGGGACTGCTTCCCAAGGCAAGTCATCCCATCTCTGCTGCAGCAGGCTCCCAGGACCTAGGTGGTCTGCCTCATACTCCCCACAGCCTCCCGACCCCTCCCATTCCCTCTAGCTTCTCTCATTTCACTCCCTCCTCCCCTCTCAGTTCCATCCTGAGAACCATCTGGCTGTCAAGCACAGCTGATGATTTCTGAGCACTTGCTGGAAAGACATTCTACAGATCCGGCCTTAGATCCACCAACACCTAGACGCTGTGAAAGTGGCATCCTTCCTGGTAGAAGCCTGGTTCCACCAAGGGATAGCTAGATGGGCAGTGGGTGGAGAGGATTCATGATGAAAACCACTGACATCTTAGTTCTCCTCTAGCTGCCCTACAGTATCACATTTCATGCCCTTGGGGAACCTGGATACATCTTGTCATTCCAAACAGAGGCGGTACAAAGTGGTTGATGGAGAATGTGAGGAGGGTTCTAACCATGACCCAGCAGTCACCCCATCATCCTCTCTGCTCTGATCTGATGGACAAATAGATGGAAGGCAGATACATCTGGTTCCCAGTCAGAAGGTGTCTTCCATCCCTGGTCACTGTGATTGCTATCTCTAGAACTTCTCTGAACTTGAAGCAGTTGCCAAGAGCACCACCATGTGTGTAAGAAGGCACAGCCAAGACTGGTGATGGTTGGTGGTGGAGTGCTTGCCTAGCGTTTGAAACAGGGCTTCTGTCACTGTGAAGAGACACCATGACCACAGCAACTCTTACAAAGAAGAACATTTAATTGGGGTGGCTTACAGTTTCAGAGGTTTACTTCATTATTATCATGGTGGGACATGGTGTTGTTCAGGCAGACATGGTGCTGGAGAAAGAGCTGAGAGTTCTACATCTTGATCCACAGGCAACAGGAAGTGAAGTGTGTCTACACTGCACATAGTTTAATCACAGGAGAGCTCAAGTCCACAAAATGACATACTCCCTCCAACAAGGCCATACCTACTCCAACAAAGCCACATATTCTAATAGCGCTACTCTCCATGAGCTTATGGGGACCAATTACATTCAAACTACAAGCGTGCTCCGTTTTATTGCATGAAGGCAGGAGGGGCAGGGCTTCCAGTCTTTGCCTTCAGGCTTCTTTCCTATGCTAATGTTGATGTCACTTCCCCAGTCTCCATTTTCTCACTATTCTGAGAAGGACCAGAGTCCTAAAGATGAATGGTGAGCTGCCATCCCCATGTGCTGCTTGCTACCCAGTACAAGATGTCAGCAAAGAGACAGTAGCTATGGTTACTTAGTTGAGCCCCGAAGACCTGAGAGAATAACTTCAAGGAGGAGGATTGACCCAGGCTCATGGTTTCAAGAGGTTCAGGCCTTGCTGGGCCTCATGCACTTGGGCAGAGCACCATGGTAGCAGGGGCATGTGATTGAAGGAGCTGCTTCACATCACAGTAAACAAGACACACAGAGGAGAGGGGCTGAGGACCAGGCACTATGAAAGACTGTGGAGAGCTGCGATGTGCCGCATATTAAAGATGGTGCGGGCTTTCGCCTACCACCCACCCAACGGTGAGTGCTCTCTGTGATAAACAACTCCTTATTTGGTCAAGGATGGATATCAGGCTTGCTTCCTCGTATGTGGACCTATCTGCTGTCGCCAAGTGGCATGCTGGGGTTGGCTATGCCTAGGCCATATAAGCTGTGGGCTGGCTTTCCCCGAAAAGAAGAAGACTATTTCAAGGTTCCTGAATAAACTGCTTGGAGAAGAGTTCCCGAGTCGCGTCTTCCTTGCTGGTCGAGGCGGTCGCGACAAAAGACACAACAACCCAGGGACCTAAACCCCCAGCTGGACTCCACTTCCTTGAGTTCCCCAATACATTCCAAATGATGCCACAATCTAAGAACCAAGTCTTCAAAACATGAGCCTGTGGGGACATTTCATATTCAAGCTATAACAGACATGAGCAATAGAGATGACCATTGAGTGAGAAAGTGAAGGCCTCAATGAATGAACGAACAGATGGATGGATGGATGGATGGATGGATGGATGATGGATGATGAACTGCTTTTCTAGTGAGCCTCACATGGGTAGACACGCCCTGCAGAAGACTGACAAATTCATTCTAGTGACCCCCAGATCCACCAAGGGCAGGCCTCCTCTAAAGCACACAAATGCCTGTTGACTGCCCATCCCACCCAGCCTCAGGACCCCTTCTTTTTGCCATTACATCCTACTATCTGTGACACCAACTTTTGAAGCTAAAAATGGCTTTAGGCTCGGCAGGAGGTTCCAACTTCAGTTCAATAGAGTTGAAGGCGCAGAGTAGATGCTAAGCGACATAATCAAAGGCAATCCTGAGACAGAGACACTCTAGAAAGAAATATGTCCCAGCTGGACTCCAGAGATCATTCACCACTTGGACAGCTGCCTGCTCACGGCCCTCATGAGCAGCCCAGGGGGAAACAATCATACAAGCCTCTATCTACGGAGCCCTCATTTTTTGGTTTGGGTTTCCAACCAACGGAATTCCAATTGGAGTATTGGCTGCCCGGGAGCTCTGGAGTCAGGCAGATTGTGTCTAGCTTTGATTTTCTTCAAGGCAAGGTGGAGAGTGCTTGAAACACACCCAGAATGCCCTAAAGTTGTGAACTCAGTACTTGCTCCAATAGGTGATTGTTTTCCAGAGGAAACCAGGGCTACAGTAGATACGTAATTCTGGACCAGAATCCAAGTAGTCCGCCATTCCCTATGGCTTGGCTGAACATCACGGCAGTGAACCACAGTAAAAAAAAAAAAGCATGAAAGCCATCCGAACCCAGGATCTATACCAGGCAGGGCCACCATGTGGGTCTGCGTAACCCAGGGGTCTGGTGCTGTTCCAAGTTTCTTTCCTTCTCTTGGCTTATCCTTCATCAGTACACAGAGTCTGATGGTCTCTAAAGCTTCTACCTCCAAAAATAGGCTACCCTGGGCCCCTTCTTCCTGTTTTTCAAATGCTATGTTTCCCCAAATACTGCAAATATCAGCTCACTTGTGTGAAATGCCCTTTGGGGAACCAAATTAACATAACTTACACCCCAAGAGGTGATGCTCAAAGGAGAGTCAGTCACATTGAGCTGGCAGCAGGAGTCAAAGACTGATATATTTGATTGCCAGACAGCAAGCAAGTGAAGAGGGACTTCAGGAGAGCCTGTGGTGTCTGTAGTCCCTGGAATCTTCACAGTAGAATGGGAGAAGGGCTTCCAAGGCCCAACCTCCTCCTTGCCATAGTGAAGTTAGTAGAACATGGCTTTCAGCTTTCTGTTGAAATGGAGACTTGAAAATTCTGGGTTGTAGGAAAAGACCCAGTGGAGGGGGACAGGAGGAAGGCAGGATCCTCTCCTCCATGATGAAAACTGTCAAAGTATGCACCCTGAGTCCTAAGACTGGAAACCTCTAGAATCAAATGCTGAACTCCTGAGACAAATAATTGAAGAAGACATTCTCAACTTCTCTAACACCCAGCTTCCATATCTGTACAACAGAATGAGAATGCCACCTGGTGCTCTACCTGGAACTTCTGGGTACCAGGATGGTTTAGGAAGGGGTGTAGAAATACAGGTGAGAAAGCTTTCTCCTCATGCTAGTTGCTGAAACAAAATGCCTGACAAAGCAGCTCAGGGACGGATGGGTTTCTTGGGCCCAAAGTTTGGGTATACAGTCCATTATGATGAAGCTATGATTGCAGGAGTTTGAGGCAGCTGGTCACATTGCATCTGTGCAGAGTAGTGAGTGGTGGTGTTCAGCTGGCTTTCCATTTTTATGCAGTCTGCGACCCTAGTCCATAGAACACTACTGGCCATATTTTGGTTCTTCACATATCAGCTAACTTGATCTAACTAGTCCCTTATCTGGTGTACCCAGAGGCTTGACTCTGATGGAGTTGACAATCCATGCTAACAACCACAGGAAGGGCTGTCCTCACCTATAAAAAGAGGTTAGCATAGTATCTTGCTGGGAGAGTTATTGGGGCACTACACATGAGGCGCCCAGTGTGGGCATCAACCCAGAAGCCTCTTGCTGTGGGAGAGGTGTCACCAGCATCTAGTGGTAGTTCTAACATTGAGACGGAAAGAGACAAACACAAGCCAAGCTGCTATGCCAACTCTTCTTGATGTACTTACTGTCTCTTTGGATAAGTCCCTCCTGCTCCCTGAACCCCAGTTTCCCCATGCCCTAAGGGGGGTTCTATTGCTGTGATACAATACCATGACCAAAGGCAACTTGGGGGGCAAAGGGTCTTCATCAACTCACACTCCCTGGCAACAGCCCATCACTGAGGGGAATCGGGGCAGGCGCTCAAGGCGGGAACCTGGAGGCAAGAACTGATGCAGAGCCCATGGATAAACACAGCTACCTGGCTGTTCCTCGTTGACTCACTCAGCCTGCTTTCTTATAAAACCCAAGACCAACTCAGCACCACCCACAGTGAGCTGCGCCCACCCACATCAATCATCAGTCAAGACAATGCATCACAAACTTCCCCCCAGGCCAATCTGGTAGGGATATTTTCTCAATTGAGGTCCCATCTTCCAAGTGACTCTAGCTTATGTCAAGTTGGCATGAAACTAGCCAGCACACCCATCTATAAGACGGGCCTGGTGTGGGTGACAGATGGCCTCCCCCATCCACATAGCTTTTGCACTCCAGGCTCAGCTTCTGCTGTGAAGTCTTCACTTCCTGCCTCAAGTGAGTCTCATCTCTGTCTCCTTCCTCCTCATTTTTGTAGTATCCCTCACAGTACCACCCAAGGCTTCCGGCATGCGTGCTGGCAGCAAGCACCCTTCCCTGATGAGCCTTGGCCACTGCCCTGCCAGGAGCAGCGAGCACTCCCAGGGCAGCCAATTATAGGCTGTTGTCATGGAAACCCTGTGACTCTCCAGACATATTTTTGTCCCTCAACAACTGTGTTGAAGACTAGCTGTCATACAATCAACAGTGCATATTCCAGTATACATTCAATAATGAAAAGAAGCCCCTAGACAGAGTAGTGAACCCTCCATCATGCCCTAAGTTGCCTGTACTCCTTTCTTTCTTCTACCCCGTTTGTTATCTTAACCCCACCATCCCTGAGCAACCATGATATATTTTCTGACGCAAGAAATGAAGTTGCATTTTCTAAATCTAGGAACCTGTAGAATGTACCTTGTCTGGTTTCATTCAGTCAGTACAATTATGTTGGGTTTTATCCATATGTTGTACATGTATGGTCCTTCATGGGTTTTATCTTGGAGAGTATTTCATGCTATCGATACAGCTATTGGTATCATGTCTTGATGAATGTTTGGCCTCCTCCAGATATTTTGTTTGTTGTTTTTATTGTTGCAAGCAAGGCTGCTATGACCATGCATACCTGGCCCTTTCTAGTGACATAGTTTCTGTCTGTGTATAATACTCAGTGTGGATTCACTCAATAGCTCAACACCTGAATGTTTTAACCTCAAAATGGTGGCATAATTTCACATCTTCATAATAAATGTGTAAGAATTCTGTTTTGTTTTTTCATACCTTCAACAACACTTAATATGATGGAACTTTTTAATTTTAATGAGGTAGGTGACATTTTAGTATATGTAATGGCTATTCTTGCTTGTCAACTTGACTATATTTGTAATGAACTACAGTCCAGAAATGGAGGGCATACTTGTGGTATGGACCTTGAGGTGGGATGACACACGCCTTTAATTCAGATCTTGAGAAGGCACACCTTTAATCTGGGCCACCCCCTCTTCTGGAAGCCCATATAAGGACGGTGGAAGAAGGAAGGGTTCATTCATTCTTCACCTGCCTGACCTCACCAGTCGGCACATCCATTCCTTCACTGGCATTGGAGCCTCCATCTTCAGGATTCCAGCATACACAAAAGACCAGCTGAGACATCCAGCCTCGTGGGACTGAGCAACTACTAGATTCTTGGACCTTCCATTCACAGCTAGTCATTGTTGTACTGCAGCCTGGAAGTCATTCCAATAAACCCCCACATATGTATGTATGTATTATGTATGTATGTATGTATGTATGTATGTATGTATGTATGTAAGTATATACATACGTGTGTATGCATCTACCTCCTGAGCAGCTGGGATGCCAGGAATGGTCTCTGTCAGGCACATTGTGAGTTTGATGTTTCTTGTTGTTTTATGTGCTTACTTGATGTTTGTACATCTGCTTTGATATAGTTGTTCCAAAATATATTTATCTTTATTTTATGTGAATGCATGTTTTTCTGATTGTATATATATAATCATGTGTGTGCCTGGTGTACACAGAGTCCAGAAGAAGGAGTTGCATCCCCTGGAACTATTTAACATTGCTATGAGGCTCCATGTGGGTGTTAGGACCCAAACCCAGGTCCTCTGCAGGAGAAGTGCTCTTTATTGCTGAGCTAGGTCTCCAGCCCTGGTACTCAATCTTCTAAAAATTGAATTAAATTTTAAATAGTTTCCTTATATCAGCTGTGTGTGTGTGTGTGAACCTCTATGTGTGTATGCATCTCTGTGTACATATGTGTCTGTGTGTTTGTGCGTCTGTGTGTGTATGTAGTGAATACACATTTTTAGTAGACATACAATTTGAAAACACACAGTTTGCAAATATTTTCTTCCAGCCTCTGTCTCATCTGTGCTCTCTGATTAAAAGCATCTTTCTAAAGCAAAGGTTTTATTTTGATGCAACCCAGTTTCTCAGTCTGCTACTTTATGAATTGCGCTTTGATATTGTGTCTAAAGAAGTTTGCCTCATCAACATCAGAGATTTCCCCCATCTCTCTTGCTTTAAAAATATCTTTTATTTGACCTTTTCACATGTTTATACAGTGTAATACCCACGTCTAACTCCCCGACTGACTTCCCAAGGACATCCCCCAACACATCGCTTTCCCACCTTCATGCTCTCTCATTTATTTAGTTTGTATTTATTCACTTATTTATTTATTAGTTTTTTTGGTATTACGCCGGGTCTAGTTAGTGCCATCCACTGGAATATTAGCTGATCTTGTCAGCTTGCTCCCGTGCAGGTCACCACAGCTGTAGTGAGCTCGTGTGTGCAGCTGCCATGTCACAACTAGAAGTTGGGGTCTCACAAACCTCCTTCCCCACTTCGCTCTTACATGTTTTTCACACTCTCTTCCTCCATGTCCCCTGATCTTGGGGCAGCCTAGCAGATGCCCCATTCCAGGCTGAGACCTCCATAGACATTTATTCTTAGTACATCTGGGGGGTGGGGTTCTGTGTATTAATTGCTGCCCAGTGCAGAGAAAGCTTCTCTGGCCAAAACTGAGGGTAGCATTAAACTACAGGTAAAAACATAATTAGAAGGCACTTTGACAGCACAGCCATCTATCAGAGCAACAGCAGTAGGTTTTCCCAGGGTCTGTGTCCTCCTCAGTCATGGGTTCTTGTTCAGATTTACAGTACTTTTTGTTTGTTTGTTTGTTTGTTTGTTTGTTAAGACAAGGTACCAATCTAGCCCTGCAATTCTCTATGCAGCCAGACTGGCTTCAGATCTGCAGCTTGCCTTGGCCTCACAAATGCTGAGATCCCAGACTGGAATTACCAGGTTCAGTTCCTGTGCTTTCTTCTCTAAGGCTCATTGTTTCAGATTTTGGATCTTTGTTTGCACAGGAACCTTCAAAGGTCCCAGAAGCATCTGTTGCAAAATCTATTCTCTTGCTGGGCATTGGTGGCACACGCCTTTAATCCCAGCACTTGGGAGGCAGAGGCAGGGGGATCTCAGTGAGTTCAAGGCCAGCCTGGTCTACAGAGTGAGTGCCAGGATAGGCTCCAAAGCTACACAGAGAAACCATGTCTGGAAAAAACCAAAAAACCAAACAAGCAAGCAAAATCTATTCTCTTTCAAGTCAAATGTTATATATCCTTGCAAGAAATGTGATGCCTGTGATTATAGGGAGAGAACTCAGTTTTGTTTTGTTTTGTTTTTAAGGGTGCTTGCTATCAAGCTGGAAAATCCTGGGTCCGATCCCCACAACCTGATGGAAGGCAGGTCTTCAGACATCCGCATGCAGGCTGTGGCACGCATGCCCATACTCTTATTCTCTCCTCTCTCCTCCTCTCCCCTCTCTTTCTCATGAACAAACAAATGTGAGAAAGAAGTGATCCGTTGCCTGTAGAAGGGTGGGAGAGTCTGCTTAGTTCTTGTGTGAGTCTCAGAATCACAGCTCTTGTCTCCCATCCCTATCCCTCTATGTAAAAGCTGGCTTGGTTACTCTGGTTTTTTTTTTTTACACATGAATTAGAACTCACATGATAATTACCAAATAAAGTGAATTTTTATTAGGATTACAGCAAACCTACAGAACAATCAGTGCTTTGTGGCTTGCCATACGTGGGACCAGAGCATCTTCTATGGTAATCTTTCCTAAAAATCTTACATTTTAATTCCATTTGCATATAGTTTTCTCAATATTCTGTGCCTTGAGAATCTCATATAGTGAATATAATCTTTCATTTGTATTACAGATTCCATCAGATTTTCTACCTAAATGACCTTGGAGTGAGCAAGTACATACAGCTCTCTCTCTCTCTGTCTCTCTCTCTCTGTCTCTGTCTCTCTGTCTCTCTCTCTGTCTCTCTGTCTCTCTCTCTCTCTCTCTCTCTCTCTCTCTGTGTGTGTGTGTGTGTGTGTGTGTGTGTGTGTGTCCTTACTTGATAGCTTTAATGGCTTTCTTGTCAGTTTACACTCATTAGCACTCCCCCGCTACCACATTGAATTAGAACAGGGAAAGAGGACATCCAGGTTCCTATATGATTTTGGGGATAAAGAATTAACTTTTACCATGGTACTACAGAGGCTATAGCATTTTGGTGGATGTCTTTACCTGAAGACTGTACCTCTTTTCATGATTTTCAGAGGGCTTTATCAGGAAATGTTGGAATTTTTCTAACATTTTTTCCTCCATAACATCATCAACGGTAGTTTTCTTTCTTTGTCCATACAATGAACTGCACTGATGAATTTGTCCCGCCTGAAGTTGTCCCTCATCCTAGTTTAAGTCCCACTTAGCTGTGATGCCATCATTCTGTACTGATGGGTTCATTTGATTTAGAACTTTGCATCTTTCCTGGTGACCTTGGATACCAAAGAAGCAGTAACTACAAGAGCTGAACTGAGAAGTGCCTCTTCTCCCTATAAAGAGGGATGGCTGAATTGGTATCCTTCCTACTTTGAATGATTGTTAGAACTCTCCAGTGAGGCCATGTTAGTCTAGCTTTTTCTTTAGAGGGAACACTTTTAACTGCAAGATTTATTTGACAGTTTCACACCTCTCCATCTTCTACATTTCTTCCCGAGGAAGCACTAGGAGTTCAGGCCTTTCAAGGAAAGAGTCCATTTCTTCTGGCTTGTCAAACACAATGACATAAAGTTGTTCCACACATTCCCTCGTTATCCTTTTAATATCAGCAGGATCCACGCCACCGCCCCTCTCATTTCTGCTGTGTGTAATTCGTATCTCTCCTTGATCGGTCTGACTCAAGGTTTATCAATTTTATTGATTCCCTCCTAGAGCTAGTTTTAGACTTTATTGCTTCTCTATGATTTTTTTGTGTGTTTTCACAGCATCGATTTTCACTCTGATCTTTATTATTTCCTTCCTTCCTGATTCTGAGTTTCATTTACTTTTCTCATTCCGGTTTCATGAGATTGAATGTGAGGCCACTGATCTGAGACCTCTCTCCTTTTCTATTATACGCCATTAGTGCTGCGGGAAAGGGCACCAGCACTGATGTGGTGGGCTCTTCCAACTTTTCCAAATGTTCTTTTTAACTTTGATTCCATGCTTCATAATTTCCCCTTTTGATTTCCCCTGTGGCCTGTGGGTTATTGAAGAATATGCTATTTTGCTTTTGACTAATTGGTGATTTTCCAGAGATCTTTCCATGGTTAATTTCCGATTCAATTCTATTGTGCTCAGAGAATGCACTTGACCACAATGGGCAGACTGAGCGGACGCCCACAGCCTGACTGTGGCTGTGAACCTTCAACACAGATGGTTTATGCACAAGATGAGATTGTTGTGGAGTAGCCAGTGTGAGAAAAACTGCAAAAACTCTACAGAACCTCTCCTGCAGCTGCCTCCCAAGGGTGGGGTCTCCAGGAAGACCCAAGTCCGTCTTTGTCACCATCTCACAGATGCCTGATCCAGGGACTGGGGGTGGGGACCATGTGCTCCCCACACCGATGGTTCACCAAACAACCCTGTAATATCCCCTTTATGCCAGGACTGCCATAGTCACTAGGGTCACAGGAAAGAACTGGCCATGGCCCCTGTCTCTGGGAAACTTGTATCCTACAGGCTGGTAGATGAGCCACAGATCAAGGCCCCAAGAGTGGATGTGACTCAGCCTGATGCCCAAGGCCAGGCTGTGGGGTGGATGGGGTAGGATGGGGCTGTGAAATGGCACAAGGATGCCAGCAACATCCTCTAAGTGCCAGGCTGTGGTTAGGGGAAAGGGATGCTCTCTGAGGAGGGAGATCTCACTTTTAGGAGAATTTTGAATGGAGTAAAACTGACAGAGAGCCCTTGCCCAACCTTCCTACCCAGCCCCCAGCATCCCACAAAGGCTGTCTTCAATGCTATCCAGTTCTCTCCTTGAGAAATGTTCAGGAAACCCTTGATCTGCCATGGCAGAGATGAGACATTGTTACTGATGCCTTCACAGCCATCTCTCCCTACTCCTCCCTCTAAAGAAAACACTGACTTCATAGGATTGTCCACAACATTGTGGACACAAAATCCAGGGCCTGATAATAAGAAAAGATAAGAGACGACCCAGCAGAATCAAGTCCTTTGAATAACAAAGACTGTGGGTGCAGGGGGCGGGGGTGGAGCAGGAAAGCCCGGCAAGCAGGCTGTTGAACAAATTTGCAAGTTTTGTTCCTGACACAACCCATAACTTCAGCCCCGAGAAAGCAAATGCAGCCCAATAATCCAATTAGTCTTCAAGAAGCATGTGGTCCAGGCTGGAGAGATAACACAGCAGTTAAGAACATTTGCTGCTCTTGCAGAGGACCTGGGTTCTCTGCACCCATATTGGGTGGTGCACAACTGTCTATAACGCCAGTCCCAGGAGGGATTTGATGCCCCCTTCTGGTGGTGCCAGACACATATATGCTATACATTACATAATGAGGGATAGGTGTCCCCATCTGACCTCTGAGGGTGCCAGACACAGACATGTTATGTACATCACATACATGCAGACAAAATACCTGTACACATTCTAAAAATGTTTGTCTCAAAGGAAAGAACTGTGTGCCCAGGCTGGCAGGGCAGCTTAGTGGGTGAAGGCACATGTTGCCAAGCCTGACAACCTGCCGAGTTCAATCTCTAGGTCCCACAAGGTGGAAGGAGAGAGTGGACTGAAAGCTGTCCTCTGACCTACACACACACACACACACACACACACACACACACACACACACACTCACTCACTCACACACACACACACACACCTAATCTAATTCATTAAAAAATGTAAGTGTTCGGTCAACAAGCTTTCCCGGAAACAGGAGATCAAGAAATGCAGGGGAAACTGAGAAGATGGAGAAGTTAAACAAAACTTGAATCAGCAAAGGCTTTAGAGTACTTCAGCCTCCCCGCGATGAAGTCCTTAGTTGCCAATAAAATAGATTAACACTCTTAATGAACTGAGTTGCCTTTAAAATAATGTTACAAGTGTCCCCTCTGGAGATGACAGGCATGTGTAGAATGGTCACTGGGGTTCACCAGCATAAGCTTTACCTTAGGGCAAGTGTCACCCCCCACCGCTGCCAAGACAAAAACTTAAGACTGAAACAGGACACATGACTGAGGCGTTAACAGGCCTGATGGAAGAGGGCTGGTACAGCTGCCTCCTCTTTGCTACATGAAGCGGGGATAATGGGTCAGGTTGCTGCCCGCCTTGGGGACCTTTGTTCCTACTCCTCCCCCTTGAGGCAACTATAAGTGCCCCCCACCCAGGATATGCCCTCCCTTGTGATGGGGCATAAGAACAAAGGTCTTGGGCTGGAGAGATGCCTCAGCATTAAGAATACTGGCTGCTCTTCCAGAGGACCTGGGTTCAATTCCCAGCACCCACATGGTGGCTCACAACTGTCTGTAACAGCAGTCTCAGAGGATTCAATGCCGTTTGGCCCCCTAGTGCCCTGCATACACGCATACAAAATAACCATACATATAATAAAAATCAATAAATCTTAAAAAATTATAAAAGAGCAAAGGTCTTACTTTTGAAGACTATACCGCTGTCTGGCTTCTCTCTAGGGAGCATAGGAACCCATGGGGTTTGGAGCATTTGTATGGTGACTCTAAGAAGTATTTGTCAGTGAGCATCCAGAAACAGGTGACCTGGACCTGCCTCAGGCCTGACTGAGCTGTCACCAGGAGGATTGGTTTTGGAGTCTTTGAATCCTACTGCCTCAGCTCTTGCTTTTACAATAGTCTCTGGATCACAGCCACATTCACCCCACTCTCTTAGCCTACCCACCTCTTTTACTGACTGTTAAAATTCTTGTGGTAATCTCATTTTCTGCCTGCAAAAGACAAAGTTCACTCTGATGGAGAAACTTGAGGGGCAAACAGCTTGGTGTTGGGGGTGGGAATGAGAGGGAGTTTTACTACAAGCCTCCAATCAAGAGCGAGTTTTGAGTCTCCTTGTATATGAGGGTTCAAGACCTCCAGCTGGAAAATTCCCTCCACCATAGGCAGTAAGAGATTTACATTTTCTGTTTGAGTCTGTGTTTCTCCCCTCTTTAGATCTGTTACCATCTTGAGCAAAATTACCTAGACAAGGGGTCAACCACATCTTTACTAATCTTATTAGCTCAGCTCTCCCTGAGAAGTGTCCTATCTGACAAAGCCCCCATTTTGGCTATTAACAATCCTGCATTTTAATTCTTCTTTCCTATGGCCTAGGAACCTTCCTCCAGCACCTACTAATCTATAGATTCCTTCAATCAACGGTATTCATGTCTCACAAAGTGGAGTGTGTTCTATGGCTGTGTCCATGCGTCACTGAGCCAATATCCCCACCCTGCCCTCCTTTCCTTCTTAGTTCTAGGGCAAGTTCTGGAAGACTCATTCCTAATTGTAGACCAAGTGTAGCACAAGTTCTAATTGGTCTTAATAATAAAAACCAGTAGTCAGATATTAGGGGGTGAAAGCTAAAAGATCAGAGAAGCAGAGCAGCCAGCCACTAGAGTTCCTCTACGAAATCCTTAGACTGAAAATAGGGCTAGCTCCTGTCTCCTCCTACCTCATATTCCCCGCCCAGTCATATTATTTCCTGCTTCCTCCTCTCTAGTGAGGGATTAAAGGTGTGTGCCTTCCAAATACTGGGATCGAAGGCACGAGATCCCAAGTGCTGGGATTAAAGGTGTGTGCCACCACTGCCTGGCCTCTCTGGTTAACTAGGGGCTAGCTCCACACTCTGATCTCCAGGCAAGCTTTATTTGTTAGAGCACAAACAATATATCACCATAGCCAAGCCTTTTCCTGGCATTACAATTAAAAGAATAAACTTCAGAGGTCTCCCACAGCTCCCAGCGTGCCTACCCACCACTGACACACTGTACTGGAAAAGCCAGTGCTTATGATCAGGAGCCTATCCCAGGCTTGCTGTAAGCCAGCCCTTAATCATGAAGTATTGCCTGCCCTGCTAAGCAATACTTCTTTCTCTCTAGGGCTTTGAGAGTTTGTGACCCATTGGCGTCACCTGTGCTTTCCTGGGCTTTTTACTTTGTGCCAATCAGTATCACTAACTCCTTATGGAATCAGACACCTCAAGGGACCCCAGGTCTCCTTTGCCACCTTCTTAACCATTCTAATCAGTACTTTGTTACTGGGAACCATGCTCCTTTTAATGTATTGCTAACAGCTTCTGGTCGCAGAAGTTTGCAGAATAAGGGTTACATTTGTTTCTTTTTTCCTTTGTTGCTAGTTTGGCTCCATCAGCCTGAAATTGTTAATGACCGAAGTTAGGAGCACATCCTTCTTTAGGCCCACTGGCCCTAGGGTGTGATTGATACAAAATGGGAACAGCAAACATCTACTCAAAGAGTGCCTGTGGGGTGGCTATTGGTAAAATGGAGTGTGTTTATAGTTGATGGGTTAGCAAAATGATGTTTTGGAGTAATGTCCCTTGGCCCCAATATAAGTGAGGGATCAAAGGCAATGGGCCTTGAATGGGACATTACTCCAAAATATTGAAAAGAACCACAATATATTCAGGCTTTTATGCCTCTTTTTTCAACAACTAGAATGAAAGAAGAGTCATGTTCGCGTGGCCACTTGCACTGAGCCCCAGCTTGCTGAATGAAATATTTTAGATGATCCTTTTCGCACCTATCTCTGTGTACTGCTGACACGGTCTGCTTTCCTGGGTGTCTGTGCCTCTTGGGGTACCTCTCTCCCCAGCCCTCACCTACACCTCCCAACTCGTCCCAATAGGCCTCAGTCCAAAACAGCAGAGGCTGAATTGCTCCCAACAGGAGAGGTGGCAAGGGCCAAAGAAACCAGCCACACGCGGGCATCCTTGTCTCTCACTGACCTGGCACCATGCAAAGAAAGAGGAGGACGTTTCTTTCCGAAAACCCTGACAGACTCAGAGATGAATTCCTGAAGCTAAGCTGAACCTCTTCCTTTTTAACCTGGGGAGTGTAATAGCAGTATTGATCCATTGCTGCCTCCATGGCTGGGGGAAAAAAAGAGGGTATTCTTTAAAAGACTAGAGAGGTAGCTAATGAAAAGTAACTGAAGCTCCCAGCAGCAGTGCTCGGCAGAGTCAAGTGACCCTGTGTGGGGCCCTGACCGTGAGACACACAAGCAAAGAATGCTCCATTTGGTGACATATGTGGCAGCGGGAATGAGAAGACGCCTGGTTAAGTTCGTAAACTATGACAAATTAAGGAAGCAAGTCGGGAGGAGAGATGGATCAGGCTCCGCTATTAAATCAGCTGTCGCAGGCTTTCCCACACAAACCTCAAATCAGTGGAAGGGAGGA